>NC_079564.1:2294932-2905765 GCF_015846415.1 Triplophysa dalaica
AATAAAAATTATACAACATTTACATTTAAATAATATATCATTTGTGCTATTGATATTTTGAAGAATGCTGTTCTAAGACCTGCACTGTCAGTTCGTTTTTCCACAGACGTTTTGACATTTTTCTATGACATTTTGTTACATAACCCTGTACGTTCTTCGGTATATACCTGGTGAACACATCAGGGTAGTGTGTTTTCTGGAAGGCCCTCTCCAGTTCCTCCAGCTGATAGCTGGTGAAGGTAGTCCTGTATCTTCTCTGCTTTCGTTTAAGCATGCCTTCTTCCGAGTCGCTGCCGGCAGACAGACACACGCTGTCCTCTCCATCTTTTACATCCCCATCGTTGTGCATACTCTCTTCATCCTTAGGAGACAGACTGGCGTCTCCGCACGCCTCCTCTTTGACAACATCCTCTTCAAACTTCAGAGTGCTGAGTTCAACCAGCTCCTGGGCTGTGTGCTCGGGGCTCTGGCCTTCATCTGCCTGGCTGAAAGACGCATTTTCCCTATATGACTTGCTGCGGCTGATGCTGACTTGTGGTGCCTGGCTGATTTTGAGACTTTCACAGGCTTGGTCCAGCAATCTTTCCCTTTCACCCTTCTCAAGGTGCTCGTGAAACCCCCTCCCGGCGTCTAGGTATTTCCCTCCAGGGCCGTAGAGCCGGCGCAGCTTGGGTGGCAGGTGCATGTCCGAATCGAAAGAGTTCTCTTTAGAGGTAACTAGAAACAAAAACGAAGGAACTCAGTATTACAGTTATAAAAAATATAAGCTCTATGCATTAGCAAAAACATTAAATGCACGCCTTCAAAACTATATTCCTGTCCATGCACTTAAATAATTCACGAAATTCAACATTTCAAGGCTGCATATCTATTTTTATTTTGCCTTACGCGAGAGCTCAAACTTTCATGACTTTACCTTCACACCCCGACTGCCCTCCAAGGGAGTGTTGTGTGTTAGATAGACCCTATTTCCGTACGCATTTCAAACTATACTGTAAAATGCGCATTAAATCATATAACTGTACGCCATATTTGCTAAAAAGGCGACAAATGAAATATGAATACGTTAAATCGTCAGTAAAAACTTGCCTTCAGTTGACTGGTCGTGGTCCGATCTGACGGGTGCTGCCAAACTTTGCGCTCCCAGTTGTCTGACTTTGCACGGGCTTCTTCTGCCCAGTATACTGTCTATGCAGTACGAGGAAAGCACGGTGGGCGACTTGCTTTTACATTCACTTCGGTCGCGGCAATCGTCGTCGCACTGACTGCTCATATTTGTATCGCCAAAGATTTTGCTCGAGTAGCTGACTGGTGCTCTCTCGCACTATATCTGAAATGTCTCTCTTGCCTATCTCAGCCTTTCCGCTAATGCCATATGCACCGATCCGCAGTAGCTCCGCACTCCATTCTGTTGCATTGACGTGTAACGCAAATCTGATTGGCTCCCAAGGGAACAAGGGGGATCTTTATATATTTTTCTATTAAAGTTAAACGGTATGAACTGACCGAATCTTGTAATGGATTACTTAGGCTACTGGATGAACACCCCCGCATTTAGATTAAATGAGATAAAATAGACTAAATATGTTTTAGAAAAATACAACCTCTGAAAAGAAATCTGCTGATCGTCCTTGAAGTATAAAAAACATTTAAGAGAACAATTTTATGAATACTAGTCAACGACTTTTCTGAGTAGACCTTGTTGATTTTTATGATTGAAAACGAAATGATTAATAACGAAATGTATTAATGTTCTTATTGAATTTATTTTGATTAATATTTAGAGTGTTACATTTGTCATTGATGTTGCTGTTGATACTGTTCTCATTTTTTCTGAAAATTCTTCAGTATAAAGTCAGTCAGTATAAATATATATAGATATATCAGGCTCCCCACGTTCCTCTTTAAATGTATCTGTGATTCGTCTTAAAAATAAATTTTACTCTTTCATACTCTTCATGCCATACCACTTTCACGTTTTATAAAGGAAGACACAAGCCATTTATTTGAATCATGGTCATCTCATGCAGTAGGGTACACACATATACACACACCTATAGTCTAATTGCCTGTCCTCTCAGAGTGAGGCGATCAGATAGCCATAGATGATTGACTTTAAAAGTGAGGGTGGTGGTAATAGGCCGCTGAGAGCCTACTGCAGGCAACTGGACTCCAGAAAACTGGAGAGACAGATTGAGAATGTAATTTTAAATGAAAGTCTATTTAACCTGCAGCGGATGGCATGACCCTAACCACCGCTCAGATCCATCAATGTTAGAAGAATCATTTTCACAATTCAATCTCAAACTTGCAACTAAGCAGCAATTTATTCTCTTTGTAAATTACACTTTGTAGTGGTTCCATGACCAGTGTCCTGAACATGTATGTGTTTGTATATTAAACTATTTGTAAAAGTAGGCCTAGGCTATACTTTTTCGGACTGCACACTCTTCATAAACAACAATAAATAAACGTGGAAAATAATTTGAACAGGGACTTTCGCCTTCATGCCAATTACGACAAATTATTTCTTTCCTGAAACTTCAGCACCAACCACGAGCAGATCAACAGAACACAATAATGACAATAATAACAATAAGACGTTTTTCCTCGCTCCAAACTGCCGCGTAATGCAGACGGGTATTTAAAGTCGCTATGTAATTTGGGGGCACAATTTGATTCATTTAAACGCGCACTGTTATTAACCCAAGAAAAGAAATGTCAGGGACTATTACCGCCAGCAGGACATCCGCGCTTTGTTTAAATGCACTAATTACACGCACGCATTTGAAAAAAAAATAGCGCAATTTTCCCATATTCGGTCCTGAGTCTATTTAACGCTCTACGTGCGGGCAGGCAAGCTGTTAGTGGGTGCCAGTCAGTTTCACGCTCCTCTATTACCCGATACCACAGTGTGTCATATTTTCACAACAGCCTAACTTGATAATTTCTACAATCGTCTTCTGTTTTGCAGGGTTTACATGGCCCGTAATCCGTTGGGTTTTGGCTAGGCGCATCCAAACCACCCCCTGTTCCGATAACGAGAAGCTTTTCTGAAACTGTAAGTAACAGTGTGTGACACCTTACATCGTTACACCAGTCAAAAGCTGCGTCTCAGTGCGTGTCTAAATCTCTTGTGTAGCCTTCATCACTCCCGTGTTTTCAAGCAGCGCCATCTCCTGGTGTTAACAAAAGCCGTCCAAAAGACGTGCGTAAAGTTAAACCAAACAAAAACCGCAGCATACAGGATGTTAAATCATTTATGGAGACGGTTTCCTTAATTCTCATTTGAGTGATTTCTATTTCTATCCATCTATTCATCCATTTCCGTTTCAATCGATTCACATCGTATGACCTCAGACCACATTAAAAGCGATGATGTAAATTCAAATTAGCTGCAAATTCGGATAATGAATTAGTAGGTTAAGAGGTAGTCTTGTATGGTTGTCGGGCTCAGTGTTGAATATAGAAGCCACGTTCATGACAGTAGTGCTCCAGAGGTGGCGTGTCTTCATTCCTGTTGCTGTGACTTAATTGGATGCTGCTCTGCTTGAAAGGGCGAACAAAAAGACGTGCTCTCAGACGCGCGCGTAAGCAAAGTTAATTAGTGGTTATTAACACCACGCATAATGAGAGCGCGAGGGAGTCAATTTAATGACTTTGTTAGCTTAAGTTTGGAATGACAGTCGATGATCGGAACAACAATAGCAAACCCGAACGCAACGATCATCCGTAATTTCCAACAGTAATACGCACTAATAAAAACAAAAGGACTCTAATTTCGTTCAGCTGACTCGATAATTTGAATTTATTTAAAAAGAGGGAGAGAGAAGGAGGAAGAGGAAAGACAACTCAAACATTTTAACCAAAGATTATCCTGTCCCTAAAGACACAAATGAATAGGATTAGAATTGTTTTATTGCTTGGGTGCCAAATCATTATTGTTTGTTTGGTTGTGTTCCAGAAAGATGCTTGTGTGCTGATTGAATGCCCTCACTTCAAGAATTAGGAGCTGTGGCTATTGTCAAACATTGGCACAGTTGCGTGTCTACAGACGTCTAGTGGCGATCCAGGTTTAAAACCACATTTATTAACATCAGCTATTTATATTTATGCATTGGTCGGACGCTTTAATCCAAAGCGATTTATATTGCATTATCCTATACATTTATAGGTTTGTGCAAACCCATGGTATTAAACCCACAACCCTGCGCTCTACCACTGAGCTAATTCTTCAGTGTAAAAATGATTCCCAGGTGTATTGGCACAACCAGATTGTGTGGAATTTGTGAATTTTGTGAGGGCAAAATGAATCAAGAGTTTGATATGTTGATTCATGGAGTGGACATGGTCAGGTCTGACAACATATAGACATGAGAGGGAGGAAGTGATAACACTGGTAAATGATTGGGTCTGCACCAGTAAAAGGTTCATTATGCAGCTGACTCAAGTGTGCTTTCTCCATCTCTAAGGGGCCTATTGTCTCAATTAAGGGACCTAAATTCAGATAAAAAGCGAGAACCAAAGACGTGAACAAGAAGTTGATTTAATCCAATGATTTAATTTATTTAATCCTGCTTGGTGCTGGATGTGCTTCCAATTAAATTATTGTTTTTTAGGCTTTTTAAGGCTCGTTTTATGAATGCTAGCAAACTGAGAAGTGTAGATGAACGAAAAGCCAAGAAACCATTTCTTGATGTGGACTTGAATAAATGTTTTGCACTTTAAAATCTGTGTAAACTTTCACAAGAATTTTGCAGACCTTTTTTTAGGCTGCATTTAGCCATCACATTTATTTTGTGTGCTTTCCTTATTCAGTATCTGCCAGTAGTTGGAATTCTGGAAGTTTAAAGTGTAAAATAAGACGTGAAACAAAATTGCAACCTTTTGTGCAAACGAACAATTTTCTTTATATTATTTTTGAATGTGACTCAGTAAACCGAATAAAGACGACAGATTTTTATGAATTCTCCCCCCGTAGAAATCATTCGACTGCAGCTGTCTGGCCTCATTTGGAAGTTTTATTAAAGTTTTCTAGTTTTGCGCATCATTTCAAGACAGTATGTCATTTTTTGTAGATTAGGGGAGATAGTGAGGTCTCCTCGGCATTTTCTATCGATTTGTGGAACGTGAAGCGTGGAATGGATTTTTTAATAATGCATTCTGGTGAAAGGTCACACATATGAGTTGGAACAATTTTGCGTCTGCTCTCTTATTATCGTTTAGGCCTGAAGAAGTGCACGGAGCCGCTGCTGGACTTAGCATTTATTTATTTGATTTCAGTATTTTGCTTGGGAAGAGGTTTCGTGCGCGCTGATGATCTAAAGAGGCCCTCTTGCCCTTTATTGATTGCTTCAAGGAAAGAATATGAATGTCTAAATTCAAGAATGACAATCCTTTATTAAGTTAATCAAAGTAATACATGCAAATTATTCTTCTTCTCCCATGAGCTTATCAAAACCTCTCCCCTTGAGTTTGAAGAAGTCCATTTATTCAGTTAGCGTCAATAACGCGCGCAAATATCGCCATGCAAATGAAAGTTGATTAGAGTAAATTAGGGACTTAGCTGCTATCTGACCTTGTCTGAGTTTTATGTAAATTTTGAAAAACGATACAAGGAAATAAATGACATTTAGATATTCGCGTAAAAGAAGCAATCAAGAGATTTTCATTGGAAGGAAAATAATTTCCGTGTCTTTCGCTGAGCCCAAGAATATCACAGAAGGAGGGAGAAGGAAGGAAGTAAAATATGTTACACATTTGAAACGTCTATAAAAAAGAGAACTTGAATCTTGGTCGGGCAGGCGTATAGATATTTTGTCAAATAACCAATCTCCATATTATGGAAGCCCGTTTCCGCCATGGTTGGGATTTTTTTTAGATTTAAAAGTCATATTAATGATCAAGTTTCTCATTATTATGAGTTATGAGACGAAATTTCGACTTAGTTACTCATAATAATGACGTAGTATCTTTATTTTGAGATACTTAAATCATTATTATGAGAAACTAAGTCATAATAATGACTTTTAAATAAATAAAAAATTCCCAACCCTGGTGGAAACGGGCTTCCATACCATGTAGCCTAACTATTCTTCTGGTTTTAAGTTTACGAATAAAAATACAGCAAAATAGATGAAAGTCTACGTAAGTAGAATGTTGGTTTCTTTTATGACAGGGTTCAATTGTTTTGTTTTCAGTATCAACCCCAATCACGTTGTATTGGTTCTGGTGACATCTAGTGGATTATTTAAGCATCAGACACTTTAAACCAAAATGCTTGTTAACCCCAAATTTAAATGATCTACATTGATTCTGTGTGGCCCATGAGATGTTGATAAAGCACAAACGTAATGCCTTAGTTTATTGTTAATGAGTTCTGTGGATACTCAGAAGTGATAATCCCCAGCAGTTCATCAGAGACTTCATCTCAAATGAAATTAGCTTCCCGCTTAGCGCTGAAATGGTTTCTCTGAAGTTCAGCTGTGACTGTAATGGCAGCTGTGACAGCTCTCCTTCGGTTCGGTCCAGTTTCTGCCTCGGCACGAGGCGAGTTATTCTATTCCCCTCTTTCTTTTTCTCCTTCAGGATGCTTGCTCCCATAGTTATGTTTGTTTTGCTTCCCTGTAGCTAGCAGATTGGAAGTCATCAAGGGTGGCTGACAGGGATAAAAGGGGATATTTTGGTTTGTTTGTCCTCTGCAGACTGTATGTGTGGAAAATAAATTTTGTAGACCATATTCGGAGAGGGTTGAGGATTTTATGTGAATGCGTCGGAGGGCATCATTAGGGGAAGCTGCCAGCTCCCCAAGCTCTCCAGACCAATTTGGATGGGAGACACAAAAACGTTTTGATCCCGGGTTGCAGCTCTGAACGGCACGATGGGGTGCCAAGTGAAGCCATGCAATCTATATTGGATTTCTTACCTCTCCATTTCTAGGTGCTTGGAGTCCCCGTGGTTAGGAAGTAGTGGCAGTAAATTCACTCTGTCTTTCGGGTCATGGCGGACTCTCACCCCTGCAGGATTTTAACAGGGTCAAAGAGTGACAGTGGACTCTCTCCTTCGCTCTCTCACAAACAGGCACAAACCAAATGTCCTTCCTTCCCATTTGACAGCACACCAGCAAAGCTTTGAATAATAAGTTAACTGCGCGTGTGGGGCTTAGAGAATCAATCAGATATTACCTGAATCCCTGCTGGCTTTTGATATTAGGTCAGCTGACACATGCTAAGCTATCTCAGAACATCTGAACCATTAAGCCAGTGAGCTCCCTAGCGTCCTTATGTCAGTTATATTACACAAATGCATTGATAAAAGTGCATTTTATTGGAAATTCTTCTCTGCATCCAAACATACACATACACAGATGCATTTCTACATAATTCCTTAAATAAATTCCCCGAGCAACTGGCCGCAACAACTGCCAATGAGATTTTCAACACAAGTAATTATGCTTTCGCATGTTTTCCCCCCTCCTTCCTAAAAAAATCTTTATAACTAAGCGATTCGAAAGCAATTTTCTCTGTGGGAAGAGAATGTAATTTGCTATTCAGTGACATTCTGATGTGTAAAAAAGCCAGGAGCTGGCGGTAAAAGGTATCTCTAAAGTCTGTGTACAGTGCATTAATGGGCATAACCGGAGGAGGAGGGGACGGATGTCAGGCAGGGCACTGTGTAATGACTCCAGAATAATCCCTTTCTCATTAGCGAAGACTCTGAGGATGCACCAGGGCTTGAACTGGTAAAGCGTGGCATGCCGCTACAGTCTTTATCTTCATATTAAACCATTTGCATAACATTACAGCCGATGGAGAGACTCCCTTAACAAGCCCAGTTCCTCTTCATTTTAAAAGGGGTACGGTGGGTGTCGCAGCAAATCTATTCAGCAGTGAGTGGAACTGCTATTGGTGCAAATGCGGTAGGAGGTGAGAGAGATCAAGACTCAACATTTGGTGTGAATAAAGGGCCCTGTTAAGCATATTTGTCATGTAACGTTTGTAGATTTCAATACTGAGAGACCGGTCTCTTTTTAAAGTCTCTGGCTTGCATCACCTTTGCCAAAGTTTCAGGATTTCCAGCATCCTGTGATTGTAAAGCACCGAATAGGTAGGAGACTGATTTCAAGCCCATCAACATGTAGTTTCCTCCAGGGGAGAAGAACATCAAGGCTGTATTATAGAAAATGCCTTTGCTCATCTGTGCACCTATCATGAGGTATTTTGTCTCTCCATTGCCTGTGAAAGAGCGCGGCTTACTTTAGGAATGGGAGAGGGGAGAGAGAGAGAGGGGCGTGGCGAAATTAAAATCAGTCATTTCTTCCCCTGAGGAGCAGATCAATTTCCGCAGACTGGGTCGAGATATTTTCCGGCATTAGTCTTTCTCGTCTTGAGCACAGCACCTAAACGGCCTGCCAGCGGGAGTCTCCGCACAGCTGCACGCTTCACTAGAGAACAGTTACTTCTGCCGCTCTGACTTTATTTGCGCCTCGCCACGAGAATTGCCATAATTTACCCCACCAACACATCACCCCCCCAGAAGACGAGAGAAAGAGAAATAGTTTGCGGAATGAAAGAGGCAAATTGGTTCGACGTGATATTGTTTTCTGTTTTTTATTACGCCTATTCATTTTCTCAGAAATAAATGCGCAATTGGACCGGTGCCCAAGTTCAGTCTCATACTGTGGAGCCCTACAGACACAAACCAACGTAATGGCTCGGCCTGCCGCTTATGTTTAAATTATGAAAAACAGCAAACGCATTTGGCTTCGGTGCGTTGTGCACCGCGGTCAAGCCAGCCGCAGTTTGAAAATAGACGGTCAAGCCAGCCGCAGTATAGATTAATTTTGCGCGCATACTTAGTAAACTACGGTAATTTCCAGAAACACCGCTTTTAAAGCTTTATTTAAATGCGGATCGTCTGTGTTGTCTTTTACGTTTAGAATATGTCGTTTTTGTAGAAATGTATGTATTTTTTTCGGAATGTTTGCATTATATGTAGACTAAAGTAGGCCTACTTAATTGTAAAAACAATGTCTCCGTCTAAAACTAGCCTATTATTATTGACCATTGTCCTGCAAATAAATCAGTTTATCCAATTCAATTATTTGTCTAATATCTATACTCCTACGACAATTAACCATGATTTTTATTTGATCAAAACAAGTTTAGTGGTTTTAATTCACGATTTCTAATAAGTTTCACAAACGGATGGTCTCTTCCTGTAGGGGGCGTCCCACACTATATACACACCATATATGGCCTCATTTTACTGTAGCATATGGGAGAAATTGTCATTCTTCAACTTTAAATGCCTATAGAAACTTCATTTCTTATAAGTTTAAAAAAAGGATGGTCCATTCCTGTAGGGGGAGTCCCACACTATATACACACCATATATGGCCTCATTTTACTGTAGCATTTGGGAGAAATGCTCATTTCTCAACTTTAAATCCCTATAGAAACTTCATTTCTTATAAGTTTAAAAAAAGGATGGTCCATTCCTGTAGGGGGAGTCCCACACTATATACACACCATATAATTTTTTGAGTGGACCTAAATACATATTTTTATAAAAGTAACATTCAAATCTGCTTTGCTTTTGTATGATTTGTGTATGTTTGATGTCTAAATGTTCTAACAACACAAACAATTATAACATTTTAATGACGAAATTGGTGAAATTATAAGTAAATACCCTTTAAAGTAAAAACAATTGTAATAAATTATACATTTAGTATAGTATAGCACTTACATTAACATTAAGTATGACGTTAACATTAATTAAAAAAAGATTTAAACCCCTTTCAATATATATATTTTTTAATTTCTCCTCCTTACAACACAAACCATGAAACAAAAAGGTAATTCAGATGTTAAAGGTTCTTCGTGGAACGATATAGACAAAACGATTCTTCAATGACATCATGATTATTAGGGTGTGTGGAATGCCCCCTACAGGAAGAGACCACCCTTTTTTGAAACTTATTACAAATGAAGTTTCTATAGGGATTTAAAGTTGAAAAATGAGCATTTCTCCCAAATGCTACAGTAAAATGAGGCCATATATGGTGTGTATATAGTGTGGGACGCCCCCTACAGGAAGAGACCATCCTGTGGTGAAACTTATAAGAAATGAAGTTTCTATAGGGATTTAAAGTTGAAAAATGAGCATTTCTCCCAAATGCTACAGTAAAATGAGGCCATATATGGTGTGTATATAGTGTGGGACGCCCCCTACAGGAAGAGACCATCCTGTGGTGAAACTTATAAGAAATGAAGTTTCTATAGGGATTTAAAGTTGAAAAATGACAATTTCTCCCAAATGCTACAGTAAAATGAGGCCATATATGGTGTGTATATAGTGTGGGACTCCCCCTACAGGAATGGACCATCCTTTTTTTAAACTTATAAGAAATGAAGTTTCTATAGGGATTTAAAGTTGAGAAATGAGCATTTCTCCCAAATGCTACAGTAAAATGAGGCCATATATGGTGTGTATATAGTGTGGGACGCCCCCTACAGGAAGAGACCATCCTGTGGTGAAACTTATAAGAAATGAAGTTTCTATAGGGATTTAAAGTTGAAAAATGACAATTTCTCCCAAATGCTACAGTAAAATGAGGCCATATATGGTGTGTATATAGTGTGGGACTCCCCCTACAGGAATGGACCATCCTTTTTTTAAACTTATAAGAAATGAAGTTTCTATAGGGATTTAAAGTTGAAAAATGACAATTTCTCCCAAATGCTACAGTAAAATGAGGCCATATATGGTGTGTATATAGTGTGGGACGCCCCCTACAGGAAGAGACTATCCTATTTTGAAACTTATTAGAAATGAAGTTTCTATAGGGATTTAAAGTTGAGAATTTAGCATTTCTCCCAAATGCTACAGTAAAATGAGGCCATATATGGTGTGTATATAGTGTGGGACTCCCCCTACAGGAATGGACCATCCTTTTTTTAAACTTATAAGAAATGAAGTTTCTATAGGGATTTAAAGTTGAGAAATGAGCATTTCTCCCAAATGCTACAGTAAAATGAGGCCATATATGGTGTGTATATAGTGTGGGACTCCCCCTACAGGAATGGACCATCCTTTTTTTAAACTTATAAGAAATGAAGTTTCTATAGGGATTTAAAGTTGAGAAATGAGCATTTCTCCCAAATGCTACAGTAAAATGAGGCCATATATGGTGTGTATATAGTGTGGGACTTCCCCTACAGGAATGGACCATCCTTTTTTTAAACTTATAAGAAATGAAGTTTCTATAGGGATTTAAAGTTGAGAAATGAGCATTTCTCCCAAATGCTACAGTAAAATGAGGCCATATATGGTGTGTATATAGTGTGGGACGCCCCCTACAGGAAGAGACCATCCTGTGGTGAAACTTATAAGAAATGAAGTTTCTATAGGGATTTAAAGTTGAAAAATGACAATTTCTCCCAAATGCTACAGTAAAATGAGGCCATATATGGTGTGTATATAGTGTGGGACGCCCCCTACAGGAAGAGACTATCCTATTTTGAAACTTATTAGAAATGAAGTTTCTATAGGGATTTAAAGTTGAGAATTTAGCATTTCTCCCAAATGCTACAGTAAAATGAGGCCATATATGGTGTGTATATAGTGTGGGACGCCCCCTACAGGAAGAGACCATCCTGTGTTGAAACTTATAAGAAATGAAGTTTCTATAGGGATTTAAAGTTGAAAAATGACAATTTCTCCCAAATGCTACAGTAAAATGAGGCCATATATGGTGTGTATATAGTGTGGGACGCCCCCTACAGGAAGAGACCATCCGTTTGTGAAACTTATTAGATATCGTGAATTAAAACGATGGTTAATTGTCATAGAAGTATAGATATTAGACAAATAATTGAATTGGATAAACTGATTTATTTGCAGGACAAAGGTCAATAATAATAGGCTAGTTTTAGACGGAGACATTGTTTTTACTATAAAGTAGGCCTTTTTTAGTCAACATAAATTATAATGCAAACGTTCAAAAAAATACATAAATGACTACAAAAACGACATATTCTAAACTTAAAACACAATATATAATATTTAGGAGACACACAGACGATCCGCATTTAAATAAAGCTTTAAAAGCGGTGTTTCTATAAATTACCGTAGTTTATTAAGTATGCGCGCACAATGAATCTAGACGGCGGCTGGCTTGACCGTCTATTTTCGAACTGCGGCTGGCTTGACCGCGGTCATTGGGTGCATGTAGGGCATAGATTTTGTTTAGTCTTCTTTTAAACGTGTTGTTAAATTAGCATCATTACGCACGTAGTTGTATACAGCAGGCCTTACCAAAATGATTTTATTTTTAGTAAAATTCTAGCTACCATACAAATGAATTCGATTAGTCCAGAATAAAAGGAGAGGTAGGCCTCTATTGGACTTTACGAACTTGGCTAAATTGGCATTTGATGTTCTCATGCCAGGGTTCATTCTTTGTACACGTCCGTAAACATCAAACCTCCCCTCCCCTCTAAACGTTGCCCAAATCGCGCTTTGCGTCACGAGCCGCGTCCGCGTATAATTAAAACCATATTGAGAAAAACGTAAATACGACCCAAGTTCCTCCCTCGGTCTTCTGCAGGCAGAGAGCGCGGATCTGTACGAGCAGTCTGAAGTTGTTGCAGCTCGTTTTGAAGTTGAAATATTATTAGGCTACATCAATAAACACCGCACAATGGCTGGTCTTAAGGTTAGTGCGCATTTGGACTGCATACGAATGCTTGCTTAAATGAAACTGGGTAAAAGTAGGTAATATTAGGTATTATGTTACATTTCTCATGGTTGAGTTGTTCCAGATGCAATGCGCTTTTTCTGGTCTTAAATCGAAAGAAATCCTAATGCAAAATAAAGTTTTTTTCTGATATACTAATTTTTCATACAGCTACTATTGAAGCGTTTTACAAGTTCGTTCTGTTGTGAAAACTATGCTTAGTTGTTACGTCTTGCATTACAAAGTATGTGAAGCTCTATGGTAGCGTTTCATATTAGCCAATCAGATCGCTGGAATCAGCAGCTGCCCAGATGAGCTTGATCTCTGCTCCGCTGCATAGAAGTACATGCAACTTCGTAACAACTTTAGGATTTTGTGCACGTTTTGTCAACAGATGGCTCCAAATAATTTTTAACGTTTTATTCGATAGTGCCATTCTTGTCCTGTATTTGGGTGAAATCTGATGTCCATAAATGATGCAATCTTAATTTGGGGTCTTTGTTGAGGGGGTGTAAACCTATGTACACATGCAGACGCACGATGACTAAGCGCGTTTGTTGGATTGGTGCCCCCTCTGGGATACTGAGATGGTCATAGATAACAGTTCTGTGTTTTGCGATATCTTTGGACTTTCTTTACGTGTAATGATTGCCTAAACCATCATAAGATGAAATGTCACTTAACCATTTACAAGTTAATACTGAAATACAATATTTATGTCTGTGTTTTAGTACATGAGTGGTTTTGGCAACGAGTTTGCCTCTGAGGACCCTCGCTGTCCGGGATCTTTACCTGAGGGACAGGTATACCGAAACCTGTTGTATCAATTTAACATTTCTATTATTTATAAATCCTGAATTTAGATTTTGAATTGTCTTTTAGAACAATCCACAAGTGTGTCCATATGGCCTCTATGCTGAGCAACTCTCTGGATCTGCCTTCACCTGCCCACGGCCCACCAATAAAAGAAGGGAGGCTATATGTGTTGAGAAATATGTTTAATAGGTTCATGAGAACATGTCAAATCAAAGTCAAATCTGTTACAACTGTTTTTTATAGCTGGCTGTATCGCATTTTGCCTTCTGTGCGTCACAAGCCCTTCACTGCAGTGAACTGTGGAAATCTGACAGAGAACTGGGATGAAGTGGAGCCTGATCCTAACCAGGTAACATACGAGTCTACATCACACAAAAATAAAAGCTATTGTTTCAGATGAAAAAATAACATGATTGGACATTTTCAACAGCTTCGGTGGATGCCGTTTAACATCCCCAAAACATCAGAAAAAAAAGTGGATTTCACATCGGTACGTTTACTTGTATTTACCGTATGAATTGTGATTGATTGCTGTGTAAATAACGATTAGTGCTGCTTGTCATTGATTTGATTTTTAGGGTCTGCACACGGTGTGCGGAGCCGGAGACACAAAATCCCGTAATGGCCTCGCCATCCACATGTACACCTGTAACACATCAATGACCGACAAGTCAGTTTGATTTGACCGGAAACCACTGATCTAGTTACCATTCGCTGTTTAGTATGTGTCACTTCTGAAATAGTAAGAACAAATTTTTTTTTTCATAGGTGTTTCCAGAATGCAGATGGTGACTTTCTTATTGGTAAGATTTTAATTTTCTGCTACATTCACACTGAATTCATTTAGCTTCTTGATTATTCTGTTGTGAATCTGGTCAAAGTGTGTTACTGTGACCTGTTTTTCAGTTCCTCAACAAGGTGAAATCTTGATTACTACGGAATTTGGAAAGATGATGGTGGAGCCCACCGAGATTTGTGTCATGCAGGTGTTTCGCTGATGTTCCTGTATCCCTCAAGTTGCTTTGATATTTATGCATTTGTCATATTCATTCTTGGAACATTCTTATAAACAATATAAAAATGAAAACCAACCACTTCCCCGCGATTTTTCTTTACTCTTACACTTTTTGTGTTCCAGCAAGGGATGCGTTTCACTGTGGATGTGTTTGGGGAGACCAGGGGATACATTCTGGAGGTCTTTGGAGCCCATTTTGAACTTCCAGATTTGGGTCCTATTGGTGCGTTTTCGGGATATGATACCAACACATTGTCTTCTTGAATAGTTTTTTGAAAGAATGACGATTTATTTATTGATATTTCAGGGGCTAATGGACTTGCTAACCCCAGGGACTTCCAAACGCCTGTGGCATGGTATGAGGATCGCACTGTGGCCACTGGTTACACCATTGTCAATAAGTACCAGGGGAAGTTCTTCTCCTGTCAACAGGTACAAAAAAAACTTTAATGTCAACTATACCACAAAATGACCAGATGTTACGTTTAGAAATCTATGAATTAATTTGGCACTAAACTCGTTTACATACCTGTATGTGTCCTGTCCAGTAAATAATTGGATTGACTTCTTATAGATGTCAGAGGAAAATAAGCATTAAAACATACAAGCATCACAAGCCACACTTTATAAAGGTGGTGTTACTTGTTAAATGGAAGAAAAATGGTGAAAAGACATCTGTGTCTTGCTTTCTTCACACCGCCCGGATGGTCCTAAATTTACTATGTATTAAAGGAGATGGTACAGCCTGATCCTGATGTATTTGTCCTCCAGCTGAGTGCTTAAATTGCTCAATTTACTTATTACTGCTTACGTGTTATTTCTTCATCTTAATCGAGTCTGGTAGAGTTATCCTTGAGGACTGTAATGTTTGTGAGGAGATTACAAACCTGGGGGTCCCAGAAACCCCAGGGTGCATGAATTGCGTCTTTGTGAGTGTGAATGTAACTGTAAAAATAGCAATGTTTGTGTTTAGAGCTGTGACTGATGCGTGTGTTTGTGCGAGTGGGTGGGTTGAAACAACTCTGGGATCATGAGGGTCAGGACAGCAGCCAGTCTCTGCCGTAATGAATTATATTGATTTTGCAGCAAGCATTCAAAACCTCTTTGCTGCAACTGTTGTCTCTATAAAATTGGAGATTTTAACAAGTTCTGAAAACGAAAATAAAGTTTAAAAGCTGTAGTGAGGATATTGAATAGACATTTAATAGCGTTTTGAGTTTGACTTATTACTATTGATTGTATACTTCAAGTCTACAGTGATTTATATAGTGCTGCATTGTGGGATACCCATATTCATTTATTTTCATTAAAACTTGTTCCAACAGGATTTTTCGCCATTTAATGTAGTGGCATGGCATGGAAACTACACACCCTACAAATACAACCTGGAGAACTTCATGGTTATCAACTGTGTATCATTTGATCATGCCGTGAGTGTTTTTCTGCTTTGCTTACGTTTGATATCTTTTGTGTTCCGCAAATCAACATTTCCTGACATTTAATTTCAGGATCCATCGATATTCACTGTACTGACAGCAAAGTCCACAAGACCAGGTGTTGCCATTGCAGATTTTGTGATCTTTCCTCCTCGCTGGGGTGTGGCTGACCATACCTTTCGGCCCCCTTATTACCACAGTAAGTACATGTCCTTCAACAGGCTTCTCTTGAAACCAAGTCAAGAGTTGTTAAAGAGCGACCTCTGTGTGTGCTAAAAGGGAACTGCATGAGTGAGTTCATGGGATTGATCAAGGGTCACTATGAAGCAAAGGAAGAAGGTTTCCAACCCGGAGGCGGCAGTCTGCACAGCATAATGACTCCTCATGGGCCTGATGTGGAGTGTTTTGAGAAGAACAGCACAGTTGTTCTTAAACCAGAGAGAGTTGCAGCGGGCACTATGGTGACGTTTATATTATATTAAATGCATTACGATACATGAATTTAAAGCATAAATGTATCATAACCTACCCTCTCTCTCACAGGCATTCATGTTTGAGTCGTCCTTCAATATGGCTGTGACTAAATGGGGTCTTGAAACATGTCAACGTTTGGATAAGAATTATTACAAATGTTGGGAGAGCTTAAAGAGTCACTTCGATCCAAAATGGAAACCAAGCAGCAAATAAAAAAGGAAAGGTTAAGCACTTTCAGTGTCGCAAGATATAAACCTTTGAAATTGAATGAGTTTTTAATAGAAAGAAATGAGAAATGTTTAGATAACAGAAAACTATACAATGAAAAATGCTGTTGGAATAACACCAAAGAAATAAATAAATAACCAAACATAACAGACTGGGTTCTCTTTCTTCAGCAAAGACGTGGACAGAGAATTTTCAACAATAATGTATTTTATTATTATTTAATAATTAGCAATAAGTACTTTGATAACAATAAACAGTTACACAACATCTTGCTCTCAAGATGTCAGTTTATAGGGGCGTTGAAAGTTTCCGGCCTTTATTTTGTCCTCTCTTTTGTCCTGGAAAAAGAAAAATCACATTAAAATAGCTTTGACGTCATGCAATATAAGAATCCTGCATGAAAATAAATCTGTGCAAGAAATGAGAATCATCACACGGTGACGTGCATCAGAAGTCTAAAAAGTTCCTCACCCTGTCTGTCTTAAACACGAAGTACAAAACAAAGAGGGGTACGACTCCAAACAAGGCACCCAGCAATGAAGTTTTAGGAGTCGGTCTGAAGTTCGGGTATATGTTGTTGGTACGTGCATATGTCCAGCGTGTAAGAGCAGGATCCTCCTACAAATATAAACACAAGGAACTTGGTCTTTAGATCCAATCAAACAATTATAATCGCGTGGTACGTGTAGATCATTTGTTTCTTAGTAACTCATGTTGTAACTGCAGCAATATAATAGTGTGCAGATTTATAAAGACCTAAATATCGCGGTTTACACATTCTAGCGGTACATGAGACCCGAAGCTGCCAGTGAGCATTGAAGGTCACTCGAGCAGGGACTCGGTATTTAACAACGTGACCTTCTTAAACATACATTTCAATTATATTCATGTGCAAAGCCACATTATAAAACGACAAGCTAATACAACGCGCACTACAGTTATTGTTTTATTCGATGTTTTAGAAACCGTGATACGAATCTCTCTTACGATAAGCTCTTTCCGATGAGGATTGTTAAGTTGCAGTATATATTGTCTCTTCAGTCGAGCCCTCAGAGCTGCTCGATCCTCCTCAGCCCGTCTGTAATCGTGTGAAAGATTAAAATATTCGGCCGGATCTAATGTTTTCGGCCGTGTAGCCAAAGGAGCCTCTTTGTAGTCCGCCATGATTGCGAACTGCGAGGAGACACGCCCAGTCAAGACGGAGACATCTGATTGGCTATGTGCTGTGCAGGAGTCTCGCGATATTTCAGTCTCGCGATACTTCTGCTAAGAGTTTCCGATTGTTCTGCACACGCATCAGTTTTACATTTTTCAGTTAATGATTAATTAAATTCCACAAGACCAGATTCATTTAATGTAGTCAAAAACAGGAATCCAAACACTAATAAGCGTTCGTAAAATATTTATTGACATCAACAAGTAAAATCAGACTTTGTGTAGAATAGCGCCGTAGTTACATGTCGGGTCACCACTTCATCCTGGTTGGGAACAGAGAGAGGAGTCAATGCCCATCTCACCCAGCAGAGGGGGCTATAATGCCACAATACATAGAATTTTCAATGCACTTTTATAAATGGTCTCACGTTTGTTCTGTATGCAACAATTGCTAGTACCCAAATCCATCCATTCATTGATATACCTAAAAGTAGATTTATGAACGTCACAGTGATGTTTTTGAATTATAATTTACGTGAAATGTGTTAAAAATTAAACCATTTAATTACTCATCAAAGTTGAGAGAGTTGGTCCATGCAAGCAAATCATCTACTTCCTTATCTGTAACAGAATCTGGTTCAATCTGTTCCAGTGAATTCATCGATCTCAGTGTAGATTTCTGCATCAACAACGCTGTTTCACTGTCTTGGGGAGCTTGCAGGAGTCCTACTGCATACCTATGAACCGGTAAGAGAGAATGTGCAAACTGTTATCACATTTGTGGAAAAAAACTGAATATATATATTGAAGAAAATCAATATACTCTGTGTTTACATTATTAGGGATGTGATTATCCTCCAATCATAACTGTTGCTTAGAGGTATGAGTTGTAGTAAGAGATTGATCAAATGACCTAAAATCCCTTTTATAAAATACAATTATTGCACCAGACGGACCTTGACAAAGGTAACATCTATAATTTTATCATACATTCTCTATGATAGACCGGAACGACCCATGAAGAGTCATGCGACCATGATAATATTGTTGTCAAAACACTATAATATTGTTACATCCCTATACACTATCATCCAAAAAATTGGATTTTTATTAATTTGTGTTATTCCATAGTGGAAAAGATTTAGGTGACCCTTAACTTTTGACTGGTGTGTGCATACACATACATTTTTCTCATCCATTCAATCTTTCTAATCTTCTTTTTTCTTGCAACATCTTGTTGCCGATTTATTCTGCAGTAATGGAATTCTATCTTCTTGCAGTTGGTGTCCTGAGCGATTGGGTCTTTGAATGCCGAAATCTTTTGGAGAGAAAAACGTCGTCAGACTCAGACACGCAGTATAATGCTCACTTATGCAAAAATATTTCAATAGGCTAATAGCATACTGGTACAAATGGCTTAAAGGTCCAATATAAACAATTCATTCATGAAAAGTGTCCATAGTGGAGATTTTACCCTGCAAGACAAAATTCTCCAGCCATTATTCTCTACCCGCTGGTACCACCCAGAGTGATCCTCAGCACAGATCATCAGTTGGCCATTGTGGATCTGTCCCGGCACAAGTTTCTTTTGCAGTGCACGTGTGTAATCTTTAGGACTGGAGGCACACATGTCCACTACTGGTGCACGGGTGTAGATTTTGTAGTAGATATCTGGGGGATAGGAAGTCTGGACGTTTCATTAATATTTGTTTGTAACTTAGCCTTATGTTATAAATATGATATATGAACACCATCACTTACTCCCCCTAGTCTGAAACGGACGATGGCCCCTGAAGCAGCGTCTAAAATCTTAGCCTGAAACAAAACATTGATGCATACACTTTTTTTGGGTAAACATCTCCAGCAAATGAGCTGCTGTACCTTACCTCCACAGGGTTAATGAACCGTAGAAACAGACGTGGGTCTCCTTTATTATGGAAGTTCACAAGTTTCTTGAGGTGCTTGAAAACAGCTGTATCCTAGACATGCAGACACAGGTATGTACTAGCTGTTAAATCATTATAAACCTATTTAATATGTAACCGTGATGGAGAAAATTACTGAAATGTAACACCACTAACAACATGTCTCCTCCATGCTCGCTGGATGATTCTCGATGCTTCGCTAAACAAAGGTTTTTGCTTTGGGACAAGAATTTCTTTTCTGACTAAAGCACTATCCCCAGCTGAAGAGGATGTTTGATGCCTTAGGGAGAAAAATGATTGACAGTTTTGTTTCTATTGCTTCACTCATTAAGAAAGGAGTCTATTAAATTTTACTGTAGGCTGTCGTATACCTGATAGAGTATGTGTTTTCAATCATTTTCTTGCTCATGCTTGTATATGCTGCAAGAAGCCAAGAAAAAGCTGACTTTGTTTACTCTGAACATTTCAATAACCTCAATTATATTAGTTGCATTTATACAATTATATTAAACAATTGTATTAATTGTTAATTACACATGTAGACCTATCCTATATAGACAATATCAAAGATGGGCTACTACTTTTTGCTTTTAAGTTACTTTTTCAAGGAATGGAGAAATGACTTACCCACAATTCTGTATTATTGCCTTCAGGGATTCAGTCATAAATTAGACGGTAAAGAGATTCTCGTAATCCTCAATAGGGCTATGTTCGAAAATAAATGTAAATATTATGAAAAGATTTCTAATAAGCAAAAATTGGTACAAAATTTAATCACTCAATAATTCTAGTAACACAGAATTAATTTGAATATTAATTTTGCATGGCAACCCATATTATGTGTTTCCTCCTGTTTGCATTTGAAGCGTCTTTTTATTTGGACAGTGCTTACTGTCCAAATAAAGTGCATCATCTAGTAAACGTTAAAATACGTTTGAGCTGCATATCTCAAAGATGTCAAACAGATCAAACGTAAAAAAGCTAAAACAGCAAATTGTTAACTTCGGTGAAGCAAATTATATAAAACAAAAGTAATCAGAATGACCTAATTCCTCGATCGGGCGGGTAACTGCACTGCACAACACAACAACAGTCGTTACCGAAGCAACATACTGGTTCAACACAAACCTAGAGACGGGTGAGCAGATTTCAATGGTAGGCCTACCAGCCATAAACGTCTTTAAACGTTAGAGATAGCCTGTTGTTTGTGTTCTTGTAAGGTTTTTCAGTTTCCCAAGTTCTTACAACAGCCTCCCAGTAACACAAACCTAGCCTTGCTAAAAAATAGAGCGCCAAAACGCAGCGCTGTCAAAAGTTTAGCAAACATTTTAACACTCCTCTGAGTAAATAGCCATATTTAATGTGTGACATGACATGTTGTGACATGATTCAAAACAATTACAGCCTGACATCATGTAATTCTGTGTTATTAGAAGACGGTTAACTTTAGGATTTTTCACCTGTGTTGACCGAGGACATAGTTAATGTGAGGCTACACTAAGGAAATTAGCTTGAGCGGTTCTTTTTAAGCGCCATTTCTGATGTTTTTTTTTATTTACAATTCATACTTTAACTATATTAGTCAGTATACATTTTCAAACATGTATGCCAATGAGTTTGTTGTTCCAACAAAACATCAATTATTCAATATATTACATTTTTGTTATAAATATTATTATTATATATGTAATAGACAGTCAAGAGATTCTCGTAATCCTCAAGAAGCAGAGCATTAAAATAGGCCTATGTTCGAAAATAAATGTAAATATTATGTAAAGGTTTCTAATAAGCAAACAAATGCAATAATTCTGGTAATATATATATATATATATATATATATATATATATATAATTATAATATATATATTATAACTATTTCCTGTTAATCCAAACATTATCAAAGACAAACACATTCAGGTTTACTTTGCTATTCAAATGGTGACGAACCACCATACACAACATTTGCTTTTAAATCTAATCATGATCACCATAGACAAACTCTGACGATGCATACTTTTCTTTCTGAATTGTATAACTAAGTAAACACGCACACAGTGTTAAACATTGTTTGGTTATGTTGTGGTTGAGCCAACCAAGGCTGCTTAGTGCAGAATGTCTGAGAGATTTATATTGTGACTGTCATGCTGTGCTTTCAAATGTGAACACAGCGAAATGGTCTATGAACTCTTTACAAAAGAAATTACGTAGCCATCGAAAAAACTCATTACTAAAAACACAAAAATCCCTCATAAAACAACATTGTGTAAGACTGTAAATACATTCATAATCAAACATTGTTTAATTTCCTGTATATTTAAAAAGCTCGAAATTGTTTTAATTATGTATAACATAGGAAATTAATACAGTCCTCACTCATCTGTGATGCACAAATATGATTCTTGGACTACAGTATGAGCAGGATTTGCAAATGTAATTAATAGATGCTTTTACAATAAAGATTCAGTTTCCCTGAACTTGTTTTGGTTTGATTTTAGGCTAATTCTCATTGAAGATCCAGTGCACAGACAAAAACACATTCTAAATGTCCAATGTATAACCAAATAATGAACTCGAACAATTATAACGCATAATACTTTGACTAAAGTTCTGTTTCCATGTCATCATCGCCATTCTCAAGATAGTATTCGTCATCAGTGGTTGTATCAGAACCAGACTCCTCAAAAACAGTCAGGCTGGTTGAGTAGCTCCTTGATGGTAGCAGTCCACGAGAAGGACTTTCTGGAGTTGTCCGGACCGGGGAGGAGACAGCGAGAGCTTGGGATATGCGACGGGGAGATGGAGAAAAAGTTGGAGAGGGAGGCGGAGTTGGGTCTGCATTGTCCCAGAGGCATGACGAGCCCTCTTGTTCATCTAAATTCTGAACATGATCATCTGTATTTCCAAAATGGGATGGAATATTGGTGACGGGATTGGCACCATAGGTCGGGGAAAAGCTGATATTGTTCGGTGAGCCAAATCCTTTGGGCATGAAGTCATCTAAACTTGATAGGTCACTGACGCTACTTGTTGAGATTCGTCCTGGACCTGAAGGGCGGCTTGAAACAACACTGCTGACAGAGAAAGATCTCCCATAATTCAGACCGTACTTTAAATCCGCACAGGAAGACGACAAGCGGGATCTTGTGAGGTTTTGAGGCACGTTACTCTTAGCATAGCTCAGTTGCGGAACAATGTCAGACTCACAGAGCGAATTGCTTTTTTTGCTCACCGGACTATGAAACACATTGTCGTTCTGAATGTCTTCTGAATCGTAATCAGAGAGACAAGAGGTTGATGAGGGACTGAAAGATGAGTTTCGGTAATGTGGTAAAGTGGCAGAGCGGTTCATCGTATGGAGATTTAGCCTGTGCTTGCTGCCGCTGTACGACTGTTTTTCAAGTTCATCACTCCACCTTTTTGGGCGATCCACATTAAGTTGATTTTCATGTTTCCGACATGTTAGTGGCGATAATGACTTCAAAGAAACTTTATCAGTAGTCAAAGGTGATTTTGGAGCTTCCCACTGGCTCCCAAAACATGTTTTTTTACTCCTGATCCTACTTTGCCCGTCCACATTTAACGTTTTCTCAGTTTTTCTAAATGTTAATGGTGATAATGATTCCAACGAAGGTAAAGATGCGTCATCATTGGTCAAAGATGAGTTCCGAAAACATGTTTTTTCACCCATTATCCTGCTTTGGACATCCGCATTTAGCTTATTCTCAGATTTCACCAATGTTTCTGGTGACAATGATTTCAAAGTTGTTTTGTCATTAATCAACCTTTTCTCTTCTCTATTATCTCTTTCAGAAGTCTCAGTGTACAAGAGTTTCTGATTGGTGGCATTACCAGTTTTTGTGTCAACAGTCTTGTCTGAACTTTTGCCACCAAATGTCTGTTTTAAGCGACTTAGCATCTGGTCAATCCTGCTGCTTGTTTTCAATACTGGTGTATTTCTTTTGGTTTTCAAATACTGAGGATTAACATCATCTTTGTCTGCCATAAAAACATTGTCTTTCTTAGCCCGCAATGCAAATAGGCCTCTCTTTGAATAAGGAATTTCCTGCAATCTCTCATGCTGTTGCAAATCTGTAGTCTCCTTCTCGGCTTCAAGCAGAGGCTTACTTTCGGCTGTTACCGTATTCTCTTTCAGGTTCAGCCTGGGCTTAGAATGAGAATGATCCTTATTAAGCTGAACTGCCATCGAGCCTTTACGTTCCTCATGTTCCTCACGTTGCTGACTTTGGTGTGGGGTTATATTTGCACTTTGGCATTCTGTGAAAAAACTTTGTGGTACGGTTTGTGCGAGACATGGCTGGGCAGGTTTGTGATCATCTGGTGCACCTAAATAAGCCTGAGTAGTGTTTGCTGCGCCTGTCTTCTGTTCTCTGTCAGGAGAACCCAGGTGTTCCTTTGGTCTCTTTGTTACGTTCTTGTACATGGAGGAAGAAGGACTTGGGTGAAGTTTAATAGGGTAAACACGTATGGTTATGGTATCATCTGATGTAGATTGTTCCTGTGGTTTGGCTGGTGGTGGAGAGGACAGACTTTGTAAAGTGCTGTTGAGTGCAAGTCTTGAGGAGATGAGAGAGGAATATGGAGAAGTGCTAAGACGGGGTGCTGATTTTCTTCCAAAATCAGGGGGCAGAGATTGAGCTGGGCTGGTAAGAGAACCGGAAGAGCTTTTTTTCAATGGGTGTGAGTCAAATGGGCCGATGTCAAAAGAAAATCTTGAGGGAACAGTATTTCTGTCACCCGGCAGTATTTCACCTCCACCTTGAATTGGAGAGGAAAAACTTTCAGCTCTCTGTATGTGTAAAAAAGGAGTTGAAGGGACATTAGTGGTTGAAACTGCTGGGCTGGACTCTCTTAGGTAGGAATAGATGCTTGGAACACGAAAACCTTTCGTAGGTCTGCTTGGCGACAGAGGACTTGAAAGATCCATTGGGCTTTGACTTGACTGAGAAGCTTTCTTTCCAGTGTCCTGATATGTCTGCCCTACATTTGTTGTGTTGATTCCATCAACGGAAAAGTTCTCTTTCCTGGGTGAGAATTTAAGAGTGTCTGTGAAGGTTCTTGTAGCTATAGATTTGCTCTCTGGTATATTTTGTGACTTTAGGTGTCCACCATTAAAGCCTGTCCGTGGAACATCTATGTTCAAATTTGTTCTATTGTTTGATGAAATTTGGGAGAAAGTGTCTGGATTATTGTTTATATTCAAGTTTTGCTGGTTTGCATTTTTTGCATTAAATACTTCCATTGCATCACCACCGTCTATTTTGGTGTATTTGCTCAAATGATTTAAGGAACGAAAATGCCGCTGAGGTTCGGGAATTTCAGGCAGGTTGGATTTGGTTGTGGAGTTGAGGGAAATGTGCTCCTCATCTCTTGCAATGAAAGTCTCTGGATTCTTTGAAATTTCTGAATCGGTTTTGTTTAGAAACAGGGACGGCCTTGTCATCACCCTTTTACTTCTAGGTAAGAAATAACAATTATCTGAGATTTCCTCTGTTCTTGAAGGAGTGTCTGGAAATGAGTAGGGCTCAGTTGTATCACCGGCTTCCTCACTACAAAAAATAGAGGTGTACGACTGCGCATTCTTTAATATACTTCTGCTTGGCAATGTAAGGGACCTGACAGACCGAGTTATCGGAGTCTTTATTTGTGTGCTCTCCTCATTGAGCCTACTCAAATTTGCCCTCCTCAATGACAGAAGTAGGCTGCTTGTTGTTGGCTTGGAGCTCAATGATTTGAAAGACTCACTTTGATCTTTAGTTGTTGACATCCTGTGTCCTTGATGTTCCTCATACAGGGATGACTTGGGTACCTGACCAGTGTCCAGAGTTGTGGGAACACGGTGTAATTCTGCAACATTGTACATCGTGGCTCTGTATGTGTCCACAGAAGACGTTTTCATTATAGCTCTCTTAGACTGAATTGTAGTTGTGATGTTTGGAGAATTATTCTCTTTTTGCCATTCAACAGAACTGTAGCTGGTTCCAGTAGTGTCGTTGTCATTGGGTTCTTGCATCATACGTTCAGCTAGTGGTCTATAGGAGGAAAGAAACGGTTGTTGACGGGGGTCTTGGCGGAGTGAGGTAGATGGGTTGGCATTCTGTCCACAATCTCGTGATTCCTGTTCTACCTCATTGCCTCCTTGTTTGGGTCTTCTAAGGCGGCCACTCCAAGGTGGTACAAGAACTGAGACCAGGGCGGATGCAATCATAGCTGAGGCAGGATTGAGATGATTTTGTTCTGGATCAGGGCTACGTCCAGAAGGCGGAAAAGGGGGTAATGATAACACCTGGCTTTGTACCTCTGAACGGCATGTAAAGAGCTTCCTATCAGCGCTTGCTTTTAGACTGCTGTCTTTTCCAAGCAATGTTAGTTGACTGTTGTAATGTGGAGTTGTTAAAACAATTTCTCTGTGGTCAGTGGCTCCAGATTCCTTGTTTGCATTTGTCCCCTTGCTGAATTCTGGTCGTATGACACAAATAGACTGTAGAGTTGAATGTCTCTGTGAGTCGTTGTTGGCTATTTGTGTTCGTTCATGTATGTTGTGTTGTATTCCTGTATCTTGTCCCTGGTAAGGTGTGGTAAGTCCATGTTGACGTTGTGGACTGGAAAAGCTGTTTTCATCAAAAGGTGATTTTGGCCCATCCCCGTCCTTAAAATAAATCTCTGAATTTGAAAATCCGTCCCTTAGCTGTCAGAATGACCAACAAAACTTGTATTAGTGTCAGTATGTTTAAAAATTGCACATCCAAGTTGCAATGAAACCACAAAGAATTTTACATTCTCCTGTTACACCAAAAGCCTAAATTCCAGACTAGCCTGGGAAAGCCGAACAAAATGGTTCGCATACATTTGAGATATTTAAACAAACCACCACTCCCTTTCTTTCTCTAAACAAACTGTTTAACTTCACAGTTGAGCTTTGCATTCCATTGAAAAGATATACCTCAAGAACATTAGAGCAGAAAGACATTCAATGAGACATGCAATGAACATTTTGCATTAAGTATACACAAATCAGTTTAATAATTAGCATATCAAATATTCCTCAGGACTCAGGCTAGTTTATCATTATAATCTTTTTTTTTAAAGAATAAATCTCACAGCTTGGAGATTTATAAATCATACAACTTACCTCTGTATGGTGTTTATTAGCTGTTCTCCTTAGCGTTGCATGTGACTCGTCACTGTTAAATTGAAGAAATCATTTTAGTAAACAAAAAATCTTTCACAGTTGATTTAATATTACATTCATGCTACATTTGATATACCAAATCACACAGATTCACAAGGACAAGTTCTTTCCGGACAGGGCTCCAGACTGTGACTAAATGGTGACTAAATCTTTTTGTGACAGTAAGAGCATTTTTTTACAAGTACTCGTGCACGTGGGACCTTCAAATTTGGAATTTCTTCTAGTTGTTACCCGCCACCAGTGCAGTCCTTACAATTTCAGTCAGGGGCTACAGTGCTCCTAGTGAAAAAAATGTGCGTGGAACCCTGCCTTAGTCTAAATAAAGAAACAATAAATAAAACAAAGCTCAATGTTTCACACGCTATGCTTAGTCCTTCCTGCAAATATTTTTCCTACATTAACGCCTTTCATATATTCATCAATGCAACGCAGTGAAACAAGATACACAGCATTCCATCCTTTCAATAACTTTAAGCATTTTGCCTGGGTTGAAGGGAGGGGTCCAAACTGTTTTCTAACCAGTACAGACTTCCTACCACCCATTAACAAACAGACGCACACTCACACACATCGGTAGCGTTGTGAGGTAGTCAAACACTTTAATATTTCTCAATCGCTTAGATATAAAAAAACAGTCTTCTGTACTTTTTTCTGATATTAGTGGACTATTTATTTACTTTCCAAGTGTAAACATGCCTGCCCTATGTGAACATATATTACGTACAGACGACAGCAGACGTGTGGAGATAGACAGCACTTTTACATTGTTATCAATCACGCCCAATAAAACATAACTTATTGCTATATAAGGACTATTACTGCCAGTCATAGGTCGAAAGGGCGTTTGCTGCACTGACTTGAACTTTGCAAATGACAAAGAATAGAAAGTGCTATGGCAAACTTCACCCGAAAAGTGATATTGTGTATTGAGTGAAATCTAATTTTCATAAAACATTTACTTAAAGGGAGAAGTCAGCTGGTCTCATGTTTATCATCCATATTGTTAAATGAGCGCATTATACGTTTGTATTCGGTAGATGCTTTTATGCAATGTAAATATATACATAGACATACATAATATAACAGGTGAGCTGTTGAATGTTTTTCGTGTGTATAAATGTAAAGATTATCACACTCACATGTCAGCGTCATTCAGCAGTGCTTCTTCTGTGTCCTCTGCTGTGTCTCTTTTTTTTCTTTTGGTGGGAAGACGGAAAGAGAGGACAGCGGTGAATCTGGAAGGTTCGTTTTGATCCTCTGATGTCTTGCTGGAGTCTTTGTTGGACCTGAGTAGTATGATCTGCTTGATCTGCAAATCTGATCAGCCATCACAAGATAACAAGATAAAGCATTACTATTGATAGAATAGCAATGAATGCATACAGTACTGCTCAAAGTCTGAATCCAGTTTTATAAAACATAAAATTACATAATTTATATAACTGTGTTGTAAATAATTGTAAATTATATCAAATAAATAAGTAAAATAATTGGTTTGTGTAAGTTTTCAGACTGTTGAATCAGATTTTCACTAAACAATTATTTTGGATAAAAGATTTCACAGCAACAATATTATTATTCAAATATCCTCTGAATGCAATAATCAAATAATGCTCAAATCAGTCAAAAGCATGTTTTCATTTATCTGGCACTCAAAATTTCTCGAGTCAAAACGTATTTATTATTTATCAAATATGTAGTAATAACACAATATCGATATTCATGTTTTTTTATATCAATACCTACTGTAAATGTCTCATGTCAGTTGTATCTATAATACAACTGTACTGCACGTCTGAAAGTAAATGTATGAATTTTAAACTCACCTCTGCTGCTTTTCTGCAGGCCTGTTAAATGCAGTGAAGTTGCTGTAGTTTGAGCTTCAAAGTCTTTCTCATCCTCACTTACATCCTGAGAACTAAGCAAGCGTTTGTCATGCAAATGCTTGAACAAAACAAAACGAGACTGTTCTTCTCAACACATTAAATCCATGTCTGGACTGTTTAGTGAAAACATGATTTAAAAGTAAACTCCCTTTACAAGAATCCCACACAGGAAACACCCATAGACCTGTTTTTACTTTATGACCACATGACATTAGCAGTGAACGTGTAATTGTTTTGTGCAAATACTACTACATCTGCAGAGAATGATAAGCAAATGACTTTGTGTATTTCTCATATTCATTTTGCGAATTAAAATATTGATGCGCAATTCAAGACTGCACATGTGCAAAGGGTGTAACAAACCGCACAATAGTTAAATCACCATAAACATGATTTATGCGAATAGATTAATATGAAGACTCATCAGATGATCTCTGTTATGGAGGAGTGTTTTAAATCACAGAGAACTAATTAACCGTGATGTATCCAAGCAAAACCTGTTTGCTAAAGATTAGTTTATAATCCCTGATTATTTCATTTGGTAGTTTTGTCTGTGTGCTGGCAACAATGGGAAGGCTACTTGTTACATAACTGGGGAGGTGCCAGTAAATAAATCAAAGACGAAACGCATCAGAAATTGGTTTATCAAGCGACTTATTTTTATAATTGTCTGATTGTTTAGGAGTCACTATCGGAAAACCTTTAAACGCGTTTAATAAAATGTACTTTTGTGATACTTTTGTCTTTACATGAGGGTTTAACATGTCTAGTTAAAGTTATGGACTTCCATAATATTATTTGCGATTTCAGACATTCGTAAGTCATGGTCGATTTGAAAGTGAGGAAAGCAGGAACATGTACGTGAAGGAAACAGAAAAAGAAAGTATCACACACTTCAAGTAGAAACTTTGTAGCCTACCGTGCCGTGTCATCGTGCGCGTTAAATCTCTCTCTCTCTCCAATTTTACGAGTTGACTGCTGCAACTTTCGATCATCTGTTGACATTGCTTTACTGTCGCTTGCTCGTCAGATTTGGTTCCCTCCCCTTATCCCTTCCGGACATCGGGTTTACCCTCTAGTTCCATCAAACTCTGTACATTCCAGAGGAGAAAAATTCGCGTACGGCGAGGCAGACCCATCATCACGTCTGAATGACCCGACGCCGCCCGTGTTGTATTGTCCGACCGATATGCGCGCGCGCGAGTTTTCACGAGCGGTTCAACGGAAGTGCGACATGAGATTGTGATTCAGCGCCAAACTTCGTACTTTGAAATGTGCAGTTTATATGGGGTCATAATTGATGCGATAAACACAGATAGTTAGCTGTGTAGGAAGTTATTTGTTCAATGTAGCTATTTATATGTAGCACTATGGTATAATGTATAGTGATACTTTGGAGTAGTTGATAGCTTATAATTAGATGTTTTATTTCTCTGAAATGGTTTTAAACGCATATAAATATTTTTCGTTAAGTGCGTGCCTTTCAGTCAGAGATGTCAGTGATAAGTAAATGACTGTAAGTGCGTTTCTTATGTATTTATATTTATGGCCGATAGGTGGCGACAAAAACAACAGCAGTGATGAACTCCTAAAATGTTGCTCCTTTTAAAATATATATGTATATATATATATAATATATATATATATATATATATATGTGTATATATATATATATATATATGTTTATATTTTCCCCCTTTAATAACCATTTTAAAATATATATAATTACACTTGTGTTTAATTTATACTTTCTGTGTTAAACAATGAGATAAATAAAGGCAACATTTCCCTTAATCGTACTGTCAAAAAGGTTTAATTTGCTGCAAAATGTAGAAAAATATTGAATGGTGGTGAATGATAGGGACGGAGAATCAATCGTAGTCAAGATTTTTTGTTCAGTAATCAAGATGAATTCTGGGTAAAGCATTCTGTCTAATCGGCCAAGATTAATAGACCTAGTGGCGGATTTCTAATTGTTTTTTTTGTAGAAATACAACAGGCCATCAATTACACTCATTAGCCCTGTTGGTACAAGGCAAGAAGGTCATAGCCAGTTCATAGTGTAGCATTGCTTAAGGCGTGCGCGTTGTGCAGATACACACAAATTGGCATGGCTAAAATCATAATTTAGATGAATCTTTTGTGTGTGTGTGTGGGTTTGGTAGTTTGGAAGAAGTGTTGTTTAAAGCTGATGTTTATTTGCAGACTCGGTGATTAATCTAGTCATGAAGCGATACTTAGCTTATGTTGATCCATTATAGCATTGCAATTCTTTTATGTGATTGAATCTAAACAGTTTTAATTAACTCTGTTGATTAAAACAAAACAAAAAAACTTCTATAATAAATGCATTTTAAGTTTAACGTATATCCGTCTCTCAGGTTTTTTGGCAGAAGATCAGTTTGATCACAACAGTGGTTGTAGTAGTTTTTTAGTTGGATGGGTTACATATTTCATAGGACGCTTGTCGTCTGCTTTATAAATCCACCGCCAATGCTGGAAAATGGATTATCTCCTAGAGAGATTATGACATGGCCAATTCATAACCGTGGATTGATTTTCTGAAATGCTGGGTACAATGTGACGGTGCATTCAGAACACGTATTGCAGTGGTTAGCACGATCGAGTTTTATATGTTCCTTAAAAAGTAATCACAAAATATAATCAGCAAATCAGACAGAGCTTGAAAAATAAAGAGAACATGTTTCGCTCCAGGTAATCAGTGTATGCATAACAAAAAAATGGGTTCACGCAATACCACGGCAAAAAAAAGTGTGTGCAGGTTAGGTTTTAACTATTGTATGAAAGGTCTCAGAGAAAGCAGTTAAACCTGAAATTACAATCATTGTGGGCTGCATATGAGTTTCTTTAAGAAAAACATGCATAAAAAACATGTTTTAATTCAAATAAAAAATTTCCAATAGCTTTTGAGAGAGTTAAGTTTAGGGGTAATCAGGGGCTGATGAGTTATTAAGGTTATTATAGTTGACTAAAACTACTGAAATCTAATAAAACATTGGGCTAAATATTATTTTTAAAACTTAAACTAAATGAAATCAATGTTGCCTCCGGAAAAAACTGAATTAAGTTGAGGACTTAATAGCTGAAAATAAAAACAAATCCTTAAAAAACCTAAACTAATATATTAGACCCAAAAGCACATGATAAAAAAAGCTAAAATAAATAAAATGAAGATAAATTCAAAACATATTTATAAAACTACAACAAGGGCTAATTACTCTGGTGGACATTAGTGAGAGACCCGTGAGACCTTGGTATTACTCATCATTACTCATCAGTCTTCATCATGCTTTCAGTACCTTTTATAGCAAGCCAAGCAGAAAAGGCTGGAAAACGCTGTATAAAAATACATTAGTTCAAAACTGTGATCAGTGTTAATGGGGGGAAAACTGTATCACACCAAATATGGTTCCGGCCAAGAATTACTTTAGCTAAATTGCTACAACCTCACTGAGGACTTGAAATAGTTTTAAAATGAAAATTCTGTCATCATATGCTCACCCTGGTGTCATTTTAACCCTGTGTTATTTTCTTTCTTCTACAAAACACAAAAGAAGATATTTTGAAATCTGTTGGTCACCAAATACTGTTTGTCTCCGTTGTCTTCTATTGTATGGACAGACACGAAACCAAATGATGACAGAATGTTCATTTTGAAGATGAACTGTTCAGAAAAGCAGAATCCACAAAAAATGGCCTCATGAATTTGATGACTCGCTTATAAAAATCACCTCCTCTATATCTATACTGCAGCTATGTGTAGTTAATCTTCATATCTACAATAAAAGTATTTCTTTAAGATACCTTGAGCTTATTAAGCAACAACAACACTGTATTAATTGACAGGACAATGTTTAATTAAAACCCCAGAAATGTGTCATTCTGCGAGGTTTGCTTGTGGTGAATCAGAGGTTAAGTATGCCAGTACCCTGGCAGCAGTATTGACTTCTGGGTAATTATACTTAAGTGGTGACTAGAGGAGGCAAATGGCAGTAACAGATTATCTGTTTTGAGGGGATGCATTCTTACAATCAATAAGAGTCCATTTGTGGAAATAGGGCAATTTTAGGGGAAAATACACCCCTGTTCTTGGTCCTAACAGAAGTCACAGGCATACTACCATACCATAGCCTTTTACACTCTTGTAGTTAAATTAAAGCAGAGGGGATCGGATCAAAAAAGCTTTTACTGTGGTTCATTCTGAGTACAATGTAATACGAAAAGGTTTTTGCCTGTTCTCATTTTTGATAAAAAATGAATATGAGAAATATTGTTTAAACAACTATAAAACCAAATTAAAATATCTTCTTGTTTAGATTGTGTTGTTCTGGCTGGTTTAGCGTGTTTGTATTTGCATTTTTATGCACGGGTACACGGTGTCAGGGCTGCCCTCCAGCTCATGCTGTAATTCCTGATTATATTAGTTCTGGTATGAGCACCCAGTCACCAGCTGATGTCAGCCCAATGAGCCAATGCCTTTTGGGATAGAGAGGCTGTTGGGGTAGTCATTGACCCCTTTAAGTGATGAGGGAGCACAGAACGAGATTGCATCGTGAGCCTGGTCTCAGAGGGGTCATAAAGAGGTTTGCTTGTTAAGGATGAACCTTTCCTGGTTGATTTTACTGCACTTTTACTTTTCTCAAGCCCTTAGTAGATCTCAGGCTCTCTTCTCAATTTGCACACAAACACCCTCCAAGATGAAAGAATAAAAGCAATTTCTGGTGACGGATGTGAAAGGCTCCTCTAAGATGAACCCAATATTCGGCTTGTAGGATTTACAGGCAAATCACTTAGACTAACTCCTACAGTCAATCAATGGCATTTATATCTATTGCGGCTCGGCCAACCAGACTCTCCCTCCGAGACAGCCATTAATAGGCTTGTGTAGTGGTATGGACCACTGGTCAATCACAATCAACTCATGTGAACCGTTCATAATAGAGCACTAATACTTATGCAAGGCATACCAAACTCACACATACCAAGTCCCTGAGGTGAATTATGGGAAAAGATGATATGGGTCAATTATCAGTTTGATACGCGAGTTATTGAAGACGGAAGCACATTTAGACTCAACGTGTATATAGATCCGAATGCAGAGACTCTTAAATTGATTCCAGGCACTCCCTCTCCTTAATGTTCCCTTAATCTCACATTGCCTAACTGTAGACTGTAATCCAATCAGCAAAGAGCTCGTTCTCATTTACCCAGAAGGTTTGAGGGGCCCATCATACATCCTTGGAGGGGTGAGCCATGACAGGGCTGCGTCTCTCAGCCGACATGTCTTGCGGCGGCACAGTTTTCCCCTTTCCAAGAGACCTATATTTCAGAGAAATTAAGAAAGTTTACGGATTAAGATATTACTGGTCATCGATGGATTTTTTCTGTCTTTTTATACATTTTATCTTTTAAATTAGGGATGCACAATAATTATCGGCCATATCAGTATCGGAACATAATAAAATTTATGCCGATATTAAAGCCGATAAATCTTCAATAATTTCCTCTGGTTAAACTACTTCATCTGGAGTTGCTTGCAGTTAAAATACAGTACAGTACTGTCTTTCTGTCGTGATCATTCACTTTACTGCTATTATCAAAACATTGCTGAGTATGTAGATACAGTATTTATGAATGTGTAAATTATAGGAATGAAAGCATTTGTTTGAATCAGAATGCTGTCTGAATGCTTTCTGTCTTGAGACTTTATAAACATGTTGCTATTGAAAACATTTTTCTGGAAGAACATCTATAATTTGTTTATTAAATACACCAGAAAAGTAGTTTAAAGTAGGATTGGTACACGATTTTCTGGGTAAAAAAGAGAACCAATGTTTACCTTGTTTTCGCGGAGAACGTTTTTAATTAAAAGCAGTTGTCCACTTTTTGCATTTCAGTTCATTCTTAGGGAATTTTATATTAATATTTAGATACTGTATAACGTTATCGGTTATCGGCTTCTCATGTTAAAGAATTATTGGTTATGGTTATCGGCCAAAATGTATATCGGCGCATCCCTATTTTAAATACATTGCTATGTGTGGAATTTCATTAAGTGTAAGACTGAAGACGTGTTTATAGCAATGCCAAGGTTATGGGTTTAATTCCCATGAAATGAATACATTGATATATGTTAAGTCTGAATGCATCGCCAAATGCATTATTGTAATACACTAAAGCAAAAAGAGCATATTTAATTTCATGAATTATCAAGAAATAATCCAGTCACAGAATTAATCCAAGTTTAATAGTTTTAAATGCTGAATGGTTTGTGTATATGTGCTTTGGAACCATTGACACATTTATAAAATGAGAATCAGGCACTTGACAAATAGAGTACACATTCATGAAGAGATATGTTTACAGGGTCAAAGTGCACAGGTCAGGGCACCTTAAAGTGGCACAAATGAACACCACATCCTATTACAAGTGTTCTATTAATGGATTTGGCTGCTTATCAGATTTCCGACAGGGTTTCAACTCTCTTACATGTCAGTGTTTCAAAGTGAGGTCTCCACATCGTTAAAGGATCTCCAAAAACGTAAATGCATTTTTATCCAATCTCTTAAAAAGGGTCCCACCATCTGTTGACACAATGCAATAACATTAGATTTGGATGCACCTCCCTACACAAGAAGAGCACAGTTCATTCCTTTAATCTGAACTGAGGGTGCCTTCAACCTGACGCCAATGATTACTTCTGGGCAATTAACCGAAGTGATAGAATGAGCTCGGCGTGACTTGATCTGAGACGTAGAAAAGACGGATTAAAGAAACAGTGAGAAGCAGATGATGAGATTGAAGATTTATGTGATTGTTCGGCCTTGCAAAATCAGCAGTACCCCGTTTCCCCGGCTGATGCTTTCTCTCTGCGAGCTGGCAAGAGACACTCAGCGTCTTCATTTCTTTGTGATTACCAGACCTTTCTTTTCTTTTCTCTGCTGCCGGTGCTTCCAGCCAGATCTCTTTAATACCTTCTGTTGACAAGAGTTTCAGTTATAACACAGCTGCTTTTTTATTGATAATGTGTCCGAGAATCTCTCTGTGTCGTTATTGAACGCTTTTGAGGTACAGAATGGCATCTGCGATGGGAAATAAGTGATCGATAGAAAGAAGCAAATTAAGTAATAGCATTTTTGTGTTGATGCATATTACAGCTCGGTTAACAGTCTTCGGATCGGCAAAGCTCCACGTGGCCGGATGAACGGATCAATCGGAGCACAGGGCCGACATCTCGCTTTGACAACATAATTATCATACCGAGAAATGTGTTCGTGGACAATGCTGTTAAACCCCCCTCAGATATTCAGCTCATGTTTTAGAACCATGATTTAACAGTCAGTGTTGAATTAAAAACCATTTGATGTACTGTAAAGAAACCTGAACATAATAAAGTTCTTAGTTGTTTAAGTATCAGTTTTGTCTCAGATGTTTCTCCCCAAATTGGAGAAGCTATGAGACAAGTTGAAATATGGTGCTATAAATTGATGTCTAAGATCATCTGAACATTTGGGTTTATGTTGAGATTTTTTATAATATTGCCTGTAATGCTCTTTTAAGCTCCGTTTGTGAGGTGCTGTTGGATTTTGGAAAGGCTCCATGATCTCCATGGTGTCAAAAGGGTTGAGTATGCCCATCAAACCTTGCTTTTTACTGGAGATAGACCTACAGACCATCTTACCAAGGCCACATCATGCAATTTACAGAATTCAGCAAAACAGCAATTCTGTTTCGCACTTGTGAACACACAATAAACGACAGTACTCTGCTTGTTAAATTGGATGCGTAATATTCAAGTGCGTATTCACATCGGGCCAATAAATCACTTTCATAAACTCAAACACTGTGTTTGTGACCTGTCCCATCATCCACCTTATAACAGAAGTGCGCGTGTCGAGCCCGAGACGTGCTTCTCGCTTAATAAAAGATGTGATGAACATCTGCGCCCTGTTCGATCACCTGCAGTACAGCCCGGCGCGACGCGCGCTCCCGCGTATCGACTGCCCACTCGAGTGGAGACGCGAAACGAGTCACTCTCTCTCTCTGTCTCTCCAGAATTCAGAGGCTTTGCAAAGTGTCCAGCTCAGCGTGGTGGAAATAATGTCTTTACAAACTGGTAGGAAGAAGCACTGCCCGTAAACGATAGGAAAAGGCGCCCGAGAGGGACAAAATTCACTTTTGTAATTCACTCCATCATCTTATTCAAATGCGAGTGTGAAGCAAGCGAGAATGCGCGTGGTACTCTGGATCCTTTGTGCTTTGACTTTTCTCGTCTCGTGCGCCTGGGGCGCGAGAGTTGTGAGTGGTAAGTTTGAATATATTTGGTGGAAAGAGGGGTTAATTATTGTCAGACACAATAAATATTACATAGCCTAGAATTTTTTTCAGTTTTAGAGTTGTTATAAATGAGTCCAAATGTTTCTTTTTGTGATTTGTTTTTGTGGTCAATTAAATGCGCAAAAGTAGTTTTTATAGCCTAAACTTCTAAAGATTATATTTAGGTCAAAAACTATTACTTTATTAATATTAGTTAAATTATATTTATTCTGCATATGAAAGTGTTTTGACATGTTCTTATTTCTGTTCTTCTTCTACATAAATTCTGTTTTCTGTGCGCCATATTTATAAATAGATAAGATGCAATCCTGTGGTTTTATGGGTGTGTGAAATCCATCACGTGTATTTTTTGGAAAAGAAGAATAATTTGGGTCATGAATATTTAGATTTTTTAACAAATTTGAGCTTTTGTTAAATGTCGTGCAATCATTAAATTACTTAAAGACAGGGATTTGTGACTTAAAGATGTGATGTGTGCACCTGAACTAAAATGATGTGCCAAGGGAAAATTGAAATACAGTAAGCAGTGTTCTTTGTGAGGTGATTTGGGTTTATTGAAGGCGACAAGGATACAGCACTTTTGGAAAGCATCCTGAAGGAGGAAAACTGTGTCACAAAGACAGGAATTGAGGATGAAAGCTACGGAAGCTGGTTGGGAAAATGCTGAGTCCAGTTTTCCCCCAGTTAATCTGGCCCATTACTGATCTTAAATTGATGATATAGCAGATCTGGACCAAGCAATTATTTAAAGTACCTCCTGGCCAGGAAGCTAATGTTATTATTAGACTTTTAACAGTTTGTGTATCAATCACAGTTACAATTCTCCCACTTGGACCCACAAGTGTATCTTAAGTTTATATGATGATGATGATGATGATGAAGATACTTTTTCATGATTTCTTTCATATTTTAATTCTTTGCTTTAGTTTCCTCTCACCAGGCTCCATGCTAATGTTTATTTGATCATTTTAACTGACCAAAAAACATTGTGTGAGCTCTTAAATTGTTTAAATCACTGTAATATTATGAGTGTCCGGTTCTTTAAATAAATTTAATAATAAATAATAAAAAGTGCTCTGCTGACTACTAGATACAGTAATGTACCTGCACCCTTGTTGATTTGTGGTTTATCATTTCATCCACAATGGAATAAAAAATAAAATTTGAACCGAACTCAATTTATTTGTTGAGTGCAATTATATGTACAGCATACAATATATGTCAATGTCAATATATGCATTAAGGAAAAACAACCCAATGTGTTGTTGTCTGTTCAGGTCAGACCGTGTGTCAGGGCAGTCCTGAGCACCCATGCTATAAGATTGCTTACTTCAGAGACGTGTCGAGCCGTGTGGCGTTCTGGGAGGCTCTGGAGGTGTGCAAGGGGGACGGCGGTTCGTTGCTGAGCATCGAGAATTCAGCAGAGCAGAAGCACATCGAACATCTCCTGAAAGAACTGAGCGTTTCATCCTCCGGCGGTGCTGTCAGTGGATCAGGCATCACAGACGGAGATTTCTGGGTCGGCTTGACACGGGTGGAGAATGAGAGCGCACAGGAGCCCGGCAGTTTCGCTTCGTGTCCTAACCTGTACAGGTGGACGGATGGAAGTTTCTCACAGTTTAGGTATAAGAAGAGGCGGAATTTTCTAGCTTTTTGTTTTATGTTTTACTTTACTTGTTCAATAATATGAATATTGAATATATATTATGATATGTTAGATTTTTGTGTGATTTAACCTACAGCATTCGGTTTGTTCTGTAGAAATTGGTATGCTGATGAACCATCCTGTGGAGGAGAAGCTTGCGTGGTGATGTATCATCAGCCCACAGCTCTGGCCGGGCCTGGCGGGCCGTACCTTTACCAGTGGAATGATGACCGGTGCAATATGAAGCATAATTTCATCTGCAAATATGAACCAGGTACTGGGTGATTCCCACATTCATTGCTGAAAAGAACGATTTAGATACATTTTAGGCTGGTTTAAGGAATAGTCATCATTTATTCACCCTCTTGTTATTTCAAACCTGTATGACAAACAATTGATTTTGTGTCCAACAATAGAAGCGAATGGGTACTGCCGTTGTTCGGTTACCAACGTTCTTCAAAATGTCTTCATTTGTGTTCTGCAGAATAAAGAAAGTCATACAGGTTGACATTCAAATGAGTTAATGATGATAAATATTTCATTTTTTGTGAACTATCCCTTTAAAGTTGGAAGAATTGTTTTAGTCCTTAGCACCTTTTCCAATATGCATTGTTGCAAACTTCAGAAAACATATAAGTAGAGGAGAATGAGAATTTTTTTTTTTAAATAAATGCTAAACTAAACTAGCTGGCGGACCAGCATTCCTATCTTGGGAAGTTTGGTGTTGTAAAAATAAAGACTTAGGATATATTTCTGGTTAGGATATTTAAAGAGATTTTGTCAAATATTTATTCACCCTCATGCTTTGTGAAACCTGTATATGACTGTGGAATATAAAAGAAGATATTTTGAGAAATGTTTTGTGCACATACAATGGAGATCAACGGCGGCCGATGTTGTTTGGTTACCAACGTCCTTGAAACAACATCCTTCATCCAATCTTCTTTCGTGTTCTGCAAAATAAAAAAAGTCATAGAGGTTTAAGATGACATACGGATGAGTGAATTGTTAAGGCTTTATGAAAACTAGTATTAACAGGAATGCTGGTCTTGTTAAAACACGCAGTTTTCATACACTTAAGTGGATCAACTTCGAACTTAACAATGTTTGTTGTTCTGAGCAGTGAGCTATCTGGCTAAAGAGCAGGGAGACAGACCTGCAGGACGTGATTCTGGTAAGTGGCCAGGTGTCAGATCCATCATCATTTGTCTGATTTAAGATTGACGTAACGTTGACACAATACAGACACCTTTTCAATATGCCCTCCAGATCTTTCCACTGAAGACCAGGAGGAGAGAAGAACGCCTCCCGCCAATCACGACGAAAACCCCCAACTTATAATGCCAGGACCCTCAAGTAACCTTTCCTTTAAAACTTACCTACACTACCAATAGCAAAACATACTACTGAAAAAGATAACTTGGATGTTTTTTTTCAAGGTATGCTGCTAATCTATGTGATCATTCCCACCATTCCTCTTCTGTTGCTGATCCTGGTGGCTTCGGGCACTTGCTGTTTTCAGATGTTGTGCAAGAGGTGAGCCATTAAGACTGTTAAAGCTGACAGACGGATGCTAATGTGCTGTCCTATCACACACCACATCATCCCTGGTGAAGATCTGACACGTATTTGCCCTCGCTAACCTTAAGACTTCGATATGATGAATTAGATTCAGCTGTTTGTAGCTATGCCTTACAAAACAGTTTATTCTGTATGAACCACCATCAACAAATTTATTGTGTGCTTTTGGCATATCTGCGTGTGAGGGGAGGGGTCTGGGGTTGACTGCCGCAATACGTCCCACTGCATTGAAGATAAAAATCAAGTTCAGCTTCTCGTACCATAAATATCCAGATGGGCAGGGAACATGCCAACAGAACTGCTGAAGCAAGCCTTTTCCATCCTCCGATTCCAGCGCCTCAAAAGAGAGGAGACACAGTTCATCTCCCGTTAACCTTCTTGGCATGATATTACATAGGGCTTTATTTGTTTAATTTATTATGTTTATGTGGCACCCCCTCCTACAGAGCGATGTCTTTTTAACATATTTTCGATCGCCGAGGCAGACTGAAGATTCACAGACAATGCATTTAATCGCTGGCAATGACTGAGTGTGCAGTATTCAGTAAAAGGCTTGCTGGAGTGGGTTCAAAGCTTTCGGATAAGCGTCTTAACTACTTAACAGATGATGCTTGTCGTCTTTACGATGTTTGCCACTTGTTCTCGTGATTAAATACAATCTCAGAGTACGCAGTCAGGAGTAGCCTATAATAACAGCTGCTTCTATTTTCATCTGTTCATTGAGTTTAATCTGTAAATGTTGGGTACATTACGTTTTGTGCTATAAAGTTATCCAACAGCACATAAAGAAAAAATATATAGCAGTGCTGGCCATTGCTTTTAAAAATGTGTTTTTTTACTTTCTTTACTAATACATTTAAGAATTGCATTTCACCATTGTCGCATTTATCACTGGAAATCAACAACCTGAATGAACACGTTGAAAAATATTTGTCTAATATTCATATTTTTTTTTATTAAGCACACCACGGACCAAAACAAGCATCAACCAATCAACTCTCTGGATCTCCGAGACGCCAAAGGCGGATAGCGGCATGGAAGTTTAAAGATCCACGTATAACATCCAAGCAGCTCGGTTTCTGGCATTTTTAACCACGTTACTCAGTAAGAGTGTCGTCTGATTGTCAGTTGTGTGTAAATCATAAGGCAAACTAAAATGTGCGGCAATGCCTGCGTAGTCACACATACAGTGTTTCACTTTGCTGTACACGTTAGAGACGCTTGCCATTTTATTTCAAGCTACGTGTTTGACAAGTTTTCAGTTCACTAAGATTTTTTTTCTTTGCATTTCATGTTCCTATCTGACCTGAGGGTGCTGAGGGAGGGGGAATGCTAATTGGCACCAAACACAGCGAGCAATTAAATGACTGTAATTAAAACAAGTGCAAGTGGGAAACACATAAAAGAGGAATTAAGGGTTCCCACTGACAAGCGGATAGGGTCACACAACTGAAGTCAGTGACAAAGAAATGAATCACTAAAAAGCATCAATAACCGAAAATATCATACAGTATTAATACTTCAAAAAACTTCAGATGAGTTTGAAAAAAACTTTTCTCAAACATTTTCTCATACTGTATAATGGATTCGCAATGACATACAACTGCTCATAATAGAGTTAATCACATCAAAATGTGAAATTACAGAAATGACTGGAATGATTAACTTATGCAGCATCTGTTCTGTAGTTTAAGCTGTTAAAAGAAACTCAACGGATATATAATCAAAAATGTTCACACTTTTGTATGACGCAATTGCAAAGCTTTTTTGAGGTTTTGTTTCGCATGTTGATATTTTATCATCTCAACATTTTGAAATATTGCACATAGTTAATAAATAAGCAGGTTATTGTGCTGTCAGCTTTAAATAGCATAAAAATTAGTTTTAATTGATATTGTGATATCGTATTGATATTGTATCTGAACTATGATGACTGGTTGTACAGGAAGCTACTGTCTTCACTTTCTGTGAGTGTGGGTCTCTTTGCGTGTTTGGATTTGAAACGTTCAATGAATACTTTTGTATATTTTTGAGACAGGTGAATTGAACATGTGTACACGGATTACAAAATATATAAATGTGAAGATGTTTTAGTACGTTTGTTTTACTTGCATTGTATAGACCTTTGGTCAGAAATGTAAAAGCTCCAGTTTTGAGTGAAAAGAGATGGGGAATTAATCTCAAATGTAATATTTAGTTTTGGGATTTATAACAGAAGGTTTATGTGATCTTACTGATATGCCCCTTGTAATGGAAATACTGTTACAGAAAATGAAAGCATCAAAGCATACAAATAGTTCACATCCGTATCTCTATTTTGCAGAAACAATACATTTGCTCACTCTGAGCTGAATCAAAGCTAAACCTACAATGATAACAAAGCATTTGTTTTTATAGGATAGGATAATGACTATACATTAAATAGAGATAAAGATCTAAATGCTTTCAGGGCATCCAGCTGGTTGACAAGAGTTACCCGTTCATACTGTATCAACTGGACCATATTAACACCGAAAAGATGTGGTACTTTGTGTGCGATTTACCCTGGCCTACAATTAGTGACAGCATAGACTTTAAAGCACACTGCTAATTACAGAGCCAATTAAACGAATCAGTCCTCGACTCCGACAGGAGAACCCACGTCACACACTCAGGATCTGGTAATTATAGATATGACTGTAATCACTAGTCCACAGGCACATGGTGGAATTAAAGAAACAAACCCATTTCCATCTGGAGGGGGGGGTGATTTAAGCTTATTAGAGATACACAACACAAGCATCTCATCTGAACTGGATCCAAACACAAATTTGTATTTCTCTATTAAAATTGAAGTACGGTTTAATAACGATGAAAACCAACTAGGTTCCTTCCTCCCGATGTGAACGCTGTAAATCTTGACTGCGCTGTAAATGTCAAAGCCATCAACTGCTAATCAATGGGGTTACGGTAATGATAATCAGTGTAATTGCGTTCAGGTGGGGTTGTGAATGTTTGTGAGGGTGGATGGATAACATTGATTACGATTATGTATTTGGCTGATATTGAGGGTGAGGCAGAGAATTAAATCCTATATTTAACCATCACAAACCTTCACCTTACACTTTAAAACTACTGGGATGTTTATACCCATGCTTGGGTCAAATATGCAATTTTGTGGATTAATTGGAACCAACTATGGGTTAAAACAACCCAGCACTTTTGGTGACACGCTCCAAATGCTTTCCTGTGGTTTAGTGGTTAGAGCACTAGCAATGCCAAAGTCATAGGTCCGATCCCAATGGATTGCACATCAAAAATAAAAATTTATAATAAAATGCAATGGATAAAAGCGTCTGACAAATGCATAAATGTAAATGCATTTGTTCCCCACTCCATACTTTAAAGCTGAGCTTTTGTGACACCTCTGTATTAATATCAGTGCAACAGTCCATATAACTTGTGAATTTATCTTGATGGGTATGTTGATAAAATCACACACTAATCACAAACATATCTGCAACACTGTAAAGATGGAAAAACACATTTCACAAGGACGTATTAAAACGGAATTTGGGTAAATACTTTAATAAACTCAAAACAAAAAAATGCAAGGTTGCATATCTTTTTGAGGACAATTTAGTCTTTGCTTTTAAAAATTTGCCAAAGAGCAAAAATGCATGATTGCATACTCTGAGGGCATCAATAAAGAGACACTAAGATCTTGTTAGTGCACACCACAACCTTTCAGCCAGCGTGTCATCTTACGGCCATTGCAATAACTTTCCCAGGTGTCCCTGCAGACACAGATCAGAAAAACGTTCAGTGAAAATGGACATGCATAAATACAAAAAGAGCTTGAGGTCAAACAACAAGTAACCTTTGTTAATATTCATGTGACCCATAATATGCATTATAAATATTAACATAAATACCATGCTTTCAGTCCTTCTGCCTTCACAATCATCTTTGCACAGGTGATGGAAGCCTTCAGGTCATCATTGAGCAAGTCTATCAGAAAAAACACGTTTACATACCATTGAAAGTTTTACACCAAGCATGTGCTTAACAAATACTATCTCAATAAAAAAATCAGTATGTTTTGATCACAAATGTATTGGGATTTAGAGTACCTGCGCAGGGCACTTTACACAGGTTCTTTCCATCTGGAGTTCCATCATCACACCATTTGAAACTGTTTATCTGAAAGATTCCATAGTCTTTCCCAGTATCAGCCGTCCTCACTCTGTGGGTCTTAAACCTGCTTTCCCAGTAGGACATGCACACATCTGTTGAAACATGATTGAAAGTGAAAAAAAAGTCACTATAAATTAAAACACACTACGAGTTTAAATGAATACTGTATAACCAAGGATTTGACAAGCACAGAGCAAATCAGCTCTGACAATGTGAGAGGTGAATTTACAGTTGCCAAGCGAGAATCCCTCGTAGCCATCCAGTCCCTGATCCTTGAAGATCCGGGCAACAGAACATCGATCCAGTGTGCGGCTTTCACATGACGACAGCCACATCACACACAAGACAACAAGAGCCACCCTCATATCTGCAATGCTGCTCTGAAAGACACTCGTAATATCTGCCTGAGGAAGAGTTCAATGCAAGGAAGATGTTTGGTGGTTATTTATAGGCAAAGTTTCAGACTTGTGTTGCAACCTGTTTTCACAAGTGCATGCTGTTAGATTTCTACAGTAGGTGCTGTTGCTTCAAGTGTGGGTGCTGAGGCAATAACAGACTTTGTATTAAAGCTCTGTTTTCCTTCGCAAATAGACAGGTGTATATGTATTGTGTGTAGTTTGCAATGTCAACAGTAAATTAGGCGTCATTAAGTTTGTATTAAACCGGCATAATGGTTTAGGAAGAACCGGACGCAATTATACATGACTAAATTTAAGTGTCTCACTTTGCTGGTTTTTATCAACATGTTACATTAATCATGAAAACAGTGGAAGAAGCATGTCAAGAACCTATTAGTCATGAAATTTAACCACCCCACCACCAGTATCATATAACAACAGCATTACAAAAACATTCAGAGCAAAAAGCAGATCATCCGTTTATATAAACTTTTTATTAAAGTACCTTTTATAATTCCAAGTACCTGATAGTCAGTCTAATGTCCAATATAAATAAAGTATAGCAACCAAATTATGTTTTTATTTTAGTGGTCAGATAATGCCTGAACGTGCACCAATGGAAAGATGTTGTGACTGTTAAAGTTGTGAAATAAACTGCCTCTTGATGCAATTAACTGACAATAACCGTTGAGGAAATTGAGACAAAGATGTGACAACAGAGAGATGCCCCAAACACAACCACCCCCTACAGCCCTCAGAGAAAAGTACCTATTAGTATTCAGGTTGTAACAAAGTTATTGTGGTATACTTTAACACTCTTAGAATGAGTGTTTTCAAGTTTAAAAAAATTTGACTACCACCATAGTGAAAGTGTAGAGAACCATTTCTGAAATTGTTTAAGATAACAAAATTTTTAAAGCTTAACTATGTAACCAAGTTTAAAAAGCTTTCCTGAAGATCAATGGTTAAATCATGGCGCTAGCACACCAAGGTCATGGGTTTGATCCTAGGGATTGCACATGCTTGGAAAACAAAATGTATAATATAATGCAATGCAAGTTTTTTTTGGATAAATGCGTCTGCCAATGGCATAAATATAATTGAGAAAAGACAAATCATGTAATCTTGCAACGTTTGGTCCATCTTTTCATATTATGTAACATTTTATTAATCGTAATATAAAATGTACATTAAAACCTTCCATCAGTTATCGGATTCTGAAACTGTATATCAAAAAACAGTATCCCATGCTCAAAAATCCTGAGTATCCAGTCAGATAGTCCATTCAGAACTCCTCTTATTGACTGAACAGCGACCCCTGCTTGAGGACAGTAGAAGTGGCATCAAACGTCACAGCTTGTCCATTGTTCAAGACCAGCACCCTAGAGCAACAACAGGTCATAAATAACATGAATACTTGACATTGAATGATAGAATGACTCACAGACTGCATAAATGATAGTGACGGACTTGTCTGTGTGCATGACAGTGGCTGGGTCCTGACTGAGCCACAGAACAGTGCAGTCTTTAAATTCTGTGTGGACCAACCGCTGGACCAGCTGCTCTGTTTCCAGGTCCACAGATGGAAGTGCCTCTTCAACAAGGAGGATTTTGACCCTTGCAAGCCGTGCTCTAGCCAAACATAGCAGCCTCCTCTGCCCCAGGCTTTCACACAAAAAAAAAGGAGAAATATTTTATCCATAACAATTCATTTCTTGTGCCGATACACAAAAGGTTGCTATAGATATATCTATATTGACTTCTCTTTTTGTGAGTGATTAATCGGATCAACACATGTTCCAATATTAATAGCGTTGAGTTTACTATTCTGATTAAAAGTAGTGTACACCAAAGTGTTGGCAGTTGAAAGTCCAATCCATGCTATTACCGTTTTTAATCTCGCCACAATTTCAGGAATGACACCTATATTCCGTACACACAGAGAACTTTATTTGAATGCTAGTACAGACGGTTTTTGGATGCACATGGCCACTGTTGCATAAAACCACAGTCCCTTAATTTAAAGTTCAACTACATTTGGTTAACAACAACGCTTTGGCCAATTTTGCATATTTGTGTAATGTTCAGAGGCATCAAAAGACAATTTACAATATTTCCCACACACCTCAGAGCGATGGACGTCCTTTGAACAGGGTGCAGCAGCTGAGCAGGCAATTGTCGAACCTGCTCCTTCAAATGGCAGAGTTCCAGAGCCAGCCACACCTGTGCATCAGTATGCCGAGCAAACGGGTCCAGGTTGGCCCTCAGGGGACCAGAGAACAGCACAGGGACCTGCAGCACATGGTACACAGCAACTCAATGACTACAATAAACAAATAATCGGTTACTGGTGGAGCCTCGGTTAAACCAGTCCTGAATAGCGCACGATATTCTTTAACATTCTTTATACCACACCCATTGAAATTATGATGTTACCTGTCAACACTCCTTCCCCTCCAGTCTTTGATCAGTTCTGTTCTGGCTGGATCTTGCCTTTTTAATCTGTTTTGCAAATCTAATTTTGCTTTACAAACCTGAGAAATGATTTGCAGATGGCTCCTGAGGTTGTGCAGACCGACACGGGCGATGTTTACGCTGTCGATCAGCACGGCACCATTGCTGGCCTCCGTCACCCGGTACAGACAGTTCAGAAAGCATTCAGTGTCTGCCTTCTTTTTGCTCACAACCCCAATCTATAAACACAAAAATTTGAGCAGAGAATATGACAAATGGCTGCGAATAAATAATATATTACACTATATTATTTATATTTTTATCCTTTCGATTTCTCGGATCATGTGTATACTGTGCGTTTAACCAGAATAATTTCCTCGTGCGTGTGCACATTTGGCGAATAAAGCTTATTCGGATTATGATATAATAATGTCTATGTGAAATTATAATAAATGAAGTAGATCATATTTTCAACATTTATGTAAATCTTTATTTACATTTAACATTAAATTTACATTTACAAAAAAATTATTGCAAAATAGAGTTTGCATGCATGTACTAAAAATCTCTTCTGATGATAAAATGTGTAATAAAATCACTACTCATTTAAGACAATAAAGACAAAGCATTTTCACTAAAGGCCTTTTAAAAATACACTGTATAAAACATATGCATCCTCGTATAAAAAAACACTTCAAGTACCCTTTCTCCTTTTAAAATGGTAAGATTGAGACCCCTGATTGCTGGTGAGAGGTTGTACAAGGCATCGCAATCATAATTTCTAAACTTCAGTTCCCCTCGCTGTGGCCAGTCAAATGGAGGTGTGTGGCCAACTATCCACGCTGCCTGTGGTAAAGACAGAAGGCCAAAATGAGTATAATGCATTTCCAAACATACTGTGTGAAATTCAATGACACCAAACAAATCTCTTTCTTTCATTTTTGCTACACAATGACTTTGGCCATTATGGGTTATGGGTGGGGTGACAAACATACACACACAAAAGAAGTGCCTAAAAAAGTATTATGTTACCCTGTACCTCCTTCTCAATTCTGGCAAGTTCACAAAGTCTTTGCATGCTCAACATGCCTGTGTTGATATCGGAGAAAGCATGGGTGTAGCGGTGAAGAGGTGATGTGATCTGTAACAAAATCTTAATTAATAAGTCAATAAGTGTTCATTGTAGAAAACTCAGGGAAGGTCTCATGACCAAACTCACATTTTGAGCACATATCAAAGCCAGGGCCACAATACCAGAGTCCAGCTGGGTCTCAAGCAGGATCAAACTAACCAAGAAGAGCAGAATCCCAGCAATCGCATCAAACCGAAGTGCAAACCAACTGCACATAGTGAAAAAGTGACAAAATCAAAACTTTTATGCAGAGCAGAAACGAAGATATAAAAAATAAAATAAGCTGAATGAATAACAGAGATACAGTTCAGCCAGAGATCAAAAATGCATTCATATGGCGCCCCCTTGGGGTAAAATAATAAAATTGCACCAATGCTGCTGTGACACTAAGCTGCATTTATGACCTTTCAGTGTTGATTCTGTTGTACTTGACCAGCAGGTTTTGATTCAAGGTTTGGAGGTGGTGCTTCACACACACCTCCTTTGGCCCAGAAAGTGGATCTTCAACGGACGTCTGAGAAGAAACTGAAACAACAGGATTGGACTCCATGTTCCTCATTTTCATGTGGGCCGAAAACTGATACTTACAAAGGGTAGAAGAATTAAAAATGGAGATTTAATAAAAACGAGCAACTACAAACATATACTTGTGTATAGGTGATGATAAGCAGTCAAACATGTACCTGAACATTGAGGAATAGCATTACGAGAGGACACACAGCCAGACTGAAAACCGGCATAATGAAAGTGATCACAGCTAAGGCGCTCAGTATTTCCAAAAGACTCGTAAGCCACCCATGCAGATGTTTAGGTAGTTCTTCGTCAATCACCTGTATATCCTGAAAAAGGATGGATAAAAGATCAGGGGTTTGATTCCATACTGATTAAAATGTTGGAATGCATTACAAGTTGCTTCGGACAAAAGCCTCTGCCAAATGTGAAATGTAATGTAAATGTCCGGGGTATTATGGTATAAGCTGGTCTTCTCGGCAGGGTTGCAATTGTATTGGCTTTGGTGTCTACCAGAAGTAATATAGGATTTAAAGAATGACGTCAGACACGACTCAACAAAGATGAAAATGACATTCACCCTAGTAAAGGTCTGCAGTAGCTTTCTGAGATCTATCATTTGGTCTACGCGCACAGGCAGGTGAAGAACATCTGACAGCAGCTCTGAGTGTAGAGCATCAGAGGACCTGAGAGAGCCGCATGACTGACAGTAAGCAGCGCAGCACACAAGCAAGACTAAAACACAAATACAATTAATAACAAAAGCAAACAAACAAAAACACACAGGATCTCAAATCTATGGCCAATAACCTTGCATGAGTCCTAGCAGTGCGTACGAAGCGAGTCGTGAGTCCCGAAGTTCTCTCCACTCCTCCAGACCCTGAACTTCTTTGGCTTCCCTCGTCCAGACGCTCAGAACCACATACTGTGCCAAACACACCGCACACACACTCAGGTAGATCAGCGTGGACGCTGCTGCCCAGTGCCAGCCAAAAGCCTTCAGATATAGCCTGTGGGCCTCACCATTACTCTGAAATAACAAACCATGTCACAAGAAGATCTAAAGAGTCTAATTTAATACATAAAATCATATTTAGTGGGGTAAACCTTTTGGAATAGATTGTGATCCTTTCCATCATTAAAATCACAGTGCTTGTCATCTCCACACCTGTAAAGAACAAAAACATTTCTCTTCATTGAAATATTTTGTATCTCACAATAATAGTCATACATTTTTTTTTAAGAGCCAGAATTGTCTAAATAGTTTAAATGCCAGTGCATGCATAAAAGCTGCGTCTGCATTTCACACATCATTGCAAGAAAACCATAGACAGGGTGGAGAAACATGGTGTTGTTTGTTGATGTTGTCAACCTCATGAATGCTGGATTAAAAAAAAACGTCTTGAGCCCCGTTTTGTCAGTACAAAGAAACAAGCTCAAGATTATCCTTTCCATATCCAACCACATCATCCGGTGACCAATGGCCGTCTTTTAAGCACTAACCCTTATCAGCGATAACACACTTTAGAACATTAAAGGCGGAAAGAAACCTATGCTTCCTCACAAACAGTTCAGGTGGATATTAAAAGCATAACTAATCTTCTTAAATGCACTGATGTTTGTCTTCAAATTAAAACTATTGCAATACGTTAAAGCTGCATCTCCACTGCACGGGACAGTAGTGACCTGGGGGTCAGATCACAGGCAAAACTCACTGTTCTGGATCAAATACCGTAACAACAAAAAAAAATGCATTCAATAGGATTGGGATAGGAAATAATAGGAAATATGATTTTTCGGCAGGATCATTCGATGATACAGCAACGTGGGCATAACAGTCTTTTAACCAAATCAGCAGCAGGGCAGATGTGAGATACAAGCATTCTCTTACAGTCAATGTAAAAACACCAGACATCCGTAACAGCTTTCTACGACTGTAAAAAGCAAAGCCAAAAATACAGAACTTGCCTGTCATACTTCCCCTGAAAACTGTCAGGTAAAAGCTTTTCCACAGATCCTGAGAGAGAATGGGAATTTATAAGACTTATTTTTACACAGTTATGTTTACCTATTAACTTATAATGTTCTTTGTTAGGAGAAACAAAAAATTATATTATACTAGAGCCCTACCTGGATCCCTTGTAAGAAACAACTTCTCCACATGGCATAGAGACTGACATGACTGTGAAGATCATTTTCAGAAAGAAAAATGAAGTAAACATCAATGTATCATAACTGCAAATTAATTTTATAATGAATAATACCACAAATCAAAATAATTGATGTTCCAGCATTGTATAATTGAATACGTCTTTGGTTTAATTAAAATTCTAAGTTTAAGATCATAAGTCTTTATTTGGGGGGCCACAAAGCAATGTGACCCACACAAGGGGGGCCTTACAACGAAAAAGTTTGAGGACTACTGAACTGTGGCATATAATTTTATATGAATGTTACTTAACAAAAATATTACCTGTTCAAGGCCTGAAAATAGCCAACAGAGATCCATCACAGCGGGACGCAGCAATCTGAAGACAATGAGTGATGTAAAAATCTGAGAGGCTGTGAGGACGTTTCCGTCATCTCCCAGGACAAACACGCCGAGGCTAAAGAACAAAACCTGCATAGACAGAATACACTCAGAGATGTCCATCTGGTTACGCAAGGACTGATGCAGAGACCCACATTGATGCGAGTAGCATCATAAGGACCTCAATGTTCCGACCTCAGGTTGTAATCTAAAATACACTTTCAGGTTTTAATCTCAAAGCTCTGTGGATTTGTTTTGCTAGTAAGCCCCTCGGCATCTGGAGTAGGGAGGTTAGGTAATTTGCAGTCAAAATCATTGAGAGGATATTTAAGCAGGAATTTTTAGTTTGAAGGAGAAATAACAAAAGCTTACAAAGGTAAGTACATTTCTGGTAGTTATATTTACAATAGAGCACTAACCAGGAAAGGCACACAGATGGAGTCAAGCATTGAAAACGCTGTCGGATATCCCAGAATCCTTAGCATCTCCAGCTCCCTGGCCCGTGACTTGGTAACTCTTTGATGGAACCACGGCTCCCACGCAAGAAGCTTTAGCGCCTACACAAAAAGGGATTAAATGGAGAAGATCGAGAATGCATGAAATGAATTTGAGGAATGAGGGAATGAATTTAAAATTTGTGAATCTGGGCGAGATAGAAATTCCAAGTACTCTGAAAGATCTGACACTTTGACTACAAATAAAATGATCACTAGTTTGGAACAGAAAAGACCTGAAATTTATCCAGCATTTCTTTGACTAGCTCTTCCGTGTTTTCCCTGAAGACCTGTTGAGTTGTCTGAGGGGAAAAACAAAGATATTTTGAACCACATCACAGCAGAATATTCAGTAAAGCAAATAATCTGAGAGGGATCAAAAATACAAATAATCTGAATGTAAATATCACACCCCCCCTTGAAAAACAATAGATCTATTGACAAAGTGAATTGTCCTTATCAATATTTACTGTATTGTTAATTTAAATACACGCACACATCCAGGCAACGCTGTAGGCGACTGTCCCTACTGACCTGAAGATGTTTGACTTTGCGCTGCACTGCGGAGTTGACAGGAATTAAAATCAACATCACGACCACCCCCACCAGCGCACCGGGGCCCAGTTCTCTCCATAGTAAGCCCAGATACAGAGCAACTCTCAGGGGGGAAGACCAGAAACAGGCCAGTGAAACCGCCAGCCCCCCAACACACTCAGCCTCCCGTGACGGTAGAGGGACTGTGTCTGGGAGGATGGGCTGCCGCTGAGAACTATGGGAAAGAGACAATGTCTTTCAAATGTAAAGGAGGGGAAATGGGGGGCATATGAACCATGAAAGACATGGACATGGAAGAGGTTTCAGTTTGTTGGATAATATTTAGAATCAGAACAAAGGCTTGCAAATGTTGTAGACCAGTCCAAACTACCTTTCTGTAGAGGACACCAGCCATGACGGTCTGGATATTGGCCATTGTCACCCCAGCATGTCTCTCAAACTGCTGCCGAGAAACAGCAGAGCAGCAAATTGCACCCAACACCACCAGGGAATACATGTATCCTGCCCAGTCAAACACAGGCTGCCTCTCACAGAACAGGATGATCCACCTGATGTTAAAAGCACCGTTCGTGAATTACATTTCTGTTCATTTACATTAAGCCATCTGGCGTACGCTTGTATTCAAAGCAACTAATAGTGAGGAAAACAACGAAGTGATTAATTTACATTAACATTTAGACATTTAGCAGATGCTTTTATCCAAAGCGACTTACAAAGAGTTTAGGAGCAATAAGCGATAGTTCATACAGGAGCCATAATACATTAGGTGCCAATACAAAGTTACTGGTTTCAACAAAAGCTAGACCACTACCTGTTGAGAGAAAGGGTTAGTGTATTTTTTTCACTTTGAATATGGAATAAAAGTTCTCATTAAAATAATGGTCATACCTGAGGGTCAAAGGACATAGAATGCTCAGAATATCAGTTGTCAATCTCAGAAGCACAACTTTGACAAAGGCTGGACGAAAAGTCATCCATATTGCATAGAGAAGACTGTAACCAGAAGGTGTTTTACCGGAGACCAGCAGTGCCTCTCTTCCAGAATCCTCCAGGTCTGATCCCTGTATTGTTTAAATAATAACACCATTACATTTCAATCGCAGCAATCCTTTTATAAAAAGCGTGATGAAAAACAAGTAAATCCAGAATGAAATAATGTGGAAGCCAGACTATACTTAAGAAACAGCATTATGGATGAAGAAGAATTTCACTGTGATTAATCATATTAAAAATATCTTAATGTCGTTTCAGTTTTGTGGATGATGTCAGATCAGGTAAAATGTAGAATTCACATAGAAAATCCTACATTTATGTACATGTTTTTAGATTTCTTGCACTTATTTCTCTTTTTTGCATTTTGAATGTATGGCTAGTATTTTTCTGCTTCTTCAAAAGTTTAAATGAACATAGTACGCTGTGAGATGCCCCAGACCAGCTGTCTGGCTTTTGTAGAGACTTTTTCTTTGCATCTTCACCATTACCTCACAGTATTTGTGTCGTTTGTTGAACCGGTACTCAAACACTGAACACAGGGTCTCCAGAGAGTCATTATTGTACAGTTGACAGAGATCAGCCCACTGCAGTGGTCCCTTGTTGTGGCCCATGACAGGCATCCTGTACACATGAAACAATACTACTCTTTAAAATCCTTTAGTAGTTAATGCATCATGGCTTTAACAGTGAACAAAGACTCACCTTTTTGTATCCAAGAAGATAATTCGGATAAAAAGGCAAGATCCTCCTGGCACTTTCTTTTAGGCTTTCCATAAAACAATGTGATTTTAATTCAACTTGAAATATCGAGTCTCGAGACATTTACTTAACACGTGTGAATAGTAAGAGAAATGTAACGTAAATTGTAAAAATGTAACCCTGAAGGTTGTCGTTAACGTTACCTCAGTTCACAAAGACTTGACGCCGGTGAAACCATGCACGACTCCGTTTGCGTCTCGTGGCACTCCGCATACGGCTGGAAGAATAACGGTGTAGAAAAACAAATAAAGTAAAGAAAATAGATGAAGTAAACTACATTCTCGTCAGTTAAACTTCACATCGTCGTTGGTCGACTGGTAACTCATCCTATTGTGCGCCTGGCAACAAACAGCGTGCGCGCTCTCCACAGAAATTAAGCGCATCTGGCGCGCGGAGCGTGAGCTCATAGCCAATGGAAGAGGCGCGTTTGGCGAGGGGGCGTGTCTAACAGCTGTCAGAGGTATATTTCTAACTAGTGAATCAATTATGTATATTTGAGTTAAACACGTAACTGTGTTTCTATGACACGGTTACGTAAAGGCAAAAACAAAGATGCATTTTCAGTGGAAATGAAAGATTTTAATTCTTGTTTTTTATGACATTTATTGAGTCTACTTTCCCTCACTCTCTCATCCACACACACTGTAAACATATGCAGAAGGTAAACAATGTTATATGTTTGAAAGGACCACACAAGCCAAGATTAAGCAAACAAGCGATGGCTTTCTGCAATTCACACGCTAAGTTGTGTTGCTTAGCGACGTGACACACAACGTTTTACGTCGTGTTGTGTGTGAAAAGGGGAAGGTTTTTCTGAGCCTATTTAATTTACCGTGCCACTTTTATAGAAGAGTAAAGTTCGTTAAACAGGAGACCACTAATAACGTATAGAATGATGTCTTCTCAGACAGAGATTTTTCGCAATAAAATTGAACCTGTAGCAAACGAAGAGAGTGATATGAATGACGTACTCAACTCAGGTAATTTCCATGTAATGCATCCTGCATATTTAGAAGAGTTATTAACAGAGATTAACATTGTATCTGTGTTCAATCAGATTCAGATCGTTCTGGCAGCTCTGGGATTTGTGGACACCTTCTTACTTTCTTTTCATTCCTCCTTATCCTGCTTACATTTCCAGTCTCGGTGTGGAGTTGCATGAAGGTAAGAAGACCAGTGCTCGCATTGAAGGGGGGCTGGGGGGAGCCGGGTGCCCCCCATAAGGCATTAGGGACTCCCCATAAGATGTAAAAAAATAGACGGGGTCCCTCGGATATTGATGTTTTTATTTGAGGTAAAATTATAATGACTATTGTGATTAAATTCATGCTATGGATATTGTAAATTTCGGGAATTAAATATGTACAATGGCTAGTTGTCATGTCTCTTTATATTTGAAACGCCGCGCCCCAAAAAAATCCTGTTCTTTTATGTAGGCCTGTAGTATATAGTTGTGCATTTTATTCTGAAATTTTGTATTAATTGTATGTTGCGAGAGTGACCCCCACCAAAAAAAGTCTTGTGGGGGGACCCACATAAGACTTGGTTCAATTCGAGCACTGAAGAAGACATTACGGTATTTTTATTATAGGCATTTACCTGCTATTTGATCTAATGGAGAGTGTCTTTTAACACCATAATTTGTAACGTGAGGATTGACATAGTGTGAATTAGTAAATTTAGATATGCTTTTAATGTCTATATACTTATTTGCAAGTAAAGTGTCAAATGAATATAAATGAAGTAGATACCAAATGCAAGCAGGCAATTGGTTGATTCAATTTTAGTTTTTTTGTGAATGTATCAATCTAGATATGATCCAACTAGATTATTATACAAATTATCACCTCTTTGTTATTTTCTTAAAAGATTGTCCAGGAATATGAGAGAGCTGTTATTTTCCGTTTGGGAAGGCTCCTTGGCGGTGCGAAAGGACCTGGTAAGTAAATTGTTTGGGTCTCACCTTCCTTTTATAATCAAACCATTTGATAATGTTTGTTTAGGAAAAGTTTAACCAGAAGGACTGATTATTTTATTTGTTTTAAAGGTTTGTTCTGGATTATTCCGTGTGTGGACACATTTCGTAAGGTTGATTTGAGGACAGTGTCTTTTGACATTCCTGCTCAAGAAGTGAGTCATTTTCCTCAAGCTATGAATCTCAGATATGCCATTATTATCCCGTCTACTACTATCTGATTTATTTAATTTGTTTGTTTGTGAAAATGTGGTAATTTGGTAATATCACAACAAAACCAAACGTTAACACAAAATAAATGGCCGAATGTCGGCCAACAAATCACGAAAATATCCAAAAATCAAATATACTTTAAATCCTCAGTGGCCAGATTTCTGAAATTCCTCCTCAGGTGCTGACCAAAGACTCTGTGACTATTATGGTGGATGCTGTGATCTACTACCGAGTCTTTAACCCGACCGTTTCAATAACCAAAGTAGAGAATGCGACTCATGCCACACAGATGCTGGCACAGACCACTTTGAGAAACATGCTGGGTACCAAAAGCCTGGCAGACATCTTAAAAGACCGTGAGGAGATGTCAGATCAGATGGAGGTAAAAGCACATCTACAAAACAATGAATATTTGCTTGTCCCTTTGCTTTAATGCAGTGCCAAAATAAAATAGACCTACGTTTTAAGTAACCAAATGTATGCGGGAAACTATTTGTTAAACAAAATGCACATGTCTGCTTTTCATATTCTACCTAACAGGCCGTCCTGTATGCTGCATCCAAGAATTGGGGAATCAAAGTGGAAAGGGTAGAGCTTAAGGATGTAAAACTGCCCACAACCCTGCAGAGAGCTATGGCAGCTGAAGCAGAGGCTACCAGAGACGCACGGGCAAAGGTGGGTGTGTGAACGCTGAAAGAATGCTATTACTCATTGAATAAAGTCTATCTGTGATGAGGAGTCTGCCATGTGCAGTCTTATCAGCTTTTCAGCTTTGTGTTGTGTCTGAGAAGAAATGGTACTCTCTGATTGGAGGGTGAACACCCGCAGCCCCCGCACACGCTCAATGGGATAGATGGATTGAAAGCCCCCCTAATTTCCATAACAAGACCAGCAGACCAAGAAAGAATCACAGCCTTTGTTTTCAAAATGCCTTATTTTATTTTATTGGTTATGATTGGATGCATACTGCTTATGTTAATTCATTTTTATTGAAATGCTTTTTTCATTACTTTGATAAAGTTAGACTAATTTACACGTCATTATGTTTTATTATTCAGACTTTTTTATTTTAATATCGCCTTATGAAATAGTTTTGAATGCTTGTGTTGATAACATGATTTTGCATAAGCTTGTTGACTGGAAACCGAAACTTGCATGCAGTGGAAAAACAAACTGGATGTGTTGAATGGAAATTCCAGTAATTAGAAGTGCAAGCCGACTGTGAATTGGAAGCGTGTTTGTGTGAAAAGTGAATGGAAATTGTCCACTGAACGTGTGTTGCCTTTGTAATTTGAGCACATTTATATTTGTACATGTTTTGATGAGCTCACCAGTAATGTGAGTGATGTTTTTCTTTAAAGGTGATAGCAGCAGAAGGAGAAATGAAAGCTTCTCATGCTCTGAAGGAGGCAGCAAATGTGATGTCAGAGTCTCCATCAGCTCTCCAGCTCCGCTATATGCAGACGCTGACGGAGATCGCCTCAGAAAAGAACTCCACAGTGATCTTTCCTCTTCCTATGGACATTATCTCTCATTTCATGAAGAGGTGACCTCATTGTAAGAGATGAACTATAAACAATAAAAAAAGAATAATAAAATTTAACTTTTATTAATCACGACGAACACCACACTGTCCAAAATATGTCTTGGGTGCACTATTAGTTTGCTTTGGATAAAAATGTCTGCAAAATGCATAAATGTAAATGTAATTAATATTGTTTAATTTATTTAACTTATAAAGTAAAATTAATAAGAAATATTTCAAATTCTGCACTATTGGTAAGTCAAAAATCAAATAAGATAATTTGTGTCATGTGAACTGTCCATATGATTTTGTTCATTCATTTCTAGATTATGTGTACTTTACCTTAAATATCTCAAGGTCTTCCTCTTATTTGTCTGGACATTTTATACAAAAGTGTAATCATTAAAAAAAAGCAAAAAACTAAATTAAGTGTATTGATGTGTATTGAGTAAAAGTTTCTCAACCTGTAGAGAGAAAAACCAAACACCGAAATGAATGCATGCCGGACTGTCCAATGTGAAATACACATAGAAACATAACATGAACTCTTAATGCTGTCATGATAAAAGACTTACTGTTAATCCGCTTACCTCATACTGGAAAAATGGGCTCAACAAGCTTTGATCATTGAGACCTAATTGGATTGACTGCATTAGATGCAGGAATGGATAGACAGTTTAGTAATGTTACGGTAATCTGTCATCTAATCTGTTTTAACCTAACATACATGAGAGCAGCTTCTGTTCTGATCCTGAACCCTAAAGACTTGCTCTTGTGTCTGCAGCCTCATAAAACCTAAATACTTACATTTAAAATTCTTAGGTGCTTGGGAATAATTCAAACTAAATATCATCACTGTTGTTTTAGCAGACTGCTGTTATCCATTAGTATTAATGAGTCATTCCTTCATCAGAAAATCTGAAGTGATCTGAATTGATCTGAATACTGGAGGACTGAACATCACCCATCTTAAACTGCCTTAGCAGTCTATAGAATGTAGTCTAGTTATTTGAAGGTTACTTTGTTTATTTATTTTGAATAGATGGATATCACAGAATATTCTGATTAATATGCCTTAAATACTTTCAAGGGGTGATTCTTATTATCATTCAACAGGACACAAGGTTTCAGAGCACTCAGCAGGGTATCGAGAGAAGAATTACAAGCTTCCTGGTATAATGAAAACTCATACATGTATTGCTCAAAGGGTTACAACAAACCACAAGTAATGCCTGGTGTCCTATAAATATCTAAGTGATGTGGCTCTCTCGCCAAATTTGGAAACTGAACCACTTACTTAAGTGACCTTTTGATGTGGAACAGAAAGACTTGAGGGCAGAAAAATGCTAAAATGAAAACAAACAAACAGAAGTATTCACATAAAAGCTAGAAAAAAATTGATGAATTTTGAAGATGGATATGCTGTACCACTATCTGGTTTAAACGTTTATGTTTCTTCTACTCTTCTGGAAAAACCCATAAGCTGCTCTACTGACTTAACACTCGGCTGAAGTAACCACAGAGTAAACACTATGATCTCATCCAATCTCCTTTACTCCGCCCATCTTCCATGCTTCCTCTTTTTTCTTTACTTCAGACATTTACTTGTCAGTCTTATTAAAGTTCTCAGTGTCTCTGCATCTCTCTAACTTTCCATCACTTCCGGTGCTGAAGATGTTGCTTTGGTGTTTCCTGGGGTCGGTGAGCATCTTTATGCTCTGTGAAGGTAAGATGGGTCTCTGTTCAATAGATAAGATTAAATGGCTGATACATTGAGTATATCCTGGTCTGTTGAATCTGTATTGTTTTTAGAAGATGTCTTTTATTTAACTAATGAAAAACAAGGGCTGAACCATAATTTTCCAGCCAATTTAATAGTTTGTGAAACAACACTCTACAGCCAATTGTTCATTTTGATTTGTCTATTTTGACTTGTTGCATTTTTCTAGAATGTTTATATGCTGAAGTTAAACTAACAGCCAGCCATTGATAAATTACTTTTCTAAAAAGGTCATGCCCATTTTGTAGCATTCAAAGATACAAGATTTTAATAAAAATTGCGTATCACAGGCAGATTCTGCAAATCTCATATTAATCTCGAGTGCCTATACAGTAGTATTGCATACGTTGTATCTTCGAAGAGTATCTAGTTTTATCACATTTATAAAAGAGAGCTCTAGCAGTACAGTTGTTTCCGTAAAAACACGAGCAACTGGAGGTGGGACTTAGGTTAGTTGGGAGAGTGGGATGGAAGTACAACAGGAGCAAGCAACACATCATCACATGAATCTCTTCATGTTGTGTACATAATGCAAGTGCAAAACAAAACACAGTCGTATGACTTACCGCGTGCAGTTTATGTCCGGCATCTTTTAGGGCTGGGGCCGCGCCATCTATCAGTTTCAAATGATCTCCAAATCCAATGTTATATCCACCGTTTATATAACATCCATCACTGAAATGCTGTGAACAAACAGACAAACCTAAACTTCACTATTGCAAGAGTAATGAGCTGCAGCGCAGACCATCAGATGTCTCGCTCGTTGGAGGACTCATTATTAAATATAAATGTAACCATTTTTTAACAAGTTGACCATGTTAACCATGAGAAGCCAGCACGTTTAACAGTGTAAAAAGAATGCATGACATAACTTGATACCTGATCTTTAAATATTTCAAAGAGAAAGAAAATGTTTATTAAAAAATGCTTTTTATAATTTTTGACATGAATCCTTAATTGGACCCCAAACATGAAGACAGTAAGAGAACTATGTCATTAACTCTTCAGATAGCAGACAAAACACAACAGGAGAAAAGGGGTCAAGGGTCAGACTGTATATACAGTATAGTGGGGGATTGAGGTCAAACATAGTACACCTCATCCACCTTATCTGACTTCCCGCTATAATCATCTCAGGTCTTTCTATTGGGGAAGAGGGACGGGAAGGATCGCAGGAACATTTGGAGCGGGATGATCTGCCTTTTTTAAGCATGATCCAATTGTGGCTGGGACATGTATGCCAATTATAGCACAGGTCACCTCCAGGGTCAGGAAACCTCGGACGTAAAATCTGGTGTGTGGTTGATTTTCTTCAAAACAGTGTCAGGTAGACAATGGAGACACAAATAAAGATCCGCCAGAACATCCAAGAGGAGGTTTTGCAGGTTGATATAAAATCTAAAATCCAAAAGCTAAATCTTTGACAAATGGAGCAAGTTCAACTGGGTCACTAACCAGGCTTAGTTCACCGCATCAGTTGGTGCATCCGAACACAAGCACACAAACTCCTGAATGTGCAAAACAAACAAATTATTCTCAATTATTGCGCAATTGAATAAATGTATAACTTAAGGAATCACAATAAAAACTAGGAATCAAGACAGCAGTTTCATACAGCTATTGTTTCATACAAAAGAAACAATAGAAAATTTTAAAATGAAAATATAAAATAGTTTTAAAATACATGTAAAACACAAGTTAAAATGAATCGTAGAAGCAAAATAATTATAGATATACATTTATCAAACCGAACTCAAAACTGTATCTAAAAAGACAAATTATAACGTACCATAATAATTAATCTTTTATACAGTATAATCACAATCACCTATAGATTCATCAGACGCACACGCCTGGCCCGAAGTTAACTTTCTATCTGGATTTGGTTATAATATAACAATTTATTTGATATTTAAATGATATTAATATTTTATTGTGTATTAATTGTATTAAAATTTTATTACAACTATTTAACAGTTATAGATTCTTTGCGGCAATCTACCAGACGTTAAGTTAGGTACACTTAGACAACAAAACAAACAAAGTAAACAAAATACTAAAAAAGTCGGTCAGTTTCTTCTCTCTGTCATCTTCTCTCAGCTCAAGACAGTGAATGTGACAACTTCACCGACTTGGATTTCCACGATTCGTTCATGGGAACCAATCTGTACGTGCGTCTGCTCCTCTACACCCGTGCCAACCTAGACTGCGGTCATAAGCTGTCTCACCATAACTTCACTCTGGAGGCCCTGTTCGATGTGACTAGACCAACTACCTTTGTCATACATGGATACCGACCCACCGGTGCATCACCTGTCTGGATCAACCACATCGTTCAACTTCTAGCAGCACAGGAAGATATGAACATACTGGTCGTGGACTGGAACAGAGGGGCAGCGAACCTCAACTACTTCACAGCTGTGACCAACACGCGCCGCACAGCTGCCAACATCACTGGCTTCATAGAGAACATGGAGGTGAGCCCGCATACACATAATTCCGGGAGCGGGATGCGTATCATTTAAATGTATTGAGCACATGGATTATAAATGATGAATGACTGTGATGTTGGGTTTGTTTCAGAAAGAGGGAACATCTCTTGACTCCATCCACCTGATTGGGGTCAGCCTGGGTGCGCACGTGGCTGGGTTCATCGGTGCGATGCTGGGAGGAAGGGTGGGCAGAATCACAGGTGAGAACTATGAAATGAAAACCTATACAACAATTAAATATTGTGCTCTAAATGTTTTTTACTATATTTGCTGGATGACACTAGGTCTGGACCCAGCCGGGCCAATGTTTGCTGGCGTCCCCCCTGAGGAACGTCTTGACCCAACTGATGCCCAGTTTGTAGATGTGCTTCACACAGATATGAATTGTAAGTATTACAGATGTGAGAACATGCTTTTGTGTTATCACACAATGAAATTAAAATGTGTAGTGTACCACTTGATCCATGAATGTCTCTTGCGACAGCCTTTGGCCTCAGAGGAACTCACGGACATGTAGATTTCTATGCCAATGGAGGATTAGATCAGCCTGGCTGTCCAAAGACCATCTTCTCAGGTCAGTGTGTTATATGGAAACTTGTTAATGCGATCCAATAAATACTGAGGTTGGCGCCAACAAATGCTGCCAAAGTCACAATCTCGTCTATATACTTGGCTTTGTAAAACAAGTTCTGTCGTCATTAAATGATGTTATCTGCACAATGGGATTGATTTCATAACAAGGTTGTGTTAATATATCACATGCTTAAAATCTAATCTCATTTGCTTTCTCCTCCACAGGGAAATCTTATTTTGTGTGTGATCACCAGAGGTCTGTTTTTCTGTACCTGTGTGCTTTGAATCACACCTGTAACCTCATGGCATACCCATGTTCCTCTTATACTGACTTCCTCAATGGCCAGTGTTTGCAATGCGAGACCTTCAAACCAGCTTCATGCCCAGTTTTAGGTAAAATCAAGTCCCCCAAAAAAGATACAAGATTTGTTGTAAAACTCTGAAACAAAAAATATACTAGACCTTTGAATGATTTAAAATCATATTCTTGAACATATTCTCGTGTATGTTCTTCTTCAGGTTATAACATGAGCCTGTGGAGGGATACACTCTTGAGATTGGGGCAAACAAGGGTATTTTTCTCAACCAGGGCAGAAGCCCCCTACAGCAGTGAGTTGCACAACCTTTCAATACAGAAGAGATGTCTCAAAGACAGTTTGTGGAATATACTGATTTCTCACATTCACAGAGACGAGCTACCGAGTGGACCTTGTAACCTGGAACCAGTTTCTACGCTGGGGGGTGGTCATACTTCGGTTACACAATGGAAAAAATGTTATGGAGTCCAGGATAGACCAGTAAGTCGTTTTACACACTGTCGTTATTGATGGCTTTACATACAGTCCACTAACAACTGTGATTTTCTTTATACAAAGCAAGCTGTTGCGCTTTGAGCAGTATACATCAACTCGATTACTGGCCCAGTTTGACATGGATCTATATCCAGTTCAGAAAATCTCTTTACGGATAGTCACCGGGAATGTTATTGGACCACGCTACAAGATAAGGCTTCTCCAAATTCGGATAACACCACTGGAAAAGCCAGACAGGTGAAAAACCACAACACACACAAAATAAAAATTATAATTATTAGGAACAAATTCTCGATCCTGAAATATTTGTCTTATGCTCATGTCATCTCTTTCTATCCTCAACAGGCCAGTAATGTGCCGATATGACATTATTTTGGAGGAGAATGCTGAGGTGTCCTTCAGACCATTGCCTTGTAATTAATCTCATCTGTGTTAAAACAGCCATTTAACTCAAATTTCAGCTCATCCGTTCATGTACTGGAACGGACACATACTTCCAGAAACATAAAGGAATAGTTCACTCAAAAAAGAAAATGTCATAATTTACTCAACTTCAAACCTGTATAGATGTTTTTGTTCTGTTGAGGAAAAAAACCGAAACAAAACAGTTTTGGGGTACCAATAGTAGTGTCTTTTGCTACTATGGTAGTCAATAGTGACCAAGAATGGTTTGGTTACAAACATTCTTCCAAAATATGTTTCGGTGTGTTCTGCAGAACAATAAAATTGATACAGGATTGAAACAACTTGAGGGTGAGTAAATGACAGAATTTCCATTTTTTTGTTAACTTTTCCTTAAAGATGCTTTTAGTGCCTTTGCTACGAGATATAGTTTTTATGGGAAGACTATTTTTTAAGCCATAAACTAACTGCTGGGGGTCTGCTGAAGTCCTTTTTGATATAAATCTACTTTCTTGGTATTGGGATGGAGACCCCACAAAACAAATATGGACCTTGTCAATTTTAAACGATTGCCTTGCAGACAATTGGGCTTTTTAGGTTAAAAGAGCATTAAAAGTGTGTTCTCTAATGTTTGAACATTTTTTTCAATAAATGAATAGCTCCTATTACAACTGTTAACTTTATTGTCTGTGTATGTCTTACACAGTACAACAAGATAATCCAAATGTTACATGTAAAATGTTTTAAAATACAATCAACTGTGCAATAAACCCTTTTGCCACACACAGGTTTTATTTAAAGATGACATTACAGTCTGCATTACAATTACAAATTATGAATTTAATGCGTCACATACCCAAATTTCGACAATGTAACTTGCAAAATGTAAAGAAAACAGCTGACAATGTGCTATGAAACAGAATATGTACAGTATAGAAAGGACAGATCTTTTTGAATCAACACTATATTTCTTTATATTTACCAACAATGTGACAAGCTGGATGAATGGGAAGACAAGGCACTGATATTATTTCTGAAATAGTTCAAAAACTGCCAGATCCATTGTAATAACTTGAAGTGCATGTGAATCAAAATAATGTGCCTAAGAAACAGATTTATTATAAATGATAATAATGAACAATATTGCTGCCACAGACAATGAAGTGTGTTATATTAAGAGGTTCCAGAATGACAGTCGGATAAAAAGAGACAAACTCTTAATCTTACATCATTCTCATACATCCTCTTCTCAATCCTCAGAGCATATGAGCTCATGAATGAAAATCATAGTGATTCAGTTCAAAACCATGTGCAAGTCACCTCAGAAGTACACAGATCTTTCTCTTGACAAACATGAAACCACCTGCAATTGAAAAGATATCTTGATTTCCCACAACGTTAAAAATACTGAGCAAAAGAATAACTTGAATGGCTACCTATGGATAAAAGATATTCTCGAAGGTCACATCTTTTTCATCACCTGTTTCAAGTCCTACGGCCACGTGCTCTAGTGTTGCGATTGAAATTGCCCCTCTGATTGAAGTTTAGTCTGTTAGGGGCTGGCGCTCTTTGAAGGGGACCATTCTGGAGAACCGAAGAGTCATACACTTCACTTGAGCATCTAACTTTTCATAAAAAATGATGCATCTCACTTCATTAAAAACGGACAAAACTCACCCACTGCCTTTCAGGTTGCTGTTCAGACCAGCCAAAGTTTCCTTCTGATCGGTCAGGATTTTCATTCGCATAAGGACGCTCACTTCCTTGGCTTTGAAAGAGAAGCAGTAATTTATATTACATTGCGTTTTTAAAGGGAAATGTGGTTATACCTTAGTATCCCTTAAATGCTGCTAACAGTGATTGAGTGGCATGCAAACAATTAATCGTCTGAAAGTGTTACCTGCTTAAAAACTTGAAAAATGGTCTCTGAGAACAACGCTAACAGACACACATTTAGATTGTACCTCTTAGAAGCAATTTGAGTGAAGCTGCCCCCAGAGATGGTGATCTTCACGCCCTCAAGTCTCTGCTGTCTTCTGCGCTCCAGGTCATATCTGAGGTCACCAGGGTCAGTCACAAGCTGCTGTGTTTGAGGCTGGAGAAAAAAAAGCGTATGATTAAACATTAAAACAAAATTTATTTTTTTTACTGATAAACATCTACTTACAGGCTCTGCACCTATCTTACAGAAGATCTGCGTTTCTGATAAAGGCCCTCCTAACTGACTGATGTGTACAAAAAACAAATTTATAATTAGACTTTCAAAACATAGACTTCTTAAAGAAAATGAATGAAATGATTATAAAATGAATGAAACAAATTTAAAATGAATTGTCAAAAAAATGAACAAGCCACGCTCTTAAGACTAAATCATTAGGACTCGCTGCACAAATAAATAAATTATATATTGCCAGTGGTGATGTACCGATTCATGACTGGTCTGAGACTTTCCATCTCTTCATCCTCCTCGTCCTTAAACTCATCCTGAAGAGAATAATACTGTTCACTTGCAAACCGTTGACTTAGTGTAATGCCTTGACCCTTAAAGTAATTTTCTGCAAAAGAAAAATAGATATTCTAATAATAGCATTTATGTTTGATACAAAATATGCATCCAAGAAAAATCAATTAGTACCTTTGACCTGATGCACAAGTGTGATGATCTCCTGTGCAAATGTCCCAGAATGCACTGCTGATTCCCTATACGACCCAGAATGCTCCAGCATAGGCAGGAAGTCAAGGCGCTGTCGACCCACATTGACCAAGTCCAGTGATAACTGCCTATCTGAAGAATATCCTAAATAGCTGAAAATATGAGTAAAATGATATAAAAACAATTTCAGAAATACTCCATTAAAAATTCATACGACTTAATATTCTAGAAAAGCGGATTATGTTTATTCGCCCTGTGGAATCATGAATAAAGAATAACGATTCAAAGAATAATATTACAATCTGTAAACACACAATTAAAACAATTTTCAACAAGAATGTTGAAGAAAACAAGTACGTTAGCAGCGCACTTTCAGAAATTCAAGACATCTACCCAGAACAACCTGATCGACTGGAAAAACGTTTGGTTTATCATGACGCAGTAAATTATTTGAAAAACTCAAGACACTTGAATATAAATGTGTTCCTGTAACTCAATTGGTACAGCACAGGCAACACACATACTAATGAATCTATATCATATAAAATATTACATATGGAAAGCTGTAACTCGTAGATTAAATATACTGCAAGTCGCTGTGGTTAAGTATCTTACAAATTTAAAATAAATAATAATAATACTTAATAAAACTGAAATCTGGGTCTTCAAAACGGCACTAAAACGAACATTTTATTTTTGTAAGTGATTTTACCGTTCCTTTAAATACCACGACTTAATATCAAATAACGGTGAATAAATATGGCAGGTCAAAGTTCATGCCTCTCCTCTCACTGTCATTTAATGTTTCCATCCATCAAAAATCTTCACCCGTACCAGCAAACAATCCAACAGGTGTTACAACCAAACTTCTGATTGGGGATCTTGAAAAATCGGTGAGAAACGCGTGAGATGCTCTTAACCACACGATCAATGTAGTGAGTGTTTTCCCAATGGTTTGTGAAAGTAGAGGTAAGCCTGATTCCACAGTTCCTAGACTCATCCGGACGCAAGTACGTTAACGGCACCCACTGCTTTTTGATGATGAAATATCCAATCTTCACACTCATTTGAAATCACAAACGTTGCCTTGGTACTTTGCGATTTAAACCACTTTTCTTCTGTTGTCAACGGATGACACAGCCAAAAGGCACATACCATCTGCAAACAGTTCTGCACAGTACAAATCGTACAAACCAGCTGAACATCCATCCTTATATTGTGGAATCTGACAATGCAGTTTGATGTCCTCCATGTTCTCCAGTAATGCGTTTGATCCCACCTTCAAATCCATTTTGCCAAGTGTGTATTGGTTACTTGGAGAAATCCAGCAGGTGACAGCAATAACAACTAGTCATGAACCATGGTCACATAGCACGGCCATTTCAAATAGATAATTCATCATTTAGTATATTGACACGTGGATTCATCAAATCCGAATCGAAATATAAGGCTCCCAACATGCCAGTTGCTGCATTATTTGAGGAGAGCATTTTGGAAACCATCAGGTCGTCCTGTCATGCAATGGAAATAATGCTGTGCATTTCCTCTTCAGCAAAATGATCTTTGCCACATTGCTTTGCTTCATTCTACAAACCTTATTCAGACCGCTGTCGATCAGTGCAATGAAACTCGCATCTGTGTCTGCGTGGAATCTGCACATGACATCTGTGTCGCAGATAATGCTGAAGAGTAAAATTCAGGGGCATCCATAAACCTTCCAGAAGTGAGTTGCCAAGACTGAGGACCATATTCTTTTCATCTTTTTTCTTCTCATTTCCTCATAAAATGATCTTAAATTTCCTCGTGACCTTCTGGCTTCTTGCTGCTGTAATCCTTGTCAAAATAAAAATTAATCCGTAGTGAATAATATCCATTTTGAAGAATGTGGACATGGCAAACATGTGCAGACCTTTTGGACTTCCTCGTGTTGTTAATCATTCAATCTGTTAGGTGACTTACCTTTAGTCAACCAAGAAAGGGAAAATCACAACTTAGACCCTGTGGGGCACTGGTATTTTGGTGGAGACATTGTCTATAAGCGCAGAAAAGTGGCTGTAAATTACTTTTAGCCTACACAGAGACTGAGCCTTTTGACAAAGTTGCCTTGATGGAGCCATTCAAAAACAATTCTTGAATCAAGTGCTATGTCTTGATTTTGCAAAAATCCAATGATTGATATGAAGCCAAGTAGGATACCTTACTCTCAGTCTGGTTATTTATTCAAATGAAGAAGTGAATCCAAAGAGCAATTGAAAGCTTGTCCACACCTGAAGATCTACTGTGAAGATTCAACTCCCAGATCAATGAAGAACAACATACTGTATCTTGCGTCAGTATCTTCACAGGCTTAAATCTTGTGATTCATCTTCTATAGTCATCTGTGGTTTTCCCAGTGTTTTTAGTTTCCAAAGCAGGACTTCTTGGTATAAAAGGTCTTCAGTGTTTTGAAAGCAGAACTTCTTCAGTTGGTGTACTAGCCATGGATGGACGTCAGAGCCTCATGAATTGGGAGCTTGGCTGGTGGCTTTCATGTTCAAGAGACTTCCCATGGACTGACATGCAGATTTTTGTCAACACAAAACTCAGAGTCAGATTTATAATGAAGAAGAGTCAGGTTCATCTTTATTCCATTACTTGCTCCTTTGGGTAGCGTGGTTGACTGAAATCCAAAGAATGTATCTTTGGAAACTGTAAATCGTCCTTTATTCAACACAAATAGGATATCTCCTGAAGAACACAAGAGTTCAATCATTCCTTCAGATGAATAAAGCAGGGCGCAGTCCATTCTTGCGGTAAACTTATCCTGGTGTGGTCTTCAACACCCATGCGTTTTATAAGGTGTAATAACATCTCCATGACCATTGCTCATCATTGGATTTTCGAGATGCACTGTCCCTCTTCTTGATGTTCTTCATTTTCATAGACTCTAGGTTTTTCTTCAGGATGAGGAGACAGTGGACAGAGAAAGAGGCATGAACATTTGACCAGAACCAGAAGTTGCACAGCAATGATACTATACCTGCTATTCCCGATGTGACGACTCATGTCCACCTTGATCTTCAGGGTCTCCTGTTCACCAAAATCCATTCTAGACACATCACCACCCTTAGTGTTTGGATTCCTTTGATACTGAGCTCTTTGTGGAACCTCTGCTTGTTCCATCATTCTCCTATTATTCCCTCGAAATTCCTCGGCATCCAAATCACGGTCTCTTTCTCTGCGACTCCTTTCGGTTCGCAAATCAATATCGTTTTTGTCATCCGCCTCAGTTTCCCGTCGTCCATCAAAATCTCTTGAGTGTGATTCCGTTCTGGAACGATCCATGTTACGTGATCTGTCTCTCACCTGACTTTCTCCTACATACGATGCGAAGTGTCTTCTTGAGTCTTCTCGGACGTTACTGTTTGGTGCTTTGCTGTGCCTACCTTGTAAGGTATGTGCGTGATGACCTTGTTCTCTCCTATCTCGTTGAGGTTCCCGGTTCCTCTGGGCTTCATTTCTCCTAGGTGGATCTCTGCTCCTTGGACGGTCATTCGTTCTTGGAGGATCTCGGACCTGGTTTCTTGGCTGACGTTTTGAAATTCCGTGATCATGCTCCACGATGACAGGTGGGCGACGTGTGCTAAAGCCCCTGTGATCTTCACTGTAGTCATTATGCTGACCCAAGTGCGTAAAACTTTGAGAAGACAGTTGATGCTCCCTAAAATCGGACTTTGACGACCTGTTTTAAGAAAGCAAGTAACATTTGTTCAAGATCAGAATGAAATGACATTACAACCTAGTAAGTAGCTAAAGCACTGCAATTTATCAGGAAGTAGAAAAATACAAGATACTTTTTCAAAATGACAATGACAACACACACAAACTACTTTTAAAGACTAAAAAATTATCATTAATAAATTACCGAATTACTAAATTGACTAACTAACTAAATTACTGACTGCCAGGTGCTGGGAGGTTTACAACGAAACTCCACCAGCGAATAAAAACGCATTTAGAAAATTTGTATCCATGATAGAAAGTGATGGAGAAAGTGATGGAATCTTCTCTTCTTCATTCTCTCCTTTCCATGTCAGGTGTATAGCATGTATGATATTCTTGTACCTCTCTGAAAAGGAGCCTCTTTCATGAAACTGATTGCCGTGTTCTTCAGCACAAAATTTATAATCTGTCCTGTCGTTTCTTCTTGCTTCTGAATGTCCCGGATGGGACCTGTCTCTTGATTCTCTTTGGTTCTGCTGTAAATTGTGCTCATGCCTGCCAAGATGTTTGTCTGATTCTTCACTCCTGTTCCATCCTGGTGTTCCTGACATCCTGTAACGCTCATCCACATCAAAACGCGCATGATCAGGGGAAGGTAACCTCTCCCTAGGCAGTCTTCTTGGAGAACTGGGTGGCCTTTCTTCATTACCCTGCATGTGGGGTGTAGACATAGGCAAAGCCTCTCTTTGTTGAGCATGCTCTATCGCATCGATAAATTTGGCCCAGTGGTCAACGTGCTGGTCTCCCTGAAATGAATCTTTGTTCCATTGTGTGTTACTTTCAGCTCTGTGGTCATATTCGGTGTTTCTCCATGCATCAGACGCTACTGATGAATGTATCTGGCCACCAAAGAATCCATCTGCTCTTCTACCATGAAGGGTTGGTATTCTGTTGATATTCAAGAGGTTTAAGAAGCTGTTAATAACTACAACAGCAAATCACAACTTAATTAACTTTTGAAGTGCGACATCAACTTAAATGGCTGGAATACCTTGAATATACTGGAGATCTCGATCGTGGACGTGACATTGTCCCCTTAAAAAACAAGAAACTGTCCATTTAATTTACAATAGGTGTCGTTACGTAACAACACTTGTTTTTACATTTAGACATTTCTTTTTCCTTTGGCTACCACCATGATGCAACAATGTAATGATATTTCTTAAAGTAGCCGGGCTATACACAATAACACACAAGCACACTCAATAATTTATATATATTAATTATGAAACCTTGTAATAATGTATTTACTGTACAACTGCTTCGAAATTACGCCAAATTGTAAAAGCTTCAGAATTAAATTTGAATTTAACCAAGTTAGGAAGTAATGGCATCAAAACAAATACAAACAATCCTTGGGGAATAAGGCATGGTTTTATTATTATAAAAATGTAGTGACCATGTTTACTTTTTGTTTGGTATTACTCTAAATTAAAAAAAAACATTTGATACTCAAGTTGAACTGTGGTTCATATTCATAAGAGTATTGATGCATTAAAACTGCACGAATAGGTGGTAAAAAAAGTATTGTATTTGCATGAAAGCGTCTGCTAAATGACTAAATGTAAATAAATTCCGATCAGAGCCTTTTAACATGTAATTTAGCATAGCAGTCAAACTTATTTATTTAACTAAGAGGTACCCCATCCCAAACAAGATATAAGGGGGATATTTCCATATGGAATGAATGCTCATATCAAATATAATTAGTTTTTAAAACGTCTCAACCTTGAACAGAAACTAATTTGCACACGTTCACTAATAATTAATCTTCTTTATCAACTCCGTGCAAGGCTTTGCGCAACACGACTAGCATGAAAGAAATGATTCAAGAGCTCGCAGAAATTAATATACATTTCAAACATCACGTTCACATTCAACAAAAATGTAATAAAGTAAAAGTGATTAAAAAAGGTATGATTTGCGTAATCTGGACATACCCGCGCGACGGCCTCCCCACACTGCTAGACAACGCGTCCACCAAAATACCAGTTTTTCTCAAAAGGAAGGGCAAACTGTCATAAAACGTATTATATCACAAACTAATGTCTGTGAAAATCAATGAGATTAATAAAATTGTAATAAACCAATGATGATTTTGTTATTTCATACGTCCAACTTGACCCAGCGCGTCGTACACAAGAGCGATCCGGAAGTAAATCATCGTAGGATTCTTCAGTTACAGCTGCGTCGCTGCAAATGCGCGTCACTGCCCCCTAAAGGCCATCTCTATAATGTCGGATTGATTTAGCATTGATTCCATTTAAATTATGCGTTTGTAAAAAATTTTTATAAATGAAGAAATATGTATAGTAAAATTATAATAAAAGAAATGTCTTACATATTTATATATAGAACTATATGCTGTTAATGCAAGAAAACATGGTTTTCAAAATAATAAAAAACAGTGAAACAGAATGCCATTTCAATTTAGTTTTTAATGGGATTTTTGGATATATCAGACCTTAGCCAGCCCATCAAACAAAAGAATAAGGGTGCTATTAAACAAGTTATAAAAAACAGATGTTAATTTTATATGACATAGTGGACGTTAAATTGTACAATTAATGGATACGGAGAGATTATTCTATTCCACATATATTTTCTTCGCAATTAAGTTTTTAATACTAAAATATTTTATTTTTGTGACTGGCTGCACACATAAATAAAAATCTCTCTGGGAATCTTATACAAACGTGTATGTCCTTTATATGTGTATTTGATTGTATTCTAAGCACTTTGGGCAACAACGTTGCATTTAAATGTGCTATATAAATAAATTAAGTGAAAAAAATAAATAAAAAAATATGGCATCTAACAAAATGACGGCTTTTATTGAATGACTCAAGCTCAGGTTATGATACATCTTTTATTGTCATGTCAATAGTTCAGGGTTCTGCAACTTCAAAGCAACTGATTCATGCACCTTCTCTCAAATGTTATTTTGAAGTGCTGAATTACAAGCTCATCGCCGTGTTTCATCTAAAATGTGATCAATTTCCCAAGTTTTGTGACGGACCGGTCCTGAACCAATCCGGTGCATCAGGAGTTTACACAACAGCATCTACTTCATTGAGACCACTAAAGAACACCAGTACTGACATAAATAAATTGAACTGAGCTCACATGCAATGCTCACCAGCACCCTGAGTATACAAGATGGTCCTTTTTTCTCACAAGGTAAGCAGATGGGATTATGATTGGGCATATTCGGCAAGTACAGATCTTTAGTCGATGGTTTCTGAAACGCCTTTTTGTTACATTATTAGAATTTACGGTTGCTTAGTTTTCTGCATAGAGCACTGTGCAGTGATGATATAGCTACAATAGCGAACGAAACAATACAGAGAGAGTCAATGAAGAATTAAAAGCACTATGTAAACACAAAGAAGTGCTGCACTTTTTAACTTGCACACAGATTTCATTAGAAGTAGGCCTACAGGCTTTTTATGTGTACACGCCCACCACTTCTAAATGCGTTTGAGTAATAATACAACAATGCCAGTTCAACAGTGTTATGACAGAATAACATCACACTTTACATCTGTACTAAATATTCACATCCACTTTCACACTACAAAGCTCTGATTGCTCAGACAGTGTAAAGATGTCATAGACTTATACAATATTCTGTTTGCACACCCCAGCCATATAATACAGCACATTTAGAAGACTCAGCACATAACTGCTAGGTTTGCTGGACATTTTCGCAACCCAAAACAATTTACACAATGGAGCTGCTACAACTGTCACGGCGTATCACTCATCAATGCTACAGGTGTGAAAGACAGGATTAAGAAAACCACTAAGAGTGCGCGAATACAGTTGCTTTGTCTGGTGATAATACAGTGAAATCATGTGATATATATCAGGCAAAACTTTCTTTTATGTTTAAGAAAAAATCCTCGGTCCCTTATTGACACATTTTAACATTCAGTGTGTGTTCTCCTGTCGAGAAGATGTTGTGCAAGCTAATGAAGAAGCTCTACAGAGATTGGACTGAGGCACACAGGGTTGGTTTCAGCATTCAACTTCAATTCATCGATTCAGTCCGGCCCCATTCTCCAGCAGCGTCTGAAATAGAAAAGACAATAATAATCAACTTAACACATTCAGGCTTTGTTTTGTATTTTTTTTTTAATCCATTTTTAGCGAATCCAGTGTTATGTTCAAAGGGATGAAATCAGATGCATTTGGTCAGACATTAGAGTCAACATAGACATTGTAGTATATCTGAAATGGTAGCCGCCATTTCTGAACATTAGTTTTTCTTTATTTCTGTAGTTTACTATATTCACCTTAGATGTTGAGCTTGTCTGAGGTTGTTCTTAGACTATGAAAAAGCGATGAGTCAATAGCAGCGCTGCTGAAGTCCTGGATCAGGTTCTTGTTGCAATCACCAAATGCTGGAGCAGCAGACACTTTGGGATGCGAGACCTGAACAAGGAAATCACCCAGCGCCACAGAACCCACGCTGTTCTGCAACGTCTCGCTGACGGGGGAATATTCTGCAACGGAGAGGAGCTCATCTCTGGAGACGGGACTGCAAGGAAAAGTGTTACAGCATATTTTAGGGATTGCCAGAATTTCAGAAATGCTGCATGTGCTCTAATGTTCTCAAAGCAGTGTAAGTGGAGCATATGTATTTATATTTCATATTAAAATTGCATGACCTAACCTGACATCCATGGACTGGACCCCATCAGAAAGATCATCTGCTCCATTTCCCTTCGTCTCCAGGGGCTCAAAGCATATGATTGGTGATTCAGACATCGCCTTTGATGGAACACCTGTTGAGCAAAGTACATTTCAAGTATTTTTATAAAAAGGATCTCCTTTCTATTATCGTTGAAGAGAAACACTAACTTCAGTTCTCAACTACACCACATGGTGGCGCTTTTACATTATTTCCAAAACATTATGTACAGTCCACATGCTGAGTCATTTAGCAACAACAACAGTGTGTGTTCTGCGTTTATCCAATGAAAAGAAAGTTCTACATCCCCAATGTAGAACTGGTAATGCGATTCAGTCAATACCTCCAGTTTCCAAGGAAGACGGTGAGACAGAAATGTGGGGTGGAGCGTCCGTTGAGGGCTCCTCGTTCTATCCAAACACAAGACAAGCAACACTATTTTCTAGAATCTTTTCCATCTGACATTAAAATCGGTCAGTTATTTAGTTTCAACGGACTGTATCAGACTTACCTTTGATTCTCCGTCTGGTTTCCTTGTTCGTTTCATTATCTCTTCAATACGCTGACAAAAATCACAAATGCAAACAGCAACATTCAATGACAAATTTAATGACACAACTTACATTGATTTACCCTGAAGACTTCTATAATCATAATTACCACTAATCTGTCCTCTCTTACACACATTACATTACACATAACTGAATCCTTTGTTGCTACATTTTTTATTTATTGTTTGATTCTGATTAATAAACAGACAGAAAGAGATCAACCTTCTTCCTCTGCATCCTCTCCTGCTCCTCCTGAATTTTCAGCATCTCCCTCTCCTGACTCTTGCGTTCGGCCTCCCTGTGAACCCTCTGCACGGCCTCCTCTCTCTGCCAGACACCATGACACATCACATCTCTATCCACACACACACATTCACAAGTGCAGAAGGACAAATTTGTGCTGCACGTGCATTAGTGACTGGATGGATAATTATTCTAAATGCGCTTATATGAGTCCTGTGTGTCATATTGTCCTTTTTGTATTTATATAAGTATCTACTTTGTGTAATTTCTGCTTTTTATACAATGGAATCCAAAGGGATTCGAGCTGGCATGGATGCCACTATTTTGCGCAAAATGGCCATCCATACGACTATACAGAACGTATTTTTGTTCATCAAGACACCCATTAAAGAGACACATATAGGACTCTTGGTGTCCTTCTCCTTGTAAAACTATTTTCATGAATAAATTATTGCACCTGTCTCTCCAGATCATCCTGGAGATCCTTCCAGCGTTGCTCCTTTTGATGCTTATCCTCTTGCTCTTTCTGGCAGCGCTCCGCCTCCTGCCTCTGTCTTTTCTCCTCCGCCACTCGAGCCGCCTCCTCCTGCCACTGTCTCTCCTCTTCCTGCTGTCTCTGGAGCTCCTCAGCCCTGAGTCTGAATCAATGGAGAAGATGATGTATGATTCGAAAAGCATACATAAAGATGACGCAGTGGAGACATAGAGCATCCGTACCGCTCCTCTTCCTGTCGTTGCTTTTCCTCTTGTTCCTTCTGTACTCTGGCCAGGCGTCGTCTCTCAGCCAGCAGCCTGCAGGCCTCTTCAGCATCAGTGGTACCTGCTTTGCCAGTGGGAGTCACTGGAGACTCTAGGGACCGAAAACATGGTCATTCAATATTTGTCTAATAATGTATGATCTTATTTGGCAAATCTTCAGTCTTTAATAAAGGTGCTTCATGATGTGTTAGATAGAAGAACCATTTTGGCTGAATGGTTCTATAAAGAACCTTAAACATCCGAAGAACCTTTCTGTTTCACAAAAGGTCTTTGAAGCAGAAAAAAAGTTTTATCCTAAACAAATTAGGATGGTTCACCTTTGAGTGAATGGCTCTTTGGGGAACCAAAAACAGTTATTCTCTGGCATCACCGTGAAGAACCTTTTTGATATATATTTTTAAAGAATATTTTCAGAATATTATAAGTGCTTTACATTTTCATTTGAGATAAAAATATGATCCTGTATCACAAGGAGTACAATTTTCCTTGATCTATTAGGATAAGTGTCCATTGTACTAGCTTTTAGAATTCAAAACTTGCTTCCCAAAAACACAATTTAATTGACGTTTGTAAATTATCCATCTGAAATCCTAGGTTTCTTATAAGAATGCTTATAAACCAGACATATTTTGCCCCCATTGACTACCATAGGAAATGGTAGTCAAAAGTGCCCCAGAACTGTTTGCTGTCCTACATTTTTCAAAACGTCTTTTGTGTTCAACAGAACAGAAAAATGATAAAGTAATTTTTCCCACTATGGGAGTCAAAGGGGGCCAAGATCTGTTTGGTCCAATACATTTTATACATAGATTTCTTGTTCATCAGAACAAATACATTTATACAGATTTGGAAGAACTGGAAGCCAAAGTGAGTAAATGATGACAGAATTATCATTTTTGGGTGAAGTATCCCTTTAACAAAAACTTCAACATTATATTATGCAATACCTACTGACATCATAAGTTGATTTCAAGGGGGAAATGTATTGCATGACATATAGAACTTCTCATTACCTGCATTGTGTCCCAGTTCCTTGCTTGCAGATTTTGGCATTCTCTCTGTTCTGGAGGTCTTTTTCTCTAAAGTGCTGGTGCCTTTGCTCTCCAGAGAGCCTTTTTCCTCTCCTTCCCACATCTTGTTTTCTTTGCATGGAGTGGTAGCTCTGTGCCTCATTGGGGATGGGGGGTATTGCCCCGGAGAGGCCGGGGATTGGATACGGCTCTTACATGACCTTGATCTGAATTACAAGAGGAAGTCATAAAGCAGGTGTCAACCTCTAAATTCGAATTAAAATGACAACAGCTGTTTTCTATATAACACAATAGTAAAACCTTTTCGGCGTGCTTGGGTTCTTGCAAGCAGGGGAACTTCGGGTGGGTGTTGTTGGAGACTCAAGTTTTTTCATTGGGGAGTCAATCAAGGTTTGGAGGATGCTCTTTTCTGTTTTTTCAGTCTAAATATCAAAACAGTGATCAAATTTAGACTTCAGGTTCTTTATGAAACTATGCAACCAAATATGGTTCTACCATCTTTATTTTTGTGTCCCCTGTCATTATTATAAATTATAATGTATCATAGTTAGATTCTGTGAAGTATTATAAAAAATTATACTATTTTTAATAACACCATATATAAAATAAAAGTAAAGTATATAAAAGTATTAGTATATAGAAAATAAATATAAAATCTCATGTTTTATTAAACTTTAGAGACCCTGGGTATAAAACCTTGCTTTAAGCTATAAATCTATGACTACACCTGGACCACTGCACAGATTGGAGAAGATCTGTGTTGCTAGGAGACCAGCTCCTCTAAGGGCTGTGTCCCACAGTGCTGTACACCAAAAATAAATGTCTGATTCTCTGTTAAGAAATTAATGTTGACAAAAATGTTCATCACATCTATGCAGACCTGAGGGGTTTTCACAGATGTGGCTACTCCTCTAGAATCCTCCAGCTGTCCACAGAATGATGCGCTAGCCTTCTTCCGTTCAGCTCTACTAGAAGATGCTCTGTAAGGAGACCTATGAGGGCTGGAGGAGGCTAATCGAGAACAAAGACAAGAGACTGAGGGTCAGAGGTCAGAGGATGACAAAGGAGCAAATTGGGGCGTGGCAAAAAGTGGAATGAATTTAATAGCGAATCTAAATGCAAGTACACTTGCCTTTTTCTGTCATATTGGATAAAGTGACAGATGAAAAATTCCTGCTCAGGGAGTCTGGAGACTCGGGCTGAATCATAAAATCTTCGACTGCAGTGAAATGCATTTTGAGAGGTTCCAGGAAGAGATAAAACACAGGATACATGAACAAGAGTTTAGACAAGATGGAAATGATGGACATTAACCAACAAGATACAGACATACTTCTTGAAACACTCTGTTGTTTAGCTTTTTCAATAATGAGTAAAAAATACAAATATCCCCAAAAAGATGCATTTATTTTGCTTAAAATAGGAAGAAATGTTGCCAAGCATTACAAATAATTAGAAAAATATTAAATGTTTTATTAATTAAGTGAAGTTTTCTTTTTCTTTGCCATATAACTCATAATATTACTTAGTAATAAAACGTAGGCTTAGCTTTTGCTGCATATAACTTCATTTTGAAGATCAACACCAGAGGCTTTTTTTCTAACTAAAAATCTGTGCCCATTTGGGTATTCCTATTTAAAATGATCAAAAACTTCATTTGTTAATCTCAGTACAGATAAAATAATTTATGAAAGTAGGTGTGTTTTTGCATCTGCATGAGAGTTTGCTAAACTCGGATGTGGACCTGCATATCAAATCGGGTAACAATTGACACCCTCCTGTGCATTCTTTAGGGGGTCTAATGCAGTTCCGGGCTGATCCTGATTACAGATGCTAACCTAATGTGCATTCGGATGCCTTACTGTGAGGAAAAGGATGAGACTCCCCGGATGATAAATGTAAATCTATGTCCTGTTATGGGACCTGTGATAGAATCTAAATCCGAACACCATTTTCCTAAAAGAAGAGAAACTAAAATGTATAAAAGCTAACAATTTTATGGGTAATGTTATACCGGGGCCTTGCTATATGGCTGCTATAGTGATAAAGAGTTTTTATTGCATTGCTATGTTGTTGTCAAAGGAACGGTTCACCGTCAAAATGTGAAAACCTTCATTATTTACTTGCCCTCTTGTCATTTCAAACCTGTATGAATTTCTTTCTTCTGCAGAACACAGAGGAAGATATGAATTTGAAGAATGTTAGTAAAAGAAAACAGTTCACGTTGACTTGCATTGGTTTCATGTCCATAAAGTTGGTCAACGGGGACCATTTTTCAAAATATCTTTTTGGGGTTTTGCAGAAGAAATATGACAACAGGGTGAGTAAATGATGACAGAATTTTCTTTTTGAATGTGAACTATTCCTTGAAAGGTTCTGGGTTGTTGCTTATAGACAAATGTCAAGAATCATAAGTAGATTCACATTAATAACATTGGCTGTTTTTATGTTTTGCACCTCCAGTTTTATTCTCAAATGTCAAAATGAGCCCATCTCAAGTCTCTAAGATATGGTTAGAGTCCTACTTCAATACAACTAAGGAATTTATTGCTCACCTTGCAAAAATGCGTAGAACATCATAGTTATACTGTTCAATTGTAAATATCAATAATATCGACATAACATACAATGCAGGGAAGTTACATACAAGTTAAATACAAACTATTTAAAAAACCTGGAAACAGCTTTCGGAGAGCAAGCATACAAGTCACAACCTCATGCACATGCAAAACATCACAACATCATAATCACTGTCATGTAATCTTTAGGGAGTTGAAAGGGATGACAAACAAAGCTGCAGGATGTCAATACCGTTCTTAGATTTGCTTGCAGAAAGGAGAGCAGCAGGATCATTGGCTAAGGAGACAGAAGCAGGAGGACAGGGCGGGGCTATTTTAGGATCACCTGCACGACAGGTGATGCAAAGCAGAGAGAGGATAAGTGCGTGAGCTTGGCACAAAGTATTTCACAAGATCACAGACAGTACAATCTAAAAAACGCCTGAAAACATTGTGTCCCTGTGAAATACTGATATACCTGGTCAGCAGTTTCGGTTCGATGGGGACAAGCATTATTTCAGGCAGGGAGTTCAAAAATGAAATTAGTTGCGCTTATAAAAGCTGGATGGAAATATGAACCGCTGAAAGATGAAATAACCCAGAGCGCAGCATGCAGCTGATGACCGCGATCATATCAGGTTCTCTGAAAGCCTTATGCTCTCCAAGGGCAGATATAAACTGATTCTTAATCCCACGCCCTAACCCGCCACACAAAATCAAAGCATATTGTGCAGTTTTTCTAACGAGACATGTTATTAATATACTCTGGAAAGGCTCTGTAACATGATTACAGGGGTTCCTTCCTGCTCTCGGACGGTGTAAATAATAGATGTAGTTATGAATGCACCACAGAATCTGGGTAGAGATTTTGCATGTCATTTCGGCCAAAAAAACAAGCCAATTTATCTGAATAACAGATTTAATTGCTAAGAGGACTGTTATAGACTAATATAATTAAAATGATGAAAACAAACATTAAATATAGCATTGACACAGCAGAAAGCATCTACATAGCTAGCTAACAGTATCAGCACAGTTAATCGTGTTTGTTTCCAGCTAAAACAGCCCAATTTGTCCCTCGCTCCGAGCAATTGCCCGGACGATTTATAGACCCTCTGGGTCTTTGATAAATATCAGTCAGCACTAACCTTGAGACTAAGCTTCCTTGCAGCTGGGGCGACTCCTTTAGCCGCCCACCCCGGTCAGGCAGATAACAGCAACAGAACGACGCCTTTGTGACACTGCAGTGGCCACAAGCAGCATCTGCATCTAAAACTGATTTTCATCTCATACCGTTCATCCCTCGCCCCACTGCTGTTGTCAATATCTGTCCCTCTTTTTGAACAAAAGGTCTGCAATGCAGTTTCCACACCCTGTTTCTGTATCTCTTCATCTAATTCCCCTCGCCTCTGAGAACTCACACAAGGGACCCTTTCACACCCTCCCACCATCTCTCCACAACTCACCCTCGCAGACTCCGGGAGGTCCGCCCCAAGTCCAGCGTTTGGGCCTGTGGTCCGCCTTGCAGGCTGCGCTCAACGGAACGTCGCATCAGGGCCTCCAGCCGCTCCTGTTCGTTGCGTTCCAAAACAGGGAAGAAAAGAGACTCTCTGACCGAGCTGTCGCTACGGCGCCGTGAGGATGGGGATGAGGCTGGCTGCTCCATGGCGACCACCTCGCCTATCCGTCTTTGACTCCCTCTTTTTCCCTGCTATCCTCCTTGTATGCGAGCAAGCAAAATAAGAGGGCCTCACCCTCTCTTGCACTCAGTGACTCTCTCTCTCTCTCTCTCTCTCTCTGTTTCTCTGCTTCTCCCAGGTGACTCTGTGTTTTAGAGCATAGAGCCAGACAGAGGAGAGAATGGTCCAATCTAACTCCACCCATACCCTCCCCCCCAGCCGCTGACACAACTGGGTGAGCACACGCACACACAGTGAGTATCATAATGATACAGGTTGCATCATTGATATCAGGAAGCTTTCATTAATTTTTCCTTCCGCTTGCTCTCTTTTTTTCCGTTCCACCCCTCCCTTCATTCTCCTCTCTCCATCTCTTCTACAACCTGTACTGTAATCATGCTTTCAGTCTGACGTTAACATCTTGATTGATTCAATATAAATAGACTTAACCCTTTAAACCCTAAAGTGTCGATGTTTACAAATGAAAATTATACAGCTTCCCAGAATGCAACAAATCTATATGAGCAAGCGAAATTACACAATCAGTACGGCTCACAGAAATACTTGATTGTGATTGGCCAGTCGCCTCATTCTGCAGTCAAATATTTTTATATAAGGTCAGATAAGCTGTTATTTGAAACAATTCTTTTTGCATTGAATATTATTGTTTGATATTATTTATATAACGCTTTCAAAAATAAGGGTCAATTTTTCATAAAATTTGAAAATTTCATTTAGGGATGCACCGACTTTTGGCCGATAACCGATAATTCTTTAACATCGGAAGATGATAACCGATATGTTGGCCGATACAGTATCTAAATATTAATATAAAATTCCCTAAGACTGAAACAAAAGGCAAAAAGTGGACAACTGCTCTTATTTGAAAACATTCACTGCAGAAAACAAGGTAACCATTAGTTCTCTTTTCTTCCCTGAAAATCATGAACCAAGCCTACTTTACACTAGTTAACAATTCTTTAACCTTCAAACTTTTCTGGTATATATTTTTTATCTAATAAACAAATTTTTGATGTTCTTCCAGAGCAACCCAGAAAAAAAGTCTTAATAGCCACATAGAAAGCATTCAGACAGCAGTTCTCTTTCAAACAATATGCTTTTGTTCCTATAATCTACACATTTATAAATACTGTATCTACATACTAATGTTTTGCTAATAGCAGTTAGTGAATGATCACAACAGTACTCTTCTCTTTCTCTATTTTAACTGAGCAGCGTGCAGCTGAAGTTTAACCAGAGTAAATGCTTTATCTGCTATAATATATCAGCCTAAATTCTGTTATCGGCCAATATCAATAACATTAAAAATGATAATTTATCTGTCGATACCGATATGGCCGATAATTTATCGTGCATCCCTAAGTTAAATACAATAGTGATCACTGCAGCAACAATTTACATTAAGGTTGTATTTGTTAACCGTTTGTTAATGCATTGCTAACATGACCTAACAATGAATTATCCTTAGTCCATGTAAATTTCACTATTTACTAATACATTTTTTAAATAAAACATTGTAACTGTTAACATTAGGTAATGCATGCTGAACTAAAAAATTAACAATTGTACTGAACTTGAAGGTGCTGCGTGTAATTCCTTGGAGGATCTATTGACAGAAATGCAATATAATATACATACTATTTTTTTTTACTATCTTTAGAGGTTTAGGCCTATAAAGACCTTTGTCTACGAGACAAAATGTCTTGTTGTTTCTATAGTATCCCCAAAACTGCTCTACAGAGCGCGTCCCATAAAGACATCATCTCCTTCGGCAAAGAAGTGAAAACGTAACAACGTCTTAGTTCTGTGTCAGCCACCGTAGTGCTTCAAAAGAGAGGTGTGTAGTCGTAATAGTGTACAACAATAAATGTACAATAATGTAGGCTACAACCGTTTAGGTGCCGTAACACCAACAGATCTTGCTCATAATAAAAGTATCTTTGTCGTAAGCTAGATACTATGTTGTCTTTATTGCAAAATAAGACAGCCTCCTCTCACATCTCATTATTTTCTTATTTGAACAATCTCATGAAAAGATTTATCTGAAGGTGATAAATGGTTTGATAGCGGAGAGTATGCTTCTTCATAAAAGAGACTTACACTGCAAACTGTCTGTGGGTGGATGTAAGGAGGGCAGGCTGATCCACATTTGATTTTACTGCAGATACAGAGGCGCAGAATTCATTTAAATCCAAGCACCAGCCAAGAACAGAGTCATCTAAGGTACGGCTAGACATTATAGAGGCAGTACTAACAGGCGATATGAATCAAGAGGAATGACACATGGCATACAACCACACCCTGCACACAACATCCTCATCCATTGCTTAACAGCAGTAGTTATGACAGTATTATACTGCATCATGACAGTTCCATTTTGGCTTCCTTATATACGCCATTACTATGAAACACTGTCTTTGACAAGGTCATCTGATTTAGAATGGATATCGGGAATTGTGAGGTCATTCGACCACCCCAGAGAGAGTCCCCGATCATTACAGCTTCTGAACGGGGGAAGCTAGTTTACAATCAATACGTGCAAAGACTTTTCTTTCCTGTTGAGAAAAGGCTAAATCTCATAAAGGTAGGAAGTCTAGGAGGCTAATTACCAAACATGCACGAATAACTAAACCTCATTTAATAAGTAAGACAAAGTATCCAACCACACTGTGTGGTAATGGCATTGTCAAATATACATTAATGCATCTGATATTGTTAGCATAATGCTCTTCCATTTGAGATAAAGGCATACTCATGTATCACCCAGTATGATGACACAAAAAATAACAGGACATCTAATGGAAAATTAAGCAGCTACTGCCTGCCTTCATTAAAAAAAAGTACACTTTGGTAGAGTGATGATATTAGATGGTGATGCCATGATCCTTTGATTCTATAAATACCACTCATGCCATGGATGACATCAGCCATAAAAGTAAGTGATTTCATACTGTATATGTAGTACAGCAAGACCAGGAATCCACAGTTAATAGGGACAAATTTGACTTCATGTTGACTTAAAAAATCAAAACATACAACAAATGCTTCATATCTGTGCTAGTGATGTGCACACTGGTGGGATTTGTAGTGGCCACTAGCGGTGAGTTTGAGAATTGCAACCAATCTCTCAGTACAAACACTACGGTGGCCAACACAGCACAATAAGATGTCGTCGGCTGAGACAGCATATCTTCGAATGTTGACACAGGGAAGATATCATGCGAGCATTAGAAAGACTGTAGAAAGAGCGATGTCTTATTTATTACATAAAATAAAGGGTCAGGGGATTTTAAGTATAAAATGAAGGATAAAAGTCAGGCAGGAGCTAGGACCTGCGTTAATATTATAAAGACTTTCCAGCAGAGATGCGTTTGTACCCCCAAGTTTTAGCAGAGATACTCAGAGATATCTATGGAGATAAAGATTGTCTAAAAATACTATGTGAGAAACATAGTAACACACTGATCTTACAGCAAGATGGCAGTTAGGTATCATTTGTAAAGTCGGACCGGACTACGTACTGCAGGGTAGGGAGAGGAAGAAGCAACGTGCTTTGTAGAGTTGTTTGTCCTTTTAGGGCTACTGTACAAAACATGGCGGCTAATTCAATGTATGTAGGCCCACTCTGTATGTAGATAGAAATAGCTTATTCTAAGGTAATACAAACATAACGGTTCATTACGTAAGGTCTTTATGCAACTCTGAAGAAATAGTTTTTGTATTTCTGTCAATAGATCCTCTTAAAAAACCCACATTGTTCCTTTACCAAGGGTTCACCCAAAAGTGAAAATTCTGTCATCATTTAGGCGACTCAAACCCAGATTGTTCCAAACCTGTAAAAATAGCTTTATTCTGCTGAACACAAAGGAAGATATTCGGAAGAATGTCAGCAACCAAACAGATCTCATCCACCATTTACTGCCGTAGTAGGGAAAATAAATACTTTGGGAGTCAATGGGTGATAAGATCTGTTTGGCAACTTCCAAATATCTTCATTTGTGTTCAGCAGAACAAAGAAATGTATACAGGTTTGGAAAAATCTCATAGGGTTAACCATGACAGAATTTAAATTATTTGGTGAACTATTCCTTTTAGTTTGGATGAAATCCCTGACCTTTTCCTCCTCCTCACGCTGCCTCCTTTTCTCCTCCACTGCTGAGCGGCGGAGCATCTCTTTCTGCCGCTGCTCCTCCAGACGCCTGCCTCGCTCCTCCACCGAGCGCACATACTGCTGCTGGGCGCGTCTTTGCCTCTCCCCAAGAGCTTGTTCGCGCACAGCTAGAGACATATAGTGGGGGATGGACATGAATGACTCTAAAGATTGCCCTGATACTGTAAAGGCCAAGCCATTCCCCGTCTGCTGACAATACTGATTTTGTTACACTAAGCTCTAGGACGTATTATAAGTAGTATGCTGTCCAAGTGACATTGGATTCAGTGATGTATGAGCCTGCAGTCTATTCCCCTTTAACAACCCCATTCTTTGAACTTATCCAGCAGGAAGTGTCAGAGAAATCACTTACAACTTTAATGCAAGCAATGTTTTTTTCACAGATTTCACAGGCAGCTTACCTTTGCTCTTGTCTTTTTCCTCTCTCCTTTCTTTGGCCAGTCGAAGTCTGTCCTTCTTTGAACAGCCATCTTGCATGAGAAAGGAAATAAGTGCATATGAAGACACCCTAAACATGTGTGTGGTCATCTCACAAGGCAAGGTACCGAGCGAAAATGAAGACTGAAGGGACAAAATATGAGAACGTAAAAAATGGTCTTTAAATCATTTGTTTTAATTGTGTAATGGTATGCAAATACATGCATAGTCGAAAAGCTGGAGGAAACACCATCCTCTGATTCTGCGATTCATGGTGGAGCCTACGGCACAGGCTGTCAGTTCAACACAAATCTACATCTAACACATTTTTTATGTAGCTGTTGGCAAAAATGATGAATATATAGCATAGATTTTTATAGAAAACATCCTAATATTTATACCAGACAGCAGAGACTATGTGTGGTAAAATCTTAAACAATGATCTTTGATATCATAAGGCTGATAAATATTGCCTGACAACAAAGAGGAAATCAGATTTAAATCCAAAAAGGTTTTCATATAAACATATTAAAAGTCATATGTAATAAAAAGAACAACCAATAACAACACATTTCACTGCACCAGTATGTTTTAATGGGTGGGCATAGATGTCGGCACCATTACTTGTTGTGGATGGTGATATATTATTGGGTATTCAGATAAACCGTTTTATAAATCATAAACAAAATATAATTACATAAGAAAATAGTAATTTCCTTTTAAATGTGCACCTTTGGTCACCTGCACAGGTCAGTTTTGGTTTACCCACCCTCCTCTCACCCCAGTTTCCATGCCAACGGCTTAAGATGCTCGTTTTCCCCATTCCACAAACCTTTGATTTCTGTGTGAAATTGACAAAAGCAGAAATATGACCAAAACCTACCTGTCAGTTCCACGACTGTTGCCATCTCCACGTTCTGCATGATGTAGTCCAATAAAAATCAAGGTCCAGATAACATTCCGACTCCACGAAAAACGGTTCCGGGATCAAACACAGACCGCATGAAAATCAAAAACGCGATGAGGGATGACAATCCGTTAAGCCTCAAATGTATCTCACCACTGTGTTTTAAGGCATACCGAGAGTGATGGCAGAACCCAAAAAGCGCAGGGTTCTACCGTGCAGTGCGCAAGCGCGCGTAAGCAATGCGCCTACGAGCAATGCATTACGTCATTGTGTATACAGTTCTATATATGGAATCAGGGCAGCTACCCACGTGATGAAATTATATCGTTTACACTGACTAGACACGTTCAATTAAATAAGCAATGCTTAGAAATGTATAAAGTTAGCCTTGCTGCATGTATAAATACAGAATAAAATAAATGTCATTTTTAGCATAACAAAATCAGTTTGGCAAACTCTTTATGAGTTACATGTTGTTCACAATCTATACACAACTAACTAAAATTGACTAACTTCACATGCACATTGTGCAGATTTAAAAAAGTACATATGTTTCTATAAGATTAATTTTATACTTGCAGATACACAAATGTGATTTGGTTTATAATGCACAATACAGCTGTTCTTACTCATAATAAAATTAGTCTAATAAAATAATTCACACATACTTTCTGTAATTATAACACTTTTGTGCTTGTCATAACCTGGAATTTTAAATATGATTGTAATAAAAAAAAATCGGACAATTACAGATGTTTCCAAGGTTTACAATACAAATATTTCGACGTTTGGCTTGAAATGTTTGATTTTATTTCAAAATCACAGGTTTCTGATCAGAAGCAGCAAAGGACAAAAGCAAGAGAAACCATAATTATTTGCTCACTATAATAATATATGCAAAATGAACCAACTTTAACCATCAACTGCTTTGCAGCTAAGGACCAGTTTAGCGAGAATACAATTTATAAGATCTCATAATTCTTGCATTGGTATGTCAATCTGCATACAAAAATACTTGTAGCCCTGTAAAATAATGAGCATTCATTATTTATTTTAACTAGGCAAAAACAAAAAACAAGATCAGGATGGATTTGTTTAAAAAAATCACAGTTAAAGGAACAAGGAGCTAAAAAGAGAGAGACTTCAAGAACAACAGATGCATTGGCTAATGCAATATTGTATGATCAGTAAATTATTAATGGTGATTTAGGTGAAAAGAAAACATTTAAAAAGGCATTTTGTATTAACTCCCCCAGTGAGTTTCGCATTTCTCCACAAAACTTTCAAACATTTCTATTAGGGTAGAGACTGCAAGACCAAAAATAAAATTGGTTATCTTTTTATTGCGAATCCAGAGATTCTGTTGTAGCTAAATTCCACTTGATGTGAAATCAAAATAAATACATTAAAATATAACAAAATGAATTGAAGATGACAATGCTTGTCAAGTCAAAGAAACCTGAAACTTGAACCTCCGTGTACATTTTGTTGGGAGCTGTGGCTTCAGGGATGCTGCAGGTTGAAAACGTTTTCTTCCCAGTATCATATTAGATCTGGAGAAGGGATAAAGCATTGTTGACAACAGACATTACCACAACATTTATTAAAACTTAATTCGTATCCTTGCTTTATGGTAACAGAAGGTAAGGACAACTCAAATTAAGCCTCCAAGTTCTCTGAAAAATAAACACCCTCTTCAAACGTCACACAGAGGTCTAAGCACTTACATCATCAATGTCCTCATCATCATCACCAATGTCATCAAACTGAATTTCATCGTCATCGCCAGGCCCGAAGGTATCGGTCTCGTTGATTTTGGCTGCAAGGTGCCAACAGTGAGAATTTAAAGTGACATGGCATTTAATTCAGTGCAGCAATAAGACTCACATTTTGCAAGCAAAGAACTATCGTCCATTAGGAATTGTCTATTACAAGTAACGTTTCCCAGATAGGGATCAAATATACTGACCGTGTTCTGGAAGCTCTCCATAGGCTTTCAAACTTCGAGCCTCATCAGCATTATACTTCAAAATGACATCTGCTTTGTTATCCTGACAATACAGTTCATAATTGAATCACAGCTATTCACACTTGCATAAAATAAATTTGTTGTTTCAGACTAAAGGTTTTCACCCACTGTAAATCGTTTCTAGGCAAACAAAATAATTAAAAATCTTTCGAAATTACATAGAAGTAAAACAGCAATTTGTAAGAAATATTTAACAGACAAACCTGGTAGTCTCGTAATCCAATGAGTATAATGTCTGATGTGTTAATCCAGACCTACATTTACAAAAAGGTAAGAATTGTTAAAATAATATATCTTTTACCAATTAAAAATATTTTTTAATTTCAGAGCTTTATTCTGCCCTATGCAAAACACACTTTAGAGAAAAATTGAGTGGTAACATTAACTACATCAATTAATTAGTTTCATCAGATGATATTGAATAATTGGTCTAAAACCTTCCTATCACTCTCTTAAAATACACGATTCAGCTCATTCACATAATGGATTACGAAATGCTGAATCTGCATTCAGCCTGGAGCTTTACAGAGGGGAGCTGTAAATTGCACCTTTTTCCGGAGCTTTCCTCGAATGTGACAAAGCCGCTTGACTCCATCGAAACACATGGCCTCTAATCTCCCATTTCCCAACATTTTAATTACCTGTGCATATTCTAGGAGAGAAAACAAACAACAGATTTAAAGGTGAAATATCTTTGAGATAACGGTCCTACATCTAGTTTTGTGAAGGTTTCTCATTATGTACCTTGTCCATCCTCTTTAAACACCAGCTCCCTCTTCTCGGATTCATTTTCATTCTTACCACGTCGCCGATTCTTTCCTCCCTTACCTGTACACACAAGTTGATTGGATAAGACACCGTACACATTTACACCACGATGGGGATAATCATAAACCAACTAAACGACCATGAAATTATTGTATGCAGAAATATCCAAATCTAGTCTGAATGATGTTCAACCACTTGCCACAAAACATGTTTCTTTAGTTGGTTTAAGGTGACATTACACTATTGTTAACCAATTGTTACAGCAGCCTCAGGCTAGTTATTCTTTCCCTTTAAATATTTACTGTCATACAAAGTGCATAAAAGTCAGCCTGGTTCATTGTAACCTATTGAGTGAGCAAAACACATCCATCCAGAAAATAATAATTTCACTTTATCCTGTTAGTTCAGTAAGTCTAACAGACTAAAACGTTGAACCTTTAAGAATGAGCTGTCACTGTTACGTCAATGCAATAAAACCTCATAACGTGCCATTATCAGTTCGTAACTGCGTAACATAATGCAGTAGCTGACAACATCATTTTCTACGAGGTGTATTTAGTATTTCTACAACTTATAAGCAAGTCATGTTTAAAAGCAGACGTATCAAATGTGAAAATAAAATATTTACAATTAGCTGTTATTCTATTCTTAAATATCACCCTCATCAGCTCACGTTACCGTGTTTGCTAAATCCGAAGCTAACATCTCACACGCTTGTCATTAAACACCTTACCTTTGTTTTTCGGCATATTATTCTCTGTAGGTCGACAACTCTATGATATTGTTGAGCAATCACTGTGAATTATAACCATATGTTAAATATGTCACTTCTTTAACGAGCAGCTGTTAGCTGACCAAAGCCGTTAGACAGAAAAGCTGCTACTGAGACATGCGCAAAATCAACACATTCAATATCATAAAACTTTATTGGCAACAGATACTATAACCAAATCCATCGAAAACGTTCAATTCGTAGATTTTGTAAATATTATTTGTCATTTTGAAAAGAATTATATGCAACGACGTATACTACTTTTTATAGTAATATGTTTAAATGCCAACTTTATTGTATATAGCTATATAAACAGCGATATTTTAAATAACCCCCCCGTAAAAAAGTCGAGTTACACATTATTAAAAATATTTAAATGTTTTATGTCAAAACAAAATGCATTTTGTTTTATTTTGAGCGCTTCTATGACCTCCTATACAGCAGGGGGCGCCAATTGCTTCACTAACACGAGTTACAGCAGAAGAAGACGAGATGTTTTGTTTTCAGCATGTGTGCCTGAATTAAGTATTTTATTTAAACGTGAGGTTGTCTAGTCTGATCAACCCACCAAGTGCGAATTAGTTAACATTTACGAAGTAAATAAACATACATTGAATACAAAGCACAGGTTCTGTAACATCGCAAACAGAATGCTACAAAAATGCGCTGTTGGCGGTTGTCCGAACAGATCGGACACGATTATACTTTATATTTTACCCGAGGATCCAAAAAGACGCAGCGCATGGATGGAGTTTATGGAAGACACCAAAGCAAATGGGGAAAACGTGTCGTCTTCATGTCGCGTGTGCGGTGATCATTTCTCTGAGGACTGCTACTTCAAACTGGATCTGGGTTACACCACTTGCAAGATATTAAGCGTGGACGCAGTGCCCACAATCCTCTCTGTTAATCGATCATGTGAGACTGTAAACAGCATACAGAACGAGGTAAGACGGTTGTAAAAAATGCATTTGCTGTGACTAGTTATGCACTTTGTTAATCCGTGTGTTGTTTTATTTGACAGGAGACCGATGACACATGTGCAATCACCATTGCTGAGACCATTTCACTTGCGTGTGTCAAAGAGGAACCTCTTGAATTTGATTTGAATTGCAGCAGGACACCCCAAGATGATCAAAACTCGTCGCTGGAGGACACTGTAAAATGTGAGGAAAGTGAGCTTACCATTACTGAAGATATGGACATGAAGAAACCTGACCAAGATGCGAAAGTAAAGAAAGTGAGAAAAGGTGGTAGACTCAGGTCTTTCAAATGTTTAGCTTGTGGGCAGAAGTTTCGCGGTAGGGGTGCACTTATACAGCATCAACGGGAAAAACACCTGAAGCAAAAAAGCGAATCAGTGACTCAAGAGAAGATTATTGCTTGTTCAACTCCTACCGAAAAGTTCCCCAAAATGGGTCTCTCTATGCAACATAGCGCTACACACACTGCTATAGACACTGAAGGGAATTCTGATAAAAAGCACATGTGTGATCAGTGTGGAAAGAGCTTTGCTTATGAAAGTTTTTTGAAAGTTCATCAGAAAGTTCACGAGTATGGTGAGTCCGTACTGCCATTTGCTTGCCACTTATGTCCCAGACGCTTTGGCTACAAAGTAGCCCTCGTCGCTCACCTTAGACAGCACGTGCGGAAAACTGAAAGCCTTTGCCCAATCTGTGAAAAGAGTTTCCCTGTCCAAGAGTTTCCTGCTTCAGCACATCAAAACATCTCATGCTACGAAAAAACTCTTTTGTAAGACTTGCAATAGTAGTTTCAAGCTCAACGGCTATATGAAACACATGGACATGCACAACAAGGTGACCCCGTACTACTGTCAAATCTGCAAGATCTATCTCACGCAGAAAGACCACCCGGGGCACGTGCTCAACCATGAAAAAAACAGTGTGTCTGAAGAGCCTGTTGCATCCTCCAAAGACATACCAAGAAGAGGCAGAAAGAAGCGTGCACATGTATCAGAACAACACAACAATTCTGAAGAAGGTTCAGCGCCTGGAGTCGGGTCAGACAGCGAGCTTGTAACCGTCAGGCAGGAGGAGGCCGAAATGGAGCTGTCTGGTGAAGCCAACATTCTGGATAGGAGTGCGGCAGATCCATCAGAAGGCGGTGGAATCTGAAGAGGCTCAGATTTTTCTGAAATAGGAAGTAACCCAAGATATTCATTAAGAGGAGAAAAGTATGGATGATGCTCTTACTCAATGAGCCGAGATATCAGTTTCATTACATCAGTATGAAAGGTTTAGATGTGTTTTTGTAGTTTGAACTTTTTTTATTGAGGTTGTTTCTATTTGAACACTGTTTTACTTTAGGCAGATTTGTAGATGAATCTTAAGTTACTCTGTCAACTAAACTAAATATTGGCTATTTTAGGTAGACTTCTGTTTGTTACAGAACACATTGTGTATACATACATTTTGTCTTTTTAATCATGGTAGGAAAGGTAAAGTATTATGTTGCAGAGCTTAAAGATAAATGTGTGCATTGAAAGAAGCAATTCATAAAAATCATGTAGTTTTTACACTGTTATGTCTTATGGTCGTATTTCATTTCCCTCTAAGCTTCAAAAATTAAAAACGCAGATGCATTCGGGAAATGATAGATAAAAATCCATTCTCTGATATATCAGTATAGACACCTAAATCTTAAAGGAACAGTTTACCCCCAAAATAAAAATTCTGCCCAGAACTGTTTGCTTTCCTGCATTCCTCAATGATGTGTTCAAAAGAACAAATAAATGTATAAAGCAATTTTTTCTACCATGATAGTAAATAAACACCAAGAATTGTTGGGTTACAAGCATTCTTTCAAATATCTGTATCTGTGTTCATCAGAACAAAGAAATGTACACAGATTTGGAACGACTTGAGGGTGAATAAATGATGACAGAATTCTTTTTTTGGGTGAACCGTTCCTTTAAAGACGGCATGAAATAAAAGTGATCATTCTTATTGTTTTACACAGTGGTGAAGTATTTATTATAAATTATTTATTAGTGCACATCATTATTTAAAACAATAATTTGCACTTGTAATCTTTAATCAAATCGATTAGGTTGTTCCTAGAAGTGATGCAAAATCTTGCCAGAAAATGACAATAAATTACATTAGCTAATACCTACACCTACTAGAACCCTAAAGCTAACCGTACAATAATAAAAAATAGCAATTAACTGTGTGACAAATCATACGGTATTGAAGTGCGCCAGCCCAGTAAAGGTGGCAGTAAACGATCTCTATTCACTTCTGGTCACGAGGAATGGCGCAAGGGCGGTGCTGCAATGACTGACAGATTGCAAACCTGGGTTCAAATCTTTCACCTTTTAACGATCTAAAATGGTGGATGACATCAAGTGCCACCCTATGTTTTCTTCTCATTTCACTCGTGGATGCCCTACGATACGGAAAAAACAATCTCTACTTCAGTTTTAATATCACATTATTTGTTCTGTGCCATCACCTTTTAAACCAACACAATACACCAAGTCTATTAAATCTAAAAGGACGGTAGATTCGCAAATATATATTTTGTAAAAATGGCTAACTTTATTTTCCACCTGTACAAAAAGAAAGAACAGGATAGCAGCTCGCTTACATGGACAGCAACATTTTTCCAGCACTCTTCCGAGACAACTTGAGATGAAAAGAAAATGTACAACAATGAAACGAATCGAAACTTGATCAGCAAAAACAACCGTAAACCTGCAAGGAATAAGTGGTTCAAAAAGAAGGGAAAACATCCTCAATCATGCTCACTTCCACAGCGCTAGTAGCTAATATAGCATCTTGCCCATGCACATTTTTAAAAAATTGTCAAGGCTTTAAGTAGTCACCTGATAGTCACTACATATCTCTGAGCAATACTTTTCTACGTAAAACAAATACACAGGTCAGCAGGTAATAGGTGCGGGGATGCAGCTGTATATATATATATATCCCAGGTTATGGTTTGTTTTGTATTGCATTTCACCTGAGTTCTCAGTTAGACATTCTGTGCAGCTTATATACGGGCCTCCACTGCAATGTTGTGCTTTGGACCTCTTTCACATTTAAATGTGTCTAAAGAATGTAGGGCTAACACTAGCAGCTACGATACAACCATTTAAACCATAGACGTCAGCGGTTGCTCTCATAGTCTTGTATGAGTTTTTTTCAGATGGTTCCCAGTTAAGAACGACTGGAAAAAAATCTAACCCAGGTTAGATGAAAAAAGCTAGTATGGTTCAGTGTATGAAATCTTTGTACAACATCAGCGTACGATGTTGGTGGCTTTCCAGAGTTTAGATAAGGGGACAAGTGCAAAAGATTAAGTTAAGAACACAATAAAACTTTAACATTCAGTGTTGACCTGAAATCACAGAACTTATACGTTATGTATCACCCCAATACAACTGGAGCTTAATTCAACTAGATGCACACTAAAAAGTGTGTCAAAGATCCCCCACGATTCCTAAACGCACAGATTTCCTAGCTTTACATAACAATTGAGATACAGTACGAATGCAGGTTTATTTTCAAGCATCATGCTGTATACTCAAAAGATGCTAATTCTTCAGCCATTTGTGTTTGGAGACAGCAATGATTGTACTGGTGTTCAACATTTTCGGTGGCCCATATAGAGAAGGAAGATTTTCATTGTCCACCAGGGGTCCTCAGAATCAACGGTTGGCTCCGGGGCCTTGATGCTAGGTGGGCAGCAAGCAAACCGAGGGTGTGCTCGAACCAAGCTGGAGGTCACGGGGTCATAGGTGGCAGGTATGTGCTCATAGAGCAGTGGAGGTCAGTTTTTTCACCCCTCTGCGCTGAGCAAGAATAGAACAACCCACGGGTTCCAGAACTGGAGGAATATTCCGATTCAAGGCAGAGTAGGTAGCAGCCATCGCCCCCTTCAGGAGAATGAAATAAAGTAACACAAACTTTCAGGAATTGAATGAAATAAATCTGTTATATTTAGAAATAACAGATAAAACACAACTTGTAAGATACATCCCATAGCCAAAATAATATGAACATCCTCTTGAAATAGAAAGTTTTTGTAAAACCTTTATGCAAAGGCTTACATTGAAATTCTATAGAATTGAATTTGTGGCAACGGTTTCAACAAGACCCTGTGTAGTATTTAAGATTAATAGGACCAAACCTTAACCAGATGAGGGGCGTCCTGTCTATTGAGCTGGTATTTGGGGAGGTGCTCTTTGTGAACAATCCAGGGATGTCTTGACACCTGTGCAGCTGTTAGTCTCTGATGGGGGTCAACGTGCAACATCTTAGACACCAAGTCCTGTGAAAAACATAAACAGTTGCGTGATTACACAGTTTGATCATTTTCTTCAGCCTTCAAGGATATGGTCCTAGGAGTCAAGTGGTGGAAACGTGAACACATGCAAGCGTTCACTTATAAAGACTTTTTAGTTCATTCTGACCTGCAAACTTAAATGATGAATTATATAATATATCATTATATGATGACACGATTTTTGACCTTATGCAAGCGCCGAGGTGGAATTTTAAACTAGTGATTTGTTTATTTAACATTTAACAAAGTGCCACATCATATCCCGTTAGTTGTGGCGTCTACAAATATTTTGCATGTTCAATCTGTCGAAACGGCTAAAACATTTTGGCTGCTCTTGATGTAGTTCAACACACACCTTGGCTTCAGATGAAACCGAATTCCAGTATCCTCCTGTGAGGGAAAACTTCCCACTGCCGATCCGAGCCAGAATCTCCTCCGGGGTGTCCTCAGGTCCGTTAGCAAATGGAGTAAATCTGAGAAAAAAGCTCAGCATCAAAAACTGGAACACGTTTTGAAAACTCCCAATGTCAGACCAAACGTAAATACTCACCCAGTTAACATTGTGTACAGTAGCACACCTAAACTCCAGATGTCACAGGCAGCATCGTAACCTTGTTTCTTCAACACCTAAAGACCAAGGGAACTTGCATGAGAATGAAGAATCTGCTTTTAGAGAACTGTGACATCATCACATGTAAAACAGAAAACTGTACCTCTGGAGCCACAAAGTTGGCAGTGTAACAGGGCGTCATTAGTAGACCGTTTTCTGCTCTCAGCTGCTTAGCGAAGCCGAAGTCACAGATTCGGATGGATTCTGGATTCCCAGATTCATCGACGTAAAGAATGTTACTCGGCTTCAGATCCCTGTGAACCACCTGATGAGGAGAGACATCGACATTGACGCTGAATCTTAATTTTATATCTTTAAATGCTGGTCTCCACTACAGAAGGTTACGTACGCCTTGAGCGTGCAGGTACTCCACAGTTTTTGTGATGGTATATAGCACAGCGCTGGCTTCTCGCTCAGAGAAAAAGTTCTGTCTGAGAATCTTATCCAGTAGCTCTCCGCCCTTTAGCAGCTCTGTCACCAGATAGACTGAGCGCCCATCATTGTAAACCTGCGAATATTGCCATAGGGAATAGAGCGTTAGTATAATAACGCTACCCTTATGCTACCACGTGGATGTTTATGTTTGTGATGAGGTGCATTTTGTATTAAGCCCAATCAATACGGCCAAGAAACATGGATTTTTTTCTTTAAGGCAATCCTTTCTAATGTTTGGAAACACAATACTAATACATCGCTAAATGAATAGAAATGATGGACATCCTTCTCAGAGTCATTTTCAAAACACAATAATAGCAGGAACTTATTAGAGTATTTGCTCATTCTAACAATGGAATCGGTTTCAGGTAAACACATCGATGCTCTTTGGAAAGAACAAGACATTATGTTAATATAATTGTGTTCAGCCAAAAGGACACAGGCAGCACACAATGTTGTCCGTCATCCTTAAACAGTTGCACTTATAATATTACATACACATTGCAGATGATTTTCATTAAGCAATGAACATAAAAAAATAAGAAGGATCATTTATTTTGTCGTGTCCCGAATAAGCTGTTCAACAGATGTCACATACAAGCAGAACGTGCTGAACAACTTTATACTGTGGCTTTTGTCATACCAAGAGGATTTTTCTTCACTGCTCCATCTCAAAATATCAATGTTGATCATGGAAAAACACACACAATATATACCAAATGCGATGTAAATATTGAAATATCTTGTTTCTGGTAGTAGCACTTGAAATGCAATTTTTGTGATCCCTTTGAAGACTCTGCGATGTAAATTGTAAATGATAATGAACGTGACTGTGACCTTGTTTGAAATGACTCACGTCTTTCAGTGTGATTATATTTGGATGTTGTCCATAGCGTAACAGAATTTCCACCTCCTCCGTCGGGTCCCTTTTAGCTTTATTGATCATCTGTACATCAAATAAATATAGATAGATCACAGGCTTCCAGGAAATTCACAGGATAAACAATCTGTAACGAAATCATCCTCGCCAATGCAAGAGACTGTCAAGTTAAAGGAGTGGTTCACTTTCAAAATAAATTTTCATGATAATTTACTCACCCCCCTGTTGTCCATGTTGTTTATGTGTTTGTTTCTTTAGTCGAAAAGAAATGAAGGTTTTTGATAAAAACATTCCAGGATTTTTCACCGTATAGTGGACTCCAATGTACTCCAAATGGTTGAAGGTCAAAATGACAGTTTCAGTGCAGCTTCAAAGGGCTTTAAACAGCTACCAAAATATGTGTACCAGTTACACTTATTTTGAAAGTGAACTACTCCTTTAAGGTTGAACATTTTGACATTTTCTATAGGAAATAAATATCAATCATGGGTATTCCTATGCAGTTTCTTAATCTAAACTGTTGCTTACTGGCCCAAGACATCCCACTCCAATTCTCCATGACGTTCAGGGGGCTAGATATGATTTCTCCCATAGACTAAATGTGTCTCCATCCTCACCTTCACTGCATACTCCATGCCCGTGCTCTTCTGTATACAGCGTTTGCAGACAGAATACGAGCCAACTCCGATATCCTCCCTCACCTCGTACGCATCATTGAACTGATTCACATTTCTGTGAAGCTGCTATAAGATAGAGAGTGGAAATAACCATGTAATGCTGATATAAATCTAGACCATCAGACATTGGTAAAGCAGTATGCATTATGTGGAAGGACGCTTAATCTGCAGTTTAAATGCATTAAGAATGGGTTTGGGTAATACAGTGTATATACCTGAACTATTGAAGTCATACTGTTGCTCTGCAGGGGCTGAGACTCCTCTTCTGAGCTGATAGCCACAAAACTAAAACCTCTGAAGAGTTGATTGGCATTGGCACTGGGGGGTACACCTGGCGAGTCTAAACAAATACACACACAGTGTTTTTGATCTCGTCATTAAACACACCCTCAAATAATCTAACACGGATTTCAAAAAGGCCTGGCGGCATTTAATTAAACAGGTTTTCTATTCAGCAGGCATTTAATTCAACAGACACATTGTGTGTTCGTCTGAAAGAGGATTCGTGAGGAAGAGCCAGTGAGGTCTACCTGATCTAAAATCAGACACAGCAGGTTATACAGAACCGTAGGTGGCTGATGTACCTTTGGGAGTTTTTGCTGTGAATTCTGGGTCGAAGTAGAATGTGTCATCTGCTCTGCCAGAGACTGGTTTAAAGGGTGGATAAATCTCTCTTCTGAACAATTTCTTCGAGAAAGAGGGCACAAAGAACATGTTTCAACTAGCATGAAATTATTAACTTTAATTGCTACATTGAGAATTAATGTTTATTTGCATTCTCACATTCCAATCAATGGTAGCATAAAAGGGATGTCTCTTAATCTCTTCAACTCCATCTGGACCAGCACCTGCGGGTGCCATTTTGAAAATGTTTCATTTAAAACAAATAAGTCAATATAAAAAAGCATTCATTAAGATTTGTGTGTGTTTTCTGCTTACCAAATCTATTGGAAGGATTTCGTTTGAAAAGACTCCTGAGGAGACTCTGAGCATCTGCACTTAGGAACTGTGGCATTCCAAGCTTGGCCCTACAAGAGAAGAGGTCAAGAATAAAGTTTGATGTCCCTCAGCTTCATTTGGGACGAACAGTTGACATACCGTCAAATGCATATCAGTATCAAAATTGCAAGCAGAAATAGTTTTATTAGATTTGATTTTATTGGTGTCAGGGTGCACTGGTTTTTATCAGTCTGCAAGAAAACAGTCATGTTAACAAGCTACCATGCTACTATGAATGTTTTCAAGAAATAACAGATTTTTGATTTGCTTAAATTTGCGAGGCTTGTAACATTAACTGTTTCAAAGTATTAAAAGACATTTGATTTGAGAAACAATATCAATTTACAATATTAAGTAAATGACAAACATGTTTTTTCACAAAAAGGTAAAAGACTGTAGCAGTGTGAAGATACACTGCACTACAAAAATGCTAATATCTTCAACCCCGCGTTGGGTCAAACCGGTGGGTTAAATTGCACTTGAGAACATACGTTCGCGAAGATCATGTGTTTGTTAGTTCACTGCATTTGGGTGACGAATTTTATATAAACGGTGTATTTGGAGATCGTTTGAAACTGATATATGGAGCCGTCCCAGTGCTAAAAGATGCCGGACATGAACAGCATGCGGTGAGTGAAACTGATGTCTGTGTTTTGTTGACAAAGAGCTTCAGTTCAGCCTACCCCTCCCCCCCCTCCGCACGCGCCGTTTGCTTTCGGAAACTATCGTACAGCTGCATCGATCTTTTATATATGTGATCAAACTAAATACTCTTCTAAGATACGACGTATGCAATACTACTCTATAGGTTCTCAAGACTAATATGAGATTGGCAGAAACCCCGTGTGTTAGGGCCGCTTTAAAATCTATATCAGCCATTAAAAAACTCATATGGGTGGACCACTACAGATTTCATAGAGCCATTGTCATGCCGAATGTAGAAAATTTCTCTACACAAGTGTAAAGGTTAGATAACAGAGGGGCGAAGACCAAATCAGTTATTGTTGTCTACACTGATGTCTCTGGCCATGGCACAGCCCTTATCAGCCTCTCCAGAAGCCTCAAATGACCTGTGTCGACAATTAAAGTGTTCAAACTCTCATCTCTTCTGAGCTCTGAAGTACCGCAGTCCATTGAAACCACATTACCACAGCTTATCAAAGCTGTCAGAGTATATGTAGACCTTTGATTATAATCATCCACCACAGAAGAGAGCCACTGAGGAACGCCAGGCTTTATTCACGGCTGTTTTACGACATCAAGTGTCTTTTGTGTGGTTCCTTGTTTGCCCAATGGTTTAGTCTTAAAGCTCAATAGCACTGTCGGCTGAACCAAGGGCACATCCTAATCGCTACGGCACTTACAGCATCCAGATGTTTTGCAGAATTACTCTACAAGCTAACTGTGTTTAGATTATAGAGTGAAGTGAAAGCGAAAGGATCAGGCCCTCATACTTACTTAAGAATCATGGTCATGGTTTCCTTGCGGTCCTTGCCTTGGAAGGGCAGCGTTCCGGTTAGCATTTCAAACTGAGAAAACAAAACCGATTTCATGAGGCTTTGTATTTAAAGGTACAGTTCAGCTGAAATGTCTTTATTTCTCAAATGTTTTTATTTATTAAGTTTGGATTGACACAAGGGTTATAAACAGATTTTATTTTTAGCTCAAGTATACCTCTACTAGATATAATGGAGAACGATCAATGAAAACAAAGCAGCAAGTGCCACTCTCTCACCATTAGCACACCATAGGACCACCAGTCAGCGCTGTATGTATGTCCTCTCCGGTTCACCACCTCTGGCGCCATATACTCTACCGTCCCGCAGAAAGAGTATGCTTTGTTTTCATGATCAATCGACTCCTTACTGAGTCCAAAATCTGCACAAAATACAAACAGTCAGATATCACTACCTTCAAAAGCAAAACTTCCTATCACACACATTCGTTCTGTACACGTCAGCCAGTCATATATTACAGTGTGGTTTACACGCTCATAAACCGCCACAGAGGGATGGTTATATCGTCCGTCTGGCATCCCATAAGGCTGCAGGCAAACAAAATCGGCACAATATCCTAAACGGTCAAGGTGGCACAATGCTGATGCAGCTATTCCAACAATATGAAATTACCTACCCGTCAGCTTTATGTGGCCTTCCTCGTCCAGGAGTATGCTGAAATGACATGGATCCTCAGCATTAGAAAGACATAAAACAGAGCATGAATACAGTCACACAAGGGTCTTCCTACTGTCTGAAACACAAGCACATTTCTGACTTTTCCACTGTTACCACTACAATCACTACAATCAAATGTGATTTATAGATATCCGTAATATCATCGGCGTGGAAAGATCTACGTGACAGAAACAGTGTGATAAAAAACTGAGAGCCCCATACTGAACATACAGATAAAATACTGTATACTGTAATGCAACATATATATACATAAATCTTTGTTATTGAACTATAATTGTATTTATTTTAATTAGGGAAATTCACCTCAATTACAACACCTTGACATCAATGTCAAAAGAGTTTTAATAAACCTGAATTCACACTATATATCTGATGTAACGCCATGCCTATAATCTATAATACGGAGGTCATATGTCCTTCGTATTATAGATTATTCTGACTGTGTTTTAAAATGTACTCTAAATTAGGTTTATATTGGGAACATTTTGTACTTCTCTGGTTTCAGATCTCTGTAGATGATGCCGAGTCCATGCAGATGGTCCAAAGCCAGAGCAAGTTCAGCCAAATAAAACTTCACATCCTCTTCTGTGAACATCACCTGAGGGGGGCGAAACATGCTTGGTCCGTAATCCACAAAATCACACATATACGGGTCCCAAATGTTTCTGGGCCCTTGAATTACCAAAAGATGTATGAAACAACCAAATGGCTTTCGTGTGAATTTTTTTTTTTTTCTTTTAAATCACGCAAAGAACAACAATAGAGATGTCTTCAAAACTAATGTCTGGAAACTTTCTATTCACTTGTGCGAATCATCCTTCTAAAAAAGTAACCTTGGGATCAGCTAATGTTTATAAAAATTAGTTAGTTAGTTAAAAAAAACAGACACCATTACCTCTTTTGACAAGCGAGTGAAAAGATCCCCTCCTCTTAAAAAGTCCAAAATCAGATAGAGCTTTCCTTCGGTCTGGAATGCTGCGAGAGAGAGATAGGGAATTGTGGGTAATTAGTCTACAGGACATTAAAATGACAGCTGTTCTCAAATCTGATTGGCTGACAAACAGCACTCACCATAGTGTAGCTTCACGATAAAGGGATGGTTAACCTCCACCAAAATATCTCTCTCCATCTTAGTTCTGACCCGATCCCGTACTAAAAACACACACGTAAATAAGAGCACATAAGTAAACAGCATTTCTATTTAGATTACATTAACTGAGTTCAATAACAACACTTTCTCTCCCCTCCAACAACACTCCACCCGCCAAGAAATCTGGCACGACGAAATCACGCAGATGGCAGCGAATGACTAATTAAATAAAGAGGGAAAAATGCAGTGCAAAAGAGGCAAGAATCTTCACTCGTGTGGACATAGATGTGTTTATTATACAGAGGAACTGTTTTCTCGTTGCTGAATATATCTACATTTAAAACAGCTACATCTGGGAATTAAATAACCAAAATACTGGAATACACGGATGTGGTTACTGTGGAAAGAGTGAATGCATGGGGAAGATTTCCGAGTCATTTGGAGTCCCATGTGATACTGGGACTTTTTGAACTGCCTTCAATATCTCGCCTCGCACACCTGCAAAACTTCCTGTCAAGTGCAAAAACAATTTGTTCGCTATTTCGGCTACAAGGACGCAAGCCGAAGAAAATGAAAACCATACTGATGTAAACATCAAGCCATGTTTCTCTCCTATTGCCTGTGTTTTGACACACAGGTTAGTCTTACACCCACTAATATAACAACAGAGTTTGACCAGTGGAAGAATATCTCTAGGTTTTAGTGTCATTTTAAATAAAAGCAATGTTACACTGTATATCACAATTTAAAATGATTCTTGGCATAAATTCAACCCAAATATGCTTTAAATATTACATAATATTTTTTATTACGATAACAGCTCCTGCATATATTACAAGAAAACTTTCAAAATGTCCGTGCACAAATTTGGTCTAATATTAAATTCAACTGTTAAGTAAACTGTGTTCTCTCCCTGTTTAGCAATGAGTATTTATACATAAAATACTGTAAATATATTTTTAAAACTTCTGTCAAATTTCATTAAGTTTATTAATTCGTCTCGTGCAATTTCGGTTTAACGTATTCGAAAAATGTCACTTGATTTCTGGTAAGGGAACTTAGTGAGCATGGATGCTCCCTGACCTTTCTGTTGCATTGTGGGAATTTTTAGGGAACGTAATCAGTGCACTGGAATGATTTTAAAATGGCCTAGTGCCCTGACTACTGAAGAAGAGAGCTGACTGAGACGCACCCAAAGTCTACACCAGATCTCTGTTTGTTGTACGCTACTGTCATACTTTCCAGTCATCCATAACTTGATACCTTTCAGGGTGGCTTTCTTCAGCACTTTCATTGCATACAGCTGTCCAGCATCAGGGCCTACTGTTTTATTCACCAGAAATACCTGTAAGGGTACCAGAGAAAAACTAAATCAAGGCTTTGTCAACAACATTAAAACCTGTGTGAAACAGGATGTATTTCTCCTCAAGTCTTCCAGAAAACAGGATTAGTTCATTTGTTATACCAAGCAGACCTAACAGGGTAACTATAGTAAACGTGACCTATGAGTGTTCTATGTTTAATTTTACAAAGATTGTCCTTGGAACAAGAATGACTGTCTTGTGCACGGGCACCTACATCTGCACATGACTCAAGCTTTGTGAGCTTGTGGGGTTACATCGCAAAAAAAAGCTTCTAAAAACACCTGTGCCACCATCTAAAACCTGGCACGCTCACTACGGAGGCAATGTTTAAAATATCGTAAGTTTTTTCTTACACAAAACCCTGTTCTAACAGGTCTGAATTTTAGCATCTTTAGCATCTAATTTTCTGCATCCAGAGACACTGAACATGGGGCAAATTATAGGGATACAAAAGTGTCAAAAGTGACAACATAATAATATTGCAATATTTTGCATTTAGACTACGATACAAAGCTCAACCGCTTGATGTCAGTGTACAACATGGTTTCTTTAAATGCGACCAAACTACAAGACCCATTCCACAAATAGTTTTTTGATAAAATGGACATACAACAAAATTCAACAAATCGTTTATTTAATAAAATTATTATACAATAAAATAAACATAGTAATTAATATTAACATCAATTAACTCTTTCACCGCGATTTCCGTCAAAAACGAGTTATTACGACAATCCTTTTTTGTACTGTTGTACAGCAGGTGGAGCTATTACACACCTTTGGGAAAATGTACAGTATCCCAGAACCTTTTAATGATTTTTAATGATTGTTCTGAGTGTAATCTGGGCGGAATCTGTGACAAAAAAACGTTTAATTATCTCAGCTGTTTATTCAAAATGAGGCATCTTTGAAGAAACCTACCCTCATCTACGGAGTGATAAAAAACGAACAAATGATGATAGAAGAATATGGTTTCTTTTGTTTGAAAGCCGAGACTCCGTTCTTTCATTTGACATATTGTTTGTCCATATAGTCTGTACAGAATATTTACTGTGAGCCGTTAAAGTTGAGTGAAAATGTAAAAAACCGCTGGCGTAGGCTGGGACCTTTTTTTTAAAAGGCTGGCGGCGAATGAGTTAAATCAATATAAACAGTTATATTACAAGGCACTAGCCAAACACACTTGTATGCATCCAATGAAACGGTCTATAGGGTAACTTAAACTTAAAAAAATGGAAAAACTATCAGAAAATTTGCATGTGCAAGAAATAAATTAGCATAATTGAGTATCGCATCTTTTCACATCTTTTCAAAATTAAGTGAATTGAGTCTCTTGTGCGGCTCATGCATCGAGTTATATTTGACAGCACAAAGTCCCTGTCCGTGTGAAATGTTTCTGTTTATTTAGAATGCTAGGAAGTCAAGGTTTTGGAAGAGAGCTTAAATGTAGAATACCTTTCCGAAAGAGCCCTGTCCTAGCACCTTACGAAGCTCAAACTGTTCCGGGTCTGCCTTTTCTGAGCCCTCTTTAACAAGATGTGTTATGCTGATCTCTTTGACAGACACTACTTCCTGGAAAAGAGATCAAAACAAAAAATACTTCAACAAGACATCCTGGAAAAACTAAAGTGCAGTAACATGTAAAACAAACATAATCCGGAGGAAATACTTCAGATACATTTTATAAGCCTAAATTTATAAGCCTGTGAACACACCGTAAATGTACACATATGGAACATTCGAGAATTTCTGCATGCAAACGATGAACTCCAAGCCGTCGCAAACGAATCACTCTCACCCACATCACAGGAGCACCTGGTTTCGTCCCACGTGTGCCCTGGCTTGACCCGGGGCTCGGCGCCCTGCTCCATGCCTGAGGGAGGAGGGTTTGAGCCCCAGCGATCCCCCCGCAGCGCAAGCCTGCTGCTGGGTTTGTGATAGAAACAGCAATATCACAGACTGTAGAAAGTTTACGTGATGGACAGCTTCCCACATGGTTGCTATGACGCCGCCCCCAATCCTCCTGCTCCATCACAGTATCGGTAGGCGTGGAGATGGGTGACTAAAGACTCAATGCTCCTCGTTCCTCACTCTCTTCCTCCTACTCTCTCTCTCTTTCCATCCATTTCACTTTGTCTCCCCCTCTAATCCTTCAGCTTTCTATCTCTATATTGTGAGATGATGTCATCCTACATTGGCTTACCGACCAAGTGGCTCGAAAGTGATGAAAGTTAAGGGGCACAGTCCTTCAATACTCGACATACAAGTGAGAGTGAAAAGAATAGGAAATAAACAAACACCTCACATGTTTGTAGATTCTGCAATTGCAACAAGGGACAAGCAAATGTAGGATGTGACACACTCACAGCATTAAGTGAAGGGGGATTCTGGACCAATACGCTTTTAAAAGGGGCGGAGCTAACTGGTGTGACACTGCAGAAATAGAAGATATGAACAGAATGTTCTGTCATCTTTGACTACCATAGTAGGAAATAATACAATGGTTGTCAGACTGCCACAGAACTGTTTGCTTTCCTACATTCTTCAAAATATTTTCTTTTGTGTTCAACAGAACAAATACACTTTCATACAATAGTTGTCAACGGTGGCCAAGAACTGTTGAAATTTCTGTCTTCACAAAGAAAAGTATACAGATTAAGAACAACTCGAAAGTGAGTAAATGATGACAGAATTGTCATTTTTTATTGAACTGTCAGTGTTTTTGTTTTAGATAATTAAAGGGATAGTTCATTCGAAAATGAAAATTCTTCGTCATTAACTCACATGCCATTTCAAAACTGTTCTTCTGCAAGAACCCAAAAGAAGATATTAAGAAGAAAGTTGGTAATTAAATAACATTGGACCCTATCGACTTCTATTATATGGATAAACAGAGAGACATTTCTCAACATATCTTTTTTGTGTTTCAGAAAAAGAGTAATATTTTGAAACACACAAGGGTGAATACATTTTGACTGAATAAATAATGACTGAATGATTTTGATACTTTTTGGGTGAACTCGAAAAAAAACAATTTAAAAGAAAACATGTTCACATGTTCTGCATGAAATAACTAAACAACATACTGCTAATTCCACAACGCAATAAATCTCCTTTTGTGATCTTGACCTACTTCATGGCTGATTTCCAAAATACAGTACTATGTTGTTGCAAACTGCATTGTTTACAGCACGTAGTATGTTAGCAATCCACGCCAAACAGACATAGTACAATTCCTTGTCTAAAGGTCATTGAGGTGAAGATCTCTGAAGTCAACCTGCATTAGAATTACGATCTACAGTACACGTGGATCCCCATTGTCCCTCCCACCATTCACCAGTGTAATCTCTACAGTAAATCCGACAGAACCATAAATACCTCAGATTCCCATGAAAAGTGACGTGGAACCGAGGCCAGCGAACAATCCATCATCATGGTCCAGCCGAAATCAGTCTGGCATTTTTTCAGTCTGGGCTCTCTCAGAGCAGAAAGCATCCCGCCAAGATGTGCTAGATCTCAAACCAGGGAGTGTTTCTATCTTTCCAGTCACTTCCTGAATCCCTGATGGGAAGTCTAACATACGACAGTGTATCTGCCTCGATCCAGCCCAGTCTGACAAGTTCGTTTCTAGCATGCGATCTACAGAAACATGGTTATGAAACCAGTTGCCCTGCACATCCCGAGCTGTCACGCAGAGAGAGCTTCTGAACCAAAAGCAAGAGGAGAGAAAAGCAAGGATGATCTACTGATCACCTGCGGAACATTAAGCACGTACGTAAATGCAAGCGGAAGCCCCTCCCCGCCTCTCTCCTCATCACTCGCTGAGCATAATTCACACCTCAATCTCAATGTCGCCAAGAATGGAAACGGATTCTTCAAAATTAAATGAGGCTCTTATGCTACTGGGTTTAGTTGAACGTCAGCGGAAGAAACAAGACAAGAGACTTGGTCTGGATGGTGATCAATATTTTGATGAATACAATTCTTACTGTTAAATAGAGCTAAACGGTTAAATGGATAAAAGCGTCTGCTAAATGACCAAATGTAAATGTATAAAGGCCAGATTGTAAAGTTCAAGTTCCCTGTGTGAGAGCAGAGTGTGCATTATTCTGTCTGATGGAGATCTGAAGTCCTGTGTGTGTTTGTGTGTGTAGTGGCGGAGGTGTTTGTGGTGGTATTTTTGAGACTGTGATTCAGAGTGCAGATGGTGGTGAAACAGGATGAACATGAAATCTCCCATCTAAAAAGCACCTTTATACATCTTAAAAACTAAAAACATCTCTACTAAAAAGCAAAACATTAGAACACAAAAAAGTTAGTCTGAGGTTTTGTCCGTGCATTTGAAGTCAAGGTTAGTTTGGTTTCTTGGTAACATTCATAAGAGTATCTTCTTTTGTGTTCTACAGAAGAAATGAAGTCATACAGGTTTGGCATGATGGTGAGTAAATGATTAAAGCGGTACTACATTGGCCTCTTTGTCGCCATCTCAGTTTGAAATTGCTACTGCAGGTGATGTGAAGAGGTATTTCTTTACGCGACTTGTGATGCGGCGCGGATGAGTCTGATGTTTTGAGTTGTGGCCTGTGACAGTGCAGCGGTGAGAATCTTCACTGTACATCAGTAGCGCATAATAAACACAGATAACATTGCAGAGGATTTTACACGAAACAAATAAGAACATAAATAGACCCAAATAGCGGAAACGGAGGCTGTGTTGAAGTGTTTTCATATAATTTCGGCTGCTGGGTCATTTCCAGACCTGCCGTTTTGTTATCGCTCATGGAAACAGAAGATCCTTGAACACGGGTCTTAAATGCTTACAAGTACGGTCATAAATCATTGTACATCATACAACTACATATACTATAAGCAAAGCCTTGCCATCATATCTGGGATAAAAGTCCGTAAATTTGAGTAAAATCACAGGCTTCACTTGTCCGTGCTAATTCGCACCAAATTAAAAATACAGATGTGGGGACTGGGGAGGTCATTTCTAAATCAGACTAGGTCCCCAGATAATACTAATCCTGTGCGAATAGGTCTTAAATCACATTTATCATAATGAACATAAGTAGAGAAAGTACAACCGATGAAATCTGTATTACCACAACAAGGGAGCTACGGTTTTTGTGTTATTTATTGAAATATTGAAATGTTTTAAGTTAAAAGGTTCAGAAGAAATAAAGTCATGCCTGCATTTGTTTTAAATCCTTTCAGATCACAGAGTTCACGTCACCTTTGAAATGCCTTGCTAATATTAACTCTTGTTTTCTGACGAGTCACTTTTTCTTTGTAAACTGTCATCAGTTCGTTCTTTCTTGTTTTTCACAACTGATGAATCCCCATTTGTCAACACTGCCTGCCGTTTAAAAGTAAAAGTACTAAACGCAGCCATAAATAATACTAAAAGTTGTATAAAATCGTACCCAACAGTTGCGAGTACACCCTACAATTCGCCTGTCACTCGCATCAACGCGCGGGCTAGCAGCCGGATCCTCTTCATTCCGTATATGGATGTGAAAAAATAACGAATAGACGAAACACACTATATAAGGATCTCCGGGAAAGACGACCCGTCAGGGCAAATTACAAACCATTATCACAAGCTTCCCATGGTGAATCACACAAGGGTATTGACACAGTTTTAAACACCGTTCTTTCATGTACTTGCTCAATAATTGGTTTTAGCAAATTTTTACTAATAACAACTTACCTCTTTAAAGAATGGTCACTTTTTATCTTTAGGAAATGTTTTTTTAGTAAACGTGTTACTTTATATAGTTACTTTAAACTGAGAATGGATGAAAATCCCCAAAGGTTGATCGACACGCTGCTGACATCTCAGAAAGTTTACCAGACAATTCACATCAGAAAAATCTTAATTTACTCGCACGAATACAATGCCCTACATCAGCAATTCCCTTTTTCATTCCTGGAGCCACCTAGACAGGTATAATCTATCTTGAGACCCACCAAAATCTTTTCAAATGGAAATATGGGGAGAAAATTCACATTCATCCTCTATAAGTAAAAGAGTTTTTATTTTCCCTTAATGGAATAAATGATACTCCAATACCAAACTATCTAATGATAAAATATAAAAGCCAAAATTCATTCAAAAGCCAAGTGACTTTCCACGACCCACCTCATGCCACTGTGCAACCCGCAAGTGGGTCATGACCCCTAGTTTGAAAACCCCTGCCCTAGATTAGAGCGTTATTATTTCACTCCAAGCTTTGTTTATTATCTATGTAGTCAACATAAACAAATGTGTACATATAACCATTTATGTCATATTTGAGAAATTGCTCAAGCAGCAGCATCTTTTGGTGTGCCCCCAGCCAGTCTACGGACCTTACATTTTTATTCAGACTGGAACAAAAAGAGAAAACCGAGATGCAAATTAAAAACACCATTATGTAATAACCTACAGGATGAACTAATAACAAAACCCCTCCAACAATAATAATCCTTCTCTGTGGTCCATATCCCCAGTGGCTTCACATGCCGCACATCGAGTGAGTGTCTAATACATGCCTTCCGGAGATACACGTCAGCTTTAGAGCCAAGCTGAAACCCGATCACCATCCACGGTGCGGTACTCACAGTTTTGAAGGGGAATCTTTCCGGCTCCCTTTGAAAGAGGCTCCGCAGAACCTTGAGCCTACGCCGCAGCGCCCGGATCACTGGCTCACCGAAAACCAGAGTCCAGGCCTTGGTAGCCGCCATACCTCTCTGATGCCCGACTTCTGCCTCCGATCTGGAAGAGCGCTATCCAAGTGCGTGTTTGTGCCAGGATGTGCACAATGCTGTGTGGGGTGAGTGTCAGGGGGATGCCCAGTTCTGGAGCGCTAACCCTTACTGGGAGTCCCCTCTACGGACCCACCAATCGCTCCAATACAGATTCCTAAAAATCCCAACACACTCCTACAGCTGACCACTCACAGAGAAACACGTACACTCTGACAGAGCCTCGCTTCAGGATGTCAGGCTGCAGATGAGATTAACAACACCTGTTGTGTGAAGTTTGTAATGCAAGGCAAGAACTGTCCATACGAGATCATAGGTGAGTGGAACACAATGAACTTCCCCTGAACTTCATAAACACATACGCATGCTTACATTATAATAACGGTCATCCAGTTATGGGTTTTTCATTGCCATATGTAGATCAGGGTAGTTAACATAACGTACGGGTGTTGTGGGTATTTACAGCGCTAAAATTTGTCAAAATTCACTGGGGTGACTCTAGTTGGGGATGTTTTTTTATATTTTTTAATTTGCCACTTTATAAGTATGACATTTGCAGCCCTTATCATTCGCTCCCAGGACTCCGTCGCCCGTACTGCCCCCATTTCCAGCTCCGGGTATTTCCCAGGATTATGCAATGGATAAACGGTATGGGTTTTTTTGCCGTTCTTTATTATCCTCAGGTGCAAAAAAACAACACGTACAAATCTTCACATTTAAGAAATCCAGATGTATAAAATAAATCTCGACTTAAAAATCAAATTTAATGTTATATAATTATATAATGAACAATACATATGTTATTTATTTATAGTTGTATAATAAATAAAAATATATACATTATAAATATAATATAATATAATATAGTGTACAAAAACAGATACAAATTCTCAAAATTCATGATTTAATTGTGCATTCCAAGTAACATCAATCAAACTGCAGTTGGGTTTTGATTAAATAATATAAAAAATTGAGCTAACCAACACAATAAACCACAAAAAAAACATTATAAGCAATAAAAACATGATTTTTGAATAACAAATTTAGTTATTTTTAATGCAAAAACACTATATATAATGAATGTAAAAATAATAACATTTATCCATTACATAAAATTACTCAAAATGTACTTATTTTTTATTTATTTTAAATAAAAACAGAAAATATCCCATATCCATAGGCAAGGTCAGTAGATTTAGAAATGTAGACAAGAGACAACCAAATCCAAGTGGACACAGTTGTTAACCACTTCCCAGCATTAAAAATATTGCCCAACTATATTTATATCATCTGATGTATTAGTTTGTCTCTACTTTAAATTACAGTCAATTTCCTGATTACGTCACTGATTACTACAGAGGACATTGCTTAGGAACAATGTGGCCTCTAAAGAGGAACACACAAGCCCACCCTGAGTGTGTTTTCCACCTCTTCATCCTGACAGATCCGCCCGTACGGAATTCTGGGACAGGGCTGTATTAAAGCCACTTACGCAACACAATTAACAGCTCGACTGGCCAGGCTTTGAGATCCTTGAGTCAGGATGGTAAACTCAAGCTATGCTCCATTAACCGGATGCCACGCTCACTATTTTCAGGGTCAAAAATCAGTCCCTAAAAGTGATTTTTATCAGACGAGTAGAGTATCCTGTAACAATAAGTCAGGTCCTAACAAAGTGCGGCGAACTCTGTCTGATTTGGACTGTTTGAGTTTTGTGTCCGTGTGCCAGTGAGTTACGCAACTCAACAGAGGAGATGTGTGACCTCACAGAGCAGCTGTGTGGCCTTGAGGATCCAGTTTCTCTCTTTGTACTGACGAATTTCTAAGTCAGTTGGGGTTAAGGATGCACATGTGAATCCGACACTCCATTCTAGAACATCCGAATCAGACATTTTGAACACAACAGTCTTAAACCTCAAACACATCAGAGGTCAGGTGCATTAGGGGAGTTTGAAGGAGGTCCAACCAAATGCTGCTTCGGAGCCAAATAAAGCACAGCGTGACAGTCTGAGCATTTAAGACCTCTAGCGGTTAGCATTCATGCTCACACACATTGAATATTGTAAATGCAAAGCTTCAAGCTTAACAGACAACAACGGTTTAAATGCACTTCATGATATTCAACAGGAACCAATATACTTAAACTAAAACAAAGCGTGTGCTTTTATTGAAAAATGAAAGAACTCTACATGGACGCAAATGGAAAAGAGATGGAGGCATAATTTATTCATTCATTTCCGAGGAGGGACAGGAAGATCAATAGACATAATCAATTATAAGTGAGCTACGGTACTGTCCTCAACATGGTCCGACTCTGTACCTCATAGATTTCTCCATTTTTGCAACTGAGCACATTGAATAGCAGAATATCTAATCCGTTTGAGCACCTCCTAAACCAAGGACCCATAAAATCAGACCACATGTTTTAGGTTTGCTTGTTTCTGCGGTCTAATTAAACAAGATTTCGAACCAGACTCTGCGCCTTATATACAATCAAACTATTTGCGTATTTTATTTTTTATAATTCACATGTTTCAACTGGCACTCTTAAGTAAAGGGAACTTAAATATATCAATTTACAAACTATAATTAATCAAAAACGTCAATTTTGAAAGCTACAATCCGCAATAATTTCGAAATCAATTATTGAGTGCAGACGTAGACAGATCATAAACGTGACACGTCTTATTTTACCTTGATTCATAACGGTAAGATTCTAATAATGCGCTGTCGGGTCGTCCCATGCTGTAAATTTGAATTTGGGGAAAAATCTGCTTTATTACATCACGTCTGTATACATAAAGGAGAGTTTTGTTCATTCTTATAAAAGTAGCTTATAATCATCATTGTCTTGATGGCTGTGTTTAAAAGCGATCATCTGGGGATTGTCATGTCAACATCAGCTATGTGACGCCTTCGTCCTGAAAGGATGACATGAACAGGTAAGACATGCAGATATGGTATGTTTTCCGATGACATGTTTCAGATTTATTACTTGTAGGACGCAAGGTAGACGGTTTTCGTCTATTTTTTATTTTTTTCAATTGATTCTAAATGAGTGTTGTTTTAAACGTTTCGCGTTGTATCCGGTCATCTGTTCCTGTCACGTTGATGTACAGATGCGCTGGCGCTGCTCTGATGCGATCTCGGATTCATCGGCGCATTGCAGCAGTGCCAAAGCACAACCCAAGTATAGAAAACAACTCTGCATTTAACTGTAATTTTATGTTTCAAACTAAGAATAAAGACGCCAAAGTTAAGAACTTCAGCTTTAATTAGTCTTATATTTATCAATTTCACATTTCAGGCCTGGTCCATTGCAGAACAAACACAGATGGACGAGCTGACCACAGCACAAGCCTTTCCGAATTAACACATATTTAACACTTATTATAATATTACGCAGCAATATTCATGATTGTATTTTTCAACACAATAATAATCTCTTGAAACCACCAACATAACAAAAACTCTTTTAATAACCATCAGAACAGAATACTAAACATATATCAGTCTCCTCCTTTTCTTTTGATTAAAAAACACTTACTCCTATTATTCAATGCCAAAACATTCTGGTTACTCGAAATCCTCTGCCCAATCATGTCTTTTCAAGTCAAATCTGATTAGTCTTATTAATACATTTAACATAAATAGTAAGGTACAGACCTAAAATGCATTGCCAAGTTTACAAAAAAGGTGTGTGTAACCACAGATATTATACATAGATTTGTTTATTTTTTCATGTGAAGTCACAAACGAAAACCTGATCATCTGGTTTTAAGGCACCTCCGGGTCTTGCCGAGTAAACGAAGGCTATTTTGTAAATGTTTCCTCTTACTTTGCGTACGATTCACAATCAAAACGAATCAAACTTCCTTTTGATTTCTGTACCCTTGCCAACTAAAATCGTAAGAGAGCAAAAGTAAAGGTTAGAACAATACAGACCAAGAAAACAATACAGGCAAAAAAACGATGAAAAAGAACAAACCGAGGAGTCACAAGACCCGACCGACACACAAAACCAAATGACTCACAGTGCATGTAATACTGGGTCTTAACCACAAATGCACTCGCGATGCACTCATTCCTTTTTGTGTAGACAGAATTATTGTCCTTATCGTCAAATCGACTAATTATGAATTTCAGTATGTTTCATACTTTCTGTCTAAACAGCCTAAAGTCATCGCTCATTCCAGAAAGAATGGATGACAATACATTTGAAAAAACATTAAAAAACTTCCAAAGAACAGAAATGAATGACAAGAATATGCACATCATGTATTAGGGAGACTCCTAACAGCTTCAAGCTTTAGGTTCTTCCCTCTGAGAGTGCAGATAAGCGAAGAATCCTCGTCAAAGATTCATAAAATCTAAACTACGTCGACAGCTTGCAAACTACTCATTTAGCTCCGTATTTTTTCACAAAACATCTCTCTCTATTACCGGTAGGCTTAAAAGGCCACTAGTTTTTACAGGTGTAATTCACTTTTAGATGAGTTTTGTTATCTACATACCATCACATTTCTCTAACTGGGTCAGAGCCTGTATCTACACGAATATGTCAATGTTTACCGTACGCCTCTAATATTACAAGCCGACAGTTCCTACCCGTGCGTTTCTCTGCTTGATTCGCAGAGGAAACATTTTCAGCATGGTCCCGTCGGCATGTCAGCCCCTCCACGCTACGGACGACTAAACCAGAAGTGTTATCCAGCGTGGCAGGAGTGGTCACTTAGGTGGTCTGACTGTGTTGTGGTCGTACATACAAAAGAGCAGCAGAGGAAACGCCTGCCCAGGAAGGGCCTACAGCTGCAGGTCAGCTCGAGATTAGAACATGTCCTGTTCTGGTTTCCCTGGCAACACCTGCATAGGAAGAGGTACATCTTTCCCAAGACAGCATCTCTGATATAAGCCACATGTACACACGCCCCAATTTTTATCCTCATTACACACATTATTTTGTTTTCACAAGAAAATAAGTGACGGATATATAAACTCGTTCTAATAAAGTTTGTTTACTTCATAAACAGCAGAGGTAAAATCTTCTAAAATAAGGTATGCACATTTTCTGAGCTAAACTTTATCGAGTGGCGCCAAATGGAGTTCAAAGGTGGGTATTATTTTTTCATCGGCCTCACTTGACTTCCTGTGCTGAATGACAGAGCCGGAACCCTCCCATCAGCCCCCTGTTCTTGGACAACTCTCAGGAAGCGAGGGGCATTACATCACCCTCAGATCCCGACCTCACAAAGATCTAAATTCCTCCTCTCACACACGGAAGACTTCCTCCCAAATGTGGAAAAATACTGTCTTCTCACACTGGGATATGTAAAACCAACAATAATGTTTTTCTTTCTAACTTTGTAAATGTTAAGGAGAAGGGACCACAGACATGTGGGCGTGGCATGTTGCAGGGGGGTGGGGCCTGTCCTAAAACTCTTGCCCTTGATGTGCCTGTTGTTCTTCTCCATACTGCATCATTCATTCCAGCGCAGTACATAACACTTACTCATCCTGACACAGCACAGACTTCACAGTTCACACCGCAGAAAATGTCAGCATTTTCTCACCAATTCTCTCCTGCAGTTTTCCAAAAGCTCATGTCTTATCAAAACACTCTCTGGAGTCATTTACAATTATAGTCGTTGTGGCATCAGGCCACCTATGTATAGGAGATGGAGGGCGTTTTAACTGTAAGTGCTGGTTATGGAGACATTTGCATTCGGCTGAGACAAGATTAATGATTTCTTCTCTCTAGATCTCAATACTATTATAACAACCACTTCCATCTGCAATCTCTCTTATAAAACGTCTCTATTCTTCTGCCTTCAATTTCCTCTCTGGTTGCCATTTTTCCGCTTCATGTTTTTTTCCCTTTCCTGTGTTTTGTGTTCATCCTGACAGGACAGTGGAGCCCTGCATCCTTGCGTTTCGGGGATCTTTTGTTGATCACGCAACACGTATGTTTGTCTGCATCGATGCAGCAATCGTTCACATCTGCATCGCGATGCCACGTAAAATCGATTATTTTAGACAGAACTATTTGTGGGTGACCTATCCTTTTAAAAAATTAAATATTCTAAATCTAAGACATTAAATTTTAATGACATTCATATTGTCATTAATACAGCTACAATATGTATGTTGCCAAAGGGTTGGAAATACATCAAGTCAAACATCAAACTAACATTTCTCGAAAAAGGACACCCATGCATCTTGAATAAAAATATAAATTATTATGAATCATGGCAAACCAAGGAGACGGTTTTTATGTACTTTTTTAATATTTTTATTGGTTTATTTTTATTGGTTGCAGTTTTAAAACTGTTTCTGACCAAGTAGACATTTTTTATGCACTTCTTATATTTTTTGTTTGTTTATTTTTTATGTTTATTGGTTGCAGCTTTAAAAATGTTTCTGAAAATCAAAGGCAAATTATTTTAATGGTGGGGCCGGTAAAAAGGCAAGTGCCAGAAGCAGAAAAAATGAAAACCGCATGTATCAGGCCAACAGAATAAAAAACCTCATTGTTGAGCCCTGCAGACTGAAGCTTTGTTGCACAATGTCCCCTCTTCATCACCCCTGAGATCTAGAAAGACCTTCCGATTCCTGACCGACATCAACCCCCCTTTTCCGAGGCTCTGAAGCTGTTGTACTAATGAGAGCCTGTCCTTGTAGCACTTTGGTGGAAAATGATGATGAATCAACTCTCCCACACTTATTCAGGTCAGAACATTACACAGAGAGTTTAACCAACATGAATTCCGAGGGTCTCAGACCCTTCCACAGTCACACGCCGTTTCTCCGACAAACACCCACACTAGTTCTCTTACACATACACGGTGCTGTCACAACACTTTTGTGTTCAGGTTATGTAGGACGTTTAAGGAAAGAGATTCACAATGAGAGCTTCACAGGAAGCCTTTATTGAAAATCAAATGCGTGTGCTAAAAATGAGCCTCTGTGTATGTAGTTCAGAGACCAGGGGTGTGTTTCAGAAAGGAGGCTTTGTGAAAACTGAGTATATTAACCATGGAATGAGGGAAACTCTGTTTTCTGTTTCAGAATGCGAGGTATGTTGAACCCGAGAAAGCGGCGTAACTCGAGCCCGTTTCTAAAAGAGAGGTAACTTATACTCAGAGTCAGTAACCAGTACTCTGTGAACCTAAACTGGTCAGGTTTTCTTTGGTAAACCCAGAATTTCTTTCCATCTCCTCCCCCTTTTTAAAGCGCGAGTGGTGTACCTCATTCAGTCATTTAATTCAGTCATTCATTGAACACATTTTGATCACACAGACACCATCTCATTGACTAAAATGTCATGTGCTTTTATAAAGGATCCTGTATGTGAGGAGGCTGCATTAATTCATAGGGATGTACTTTGATTTCAGGAGAGCTGTTTAGGAGCAGAGTGATATTTTGTCTTTGTCTGTGCATTTTTATTTAAACAGTACCATATTTTCTTTACAGTGAAATAGATATATCAAAACACATCATCCATCCGTACATAAATAACATCAGCCATCGTGTATTACATCAGAGCATATAGTGTCCCTTATAATTTTTCACAAATTGTAGTTTTCTATGGCTTAATAAAGTGCACAAATAAAGAAATGAATAAACACAGAGATAAATGCAGAAATGAAGCGATAAAGGTAATAAACAAGTATTTTAGCCGTGCAGCCATTCTTACCCAAACCTGTTCTCAGCAGGGTTCAAACCACTGATCAGTCGATTTTGACACGAGTCTGACACACTAACAAGTGTCCAATACACCATGACGACTCACTTTCATCAATAGAGCACTGATGGGGAGTGAGAACTTAAGAATTTTAATATTTCTGATTTATTTCTTTTGTTTCATTCATTTACTGATTAATTTGTTTGTTAATTTGAACATTTATCTATTTATTAATTTAAACAAGTCATTTTCAGCACAGTAGTAAATCCACTGTATGCAGAGCGGAAAGTGTGCTTCGCTCTCAAGTGCTTTCTGGCGCCGTAAAAAAACACAAGGCTGCACTGCAGTAATATAAACGAGGTTCATAGTTCAAATCAGAACATTTAATTTGCGTTCATCGAATTTTAAAGTTACTTTTGGAGTCATGGATTTTTTTGCTTCATTACAGTTCTTCGAAATATTGTGTTTATCATTTATTTACAGACTTTATTGATCAAAAATGTCTGCAATGTGTAACCTTCCCTCTACATTTTTCCATTTATATTGACTGAACTTGCAAGTTAAGTTGAACAAACAACGTCAGGCTGTATCAACATTAAAAATATATATATTATTGCAAAATCGAACCAGACAGCTCATCATATAAATCATTATTATAAGTTAACCATTGTGAATCAGAGTAAAGTACTTGTACAGTATTGAAATCTGACTTTTTATTAACTTGCTCAATAACGTTTTTTTTACCAAATAAATATACTTATTGCACCTTTAATTTAATATAAGTTTAGTGTTATTTAAATAACAGCACTCAACCAAAAGGCACACACATACAGACACATAGATCTACAGTCCTATCAGACTCACAAAACAGACAGAGAAACCCATCGCCCCCATTGTGCTCCATTGATCCTGAAGCCAGCTGTGACCTATCACGACGCTGCTGGGACTGAGTATAGATAGGCTGGTTGAGAGGGATTGTGACTGCATGGATCACAAGCTGGTCATGCATCGGCACCTCACGCGTAACAAATCTTAACAGACCCAACAGTAAACAGGACCATTTTTTCATGAATTCAGAGAGCATTACGGGTATTGTATAATGCTTGGTGTAGGATCGCACGGTCTTTGAAGATGGATGCATGGATTCCGGTGGGAAGCAGGAAGGAACTCTACAGAGGAATGTAAATCTTAAAAGCCGAAGGTTTACAGAACATATACAAACACAGCTCACTTAACAGACATACAGTCATTTCTCAAACTATATGCGCGGTCAACAACAAAGAAAATCTCCACCCATTATACCAAAAACTGTAAATCGGACTGCTTAGAAAAGCGTCAGTCATATACGTTACACAAACAGTGCTACGTGCCAAAGTTTGTTATTTAGTGGTTGTTCATTTCAATATCAATATAGCATTGCTTGTCTTGGCAAATATGACAGATCTTGCTAATTGGCATGTGAGCTCTTTTCAAGAAAAACTCACAAGTTTGTTAACCACAGCCGGACAAGTGCCATGAATCAGGTTTGCAGGGCCGTGCTGGACGAGTGAGTCAGAGTAGATAGAAGACAGCATGATGCTTCACCACTCTTACACAAATGACCACAGAAAAACCAGAGTGAGAGAGAGAGAGAGGTAAAGAAGAAGCAAGAGTGGGTGTCCGCAAAGAGAAAGAAAGTCAGTCCAGATGGTCAGAGAAGATTAAATACCATCTGCCAGAGAGATCTGGAGACATAGCCAAACATTAGCACAAACAAGCACAGCACACCCCACACACAGACGAAACTAATGCTGTACACATGCACAACCCTGAAATGAGACAGTACATCAATGTCTCTCAGGGTCTCTGAGTGGAAAAGGAAGAATCGCTGTTATCTGATTAGGAAAGATCATGCAGAAATAAAGCGTATTCAAATTAACTTTTCAGTGTTATTAAATCACGTCGACTGTTCATTTTCATCGTGAGATTAAGGCTTCAGAGGTCCCTGTTGTCCTTAGTGTCTAATTGAGCGGTGTTGGTTGAAAATAAAAGTGGTACATTGTTTATAAGTAGTGATTTAATAGCAGGTTTTCTTTATTCAAATTATAAGGGCTATTTTGTTCTGCTAAAAAACGTTTTCGGCTCCGAACCATGAATTTTCAGGTTTGAGCTGCAGGAACTTTTGAGCTAACATCAGCGTTTCGCAGAGCCACGTTTACTTGTTTCTGTTAGTGACTGAATAAGTGTAATTGCAATTAATGTAAATTTAATTGAGATGAGGAACAACCACTCACCAGGGGGAGGCACTGAGCTCAGTGAGAGTGACAGTTTGAGATAGAATGATAAAAACTCTAAAATGGCTTCCAGGTAAAGTTAATTGGCTGAGTGCAAACTAAATAAGACAAACGTATTTCCACTCTTCTTCCTGTTTTATTGTTCCGTCACAGCTATTCTAAGACCATTTAACCGAGCACATGACTAATGCATTCACACACTCTCCAGCTCATTAACTCTCATTAGGCTACTGAAATACTGTTTACCGTAAACACCCCATTAAACTGGGATCGGAACATGGCCAGGTTAGGGCATATACATTTACCAACACACAAACGCAACAAGATTCAATATATTCAGAAGATCCCTCTAAATGCAATGACCAATAAGAGAAGTAGTAATGTGTACTGATCAGATTTTGAGAGGTCTTCTGTTTTCAAGTGAATCTCGGTTAAAACCTCAGAGAATATATTTCAACCTAAATAAACAAGTAATATTTTGCTTTAAGAAAATTAAGCATATTTAAAGACCATTAACACTTGCATTTCCACATTTTTATGACTATTTTAAATATTATTTCCTCTTAATCAGTTCTTATTTCAGTAATGCAACAGATTAATCGTATTTTAAAGGTCCAATGCGTCATATTTTTGAAGATCTATTGCCAGAAATGCAATATAATATACATTACATACATAACTATGTGCTTTGAAAGGGAGGGGAAAGGGGTGGAGTGAGCCGTTGGTTGCAATTCGCAACCTAACCACTAGATGCTGCTAAAAATTACACAAAAGTTCTTAAGTTTATCTTATTATGTATATTATAACTTAGTAGGGATGCAACTATATGTACATTTTGGCCGATAAAATGAATTGATAATTCTTTCACATTGGAAGCCATTAACTGATATATTGGCAGATCTTAATGTTAATATATTCTACATTCACTGCAAAAAATGACTCTCTTACTTCGTAATTTTGTCTTGTTTTCCTGTAAAAATATCCCAAAATTTTTAATCAAGATTCATTTTCTTGATGATCGCACTGACCTAAGAAAATAAGTCTTGTTTTTAGTCAAAAAATAAAAAAATCAGTGAATTTTTGCTTTATACAAGCAAAAAAAAACTTTCTTGATGGGCAGAAAAATCTGCTAATGGGGTAAGAAAAATTATCTTGAGTTGAGTGACTAAGAAAAAGGTAAACCTTAATTCAAGATTATTTTTTTTATCCCATTGGCAGATTATCAAGAAAATGCATCTTCATTCAATAATGTTTTGACCGTTTCACTAAAAAACAAGAAAAAAGACTAAGTAAGAAAGTCATTTTTTTCAGTGTTTTTCTGAGCCTAAAATTAAATGCAATAAGTGGACAGTTTCTTTTATTTTAGAACATTTTCTACAAAAAACAAGGTAAGATTTGGTCATGGCTGATGATATACCATTTGATAGGGACGAAAACATATGTAAAATATTGATAAACTGTGGCAAATTGGATAAATTTAATTAAATTAACAGAAACACTATTAACAAGAATATTAAGAGTAATGGAAATAAATAAAAAATGTCTGGACACTTTCTTTTTTGAGTAGTTTTAAACTTCATTGTCAAAAAATGCAAGTGTCTTTATTTCTAAATGCAAAATCCATTTTGAGGTTAAATATGACTTTTCCCTTTTAAGTTAAACGTGTGGACCAAATCAGTGATGAAAAATTGTGAACCACTTCTAATCCAAATCTAGCATAAAGTTGCAAAGCAGCAGCATTCAGAAACTTTACATCTGAACATGTGCTCAAGTGTGGGGGGGTTCAGCGGGGAAACAAATCCTCAAGAGAATGTTTTAATGACGGGCCAGCTTTCCTCGCAAACAAGATCCATAGGTCCATCTGCCCTGCATTTAAAAATCAATGCTTCTCGGCAACAGCCAGCGAGGAAGACGAGGGAGTGTTTTAGTGGGAGAGGAGACCTAAATAGTCTGCTTTGCTGTTTCCTGTATGAGGTCAGACTCTATGATGTCACAATGGTGCAGATACATGTTACAATAACTCATTAATGCCGCCTGAAAGAGTGTAGGAAGAAACTTCCCTGAACTAGAACAACCATTAGTTCTTATACAGAAACGCTCCCGCAAACAAAAACAATGAGCACTTTGTTGTCCAGCCTGGAATGCCGGCCCCCACACAATGAGGATGGTACATTCTAGACTGTACAATGTCGTTCAAAGGGCGCCTGTGTAATATGCTGGATTTCTAATTTCCCCGGCATGCATACGACAATCGGAGGCCTAATCAATAACTTAGATTTATCACCAGATCCCCTTCACAGGAACACACGCACATGTTGAGGAGGTGGTACCACCGTCTTTGGTGTACCACGTCCAAAGAAGAGCCTCTTGTGCTGCACCTTTGAGACTTAGCTTATGAGAATCCTTGACGAAATGTCAAGTGTTACAAAACACTGAACAGCAATAAAATAAGGAGATCAAAGCCCACGAGAAGACATGTCCTGAAATGATGAGAGGTAGCGGGAGAGAAAGAGAGACACAGAAACGTCTAACAGAGGGGGAAACACTGCACTCACTTGACATGATAGGTTCTCATCTTCTCCTGTGGAGTCCTCCAAGACGGGTTGAGGCTCTGTCTGTCATGCAAAAAGAAACGTGAATATGGAAAATAAGTGTCTCAGGCACAGCTAGGCAAACCATTGTGGATAGAAAAGACAATATGTGTTAACAGTCAAGGTACGCTGTACATTGTCTGACTACCAGCATAATGTTTGGACACACTGCAGCTTATTCTGGCCAAATACCACCAATTTAGGCAAGAAGAGATTGTCTGACTAATGGTGTTAGCTAACAACCACACGTTTTATTTTTATGTTCGGGTTAAAGGCAAATTAGTCTGACACCGATGATACCACAATAATATAGATATTATGTATTACTTGTTCATTTTTCCTGTACAATCAAAAGCGGTTCAGTCCGAGATCGCATGAGACATGAGACCATAACTACAGTGTGGATCTGTGTTATGAGTTTCTAAGAACGATGTAGTAGTGTACCCTAAGACTTAATTACTACTGCAGACTCGTGTCATTATAAATGGTGCTTCTCTGCACCAAATGACAGTGGTGGAACGTCTTGGTCAGACAGCGCCTGCAGGCTGTGCTGTCATTGACCGTTTAGGGTTAATTAGTTAGGGTGGGGACACAGACGGACTAATCTGTCAATGCATAGAATTGAAACTGACAGATAACCCTGCCGCTCATTCAGTCTCGTAATAACATCTCGACAGCTTTCACAGCATACTTTATTACATATGGATCAATGGGGTTTCAATGAGCTGTAATGTCTGAACATTGTGTCATATCAGAATAGATGACGGAGCAGTCTGGAGAACAATTTATGAGCGACTCCCTAGATGATGATGTCATTTACATTGCGTGGTAATAAAATCCCTGTCTTAGATCTGTTGTGGCGTTAAGATAAGAAGTTAAGGTTAGTACATTTTTAGAAAATCTGTAGTGATATGTCCGCAACAAATGCATGGATAGAAAGAGATGAAGAATTTAGTATATATTTTTTTAATGTTATTATGTGTAAAGACCCTTTAATTGTTTAACAGACCCTCCAGCCTAAAAAAACAAAATAGTTTCGCAAGCAACTGTATTTACAATCCATGATGGACTTAAGTAGAATTCTTAGAATTGATTGGATTTTTTATCCAAAATTCTGAAATTGAAATTATCCAATTTAATATTTTGTTCCAGCTCCAAGTAAACTCTCTGCCCTCATGACTCAAACACTGGGAACGAAAACGTTTGCATCAATTCATCATAATTGACACTCTACAGATTCCCATAAATAAATCGATCCATCATCAAAGTGTCATCATCATCATCACCGTCACAGCTCCGGAATGAATCATAGGCTCAAGGATTCTTACGCACTGTCTGATTCAAACATCACACAGTGTTTCATTAAAACTTCAGCCTCCATTAACAAAAATGATACCAATCCAACCTAATATTCTTGTTCCAGTATTTACACATTCAAATCTAAAATGCAAAAATGCCTTTTACAAAAGGATAATTTGAAAAGTACGCACAGCCATAACGCAGGTCGTACTCTTTAACGGGTAATCCCCTAATATCGGATATTCAGATAAAGATCTGGAACAGGTTGTACTCTGGGAGAATACAGAAACAGTCTTTAAAAATAAAACTAATGCTGCTGTATTTAACATATGATGTCTGGTTGTATGTACGCTGGAGACTCACCTCGCTCGCCGCGCTGCCGATTGCCATCTTTCGCCAAGGGTCAACTAGCTGTGCCAGTGGCATCTCCACTTTCTGAAGGTTCTCTTCTTGAGAAATCAGCTTTAAAACGAATGAGAGCTACTTCGTATATACTGTGCCTGGTTGTTTTCGCGTTCTTGACATAGAGGAATGAAGATGGGAACCCAGGGCTCGTGCGCGTAACGCATCCAAATACGCCGCCACCTTTTCCTCCACTCACCTCTGTCAGTCAGCGCTGCGTTTCCATAGAAATACAATGACCGTGCCCCTGATCTCACGCCACTCGCCCTCTCTCTCTTCGCCTTCCCCTTTGATAGAAAAAACACGTTCACTCTCTATTCACTTCCGCTTCTTGAGGTATGACACATCGGATTGGTTGATCTAAGGGTCAGTCATATAATGCAGGCGGGGCTGAAGCTGCGGACTCGGAGCTCACAGACGGACAGGTGGAGAGCATGTCTGGTCTTTGATAATCTTGTATTAATTTATGCCTGTATATTATTTATACGGAAATATGTATATTAACATATTTTATTATTTAATAATGCATTTATGTATACATTATGTCTATGTATTATAGGCCAATATACATAAATATAAACCTTTGTAAATGTTATTGTTTAATAATGCATTTATTTATATATATTTTTCCACTTTTTTCATTGTCCCAGACTGTTCTAATGTGCCTCAGATAAATTTTGTATCTAACTTGTAAACTGTGATTTGACACTTGGTTCAGGCAGGTGGACAGCGCGATGTCTGCTGGTGAGTGTATGGGAATAAGTGTGTTTCAATGACTTCTACTGTACGCTAATAAGATGGTAACCACTACATGTAAGTAAAAAAATATAAAATAATTTATTTATTCTGGTGATTAAAAGCAGGGTTGTCTGGATTGGAGTTGATGCTAGAACAGTGGATCACTTGAAAATATCTGCCAGTGAGAATCTGAAAGATTGACAACTGTGCCGCATCACTGACCTTTCAAGGTTCCACATTTCCAACACATAAATGATGAATAAAAAAGTATTTTTATGTAAAATCAATGTGATGTCGCAGGTAATTGAAATGGTACACTATTTAAAAATCACAACTAATTATGCGTCCAGTAGTTTGTGTGTGTGGTTGTTGCTCATGCAGTCCTTAAACTGAATGGTATCACTCTTACTACGAACTTCTTGGATCTCCCATGCTGTCAGAAGGACTGATTGACAGTCCCGTGTACAAAAAGCAAGTGAAATCGACGTAAAAAAGAGAACTATCTAACCTAATATTCCCTGGAAAAGAAACAGGATGATGGAAGGGAAGTGGACGAGGATACAGTTTTAAAATCACTGAGAAGGGTTGAGAAAAGGTTGAAGGTTAATCTCACCTGACATCAGGATCGGTTTACCCATGGAAACGATTTGTCTGAAGCTCCATCAGTATAGGGACCTGGGCAAGTAAAAAAGGCAACTACTGGGTCAATCCTTTAGTGAAGTCAACAAACATGCTGATGTCACTACTTTGAAGCCCAGAAGAACAGAACACGAAACATTTGGTTTAATGTCACTTATACAGTACAACCAGGTACTTGGGAAGTAAAGGTTGTGATAAACAAATGAGATTATAGTAACTCTGATATATAAAAATGGACTAAGACTATAATCCAGACAAATCTCTCTAAGGTTTTATCTCTGACACTGTTTGGGCAACCAAATACATCATCAAGGGTGCTAGTAAAGAAGGTAGTTAACACACTAAATGACACACTTAATTTAAAACAGAAACATTGAATTCAATCAGATTTGAGAGCAGAATTGTACAAATACTGCATGTGAGAATTTGCATTTACAATAAACTATCTACAAATTTGCATTAAATATAAAACATCTACAAGGTTGGTGAAACTGAGGTGGAGTTGAGCATCATCATTTAACGCCTATAAACTACACAGAGCTTGAATCAGCCTTTCTGCCTCTTTAAAAGTAATATGACACATACTGTATGATACATTAATTCTGACATTACATTTGAGAATTTTTTTATTAAAGGAATAACATGCTATTTGTTGGAATAACAAATTGTGGACATTTGCATCTTTGAATAATACATATTATAAAATATACAAACAAAAAATATGAAAGGCCACATTTTGTGTACTCCATCGATATGAATTTTGTACAAATAAAAGTACTTTTATTTTGATGATAACTCCACCTGCGGAAAATGTATTTTTATGAAATGGACGAGCGCCCCCAGGCGGTAATGGGCGATTGGACATCAAAAAATTCTGGATTTGAAAGTATGGTTATAGATAAATCTACATACTATCGATATTCTACTTATCAGCATCACCTGTTTGATATTATGTCACACTTATTGTGAATACTAAACAATACTTGTATCGTAGCCTAATGTGTTTGTAATGACATATAAAAAACATATGACATTTTTATACAGAAAAACATATAAAACAAGCAATTTTTCGTCATAACCCTGTATCACCGTTGGGATAATAAACTATACAAAGTATAAACGTATGTATAAAAGAAGTCCTGAGTGTGTTTAAAAATGCCTAATTAACATACAAGTTCACACAAAGTAAGTTACATCACATTAATGACTTCATTTAATCATTGAAAAATAACCGAATAACGAACATGATTACAAAAAGTTTCCTTTGTACTCTAAACCTTCAAATAATTGTTTCCCTTGTTCTATGACACGATTATCACAAATAATACCGTTATCATTCATTATACATCTCATCGCAACATAACAAAAGGTACATTTCTTATCATTGCACATTCTCCTAAAATTATCGAATTTATAATCTCTTTTTATTCTTTGGACGATAAACCAGGCGCACGTCTTCTCTCATGACGTCACCGGCGGAAGGTCAGCGCTCAAACGGAAGTGAGAGTCAGAGCCCATCCGCCATTGTGGAGTAGAGCAGCGGTGATATTCTCTCCGAATATAACACACGGTGTGAATGTTTCGGACTTTCACAAACACACCGCACGGCCACCGATCTCCGTTTGACACACGCCGTCTCCGCCGCCCGAGAGAACCGCTGCCGATCATCTGAGACCGGGGGAGGAGATCAGCGCTTGTGATTGTAGGGCCAACTCGGAGAGAGGAGAAATAACGTGAACCCGCAGAGGTGGCAGGAGAGATCGTGGACAGTCATAACAACGATCAGTTCGGGCTCCCGGAGGATGTCTGCGACAACTGTCGATCAGGTACACGAGGAACATCCTCTTTATGTACATAACAGATGAACGTGATGGTACGCGCACAGACTGTGGATCTGTCTCAAAACCTAGTGAGCTTCCTACCTAGACAGCATGTTTTGGGCACCGTGGGCGCGCTTGAAACATTCAAGGAAACATTGAAGGGTCCGTAACGAAAACACGATCGGAGAAGCGTGCGTAAGATGCATACACATGCGGTCTAGTAGTATATAAAGCTGTATATTTAAAGGCTTGACATGCAGGGCAGAATCCTGGGCAAAATGCCCACAAATGTTGTCTTGTACTAAGGCCACTTACTCTGTTTTGAGACACAGCCAGTTAAACCCATAGAGTTGGGAGTTTTGTGTGTTTGAAATCAGTTTTTTGGTCGATTCCTGATCATGTAATGCAGTTAAATGTAAAATTGTGCTTTAAAAATATTTGTAGTATATCACGAAAATGGTCATTTGTAGATCCCTGTACCCGACGAGACTTGTTTTGCTTTGTTCACATTGTGAATTTTCTCTCTTTGACATCTGATCGCACACTTTGGACACAACATTAGAGACCTAAAGGACAAGGAAACAAAGGTAAGTTAAGCGTTGCATTGACGCATTTTCTTTACGCATGTCCACTTTACTGTGTCAGTGTTAAAACATTGTAGCTGTCAGTATATCTCAATCAATTTTAATCCATAAAGTTTCACACAAGTTCAACCATAATTAAATATTCTGTCATCGTTTATTCAGCCTCATGTCAATCAAAACGTGTTTTATTCTGTGGAACAGGAAAGAAGATATTTTGAGAAATGTGTCTGTGGTGTTCTGTCCGCACAATGGAAGTTAATGGGGTCCAATGTTGTTCTTCAAAATGTCTTCTGTTATGTTCTGAAGAAAAAATTAAATCATAGCGGTTTGGAATGACACGAGGGTTGGTAAACGATGACAATTTGTTTCTCCATTTAAGCGACTTTTATTGTATCAACAACGTTATCAATTATCGCAAGTATGACTTTATTTACAAATAGCAAACCTCTGTTAATCTGTAGATTTATGAATTGTCAAGTCTGAAAATTACGTAATTATAAGGTATGGGTAAGTACAGTGTTCATGTTAATATGAGACTTGACAGATGTTTGTAACATATTTCTACATAATAATAACATAATAATCTACACCATGAAGAAATGTTGAACATTAACTGACTGAAATATGTAAACAAGTCAGCTGCAAAATGTTAGAGGGAAAAAGAAGTTGGCAAAATAAACTGACAGACTGTCTGTCTTGCTTCGGTTTAATTTTGTTTAGTGCAAAACGGTTCGATGCATCAGAAGGATGCTGTGAATGATGATGACTTTGACAATTACCTGAGCAGCCAGACAAATCAGGTGAGTTTCTCTCTGTCGGCTGTCGTATTAGATGTCTATTCTCCAAAAATAAAATCGTTATCATTTGGGTTCTTCCATTTCAGTATAATGCTACTTTACAACATAGACTCGATCTATATGAGACTTCATTGTGAATGAAAATTGCTTCGAGCCTAAACACATTACAGTATCTGTTTGTGTACAAATAACTTTCACATTTGTTTGTATTGTCTTCAGTAGAAAAACAGAAGACATTTAACCTAATCATTACTGACTTATTTTTAACTACCTTCAACAGAGTAATAGCTACCAACCAATGTCTGATCCCTACATGCCCAGTTATTATGCCCCCTCCATCGGATTCCCTTACTCCTTGGGAGAGGCTGCTTGGTCCACCGCAGGAGACCCCCCTATGCCCTACCTGACCACCTATGGACAGATGAGCAATGGCGAACCTCACTTCATTCCAGATGGAGTCTTTAGCCAGCCTGGTGCTTTAGGCAACACGCCCCCTTTCCTCAGCCAACATGGATTTAACTTCTTTCCCGGAAATGCAGACTTTTCCACCTGGGGCACCAGTGGTACTCAGGGACAGTCTACGCAGAGCTATGGGTATCCCCCCAGCTCACTGGGTCGGGCCATAGCAGACGGACAGGGATTTGGCAGTGACTCACAACTCAGTAAAGTTCCGGGGCTCAGTAGCATCGATCAGGGTATGGGCGGGCTCAAGCTTGGTTCCGACATGTCGGCTGTTACGAAAGCGGTGGGGTCTCCTTTAGGAGGGACGGCAGGCATGGGCGCTAACAACATGCCAACCGTGAGTTCCTCAGCACCCAACCCCAACTCTTGGGCTGCCATCGCAAGGAAACCTGCAAAACCCCAGTCCAAGCTGAAGCTGAAACCCAACATGGGTTTGGGGGGTGGGGCGACAATCCCTCCACCACCAATAAAGCATAACATGAACATTGGAACGTGGGATGACAAAGGCTCCCTCAACAAGCCTCCTCTTGCTCAACAGATGTTGCCCCCGCAGCAGCTGGTGCAGCAGCAACTCATGGCCCAACCTCAACCCATGATGCAGAATCCGTTGCCTCATCAACACCAGCAGCTCCACCTACAGTCTCCACAACCCCACCAGCAGCTGCCCTTAGGTCCCCCCCACCCTCATCACCACTCGCAACCTGGCCCCCCCCAGCCCCTGCACCCATTGCAGCAGAACCCACCACCCCAAAACCGCTGGGTGGCCCCTCGAAACAGAGGAGCGGCCTTCAACCAGAGCAGCGGAATGGAGAACTTTGGCCTCGGGACGGGAATCCCCATGAGCTCGTCGCCGTCTTCCGGCGAGGTTCACCCCGTCCTGGAGAAGCTCAAGGCCCTCAATAACTACAACCTTAAAGACTTCGACTGGAACTTGAAAAACGGACGGATCTTTATTATCAAGAGCTACTCGGAGGACGACATCCATCGCTCCATTAAGTACTCCATCTGGTGCAGCACAGAGCATGGAAACAAGCGCCTGGATAGTGCCTACCGTTCGCTTGGTGCCAAAGGTCCGCTCTACCTACTTTTCAGCGTCAACGGCAGTGGACACTTCTGCGGCGTGGCTGAAATGAAGTCCACCGTGGACTATAACGCCTACGCCGGCGTCTGGTCCCAGGATAAGTGGAAGGGCAAGTTCGAGGTGAAATGGATCTTTGTCAAGGACGTGCCCAATAACCAGCTGAGGCACATCCGTTTAGAGAACAATGATAACAAGCCTGTCACCAACTCCAGGGACACTCAGGAAGTGCCCCTAGAAAAGGCAAAGCAAGTGCTTAAAATTATTGCAACTTTCAAGCATACCACCTCAATCTTTGATGATTTTGCACATTACGAAAAGCGGCAGGAGGAAGAGGAAGCCATGCGACGGGTAAGTGCTGCTTTCTGCCACTCTTGGACCATAGCAGAAAGCAGGCACTGCAACTTTTAGATCAAACCAAATCTAGTTCTTATAAATTAGAATAAAATATAGTTTTAGTAGCAACTTAGAATAGTGTTTCTCTTACATCTAGACGTAGGCAGACCCCAAACATTGTTATTTGTCACACAATGTAAAAAGAGCAGTCAGTCATCCTTAGGAATGCACTTTTTGATGCGTTTACCATTCGTTTGTGTATATTAGCATGGCTTGAGCAATAAAAGGAATCTCGGCCATCTATTGACATATGACTGGTGTTGAGCAGTGATGCCAATCAAACAGCAGGCAGATGTCCCATGAATAGATTTGACTTGCATCATTTCCTGCCACACAACACAAATAATTGATGCCTGTGCTTGTTACCTCGGCACCAGCTGCTTTGACTTTGTCTGCGAGTTATGTTGTGATTGCACAACATTTTAGATCATATTTCACATGATTATGAGGATGTATCCCAAAAGGAAGGATGTGGATTTAGCATCTAGGCAAATATCATGCTTTACCATTTAAACTATAGTTTGGTCCATGTATTGGGTTGTTGGTGTGTTTTTACAGTGCCTTTGTAGAGTGCCCAATACAGTTATGTTCATATGAAAACATACTGTACATAATTGTAACCGCTTCCATTAAAGGGACAGTTCACCCAATTATGAAAATTTGTTCATCATTTACTCAGAACACCAAAGCATATATGGTGCCATCACAAAACTGCAGAGATATTTGTCCAAAGAAACATTTAATGACACGAGGGAGAATAAGAAATGAAACAATTAAATTTTTTGGGTGACTATCCCTTTTAAAAAATTAATCCCAAATTAACCACAACCTGAATTGTAGTTTTATTTAACACAGTTATTTATGTCTTACACTAAAATAGACATATTTAGACATTCGTATACAGGATGATGTCAGTGTCATCCATGTTGGTGAATACATTGTCATAAACTGTAATCATAAACTAGCCACTGACTTGACTTGCACTGCAATCCTATTAGCAGGTGTAGTCATGCATGTACTCCAACTTTTGCCTTGTGTCCACTCCAGTTACTTGTTTGTAAAAAACAATACACAGTAGGTTTGCCAAGAACATACAATAGTCCAGTACTCTTATTATTATCAGTGGATCTTTATTAAATTGCAGTTTTGTAATGTACTTTTTTTAACTTAATTTTTTCACATATTAGAAAACGTCACAATAAATGTATATTCAGAATCTTATGTCAGTTTGGTTGTCTTGCCAATCCTTTACCTTAGTAAAATGTCTATGTATGTTTATATATATATTTTTGACTTTTTAACAAGGCTTAGTTCTCTCAAAAATGAATAAATGTTTTGGAAAAAAGGACGGTGCCCAAATGATAACTAAACTATAGCTCTTAGATTGTTTGCCACTGTTAAGTTAAAAGGGCACTAATGCATTTTTTTTAAATGAAATGAGGTAATGATTTATAATCTATGTGTCCGCCTATGTCACTGAAATTTTAACGTCTCACTCACCGGAGGTTCATTTTGTTTTAACTAAACAATGCAGTAAACACTTTAATAGAATCACTAGCGCCCCTCAAGTTTAATCAAGAACTTACATTTATTAAAGCACTGTACCTGCATATGGTTTCATTTTGTTTGTAAAATTGAATGGTGTAGAATTGTCTGTGAACAAGAATTTGAGGTCAGCATGAGGGTTTTGCGGAATATACGATTAAGGAAAAAATAGGACTTTTGGGTTGTCAAATTGAAACTCCGTAGATTGATACCAATACCAAGTGATATTTCTATATAAATTGTTGAAAATTGGGATTAAGTACAAATAAACAGCAAACCATACATGACATATAATGTACTTATATGTATTATACATATGGACATTTGTGCATAATATATGCATTCATTTGGCCCATTCTTGCATCCAATAGCCATTGGGAAACCTATTAAAGGAGTAGTACACTATAAATAAAAAATGTCATGATATTTCACTCACCCACATGTCACACAAGCCGTCCGTTTGTTTGTTTATTCTGTTGAAAACAAATTCAATTCTTTTGAGGAAAGCCTGCCGGTGTTCTTAATCTTATCTATATAATGCACTTGAATGGGGTTAAGGTATGTTGGTTAAGGTCCAAATTTCAGTTTCATCTCAGCTTCAAAAGGCTCTACACGACACCAGCCGATAAATAAGGGTGTTGTCTAGCGCAATGATTAGTCATTTTCCAAGAAAACTGAAAAATTATATACTTTTTAAACATAAAAATATGGCTTCCACTGCATCGGAGGTCCTCCAGAATGCACGTTCATGACTTCCGTATTATGCAATCAATTTGGAAAGGTTACGCCCCCCGTTGAAGTGCATTATACGGATAAGGACCCTGGAAAGCTTTCCTCAAAAACCTCAATTTGTGGGTTGTATGACATGTGGGTAAGTGAAAAATCATGCATTTTATAGGGAACTTCTCCTTTAATGTAACATGGCCAAAAATGCAAGAAAGACTTGGTCTATGTTTTGACATTTAATTGGTTCCCGTCTAATGTCAAAACTTTTAACAGTTTAGTGTGTTATTGTAAATTCCCCTTTTTAGTCTCATTTGCTATTAATAAAATGAATTAATATTTTATAATGGACCACTGGCCTCCATGACATTTTGGGGCTGAAACTGAATTAGTGCATCTTTAAAGGTTTAAGAGGTTTTTTTCTTTAGGCCCATTTCAGAAAGATCCGGTGTATTGGAACCACTTGTTGTCTTAGCAGATCACATACTGTAAAGCAGACACTGTTTTACTGTGACATGCATAAATATTGCACATAGTTGTTAGACCTTCAGTTAACCGAAGACATTTGAAACCTTGTTTGGTTAAAAAAATAATCAACATTATACAACTGCCTCATCTTCTTAGTGGCAGTAACTGACCTTGTTGCTCGCACAATAATTGTATTCCCTCTGATGCAAAAAGATCACAAAAATATGAATTAGTTGTTGTTTTTGTATCTCATCTTGTCACACGGCATGATCATATCTGGTCAATGTAAGCGCAGTTATGCATCTTTGGCATGTTTCAGATTTGGGGATAAAGAGTAGACCATGTCGTGACACAAGATTATAATGCTTTCCTGAGCAACTAATGAGGAAACTACAAGTGTATTTAAAGAAAATAGGTTTCATGTGCATTTGCAAATAAAAACCCATCCAGTTTTGGCTTTGATACAAGACTAAGATCATGATAAATGTTATCATTTTTTTTTTGGTCTATTCAAATATATCTGATTTTGTCTTTTCTCTTTTTTTACAGGAGCGAAATAGAAATAAACAGTAGGTTTACAGTGATCTCCCACGTAGGATGTCAACACTAATGACGTAGAACCTTAAATATTGCATAACCTCAGAGGAAGAATGGGGTTCTGGTGTATTTTCTGCTGAAGATTATGTATGAACACTTGTCACGACAGTGGACTTTCCTGTGTCAACCTCTGACGGATCTGCCCTTTTGCTCAAGTACGAAATGGACAGAAATCACAAGTAAACTGTATCTTAAAGCACTTTCAGCCCTTCTAAAAGCTTCTACCAGTTCCCTTAACTATCAATGGACACGTGTTCGGTATTAACTGACTAACCGTCATAGTTGGTTCGGAGGATTTCAAATGTATTTGTAGTCTTATTGTTTTGTCTTTATTTTGTTTGTTTTGTTTTTGTAACTCCTTCAAATTTTATCGTTTTTGAACACACTCAGAGGAGAAACTATTTGTCTATAGAAAGAAAACTTGAATCTACGTGAAGCTGTAAAATCCGTAATCGTGGCGCAGACCAAGTTCGCGTCCCACCTGACTCGACCCAAGTCGGAATAATCCACGGTAGCCCTCTCACCCTTTCTGTATCAGCATATATATTTCTGTGTACCAAAAGATGATAATTATGCAGCTTGGTGGCGATTGACACCAGCCAATGCACATTTTCTTTTGTTTTCTCCTGCAATTTTGTCATTCAGAAAGTGCGTTTGTTTTAGGAGAAACCTGCACAGATACACCATCATTCTACTCAAGTCAGTGTTCTTCAAGTCAGAATCTGTAATGCATCTGCTGCTATCCGGAATTTAGCAAGAACGTGACAGTTTTCTCCTATAGGTGACTTACTAGCTTAAATAAACATGATCCATGTTTAGCGATCCCACGTTTTGAGTTTTTACTTTCAGAATGTCCCCTTATTTTAATGGCGTGAAACATAATCCATATTGTCCAAATTCGTATTGCATGAGTACTTAATTTTTTGCTGTTTGCAACTATATACTGAGCATTATCCTGAGGCCATGCAAATGAAACTATATAGGTCTTGATTATTTTGATTGAATGATAAAGTTATATTATTGCTATGGACTGACCTTACAGTCCAAATGTACCCTGTTGGGGTCCGGTGCCACGGGCTAGTGTCTGAGATCAATCCCTCCCAAAAGATCTACACTTCTCAAACATCTGCGAGTAATGCAAAGTAATTACAGTCTCTGCTATTTCCTGTTTGTTCACTGGAAGCTGCCTTCCCCACAAACCACGTATAGCTGCTCTTGCTTCGTAAGACTGTGGGTATGAATCTGCCCGCTGGCGGAACGGCGGGAGATTTGGGTTCGAGATCAACGAAATCAGCTGCAATGAGAGACACCTTTCTCCCCTTCCTCTGTGTGCTTTGATTCAGGCCATGTTTGTATGGGTTACTGTAAATCGATGCTTCTCAATGATGCTGATGCTAATCGAGGTATGATGTGATTGATTAATCTGATTTGAAAAATAAATATAGATTTATGGAAACAGATTGCGAAAATTGTCTTGACTGTAGAAGCTGTATTCTACACCTCACAACAGTTAGCCAACCAGATTTTGTCATTAAGATGAAATTTTCCAAAAAGGAAAATTCTGTCATCATTTCAAACTTACTTCTGCATAAAAAAGGAAGATATTTTGAAAAATGTTGTCAACGGCGGTACCCTTTGACATGCATTGGTTTTGTGTCTATACCATAGAGGTGAATGGGTACCTCCACCCATGCATGTTCGGTTACCAACATTTTTCAAAATATCTTTTTTTGTGTTCTGCATTAATAAAACGTCATACAGGTTTGAAATGACAAGAGGGTGAATAAATGCACACAAAATTGTCATTCGTTTAATTTCAACTGCAACAATATTCAGTTTGTATGGTAGAGAAAAATTAAACAGCAGTTTTGTGGAGAAATATCTTTGATTCCTCTAAAAAAAAGTAGAAATGGAAAATAGTCATAGAATGTATGTACGTTGTAACGCAAATAATAAACGGACACATGGTTCCAACAGTCATTTGTTTTCTATTGACTTCATTATTGCAGAGATGTTATATGGCGAATTTCCGGCAGATGGCGCTATTGTCCAGCTAAAGAATTGGCTCAACCCTAATGGTTTTCTATTGTATTATGTTATTTTATTGCATCGTGTTATTTTTGAGACGCACATATAGTTAAACATTAAATGTATCACAAATTGTTGATTTTGAAAATCAAGGTAGAAAATGACATTAGATAGACTTTTTAACTTTTTAGACAATTGCATGTCTTTACATGTGCGACACCAGTAAAATTAATCATAATAATAACAAGTGCTTATAAAACCTTTAAAATAGTTTTCTGTAGTTACGATGAGATGTTCTATACAAGAATATAGCAACCTGCCATGTAATCCGGTCAGAAAGGCTCTTTTCTCTCTCCCAGAAAGGCCATCCTTAATCAGACAATTAAGGCACAAACATGGCACTTGTTGTCAACCTTTGTAAAGTCAATTAATGGTGGCTTGCCAAGTGCATCCCCCTGCGTGACAGAGGAAAAATTCGGCTTTGTTTTAGGCTGCAAAAAAAGTTGTAATTACTCGGAAGGAGGTTTGAATTGAGACTTTACTGTCTGTTGAGCTTATGCATTGGTACACCCATCTGGTACAAACTGCCTAATCTGCCTTAAGTTTTTCTTTAGGTGAGTTTGTACAACACAGGCTACGCTATTAATAACCTTTGCTGCATTCTCTCTAATTGCTAGTTTGGCTCACAGGCATGAAAGGAACAAAGGCTGAATATGCAAATTATGTGCTGGTCGGAGGTTTCCTGGCTCTTATTGTTGAGAATCACTGCAGGCCTTTACATTTACATTAAGTCATTTAGCAGACGCTTCTATCCAAAGTGACTTCAAATGGGGTAAACAATGGAAGCAATTGGAACAACATAAGGACAACAACAAGCATAAGCACATCAAAACTGGTCTCATATCGCCTCCCCCAGTATACAAAGCTACGTTTTTTTGAAAGAGTAGAAAAGAGATAGAAGTCAGAATTAATCGGTCAGGTGCTGACGGAAGAGATGGGTTTTCAACTGATGTATTAAGATGGCTACAGAATCTGCTGATCTTGATAGCAGCAGGCAGATCCTTTCACAAATGTGGAACAGATCCAGAGAAGGTACGTGAGAGTGATTTCTTCCCTTTTTGGGATGGCACTACAAGACATTGTTTGTTTGCAAGAGAGTAGAGATCTGGCGGGTACATAAATCTGTATTAGAGAGTGAAGATATGGGGGTGCCAAACCAGTGGTGGTCTTGTTGGTCAAGAGCAGAGCTTTGAATTTAATATGTGTGACTAGAGGGAGCCAATGTCATTTAATGAAGAGAGGAGTGACGTGTGCTCTCTTTGCTTCATTGAAGACCACTCTTACCACTGCATTCTGGATTATCTGTAGAGGTTTGGTTGTGCAACCTGGAAGTCCAGCCAGAAGCGCATTGCAAAAATCCAGTCTGGAAAGGTCAAGAGCCTGGACTAGGACTAGGCATAAAATGCTCGGACAGAAAAGGTTTAATTTCCCTAATATTGTAGAGGATGAATCTACTGGTGTTGGCAACATGATCCGTGAAGTTTAGGTGATCATCGATTACCACTCCCAGGTTTCTGGCCGTTCTGGAAGATGTGATGGTTGATGAGCCCAGTTGAATGGAGAGGTTGTTATGAATCTTTGGGTCGGACGGGATTACAAGCAGTTACATTTTTGCAAGGTTCAGCTGCAGGTAATGGTCCTTAATTTTAGCGAAATGTCACTGTTTTCTGTGACAAAGCCGTGTTTTCTGAATTACAGAACCTAGGGATGTCATGTATACGTAAAAGAGCAACGGTGCAAGCACTAAGCCCTGAGGCACCCCTGTATTGAGATGGGATTTATAACCAAACGGATCTTAAGTGTCATACCAAAAGGTATAGAGACCTAAAAAACAGTGTTGTGGTACAGTATACATTTGTAAAAGTGGTTTTAAAATGTCCATATTTGACCACATCCAAAGATTAAAAAAGTAATATAACATGCACTGTGTTTAAACTACTTATTTCAAAAGGTTGCAAGTGACAAGCAGTTTTCAAAATTCACATTTTTTACAGTATGCATCTCAATCTCATCTTTATAATGGCAGATTACGTCCGGTTTACAAATTTATGATGCTTTTGATTGTATCATATCCCAAAGTGTAAAGCTGGAGTTCAGATGGGTATGATGGACAAACTGAGTGAGTGATGGTTTGAATTTGTTTTCATCAGAAGTAGCTGATTCATTCTGATGCAGCGGAATCTTGGCTGTTATTCTACAGATGTTCTTTACGAAAGCTCGGCATTGCCAATTAGGAAGAGATGAGAGGCACTGCCAAAGGCCTTTGATTCTGCTTTCTTTGAAGCAACTGTCGTTTTTAACTGCCAAGAAATGGAATAGACCAAGGTTAGATGGGAGCTTTATAAGGATGGGTGTCAGTTGAAAAATGATTTTACTTATTTTGAAACAATGTATATGGTTTATAGGTTGAGTGATGGTTTTCTACCACAAGTCACCATACTAGAATATTTAAACACACCTCTTATTATATCTATAGAATATAATCCTTATAGTATGTACAAAATATGTGGTTCCAAAATGAGATAACTAAAATAATTAACAAAATTTTTATTGTGCATTCCAATTAATTTCAATCAAGTTGCAGATGGTTGCTAAATAATACTATAAAACACAATAAAAACATGATAACATAATAAAAAACATGATTTTTTTTTAAAACAGAGTTATCTCATTTTGGAACCAAACTCTTCATTTAAACTGTACAGCTTTTATGATATATAAATGTACAATTCTGAACTGTGATTAATGCTCACAAATGCAAAAAAACCTTGGGGGTTTACAATGATTAGACTGCATAAAGAACAGAAACTAATTTGTCAAGCTTAAGAGATGCCAAAAACTCCTATCAATACAGGTACCATTGCGTGTTCTGCAAATAAGTTTCATGACCAGGTCCGTCAGAAACATAAGCTAATATTTGTCAGTAGACCTTCCTTCTCTCTCTAGGGATCTTTGCTGCATGTGCAGTTTCTATTGATCCCAACGACTCAGCTTGTTTTATCCAATGATCCGATTACAAATGCTGTCACCCTCCCCTGGCCCTCTTCCTCTTACTCCCTACTAAAGTTCTCTGTTACCCCATAAGAACCATATGCTGACATGTGCATTTCCTAAAGCTCTCAACCTGAACCAGGAACTGGACGAGTAGGCTGGACTTAAGCTCTGCCAAGCTTGATTACAGCAGCCCAGAGAGCTTCAGATAGGCAGGGAAAGGAACAGAGCTGTGATAATACAGTGTATTATCTGTTTTCATTAGGATTAATAGAGGTTTCTGTTTTTCTGTCTCATTTTAAGTTTTAATATTAACATTTGAAGCCTTACTGAAAATGTTGAGCTTTACAGTGAGACGGAAGTTGTGATGGTGTTTTCTTTGATATGGTGACGTATACATGAATTAAATGAAGAAAAAAGTAGTCAAGGCTTGATTTCCCCCTTCAGGATTTTTGGAAGTTGAAAGCCTGGATATTGGACAGTCAGTATAGTCTCACCTCCAGGCTAAGACATTTGTATGGCAGAGAAGAGATGTCATTTGAAGCAATTTTAGGCCTAAAAACTGAAATTATTAAAACATATCTGTTTGTAAGAATTAATTGTATAATTATATAATTGTAAGAAGATAAATCATCTGTCTAAATACACAAAAACTATACAAAAAATTGAAAAGTTGCATCAACTGAAATAAGGCACAAAAATGATTAAATGAAAAACTACATTTACTTTACACCAATATAAAAATAAGCAGATACATAAAATGACTTAATCTTAAAAAAAACTAATGAACAATATGAAAGATGGCACATACGAAAAACAATATTAAACACTAACAAGTCTGTTTATTGTAAAGCACACAAAATAATACTTTCACAAAAAATATCAGAATACTGTTGCATAAAAAGCATGCTGGAAACTCCAGATCCACTACTTATTTAGTGACATTAACAAAAAGAACAAATCTAATCCCACCACAACATGATAAATCATTAAAAATCCTTAATGCAAATTAAGTGGGTTGAACATGATAAAATTAAGTTGAATTCACCTGTTCATTTAGAACAACTAGGGTTTCTTTTCATAATTTCATCCTAATAATTTTTTTAAATTTTTTTAACTCAAAATATATGTTTATTTTACTCAATTAGTCTCTCTAAATCTACTACGAACCAGAATCATTTAATTTCTGGGCGTTTTCTAGTGATGGGTGATGTGCACCTCCTACCCTCTTACAAGAAGTAAATCTACATGTTCACATGTTTTCTCCTTTGCCAGTCAGACAAAAACAGGTCCCATAGTTTAAAAAAAGAAATGGTTGCTTGTATTTGCAAACACAACTAATATTGTTACTGAAATAATTGAGTACTCTAACCAGATTCTACATCATGATGCACAAGCTAGCAGTTCAAATGTGCATCTATCCTATCATTAGGGACAGAATTACAAACTGTTCTCCTTCTGTCTAGGCCTGAAAGTCTAGAAGCTTCTATAGTGCTCATATCAGCTTTTCTGAAGGAAATCGTGACAGAACTGGGTCTTATTCCACAGAGTGGATGGTGCTGGTTATTACCACATTCTCTCTGTCCCTCTCTCTCTCAGCCCAGCTCTTTCTGTTTTTTTATCCTCTAATCTGTCACGTAACAGATGCGTCATGATTGACAGATCCAGGACAAACAAACAACGTGCCAAAGATACCCAAAAGGTTCAGAAAAATATCAGAAAGTTCTCAGAACTTTAGTTGAGCACAGCAGATTTGTCTCAGCGGTGGATGTCGAGATGAAAAGAAGTTTCCGCAGAGGGTCACTTCCGGAGTCTCGCTACAATGGGATTTGTCAAAGAGTCATACTTTTATGTGGCCTTATGTACTTTATGAAATTCCAGATTTGTTGTTTTTCGAAGAAAAAAAAAAAACAGGTCGAAGCAATGGGCCAGTGTGCAGTGAGCCACAAGTTTTAGTTCGTCATGTCATTTTATTGTTGTGAATTTTAAATGTGTAATGACCATCCCTCATTTCCTCAATCTGATATGTATAGTCAGCTTGCCTTTTTTGTAGGTGTATGTGTTTCGTAGGCAGATGGACGCATTAAAGCCATTGCAGGTCAACGAAGGGGGTGGTAAAAAGGGTGTCTCTGAATACGAAAGCTACCCCAGCCTCATGTTATATAATCATCCTTTCTGGATGAGTCAGAAGGACCCTCGTCCAATTTTAGCACCGAGAAAGCACATTTACTCTCTCGTGTCAATGCACAAACTAAAACGCAGATGGGTGTGGATGTTCCTCCTGTTTTATTTTGTATTAGATGAACTAAGCACTCAACACTGCAATCACATCACAGAGGAGGGCTGCCTGCACAACGTCCATAAATATTCATGCCAGAGCTGGAGGCAGAATGGACAACTTTGATTCGCCAGGATCTGAGCCCCTCGATGCATCACGGACAGCTGTAGACACATAGAGCACATAATAAAATGGCTTTCCGCTTCAGGACGGTACCCCGTGTTTATCCTCCGATCGGGACAGAGCAAAGAGCTGTACACGCCGCTTGAAGGCAGAAAGTGATGCAAGTTAAGGGGAAGAGGAGCATGGGGGGCTGCGATCGAGAGATTGAAAACCGAGAGGTTTTACAGCCAGGTAATGAGCAAGGCAGATGCAATCTGTGTGTCTTTAAAGATGATACGTGGCAAGGTTTTATTGTCATATATGTTGCTAAATTAAGTAGGCTGGTCAGCTAACCAGTGTGAATGAGACAGGGCTCTTCTAGTTACACAGTTCACCCAAAAATCTATTGACCCACATGTCATTCTAAACCTGCATGACTTTCTTTCATCTACAGTAAACAAAAGAAGATACTTTGAAGAATGTCGGTAAGCAAACCACATCGGCCCCACTGACCTTCATTGTGCGGACCCAAAGTAAAGGAGACATTTCTCAAAATACCTTAATTTGTGTTCCACAGAAAAAACGATATATCATATAGAGGTTTTGATTTTTGGTTTTGATTTTTGAAATATGCTGTCAGGCTTTTTGGACTCAGCTGTATTTTATTTATTTTGAATAGACAACACTGGCTTCCTATGAGTCACTAGTTTTTTTCTAACTCAAAAAAGCAAATTTAGAATAGTATTATCATGTCAAATTTGGTTTCCATGGTACATAGAATAAGCGTTTCGATTGAAAGTGCTGGATCTTGACCAACAGAGGTCCCCCTAGCTTTGAAGTCTGTTACCGAGGACCATGTGCCTGCTCTCAAATAAATACTCTTGGCCTGGGACTCAATTCAGCTGTGATACATGGACTCTCAGGCACTAGAGGTGTATCCTGCATTTCAAGGTGACAGCGTTGTCTGATGAAGCACCTGTTGTGTGCTCTATAATAGGGTAGAAAGGAAAATTCTGACCAAAGTCTACCTTGTTTTTTCAGCATATCATAGAGTTATTAATTTTATTGTTATTATTTATCATTATTGTTTGGAATAGAATAGATAATAACTTTTAAATTTGCACGTGTCAGCCTCTATTGGTCCATTCTAAAATGAAAGGGAGATTCTTTTTAAACACTATTGTAGGAGTTTCCATCCATTGCTCTTATTATTCAGAGTAATCTATTTCAAAAACATTTTATTAAATACCGTTTTAGTTTGTAATGAAAAAAAGTTATATTTTTGTCTACATAACTCATTTCGAACATTAAAGCATACACTTTCAGATCAAAGTCTATCAAAGCAAAGTTATTTAAGATAAAGAGAAAGGTTTCACTTAAGTGTTCTAAAGCTTTTGATTGGTTAATTACAATCAAGCTGTCAAAATAACTTTTCATAATCCAAAGAGCCTTTTTTCACCGAGAACCTTATGTGACAGAAAGCTTCTTTGAATGTTAAAGATTCTTTATGGGACCATTTACACATAAAAGGTTCTTCTATGGCATCTAAGAACCTTTTGAAGCACCTTTCATTTTTAAGAGTGTAGCAACAAACAAGACATTGACCAGGTGACCAGTCAGTGTGAATGAGGCTTTACAGGGAAGAGTCGCCCATTTAGGACGCAGCGTGACACCAGATAACACTGCACCAACTCCAGTCGTCATTACATCATGCCACTATTTACAGTGAACCTCAATTCATTACAGGAAGGGTCAGGAAACACATCACTTTCTTGTTTTGGACGGTCATACTGTAATTTTATACTGTGTTGTAATCACAACACCTTGCACTGATCAAATAGGCTTGTGTGTGTGTGAGCAGACCATACCACACAGTGTGTGCGTTTCATTAGTGATTTTTCTGTCCTAATTACTGTTAAATTAACTAGACTCCATCTGGCTCCAATAACACTTAATAGAAAATATTGAATCTAATCGAAATATGCAGCGTGAGAGAGTGACATGTTTTAACAGTCTGTTCATCTGATGTTTTCACACAAGATATCCTTCAAGATCACATCTACCTTTGGGATTATTAAAGGTGGATTGTGTAATGTTTGCAGGATCTATTTACAGAAATGCAATATGCAATATAATATACGTGTAAAATATGTGTAAGAAACTTACATAATGAAGCATTTTGTTTTAATTACCTTAAAATTAGCTATTTATATACACCACGGGTCCCCGTGCATGGAAGTCGCCATGTTGTTTCTACAGTAGCCCTTAATGGACAAACTGCTCTACAGAGCGCGTTTCGTAAATATGCTATCTCCTTTGTCAGAGAAGAGAAAACGTGATGACATCTTAGTTCTGTGCAGCCACTGTGGGTGGAGTGAGCCGTTGGTTGTTATTCTCAATATCACCACTAGATGTTGCTAAAATCTCCACATTGCCCCATTAAGGGGTAATTATTTCTGGAAAGGTCAAACCGAGTTGCAGCTCACAGCAATGCTCGGAGAAAAAATATGATCAATTTAATGGAGACATACTGCGTCTTGTGAAAGTATATTCCTATATGACTTCTGAGTGAGCGTGAGTCTGTATTGATCCGACAGCAAGAGGTTTCTGCACAGCTGTGGTTTCACAGTTTCCTGCGAGTCACCCACTGGAACATAGATCACGCTCTGTGTGGACTGAGCCTCTGCCTGGTCTATCGATCCAAGCCCCTTATTCAATTCATGTTAAGTATTACAACCGCCTATCCTAAATTACCAGCACAATCCATTTGCTTTCTAAAAGGGTGCTTTAGTCTGAAGGTGCTGCTTCAAATAAAATAAATGAATGGAGCGTTCAGCTACAACAGTTGTGCTGGATGGATTAAATTGCCTATTTTAGAAAACACACATGTGAAAGTGTGATTTTTGAACATACAGTAGCCTACGTGCAATCTTATGTTTAGGTGACAAAAGTACATATGAGTCACAAACGTGAGCTTATTTAAAGGGACGGTTCACATGGAAATTATATATAGTTAATCTAAACCTGTACTTCCATAAAAGGAAAAATTACAGCGGCAATCAAAAGTGCCGCAGAACTGTTTGCTTTCGTACATTCTTCAAAATATCTTCTTTTAGAGGACACAGAACAAAGAATTTTATAAAGCAAATTTTCCTACATGGTAGTCAATGGTGGCCAAGAACTATTTGGTAACAAGCATTCTTCTCTGCGTTCATCTGAACAAAGACATTTATACCGATTTGGAACAACTTGAAGGTGAGTAGATGGGAACAGAATGTTCATTTTTGGGTGATCTGTTTCTTTAACTTGCATAATTCTTTCTTCAAGGGACATTTCACCTAAAAATAAAAATTCTTCAAAATCTGTAAAGCATTATTTCTGTGAAATACAAAAGAAGATATTTTGAGAAATGTCCAGTGTTTTGGACCATTTGGAAATCCACGTGTTTCCAGCATTCCCCAGAATTGTATATAAGTAATACACAGGTTTAAAATGACACATGGATGAGTGAGAAAGAATTTATTTCCGGATTAAACTTCCTGTTAATGAAACTAGACTGGAATCATAAAAGTAGTCCAAATATTATGATGCCATACAAAACCTTTGTTTGAGGTCAATATCTTTTATTTAAACTTCACTTTTTTATTCAGACAGTAAAGTGAAGAGATGACAGGAAGTTAAGTAGGGGAGAGATGGGTTTTGAAAATCACCTTGAGCCTCCTGAAACACATCCGCACCATATGTGGGAACACTGCCCACTAGGCTATTGGCTCCGACTTTGAGGTCAAGATTGAAATTTAATCACAGATTGAAAAACATGTTTGACAGCCATGGTCACCATTTACTTTTATTAAAATGAAAGGTGACGATTGGACGTTCTCTGATAAATAACTCCTATTCTGTTCTGCAGATAACACAAGTAAAGTTTGGCGAGACTTAAGAGAGTAAATGATAACAGAATAGTTATTTCGTGGTGAACTATAACATCGAGACAAAAGACCAAACGTTATTTTGAAGCCACTGAACATGTACAATTGCTTTAATATTTAAAAAGATCAGTAAGAAGGTTACAAATAAATACTGAAAATTACAACACCTAATCGCAGCTGCTTTCATTAACTGTCAATCAAAAGAAATAAAATCATTGACGAAATCTCGCCCTCCTGACCATATAACACTTACACACACACACACACACACACAATAGCATTTACATACTGTCAGCAGCCATCTGCTGTAAATGATGGGCAATTAACTCAGTGTCTTTGTCTCTTACTGCTCAGTTGACACGTATGGACGTTTTCACAGAATATATGCGGGTGAGATAACAAGGTAGATGCACTGGTGGAGAGACGGACAGACATACAGTAGAAAAGAGAGTGATGGAGAGATGTTGTCTGAGAGAACTAGTTCACTTTGCCTTTTGTGTAGATTGTTGTATGACTAGTATATATTTGTATATAATTTGTGTTTAAAATGTGTGTAATGTGTATCTTGCTTGGTATGTATATATTATAATGTGCATTATTGATATTCTATAATAGGATGCGAATGTGGGTTAATCCATTCAAATAATGTATCATTTTTATTTATATCTTTATATAATGTGCAATGTGAACTATATGTACGTTTCTTTAATACATGCGATACAAAAGTGAGGTTAGATCACCCACAGATTGTGGTAACGAGTCTCTGGACCATTTGACCCAGGACAACAGTAATAGAGAGAAAGAGAAGGAGAGAGAGCGAGGAAGTGGAGGGACAGACTCTGTGTTTGTCTAAGCATGCTGGAGGTATTTCCTGTGAGTTTTATGTGGTAATTATTCAGTGTAGATCTCTAACCTCCAAGCAGCAAAATCCACGGGACTTCCGAGAACTCTGCCTCAGACATGGGCCAGAAAGGCCGTCAAACTATTTTGTGTGTGTTTATCTCACTGGTTTCTCTGAATCATACACATTATATTGTTGTCTTTTCTTTCTCCATTTAATCTGTAAAAGCTAGCAGGTTATCAAGTGTGTGTGCGTGTAAAAGGTTGCTGGTTAGCAGACAGCATGAACGTTGGCCCCTGCTGTGCAGCCACACAGAAAAGAAACAAACACTGTAATACAACGGCCAAAACCAAACAAACAAACAGTGTTTCTTTGGTAATGGCTGTGATTAAGAGATAAAAGAGGTAAGAAGGAGATGACCTTCAGAAATGGCACAGCTCCACAGCCAGTAGCCCTTCACACACTCCCATCATGCAGAGTCGAGATTAGATGCAGGTCAGACCTGCTTTCACTGACTGTACATGCAGAAATCCAGCAAACATCTTGATGCACTTAAGAGTGTCAGAAGTTGTTTGTAACCGACTTCTAAATCACAGATAAATATCTAGGCTTAACTAAAGGTGCAGTGTATAATGTTTTGGATGATGTTTTCAAGGACAGAAATGCAATATAATATACATAATAACGTCTTCAGAGGTGTTTAAAGACCTTACATAATGCAGCATAATGTTTTTATTACCTTAGCATGAGCTATTTCTATACACAGCAGGTCCCTTTGAGTGGAATTTGTTATGTTGTTTCTACAGTAACCCTAAAGGGAAACTGCTACAGAGCACGTTTCGTTAATACGAAATATCTCCTTCGACAAAGAAGTGAAAATGTGACGACATCTTAGTTCTGTGTCCGCCACCGTAGAGAGGGAGGGGTGGAGTGACCGTTGGTTGCAATTCGCAGCATCACCGCCAGGTGTCGCTTAATTTCATACACTGGACTCTTTAAAAGGAAATGAGTTTTATAGAACTTAAAAATCATAATAAATGTGTGGTGTTATTGTACAATGACAATCACAACAATTTAAAGCAAAGAAATTAAAAAGTTGTATATGAAAATACTAGTTCATTAACTAACATTGAACAATGCTCTGCCACATTTATTCATCTTGATTTATGTAGAATTCTTTAAAAGGAAAAGTTTACCCTCCTGTCATGTCAAACCTGTATGACTTTCTTATGCAAATCACAAAAGTGGATATTTTGAAGAATGTTGGTAACCAACAACGTCACTTCCCATTGAATCTCGTTGAATGGGTACCGCAATTGTTCGGTTACCAACATTTTTCAAAATATCTTCTTTTGTGTTCTTCAGAATAAAAAACAGTTATACAGTTTTGAAATGTCAAGATGGTGACTCAATGATGACAGAATTTGCTTTTTTCAGTCCCTTTAATAATATTGTACAGATTGTAAAGATTTTTTTTTCTAGGCAGCCCTTTCTTTATATAACTAAACTGTCAGAAATAATATGTCCATAAATAATACTGCATTTCTGCAGTGTATTGTATAGTGTGTTCAGAATGCAACTGTATGCATTATTCCTGATGTACTTCTGCCTAAAATCGGAACAACAAAACTGTATTTTGTATGTCATAATGCAATGCAATGACCTCTCCCGTGTAATGAATGAACCAGAAATAATAAAAATCACCTTTTGACTTATTTACATCAACTTCCAAGACCTTTGCCAAGATACACATACCAAATACAAAATAACTGGACAGCCGTTTGTTGAATGAAACACGCCTGCTCTTATACAAATGTATTCTGTGTATATACAGTATGCTAGCATAGTCCTTCAGCACACAGCTAGTGTCTCAGGTCAGATAAAATATACATCCCATGGCATCTCCCCCAAGCCTTGATTGTAAATTTTTTAAAGCTCCCTCTGCTTCCATGATTATCCACAAATCAATATGCTTCCCATGCCTCACAAAAAACCAAACAGCCACCGCTATCGACCCGCTCAGTATGCATGCTCACCACATCTGGAGGGAAAGAAGCAGGACTGTTTCACCACTGCAGCAGATATCATAGAGTACAGTAGGACTTAGATACTTCTACGTGCATGTCAAAGAAAACTTCTAAATGCCGTTGATCTGTGATGCCAGAGATGTCATGTTGCTGTCATGTGAGATATGATGATAAATCAATGTAATGTTTGGGGGAATCCGACGGTTTGATTGACTGCTGCATATATGTGTATGATGCAAAAGGTGCTGCGATGTTGTAGCGGAGAGCAAAAACAGGTTAAAAATGTATTGATTTATTAGCCAAGAGTCAGAGTTCCACAGAAACGGCGATCTCGAGTGAGTTCTATTGATTTTTCTTTTCAATTATGTAGTAAAAGGTAAATCTCAGTCTGTGGCAATTAGAAATAAGCTGTATGAAGATATGTATGCAAGTATGAGAAGCTCAAATCTCAATGGCACTAACATTGGCACACACTAGAAAATGACGATTATGCCTTTTACAGGAATTTTTTTTATACATTCTAAAAAAAACATTAAATTAGTTTTTTTGCCATAGATTATTAATAATACATTTAAATGTATTATTAATAATCTATGGCAAAAAACTATAATACTATAATACTTGTATTATTTTACAAGCTACTGTATTGACTTACTGTGCACTTATAACACCATCATGTTCTCATCAGGGTGTATGTCTCTACATCTTACTAATGCATTTTTTTTATGAAACCTGAGCACAGTAATAATGCAAAACACTCTGCAACAAATATCAGCAAGCATTGCCACCGCAACATCAGAAATGCTTTAAAATGAAGCACTTCATTATGAATTAAACTGGTTTTAATGCTTTATTCTCATTGTCCTAATGGGTTCATTCTCTGTATCAGATAGTGTGGGTGGATTCAATAAACAGCTCCAGGAAAACAGGATGAGTGTTTGTGAAACGCTAATAAGAATTAAATGAGGAATTCTAGTCATTTTGATAATGATCACAGGCAACACTCAACCTTTCATTTTTCAGAGTCAAACAAACACCATTTGATTAAAAATAAAAACGAATGCCATGTAGACTAGATTTAAATTCCATTTTATTTAAGGGCACAATTCTAACACACTTTTGCTTTGTGGGTGCATGTCCATCTGAAACCAGGTGATGGCGCTCTTTTCTCTAACCTGGCTAAAACGGGCTGTCCCCATTCACTGCTAGTGCCAAACACAATTATTGCACCAAAATATTTATGTTAACATCCTTTTAATAGTAGAAACATTTTTTACAATCGTATGGGCCATAACAAGTTTATGTCATCTTGGACTAAGAGCCCAGTCCCCTGGAATTAGACGTTTGATGGCTGTATTCCTATAAACAACATGTTAAATCATGTCACTCAGTCTCAGAAAGCATCACGGGATGATCAGATCTAAGTGAGGAGCACAGGAAATCTCACAGTGGTGCCTTCATGTTGATGGACTCACAAGTCTCAGCAGATGGCTAAACCTCAAATAGATGGCTGTGGAGAAGCGGGTAATCAGACGCACACAGCTGTCCCAAAGGAAAGCAGACAAAGTGAACAAAATTACAATGTGAAACACAAAAAGATGGTAATTAGTCTAACCAACACACACCACAGCCCGACAGCAGCAGAGATGAACCAGGGCACAAGCCAAATCTGTTTTCTGTGATCTAACTTTTGATATATTCCAATTATTGCAATATTGTTTAGAATGTGTTTGAAGTATCTGACAAACAGTACAGTTAAATATTCAAAAAATGTAATGGTAATCAAAAATACCCTTTTTATTTATACAGCATTTCAAGATGTATTGTGGTCATTCCAGTCCAGTGTCTGTTAAATTTAAACAAAATTAAACCTTAGGAGTGACAAAGTCATCCAACAGCAACGTAAAAGACTTACAGCATGACAAGGCACAGGAAAACAGTGATACAAATTAAGGTTAACACATAAAAAATACACTTGAACTTTTCCTTAATACATGTACAAATATTACTGTTGTAATAGTGAAGATGAACTTGTTTATTTGAGGTGTGAAAAAACATAGAGCATCTTTTCTGTTTTTCTAACCTGTTTCTCCAGTTTCCATTTTCTGCAAATAAATTTAAATAGAAACAATATTTCTGTTTGAGATTTAGGGGAAATATTGTTTGTAGTTCACAGATTAAAACAAAAAAATAATTATTCTACCTAAACAAATAACTATAAATAGTAAATGAACTGTTGGTATTTGAAATGTTTTTTTTTTATTCTGCGACTGAGTATTTTTACAGTGTTCCCACAGTGTTCCCCACACTGTTCTGATAATCAGCTCGCAATTGCATTTCAGAATTCAGCACCGGTTTCCAACATCCCCCACCTAGACAGAAAACCTTGTACCTCATCCCATTTGTGGGTCACTACAGGAGAGCTGAATTATGTCTCATGGTTCAGACTGTCACTTTCGCCCTCGATTGTCCCCCAAAGACAGAAGCGTAGCCTTTCACGTGATCATGCCATGCTCAGTTAATTCGTGGAGCCCACACCGTAGCCTTCACGCCGGCTGGATCCCCGCAGCGGCCTTGGCCCCAATGAGCCACAGGAGCGCAGCGTTCAGTGACAGAGCAGAGCCTGCTTCGTTTCCAAGGTCACGAGAAGGACAGTGCAGTACAGCCGACGTGCAACCAGAAGACCCCCGCCGTTTCTTCGACTCAAGATATAAATGGATGGCAGGAGGAGAAAAAATAAAGGGTGATGAGGTTGGAGAAAAGAAACAAAAGAAATAGAAAGTGCAGAGGAAGGAAAATGCTTTGCAAACAAGCAGGCAGGCAGGAATATGCATTGCTGGGGAAACCCAGAAATAGATTGGCTAATGTTTCAACGTAGTGGCGTGACCCTTTCACGGATGAAATTTATGAAAGCAGCAGGAGAATATCAGCTTCTCTTTGGTCTCTTTCACTGTAGGTTTGTTTTCGGTGGGAGTGACAAAAAATGCACTTAGAGACATGATTCACTATTGCACACATTTGCCATGTTTCAGAACACAGGCACACTGGATGCATTAAATTATATAATTCTTTTTAAGGGTCTATTTCAAAGATTATCTGAAGTAAGAATTTTTTCTTGTGAACTGTTGTGTTACTTAAGGGGTCGAGGGCATGCAGTAGGAAAAATAGCTCCAACACACCAAGTGCTCATTTTAAAGCCTTATTGCATTTATTTGGATGCAAAATAAACACCAGTTGGAAGGCACTGCTCTTTATTGAAGAAATATATGGCAGTTTCAGGCCATAACAGTGTGATGCAATAAGAATGTTGCATGTACTCGCACATCTGATGATTTCAGCACCTGCTAGTGGACAGCTCCCTCCCCATTACTACAGTTAAGACAAACACCAACACAAACACAAACACACACAATGAAACTCTGTCAACATAACAGATGTAATTTTGACACTGTAACGCAAGTGGGTGAAGCGCTTGTGTGCATGTGACTGTAATCGTTCGCTTGTTGCTTTGATAAAAAAGGCGCATGCTTCTCTCAGGTTCGGACATCTGTCTGCACAGCTGCTGCGGCTGTTCTACTGTACTGCAAGTTTAAAGTTAATAAAATCTCTCTCAAATCAGTCTCAAGTTAAAGCCCACACGTTAAACCATTGTTAAACTTAAAATGATGATAAAATGCGTGCATGCAAATTTGTCAGGTTACAGACTGAAGTTTGATAAGAACTAAACTAAAGAATGCAATTAAGAGTAATTCAAATAACACGTGCAAAAGCAAAAAAGAACTCACTTCATATGTGCATGATCTCAAGCGTTACTGTACATCCAGACATGAAAATTGGTTATCCACTGGTCATCCTTGGAAGGCATTTAGAGACCAAATCTAATACTAAGCAAATTATTAAGACTGGACAAATAGAGTGTGAAAAAATATGTTTTGCTGGTACAAGTTAAGCCCTACCTAAATGTATAATATGCACCCACATGACAGAAAAGTAAAACAGAATCTTTCCCCAAAACGCTTGTGTAATTATTTCCTGCAAAGTTAAGTCATACAAAAGCAATTCATCCTAAATGAGAATCACTGAACACACATTTGTGGCTCTTCCTGCTGACTTCAACATATTTTTCCAATAAATCATTTAAGGATGAAGATGCAAAAAATATTTGTAAGTATGCTCAATGCCATTTAAACACTTACACCATTGAGTCGAGCAATATGTTGCAACAATCTAAATGAATATTGAAATGATGCTACATACACTCAGAAACGCTCACACTGAAATGCTGATGTATACAATGTAATACCCTCCTAACCGTGAACCGGTGAAATAGCTCCTCAAGCCCATGCTTTAAAGTCTGCTGAAATCCCACTTTAATCTAGCCTTTAAAAACACCATTGTACATTCTCTTGTACATCAAAACACAATAATTAAAATCTGCCGGAAGCTAAAACTTAATGAGTCAAAAATGAAGGACAAATAGGTTTCCATAGAAACATGTATAATTATGATAATCAGGCAACAGTGAATGTTGATTTAGAGTGAATTGCGTAAAGATACAGACAAAAGCGATGAAAAGGTGAAAAAAAACCCTTTTCGATATACTTGAAGTTATACCTGTTTGTGAGATCAATCTGATTGATACAAGCTGCTTTCAGCCATTATATGAACAAAGAACCCTAGAATTATCATGGCCTACTCTCATGAATATTCATGCCACTATGTCATTATACCGCCATAAATCTTTTTTTCAGCATAAGTCTACAGTTCTGACCTCTCCAAATCACCAGCGCTCCCAATCATGAGTAATACATTATTCAGGACCAGCACTGATTGTCTAAACAACATCAACTAAGCAAAAAAAGCCATTTAATGAAAAACTTTTTTGTATCAACATGATGAATGAGTATATAGCACAACCTGTAGTCCTTGTTTCTTAATTCAAGCATGAAAATGATGAAAAATTACGCGTACGCAATAAATCCAGCCTTTTATACCAGATGTAAGTGAAAATACGTTTTGTCTTTGAATGTCTTTAAAGGTTTTACCTTTGTGATTGATGGTGAGTCTATGTGCAGAAGAGTTTATGACAGTTTACTCTTGATGGCTAATAAAAAATAAAGTATTTATGAAGCTGACAAGTGTTACATTGCTGATATTATGAGTCTAATTTCAAATTCATTTTTCACAATTCACAATTTCAAAAATAATTTGAATAGATTTACATTTTGCTGAGTTTATGCAGTTCTTAGCAACATTAATACATTTAATTATTTGATTAAGTACACTTTTTTACGACAGTCTATTTTAGGTACCTGTGTTTGGTGGCCAATACTGAAGCAAAACCAAGAGACCAGTGAAAAAATATTTATCTTAATAAATTGTATATGTTTATAAGCAAGAGTAAAATTGTGTGTAAGATTGGCCTTATAACAATAACCAGTATATCTGCCTTCAAATAAAGTCTGTGTTTTATGACAGAAGTTATTTATGGCGCAAATCAAAGATTATTTTAAGTCATTACTCTGACATGCTGATCAATACTCCGGTCACATAAGGAGGGAATGGTGTCCTAAAAAAAGACTAATTTTACCAACCAATTGGGAAAAAACGTTTTGTGACTATTGGACAACTGACTTGCACAATTGACAGCCATGCAAGCAGTTCTAAAATCCGAAGAGCTTAAAATATAAGATGATTCACTAGAATTAATTTCAGGATATTTTAGCCTCAAACAGACAGATAAAATAAAATTACTCATCATTAGTCTACCATCTAGTTATGAGAACCAAGCTAGCTCCTTTGTCCTATAATATACTTAGCAGGCTAATATTCCAATTCAAGTTGTTTAAGTATGTGAATATGTAGATATTAATGTTTAATTGAAAACTATTATCATAATGGATCCTACCTTATCTGTTATTCATATTTAAATGGACTCATTTGTACTGAGTATGATTTACACAACCACAAATGTGTTGACTATGTAAGGTTTACTTTAGATTTGGAGATTGGAGCTTCAGAAAAATCAAATGGGTGCTATGTTTGTGGTGTGTCAAAGCAAAATGATGAGAAATAAGAGGTAAATGACATGAATCATGGGAAGTGACATCCCTAATTCACACAAATAATTGTCTATGAATGGGGCAAACTGGCTTTTTTAACCTCGTTGTACTTGCTGCTCATATTATGTGAATTAAATAGACAGCATAAGAAAAATAAAAGAATAAAAATCTACTTCTAGAACTAGCTTTCATATCTAAGGAAATCCCATGATTGCTGCTGAGCAGCAAGGGAAGGGGAAACAAGGGCTGTATTGACACCTGGCTTGAGATATGTCTGATTAACTTGACTAGATTCTTCCATTCACATCTAAGCCCAAGTGATTTCACCTGCTTCTCAAGAAATAGGTTAATGCTTGAATCTAATCTGTAAGAGATTGTGAAAATATACAAAAGTGGGCCTGGTTTTGCATGGAATATTTGAAGTTACTGAATTTGGCCAAATAATAAAAAAAATGCTCAGAAATGACAAAACAAAACATTTGCTAAACAAAACAAAACAAAATAGAAACATGCATCATAAGTAGTATATATTGATGTAATTATATACAGGGACGGATTATGACTTCAAAGGGACCAAATTAAGGTGTATGTAACACACGTCTTTAATTTACTGTCAAATAGAAATGCATTTCTCACCATAAAATGCCCCTGTGACACATGTCTGTTATCAAATCATCAAGCAAAAGATTCAGAAAATGCTATTTAAATGTGCTGTAATTTAGTTAATAAACAAAATTTTAAAGCATATGTTGCCATGATTTGTTAATCATTTTATTTTTTAAAGGGTATCCACAGAGTCCTTATATAGGCTTTGGGACCCATATATTAAACTTAGATAAACATTTGTTTTTATTATTATTGGGTTCTCTGTAACAATTAGCCCGGTCAGTAGTCCATCCCTGATTATATATATTATCAACAAAAAGAGAAATGTGAAAACATTTTTTTACATCTTTAAAAGTCATTATGGAAGAGCTTCCATACAGCAATTTTCAGCATTAAACAAGAAAAAAATATTACTTCACTCACAGATGTTTAAACTGAGCCACTGGATTCTTGTTTTGTCAACACACTGACTATAGCTGAATACATATAAATCTGTTTTGGGCCATGAAATAGCAATAAAGCAGGACAAGGAATCAGAAAAGAACAAGCAGTAAGATCTTAAAACAGTAAACGTGAAAACAGCAAATGTCAGGGGATCATAGAGAGAGAGAAAGAGAGAGAGAGAGAGAGGACATGAGAGATAAACAGTGAACGAGAACGAGTAAAATCATTCTCCACAATGCCAAAGCATTCATTGAAATGCAGGTGATGCTGTGCAATTTTCTGTAGGATTTGACCATAAATAAAAACAAAATGACAACATCACCAAATGCAAACGACAGATGCATCTGCTGAAATCAATTACCAATATAAGTAGGAGACACTGGGCTAGTTTTCACAGAGCTTTAATCTTAATAACTCAGTGATGCAGTTTCACAAATGCTTACTTTTAGAAGTGCGAAAATATGTACACACTGCCTCACCTGAGGGCATTTACTTCTCCGCCAACAACTTTACTCGCAAACAGTGTTGGGCAAGTTACTGTGAAAAAGTAGTTAATTACTAATTACATTTTCGATAGTGTAATTAGATAACTGCACAAATCACTCTCTCCATAATGTATATTATTTCTTATGACTAATTACTTTCTATATCAACCTTGATTAGTTAAATGATTCAAGTATAGAAATTAAACATCTCTTTTAATGCATTCAAATAAAAAACGACAAAGTAGTATTATTAACTCACCAAAGTATTAAAAATGGGTGATTATCGATTAAAGCACAGATATTTAAATTAGACTTTTAATTTTGATGTCGATTCCACTATTGCACACAAAGTATTTAGTTCAATTACATCGGAAGAAACTGTCATTCAATTACAGAAAAAAATAAGAGTAATCCCTTACTTTACGTTTTCAAGGGAAAAGTAATTCAATTACAGTAACTAATTACTTAGTACACCAAATACTGCTCACAAACACACCCAACTAAGAGAACAGCCAACATGTAAGAAACTTACAATAGACTTTATATATTGTTGTCCAATATAATAAATAGATGTTTATTTTCTTCCATATACAGTTAGGCCAAACCTGTATGAAATGCCAAAATGCCAAAACGCAAGTTAAGTGTTTGTTAAATGACACGTTTGTGAAGACCTGTCTCTGTCTCTAGACAGGTTGAAGATGGAGTGATCAGGAATGACATTGCAAGCTTTCATCTGAACTGAAATCTCTGCTGCTATCAATAAGATCAATTGTGTTTACTGAGGGATGATGTCCATGCTGCTTTATTTTACATATATTTTACATTCAAAACTTGAATCAAGTTGCATCGTTCCTTCCTGCCTACCAAAGTGACAAATTTAACCCTCATGTTATGCGCAAATGTTTGCATCTTTTTAATGTGTGGGGTTCTATAGACTCCACAAGTGTTTAAATAAATGATTAATTATTCAAATGTAAATGCTTGTTTTTTAATCATAATTTACCTAACACTGTGTATACACCGGTCTTAACATTTCAGTCAATTTATTTTATTTGTTCATTCCACACATTTATTTTTCATAGATGCGAGGCAAAGCAAAGCCAAAAAACCTCACGTCCATCAAGCTATAGTTCCAAAAGGCATAAGAAAAGCATATAACTGAAAAAAATAACCATTATTTTCGTTTATTTATGCTATTATCATCGTACTTTTTAGATGATGTTAAAGTTACTTTGGGGTTGCAAACACAACAAGAGGGTTAAAAAAGCAACTCTGCACATGGAACAAATTAGGTTTGGAGTTTTAATAACATTGTATATGTGACCCTGGACAACAAAACCACTCTTATGGGTCAATTTCTTGAAATCCATATTTTTACATAATTTGAAAGCTGAATAATTAAGCTTTGTGTTGATGTGTGGGTTGTTAGGATATGATCATATCTGCCGGACATATAACTGTTTAAACCTCTGGAATCTGAGGGTGCAAACGAATCAAAATATGGAGAAACTTGCCTTTGAAGTTGTAAATAAGAACAGCTACTGGTCATCCACTCACAAAAATAAGGTTTTGATATATTTAGGGCAGGACCTTGACTAAATATCTTCATGGAACATGATCTTTACTTCATATGCTCAAATAAAAGAAAAATCGATAATTTTGACCCAAAGAATGTTCCCGTGCTACTTAAGACTGGTTTTGTGATCCAGGGTCACATATGGTGTAAAATGCACGGTGTATATATTTTAGTAAACTTGACATCTTTCCATATTTAATTTAAAGTTAATTTGTTCATCGCCAGTAATCTCTACTTTTTTCACTTGCTGCTGTGCATTCTGGGACTGCTTCCTCCATGAAGCATACAGTACTTGTGGTGCTTAATAATTCTACGTCAGTCCGCGGCTCACAAGATTTTAAAACAGAGTAAACAGAGACTTAATCAAGACAAACTCAGACAATCCACACTGTCATTCAATTCGTTGTCAATGGTGATTTTTTACACGCATTAAATGCCGTTCAAGCGTCTCACCCACTCTCCCCTCACCCAGCTGAGCTCCCTCCATTACACACTTCCAGCGCTGCGCAGGAAAATGGCCACCCTGCCTTTGCTTATGTCACACCGAATCTAGGAATTCGGGGTTTAGGGTGCGTGACGCTCCGTAATGCGAATGCTCGCAGATTAAGATGAAATCTTTGTGTGCGATAGCTTGAAGGGCGACTCTTTGCTATTAATAGAGTGTTTTAATCAGGCACTGTCCCAGAGCTCTGGGTCCTGCAGGACCTCCAGCAGCTGTCATCTCTGTAGAGACACGCATCGGAAATGAGAACTCCGTCCATGAGGAAACGCGAATCTCTGCGCTCCTAAACTACACCGCGTTTGCTTTTTGTGTACACGTTATTGTTATGTGAATTTCAAACAGGGGCGGAGGTATCGGGGCACCTCGCTCAATCTGTGACAGGCAGGGAAGTAAGGTCAATGAATTATTAAACCGACTATGAGGCGCTGGGACATCCACCGTAATACATGCTGTCCCATTCAACCCTAGAGATAAACAGTCACCGGGGCTGGCTTGACAAAAATCGACTGTGACTTCCACCTCCCCAGTCAAAACCGGTTTTAGCCTGATTGCAGGCACTGCTGCAGCTGGCAATTTCTAGAATAATCTACAGCAAAGGCTCAGCCCCACCCCCCACCAATCCGAGGCCCCACCCCCACCAGCCCTTCTGTTTTGGCATCAATATTATAGACTGACTGGAGCGTGCCTTTTTTTGCTGAATCAAAGCACTTCTGACCGGCGCTGACAGAACATGCAAATGAAGAGTGACAGAGAGAGAGCACTACATACGGAAGTTTGCATTGATTTTGCAATTTTGCGTATGGATTTCACATATGCATCTACAATTCATTGCGGAGACGCATCGATGCGTCACATGAAGAGCGTAATTATTTTAACAGGAGTGCCGTTTTGCGTTCGACTTGAATTCAACTTTTCTTTTTAATCTGGCAAAGTATGGCAGGTGTGAAATGGTTTTAGAGAAGCGATAAACATTTGCATTTTAAATAAACCTTTTTTTCTTAGGGCACAGCGAAGTGTTACATATCACACACATTTCAATTATTCTCTTTCTCGTAATCTTAATAGGCCTAACAACAAAATAATGAGTACATGCATGTACTTAAATAGTCATTTTCTCGAGCATCTTCGAGTCACATGATCCAAATATAAAACTCCAATTTTGCAGCGAAGAATGCGTGACTGCACCCGAACGAGGTCTCAAAGCAGCATATCAATGCACTTTCCGCCGGGTTCCACGCATTCTGCAGGCTTGGCACGCTGACGGATCAATATTCAGCGCTGATAAAATCCTGACCTCTTTAATAGATTCTGTGTGTCAGTCACCGCCGTGTGCACGAGAGGCCGGTCTGGCACTCAATGTCACAACGTGTGCGGAAGCGACGAGAGAGGGAACCTTCATTAACGTTATTGCCGCGTCAGTCTTGTTATCTTGCGGCACCGTGTTTATTTCCTTTCAGGGTTAGTGGATTGTAGGAATTCAATTTCAAGGAACAATAGACTTCCGCAAGGTGATGTTTATGCCCCTGTTAAAATAAAATACAAAGTGGAACAGATATTTTGCGGTATATAAAAAGGGAAAGGATAAACCAGGCAAATTGTTTGGGTGATTGCTGGCGCGTGTGTTTGTGCATTTGATCTATACATTATGCAGTTCATATTTGCGTTCGTATAATAACAGATGCAATTTTCGCTCAGACAGCAGACGAAAAACTAACAATACACTCTCTAATTAAATGGAAGCTCTTTAGGGAAATGAGGGAACGTAGTGTTAACAACCTTATGTCTGCGCTAATCACCGCGGGTTGTGCATGCGACTAATTATGAACTTGTTATAAGGGCCCGTGCTCACGCCACACGAAAGCGAGCACAACAGGAAGATTCCTAATCCATCTGATGTCTTCATATTGTTTGTGTCGTGCTTTTTTAAACCAGGGTGCTTGTTGTGGATTAAACAGCTTTGTTGTGAACGCTCGGTGAAGAAAGTCACAACACGCAGGCGGATGAATAATGCAAGAGATAATGCATAAAGCTCAACGTGGACCGTGCTGCGGAGTCACGGTTGTGATGGGGCGGGGCTTGTTAAGCAATGTCAAAGAAAATGCATAGGGCAACCACTGGCATCATGCTATCGAGAGGTAACTCATTTCTGTTGCATCTTTTAAACCAAAAATGGAATATTGTGTAATGAAATTAGACAAACCGTGTGCACAACACTGCAGCATGGACTCTCCAACACAAATGCTTTCCAACTATTTGTTTAGAGAACCGAAAATGAGTAAACAATGCTAAGTTGCTTTAACAAAAAGCGACAGACGCTAGATGCTGCAGCGTTTAGCCTCCTCTTTAGATCGCCCGATGCTGGTTCAAGGCCCTGCGCAAAGCGCGGTGAGTATACGGAGCGGTAATATTCGAAGTAACCGACAAAAAACAAGGATCCTAAAATACTAACTTAAAGTTCACACCGTTCTCTTTCACGTATGAAAAAAGAGGACCATCAGTATTCTTTAACTTTTCTAAAGAAATGGTTCTGAAACAATATGGGTGAGCAAATGATATCAATTATTTTTATGTATTTGTAATAAATTCCTTTAACTACACTTTTCAGTAACATGACAGTTCAAGCATTTTCAAAAATAGTGTAACTTCCAATAACAAGTTACAGATTTCAAAAAGTGTTGGTGTGCCTTAACTAAGCGCTATATTGTTTTTAAGGTCTCAAATAACACTGATCCAGAAGCACTTCCTGTTTCTATTATATAACACTACGCAAACATTTGAACAAAAGGATAGAACCTCCACTGATTGGAAGTTGGGCATTGCTAACAAACTGGAGGCAGATTTAAATGCCAGTTTGCAGTCAGTCGGTCATTGGAGGCCCTCCATTGTGCCAGTCCTTGTGACCAGAAGTGAGGAGAGTTTGTTTTGAAGGGGGAGGAGGTTAACGCTTTTGATTTAAGATATGATATGTTAAAATAAAAAACTTAATCTACAAAGAAAGAAAGAGGAAGTGCTGCTGCATCAGTGTTGTTTACATCTTGCAAAATGGTCTTGCAAAAAAAACATATTCCCAACACAGATTGTCAAGACATATTGCACATCATGAATGTGCTGAAGATGTTACAGAAGGACACATCTAAACATTTTAACAACGATAACACTGAGCACAAACATTAATAAAGAACCAAAAGATCTTTTTAAACATAGATAGCTGCTCAAAATGATCAGTCAACCTTTTCAAGTTGAACTTAGCCAAAGCTGATTAAACATTATTTCCTTTCATTAAAGGTTGTGCGATTATGTAAATTCTATTCATTTGCAGATCCTTTGAAAATAGGCAGCTTTAAGCTTTTATGTTTCTTATTCTTGATGTGCCTTTAATTAAGTTTTATTCCACTATTTATTATTTTGGCTTTGCTGAACTGTTCTGGGTCACATCTTAAGCATAATAAAGACATTCCCTCATCACATTCACTTACACTGGCAGTAGCTGTGTTTATGAGCACATTTGGGCCGTTGTAACCCAAGTATCACTATTACAAATGCAATGCATCGTCTTAATTCATGTAAAGACCTTGCACAAATGGGTAAAACTAAGTGGGAGTCTGTGAGTTGTACCATTTGGCTTCAATTATAGTTGAACTGTTGGCCCTAATGCACATGTGCCAAAGACATTCTCTCCGACAAATTCTCTGTCGACAAAATCTCACTTCTTTGAGGGTTGATATGCTCATGGCCCGTGGGTGTCAAAGTTAATGCCCGTGATGTTTACGAATTGGCCGCAGAATTAATGGAGACTTGGTTAGTCAATTGGTTCTTTGTTGGCTGTGCTGGAAGCAGGACGGGCTTGTTTGGTTTACTTTTAGGCACTTGTCCTAGTAATTGGCGACAGCCTGACAGGGCCATTCTTGCGCTGCGGGGCCGGGCATAATACTCGGGTCTGCCTTCTTCCTTTCAATGGGGTAGCGGTGGTAGATGACTGAAAGAACAAGTTCAGTCAGTCCAGAACCATAGCACACAGTTGGCTTTGCTTTCAATGCCTATCATTTGTTGGAGCGTCATTGATGCCATGCTGTGCACAAAATAATAGTCATTTTTTAAAATCACATTCTACTTTCATTTGCATTTTGCGTTTCACAATGAATTCAGGAGTCATTTTTAAAATAGATTTAAACACTTTTTCATGACTTTTCAAAAGGAAATCATAATGACATTTTTCAACATTTAAATATATTACCAGCTATAACAAGTTACTGTTAAAGATTAATTCGTATTTTGTGTGACCAACAGAAGATCACTGAAATTGTTCTCATTCTATTAAAAATCCTGAATATTCGACAATAATTCTACTGATACTGTTAAACTAAATCTTGTTACCAAATCCTTGACACTGTGCAGAAAACTCGTGTTGCACCATTAAACATGGTTCTTGTTAAAAATGAAATCTGGTCTCTGTGTGAAATTTGGGGTGTGAAACCAGTTTGTGTGCTTTGAGTCAATTCTCACATCAAGCTCAATGTGTTTGTGTGGTTTAATGGAACACAGGGCCTGCATTTTGGAAGAAATAGGCCACATTGGTTTAGAAAATAACAGATCCTATGATGATATACAACATATAGACACTTTGCAAGACGTAAACTCTCGCCAAACACACTGTTTAATTTATATAATCCTGTCACATATATAATATTCTATTAAGTTTTTGGAGGATCTATTGACAGAAATACATTAATATCCATAACTATGTCTTCAGGTGTGTATAAAGACCCTACATAATGAAGCGTTATGTTTTTATCACCTTAGAATAAGCTATTTCTATCTATAATTCCCCTTACCTGGAAAATGTGGTGAGATGGTGGTCTAGTGGGTAAAACCACTGAACTGGTAAATCAAAGGTTACTGGTTCGATCCCAGCATCCACCACCAGTGTGTCCTTGAGCAAGACATTTTACTCCACGTTGCACCAGGGGGATTGTCCCTGTAATAAGTGCACTGTAAGTCGCTTTGGATAAAAGCGTCTGCCAAATGACTAAATGTAAATGTAAATGTAAATTCATCATGTCGTTTCTAGCCCCAAACGGACAAACTGCTCTACAAACTGCTCTACAGAGCGTTTCATAAATATGTTATCTCCTCAGAAAAAAAGCAAAAACGGGATGACATCTTAGTTCTGTGTCAGCAACAGATGTGCACTTTAAAATAGAGGGGTGGAGTGAACCGTTGGTTGCAATACTTAACCTCACCGCTAGATGCCACAACATTTTACACACTGGACCTTAAGATGTTTGTTTAACATTTTGACTTGGGTCTGAATAGTTTGTTGGTTGTATTTTGATCTAACATTTGCGTAGTGTTAAAAAGCTCAAACAGGAAGCGACCAGTGTTGTTTATGTCTTGTGAACACAAGCAGAAGCTCTAAATCACACAATTAGTAGCCTGATGACATCACTGAAAATCACATTGCAAGAGTTCACTCAGAAAGATCACACACCCAGAGAGATTGGCCCATTTTAGATTTCACGGATGGAATCACAGAACACATATCATATGACAAATCGTCTGATTTTATTTCAAATTTCGGTTTGCTTATAAATTGCATGTAGCATTACACTTAAATGCTCAAATTTATGTATTAAACAAAAATATGCTTTTCCATGTATTATATGTTAAATTAGTGTAATTTCAGACCCATGAGACGGCAGAAACTGCTTTCAAACAGGTTTTACTTCTGCATCTTCTGTAGCTCAATAGGTAGAGTGGCACAAAGGTCACAGGTTCGATACTCAGTGAACATACATTAGTGATCAAATGTACCTCAAATGCACTGCGAGCTGCTTTGGATACAAGCGTCCTTCAAATATGTAAATGTTATCTTTCTTGATAAAATAGTATCAATGTTGATCAAATGTATATTATAAAACTTCTGCAAACGTATATTTGGAATCTTTTTTTGGTAAATCTCTAATATATAAATCTTAAACATGTTTTAGAGCTCCATAAATAACCAATTCAGTTTTCCAATCCAAATAAACATCTCATCTCAGAGGATTCAAAGCTCTTTATGTCTTCTGTCTGTACTTATCGTCTTAACAGCCCGGCTCAGATCACTCAACCAGCCACAGTGCCAAGGTCTCCATCCGTCAGTTTCCAATCAACATTTGTTTGTGTGTGAGGGTAAAGATCTGTGTCCTTGGTCAAACGTATGTGTTTGAGATTGTCATTCTGCTATATAAGGCAAAGCCTTCAAAAAAGCAACAGGTATCTGACAGTCCCCGAAGAGTGTTTTTGAGGCCTAGGGCAAAAATTGCTATACATGTAACAGCGCCTATTGTGGCACGGTAATGCTGATGGATTGCAGTTAATCTGCTTGAGTGCAGGCACATGCAAAAACAACACCTGCTGCGCCGCATTGCATGTGCGCTAGAAAAAGACACATGCAGCTTTTGTGTGCAAATGCTCAGGGGCTTAATGCGATTAAATCTTTAGTACTCAATGAGGAAAAATTGCATTACGGCATTTCTTGCGTTTAATCTAGCAGGCATGAAATGAAATGGAGTTAAATCAGAGGACATAACGAGAGCTGGCTCGTTCTGAACAGGGTTGAGTCGGAACCCAATCAAAGTAAGTGTGGCAGAAGCTGACACAGACAAACCCAACCACGGCCTGATCAACCAAACCTCCCAATGAACAGCCATACTGCAATCAGAAAAATCATTAACTGATGATGGGAACTTTAGTTTTTAAAAGACATCTGTCTGTCATGTCGAAATATAAGCATAATGGAGATTATTATGTGTTATGAAGGTCTCAGTTGGGTCGGTGCCTTAATGATGTTTAGTCTGATGATGTCGAGTGTGATTTTCATCTTTACCTTTGAGATGTTTAGGCATGAGCGAAAAGGAAAACAAGAAAGAGCTAGAGAGAGAGAGAGAGAGAGAGAGAGAGAGAGAGAGAGAGAGAGAGAGAGAGAGAGCGAGAGCCAATGGGAGAAATAAACCACTGCAGAGGCTCTTTTGAGGCCTTTGATAAATAATTTACAACCACACTGCTCATCCCGTGGCCCTTAGACCCTCTGCAAATTTACAACACAGTTACGCTCACAAACATACAGACATATAAACCCTCATTTGGAAAATTATACAAAGGAATGCTGGTTTACATGAAAATAATTAAATTATTAAAAATAATTCAAATCACCACTGTTATTATGGTGTTAAAGCTTATGGACTTCTGAAAAATAACATTCGAAACAATATTGCTATAGCTGAGTACAGCACTAGCAACACCAAAGTCATGGGTTTGATTCTCAGGAAAGGCATGTAAAGTCTATACCTAGAATGCAATTTACTAAAATTGAAACTTTGAATAAAAGAGCCAAATAGAGTAGCCTATATAACAAGACCATATAATCATAAAAAATAAAAAAACACAACATAAAATAAATACAAAAAAGCTGTACAATACAATAAACTTGATCTCCAAGCAGCTGGAAGCCAAGGCCATGGCTTTTTGTACTACACAAACTGATTTAAATACACGTATACCTTGAATGCATTGTTAGTAGCCTTGGATAAAAGCATCTGGGGCTAAAATAAATGTAAATATAAAAATGACTGTTTAATAAACTAACATGACGCATAAACTGTTAAGAAATAAAATGAGAATTAGCTGTTCTTCCTCTTAAAAGCAGGTTTGTAATTTCATTTTATGGAGCAATTACATGAATTCTGATGCAAACAAACTATAACTCACTGCAGAAAAACCTATGACAGTACTTTGCAATATTGAAATGTTTGAACAGACGTGATGATAATTATGAGAACAACGTATAATAATTTGTGTATAAAAAACATTGTTACAAAAGATTATCATTCACAGTATATACAGCCGCAGAAAAAATTAACAGACCATTTACAATTTTTGACTACATCAACATTTCTAGATGAACTGTGGCCATCCCAGTGCAGTGTTTGTTGAGTTTCAACAAAATCAAACATCAAGAGGGAAAAAGTCATCCGACTGACAGCATGACAAGATACGACATTATGAAATATAATTACAACATTTTTTTCAAATATAATACAAATACATGTACAAATATTAATGTTGTATTCCAGAAACCTGTTTCTCAACTTGCAAATAAATGCAAATACAAACAATATTTTTTATTTAAAAGAAAAAAAATATATTGTTTTTAGTTTTGTCAAAGAATGAGACACCAATTTTGCCTAAATAGGCTACATACCTATAAATAGTAAATTCAGAAAAACTGAAAATAATTTTGATATGGTCTCACATTTTTTCCACGGCTGTATATATTATATTATATTGTATTGCATTACATTATAAAATAGAAGTATTTGCATTTGAAAGTAAAATTGCCAAAATTAAACTTGATTTATTATCGTGCCTTTAAATGGGATATTTGCCATCTGAGAACAGGTGGAAGTCATGCAGGCCATGACTATTCCTGGAGGATAAATTAAGCACACATGTCCAGCATGTCCAATCTAACTGGTCTGCACGCAAAAGAGAACTAAAGGTTACCTTGTTTTCTGCAGTCAATGTTTTCAAATAAAAGCAGATCTACTCTTTTTACCTTTTGTTTCAGTCTTATATGAAGTATCGGTTATCGTTATTGGCCAAAATGTATTTATCGGTGCATCCCTACTCTTAATCACTGTCTCGATTTATGTCCTCAGCACAGCTGATTTGGTTCCTGTTTTTTTAAAGCAGATTATTTCCATTGGAGAGATTTAGGATAAGCCATGCACAAAACACAAGTACTGCACTTCATCTTGGCACTGTAGCCAAGCTTAATCTGATTTAAACAGTGGACCCCCTCTCTCTCTCTCTCTCTCTCTCTCTATCTCTCTCAACATGCCTCACTGTTCAGTTTCAACAGTCCTATATTGTGCCCGGTCCAGGCTGACAAGTCTGAGGCAAATAAAAGAGCTGTTTGGACAAGATTAATTCTGCTTCTCAGAAGCGATTCCAATAGTTCCAGTCTTCTGAGCATTTTTCTGCTGGCACTTTGAGAAAACACGATTTTCTTTAGCCAGGGACACTGGGACTAAATGAATTTGGTCTGACTGAAAGATGACCTCTTGACATGATGCAATGTGTAGGGGAACAACAAACAACATACAAATAAATAATTTTATTTCATGATGTCTCATTTAAGGGATAGATGTGCTTGTGTTTAGATGTAAAAGAAGTGAAAAGTTAAAGGGAATTGAGTGCTCACATTTTAAAGAGGAAATGAAGTTTGTTTCAGCAGAAGGCGGCAAATGCATATACTAAATCACAGCAGCCATGCGAATCAGTGAAGAATCAAAGGGAAAGTTCACCCAAAAATGAAAATTCTTTCATCATTTACTCAAATTCTCTTTTTCATTTTAAACCTGTATGACTTTCTTTCTTCTTCAGAACACAAAAGAAGATATTTTAAAGAATGTTGGTAACCAAACAATGGGTGTTCCCCTTCACTTCTATTGTATGGACACAAAAAATACAAGTCAATGGATACTGCTGTTGTTCAGTTACCCAAATTCTTCAAAATATCTTCTTTTGTGTTCTGTAGAAAGTAAATAATAGAGATTTGAAATGTCAAGATGTTGCGTAAATGATGACTGAATTTTTAATTTTGGGTGAACTATCACTTTAATGCGTGCTTATATTTCACACAGGGATCGATATGCTATGCCCAAGTCACAACTTCTCAGAATTCAGCTTCTTTTTTTATTGGAAAAATCCAGGATTTTAAGTAAAGGTTGGAAAAAAGACTTGACAGGCTGCCTTAGCAGGACGACCTGGATCCATCACTATGAATTAGGTGTACAATGCTCTCACCGAGGGTCTCATGGATTCGCTTGCCACAGGGTCCCTGTATTATGGAACCTTCTTTGAAAACGGCTTTGATACGGCTCTGCAAAATATATCGGTCTCTTTGAGCTCAGAGGAACCTGATAGAGCAAAGGAGAAGAAAAAACAATCCGAATGAAAACTACAATCCCTCTTGCATTGAACAGTAACATAAAAAGTGCAGAATAAGACAGCATGTTGGGATGGGATGGGCAGAACTGGGCCCAAGTTCTGCGTGCACTCATGCTGCAAATTCCATCAGTGCTCCGGTTATTGATTCAGAGCCTCTGAGACACAAGAAATAATACTGAGAGAAATGGGGGGTTTTGTTCTAGCATTCAGGTAGAGAGCTGCCCTTTTGGACACCACATATATCAGTTATAATGTCAAATTAAAGTGCAAAAACGATGTGTTTTATGATTCATTTGGATGTTATATCATGATGTTATCCTCTTAGTCCTACAGAACTGTATTTCCATCCTTTAAAATTACGTTGCATGATTATTGTAAGGCAAAATGTTGAGGCAGAAACCACTCATTTACATCCCCAAATATGATAAAGCTGATACAAACTAACGCCCCCCAGCGGTGCTCTAACATATCTATTAAAGTACAAATTATAAGTATTTATAAAAATAATGGTAAAAGCAAATTGTGACAGTGCCACGCATTTAGCTCTTCTATATGCGCCCTTAGTGGACTTTTGTGTTTCAAAACTGTAGCAATATGTACCTGTTCTGACGTGTTTTGTGGCACTATAAAAAATCTACAGATGTTAGTATTTACCATGAGACAAGGTTGGCAAACATAATTCTAAACATGTCCAGCATTCAAAGAAATTGCATCAGATTGCCATCCAACTGGCCATTTTCAGACAATACCAGAAGGAAATCCACAACAAACAGGATAGCAAGCAAAAGCAGCTAATGAAACAGAGGAGTTGGCGACAGGCTTGAAGCTCTTTAGATATTATGGGATGATAGGCAGGCATTTACAGCTAACAATAGATGCTCACAGATTCAAACCTTCAGGCCTGTTACGCGTCCTTTTTCTGTTAATGGTAAGCAAGTCTATTACTGTCTATCCAGAGTAGTTCTGGTTGGATACTTCACACAGAGAAATGTGCAGATCCTCCATAAAGGTGAAATTACTGTTAGCTTCTGGCTACAAATAGCTCTCGCGAAAGACCGCAAATGGAACGCTTCTGAAGATAGAAATGATAGAGTCAGAGTTAAAAGCACAAAGAATAAAAAGAGCAGAACATAACAATGCCACCTACCTTTTATGCTAAACACAAATTACATTGATGCAGAGTCAAGAAGTATATAAAGAGCTTGTTAATCGACGTCACGCCCCGTTGAATGTTGCGCCATCTTGGGAGGATGCCTGCTGATGTGTTCAATGCAGTGTTTTGTTTTTCTTGTTTGATTAGGAAATAAAACTATGGTAGGTCTTGCTGTGTTAAAATATACAATATTATTACGCAGAGTCGATCAGGAAAAGCCCATGATTCTTTCGATTTCACCATATATCAAACAAAACAAGTAACGGTACATATCAAAACAATAATAGCAGTGGAGTATTATCCTCCCAAGATGGCGGCGCCACTGCAACATGCAACATAGGGCGTGACGTCAGCTTCACATTCTCTAGTGTGTTGCTTCAGCTAGCAGAGAGGAATATTTGAAACATTCTGACAACAATTTAGAAAAGCGTTTGTTTGTGTAAAACTATCATTAGCACAATTTTTTACATTTACCTTTATCAAATCATATTTTCATTTTAATAGAGTTTGAATTGTTATTCACAATCGAAAAGGAGATTAAAATAAAAAGGGTCTCTAAAAGCAGGCATGGAATTAAACAAGAGGGCATGGAATTGGATCTATGATGGTTACTGACCTGGGTCAGAGTGTACAGACTCCAGCTGGTCAATCCGCCATTGTATTGACTTATCTTAAATCTATTCCATTGTAATGCCTGTGTCTGTTCTCCACGAGGTCTCATTAAAATGCACAGCTTTCGGATCAAGCTTTGATTATAACCCACACATTTGGGCACATATGCAAATCTAATGTTTATCAATGCAAGCCATAAGGGGCTTTGTTACAATTTTGTTTTCAATCTTTAGATGTAGCAAAAATGTAGGTGCCCATGGAATCCTATTGTAAATAGGATACTACGTAGAATACATATAATTTCATGAAAACACAAAATTTCACAGCTAATTCTTGCAAGACGAGTCTAAAAAATGTAATACCAAAAAGGGAACCTTATCTGTCGCTGGATGGAACCCTTAAAGGTTCTTTAAAGCACCTTTATGGGTAAACAACACATAAAATGTACATTGTTGTGATGATAAGACCGATTGTGTACCAGTTAAATATTAGGGGTACATAACATTTAACTATTCCTTTGATGGTACGAAGGGGAACCGTACAATAACGTACCAAAAAAGGAACATAATTACTTTGTTTTGTATACCAGTAAAGGTACAAAAAAGCACATGAGGGTAACACACCCGCACCAGAAAAGGTAATTTTTTTTACCTATTTTTCTGAATTACTAACCTCTAAACACATGAAATGCATGTAGTTATAGCACATACATGCATGTCATGACACTCTTCTGTGTGTGTGTGTGTGTGTGTGTGTGTGTGTGTGTGTGTGTGTGTGTGTGTGTGTGTGTGTGTGGGTGTTTGTGTGTGTGTGTGTGTGACAGAAAGAGAGCAGTGATGCTTGGTAATTGAAGAACAGGCCTGTCATTGGTGACCTGTAGGAGGCCAGGGATGAAATGTATTCCATTCTCTCTGCTTTGTGTGGCATTGACAAGCTGCTAAGCCACGATTCTGACAGGTTTGACTGAAAAACAGCTCATCCCGATCGTTCACCTGTCTCCCAATATCTCCTCATTCTCCTGTTCCTCAAACTTGCCCTTTACACACATGCTCATGTGCACAAACACACATATATTCCACCCTGACGCCCTACACACTTTATGACGTGTCACAGGTTTTCTGTCATTGGTCATTTTCACAATGCTACATGTCCACTATAGGACATTCCTAAATCAGTGTCATAGATAAGTAAATTGTTCTTATTACACACATTTTAAGTGGCCTCCGTTTGCATTCAGCATGTCACTTATGTCTTCAATTGTGTGTTCATTACTGTATTCAGTTTTAGCTCCATATTGTGTCACCTTCCATTTTTTTTCTGACTCGCACCGCAGAAGGGAAGTAATAAGACATGGGACGTGTAGAACATGTTTAAATATTCATGGCAGCTCACCGTGTGTGTTAAAACACATCCAGCGCTGGTGCCCATTACCTCTCTCTCCAGCAACCAACCCATGCTAAGAGAGAAATAACAAACTCTCTGCCGATTTGTTCGGATGTGAATGTCTAATCTGGGTTTGAAAACAGATTATGGTGAATTCAATTATCTTTAACTGGACTGTATTAATACTGCATTTGTGCTGGAAAGAGAAGCTCAGATTATGAAGAGAAACAAAGCAATTCTGGTATTCAGATCAGACATGCTCAAACCAAAACTAAATTGAAATAAACAACGAAACAAATGATATGATTTAACTCGTCTACGCATTTTAAATATTGCCACAACAATAAATAAAAACAAATGAATTCGACAATGTTTGTTTTGCTACTAGACTGATTATCCAGTCTAGAAATATTTACAAATTGTTAGATGAAAACAATTTAATGAAAGTGTTATATTATTAAGGTCTTTTCATGAATGAATGAACAAGTTAGTCACACATTTTAAGAGGGCTATTAAAATGTAGTGCAAAAAACGAATAATTTATCAAAATATTTCTGGCAGAATAAAAGGAACGTTTTAATTAAAACTAAATAAACATTAGTGTCTAGAAAAGAACATAAAAACTGCTTTAAAGTGACTTTCCTCATGCACATGTGGTGAAAACTAACGTTTTAAAGATAAATATGACGGCTGTAAAATATCAGTTTAAGAAACGCCAAAAGGCTTGTATTCAGACTGGAAATTTCTGTCTCACAGCACATGAACTCCCTGGAGCAAAACCTGTCCAAATGAAGAGCTGTGGCCTGCACAGAGACAGTCAGCGCTCAATCTCATTTATACTGTGCCTACAGGCGAGAGCTTCCACTGCTCTACATTAACCTCTCAGTCCATCTGTGAGGAACAAGGGTGGACATGTAATCCAAGATGCTATATAAAACATGATAACAGAAATTTGGAAAATGACGTAACCCACTGCTATAGCAATATATTGACTTTTCTAACGCGCGCACAGCCAGCAAACATCAGAAGTGACAAAGTCAACAAACAGCAATAAGAAAGACTGAGCGCATGCCAAGACGCACAAAAGCTGATAAAAAAAGCTTAGGCTTTTTCATGAAAAGATACATTTTTTAACTCTCTTCTCACTCTTGTGAAATATATGTAAATGTATTCAAGGTCAACAAGTAAAGCATTGCGTCTTTTTGTTATTTTGACAACTTTTCCGCAAAACAATTTTTTTATTTTATTTGAAAGAAGCTTACAGAATGAATCAAAATATGATAATTTTACCTACACATATTTATAAATAGTAAATTCAGAAAATCTCTTCATTTTTTTACATTATAAAATGAAATTGCGCATATTTAGTCAATAATAGATTATGTAGATATATTGAATATGCATGTATATTGTGTTTAAATCCCCAAATCCACAGAAAACAGCTGAGGGTTTATGCAAAAGCGTCCATCTCTGATGCAGATCTGCTGGACTGTAGGCAGATTCCAGGTCAGATAATTAAACAACCATCTGTTCTTAAATTGCTGAGACAGGATGGACTGCCATACCAGTCTGACCCTTGACCTCAGGATTAGGATTAGGCTATATGGCTTGTACAACAGCAGACAGGGAAGGAGTAAGACACACAACCTGAAACATATTATAACATCTGATACTGTCCAAATAACACACACAAACAAATGCACGCACGTGAGTGAAATGTACTTGTCAACAATCTTCTCTATCTACCATGAATTTACCAAAACAGCTCAAACATGGACATTTATCACGAACAATAAAACACAAAAACAGTACAATACAATAATACTTTAGAACAGTGGTATATATTACAGAAACACATGATTACTATGCTATGTTATCTTGTAAAGTATAATGCATTTCTTTTGAAGGCAAGAACAGCAGGTCTTTTTTAATCTTAGGAATTTAGAAAATTTATAGGAATAGATCACCCAACCATACCCATTTACTTTTATTGTATGGACACAAAACCAATGCAAGTGGATGGGTACCGCCATTGTTCGGTTACCAACATTCTTCCAGTCATACGGGTTTGAAATGACAAAATGGTCACTATAAATGATGACAGAATTTTTTTTTTTTGGAGAACTATCCCTTTAATCTGATGTGTAGACATTAGTAAAAATGCATTGACAAATAACCTAATTGGATTGGACAATTGTTCATGTAGAGATGAGTGTGTATTTTTGTGTGTGGTGTAGATCAGGTTGGTAGAGGATTTCAGTGTGCACAGGTATCAAGAGCGAAGAAGCAGAACCAAGACAATATATTCACCCACCCTGCAATGACAAATGACACCGCAGACAGGCCTCAGAACAAGAAGTGTTAACAATGACAAAACACAGCAGTTTTATCTGCAACACAACCCGCAAAAACCTGCAGGCTATCTGGGTCACCCTGCTGCGTTGAGCCTTTATTCGACTATAGATATAAATAACTCAATGTTAAAACCTTGATTTTATCTTAAATATCAATTCCAAAATATTTGCCTCCACTAGCTGAACTTAAAGGTCCGGTGTGTCATTTTTGGCGATCTTTTGACAGAAATGCAATGTAATACATAACTATGAGCTATTTGTTTCTACATACACGGGTTTGTCTCCTCTGGCGACAAAGCGAAAACATGACAATGTCTTAGTGCTGTGTCAGCCACCGTAATGCTTCGAAATGAAGGGGGGAGTTAGCCATTGGTTGCATTTCGCAACCTCATCACTAGATGTCGCTAAATTTTATTCAGTGGATATTTCGTGGTACTGTACTGTATACAGAACTGCTGATGTCCTATGAGTCATAGTGTGCATTTTAGACAAGAGACTGATTAAGATTGATTGATAACTGCCTGTTGATTACTTAGCATGTATGAATCCTCACTGCATGAATACATTTGGACACCTACACACACGCGTTTGCACACAACAAACTAACTATTAAAAACAAAAATGACGTTTATTAAAATAATTCATACATCACATGGTGACGTGTCAATTAGGGCTACAAAGTCAACATGCGTGAAGAGCCGACAGAATAATTAAATTGGAATATTAATGACTGAAATGTCCGTGTGGGCCCACAGCCTATGATCAATCTACAGCTAATGAGTCATTCGTCTTGGTCTGTTCGGTATCCCTCCCTCACACCGAGGGCAAGCAAAGCTCGAGGTCGTTGATAAACTCTGCACAAATCAACATCTAAACAAAAGCAATTTGTCCCTAATAGCTTTTTGCATTGGGACGCGAAAGGTGTTGTTACCGGTGTAAACGAATTGTTTGTAGAGCAGAGCATAAGGTGGTGGGGGGTTCAAACTGTAATTTATCAACGAAACACTGTTCTACATTCTAGCAGAGCAATTCTAGAGATATCCATTAGTTTAATTCTTGACCTTTACTTTGCTTCTTATTCGGCACATGCTGTGTTCTCCAGGAAGTTCTGGCAACTGCGTTATTTCCCATACTGTTCCTCTAGCTGAAAAGAGAAGAGCATGGCGCCAATGTCATGGGTTCGATACCCAGGTCATGAACTGATTTAATATATTTGCTCAAAATAAAATGTGTTTATTTTCACCTACTTCACATATATCTTGTGATGCATTCTGGAATAGTCACTGCGCAGCTGTTCTGGAGTTTGCTTGTTTTTTGAGGGGTGGGCGTTCGTGTCTGAAACAGGCTATTCTGAGGCTTATAAATCTTGACCTGGCCAGCGCAGGTCTGCATCCCATCAGTGGAATCATATCCCATCCTGTCCGGTAATAGGATTTCCAGCACCACAGTGATTTAGCGCTTAAGGAGCTAGTTGGGTTCATTTTGTGATCCGAGTTTAAACCATTTACGCGCTAGCAAAGTTGCGTCCTTGCAAAGCCGTTCAGTGCCAGTCACCAGAATGGCGTGAAGTATGCTACCTTCAGTTATTTTGTCGTTTATTCCCATAAACCGTGGACAGACAAGTTGGCAAACAGGGTCTCGAGGGCGCCTTTGTTTGAATATGCATTACCTCCCAAAGGGCAAACAACTTAATGAATATTCACGCTCAATCTATAGCCCAAGGCTTCCTATACATTATTCATGCATACCGCTGTAGACGAAGGCGCATCAACTTTGTCAACAAATAATAATTGCATTAAAAAACCTGCTGAAAGTTCAAGGTAGTTTTTTCATTCAGAATAACAGTGTATTAAAGAGTATCAATGGCCTGTCACACAATGCCCATTGCATCTTTCAGCCAAGAATTTGATTTAGGACAAAACAACAGTTTCTCAAACCTGTTACAACTCAACATACATTAAAACAGTGGATCCCAAACTGTTTTTGCCGTGCCTCCTTTTCCTAGAGAAACATTTTCTTTTCGAGTCCCACCGTAACCCAACCACCTACATACACCCAAATATGAACAGTCTTATGGAACATATAATATTTATTAAATTATATTTAATTTGTACATGCAAAGGAAGTACAAGTGCATTGTTTTTTAAGTAAGCTCTTAATAGTAAGCAGTAGGAAGATTAGAAGCTAAATATTATAAATATAATGTTATAATGATAAAAATCAGTTGAATTTATAATCCTGGGAATCAAAGCTGACAATACCTAAGCCGTGTTGCGCCCCCCTAAAGGGCCCCTATCCCCAAGTATGGGAACCACGGCATTAAAAATACTTCCTTGTATGGTGTGCTGTATCATTCCAATCCTAAAAAATGCATTTCTGTCATGACAACTCTCGGAGGGTTTAGAATGGTGGTGTACATGACATATAAATGTATTTGGTCTGGGTGGAATAGATATGCTACGCTGCTGCAGCGGAGCAAATACGGAGACTTGCTGCAGCCAATACATCAACAACATGCTGCTTTGTGCATATAAGGAATGCTGCTGCACATATAACAAATGAATAAAACCTGTATCTTACGTGATCACCTTATACCAGATCTATACAGGTGGACCTGGGGAAAGAGGAGGGTTTCTGAAATGTGCTGCACTTCTACAACAATCACTAGCCGGGATTTAAACGTATAGCAGCAAGCTCATTGGCTGCTGATACGGAGGAAACCAATCACTTTACAGTGTAGTAAGTTATCATGTCAGATTGGTTTAGATTTTAGGACTGCGCCATCTAGAGTTTCATGCCGGAACTATTGTGTCATATACACATTTACATATATGTCATATAGTGCACTGACATATGAGAAAGTACACATGCCCAAACAACAACATTTCTATTTTATTCTTATGCCATTCATTTTATATTTACTTTTATTTAAACCGTGAACATGACTCCCGGGCAAATATTTTGATTCTAACTTCCCTACGACCATGATTCAACAAAAACTGGGGACAATGGATTTGTCAGCTACGTCATTCAAGTGTTCACTATGTCTCAAACATTTATCCTAAAACATAAACAGACCCAAAAAACCTCTCTTCTGAATCTTTACAGGTGAATCTTGCCAGTTATTTTTTCTCCCCATGAATCAAATACAACATAACCATAAGTATCCATTTAATCTTACTGCTGCCAAGTTGCAAGCAATTGAGACATTAAAGAGATCTTATTTGTGATTTGCTTACCCATGGTTATACGAAAAAAAAAAAAATCTAAACGAAAGACTTCACTCATGCATTTTCCAGTGAGATCAAGTGTAGAATAACAAAATGATAAAAGGAGTAACTTTGATTCATAGCTGACATGTCATGTCCCTGAAGCTCTCCAAACCTGCTGAGATGCTGTGTGAAAAACAACCAACTCAATTTTGATCATCGCATCACACCGTTTTATCTTCTTTCACCAGAATGAGACAAATGCTTATTAGCAGGTGAAAACCCCAAAACCATCGCCCTATTACCAGGGGAGGGTACTGTTCTTCCTCCATTAGACAACGGAGGCCTAACAAGAGGACGTTCCCTGTTAAAAGGTTTCTTTTCTGGAGGGGAGACGGTCTGGGTGACAGTTTAAAAGCTTCTCCCCTCCTGTGAAAACGCTGCTACCTTCTTCCGTGCAATTGCACGGGCTAGTCAAATTGCATTAGTGATGCACTCTGTCTTTATATTGTGACACAATGGGCCTTAAATGTGTTGCTATTATAAAGTCTATTTTGAAAGCTCTTTGCCGCCACCAACAACGATTATACTGTTGTGACATTGTTTCACAGCAATCAAATATATCATCATCAGGACGATCGATACAGACCAATTAACTAGAATTGTAGGCGAGCTTTTGTGGATCTGCTCTTCACCAGTGTAATGATCCCTGTATACAACTTTGCTCATAATGGCCGACCTTTAAATAAATAGTGAACAAATGGCCTTAAAATGAACAAAAATATTGGATGATGCACATTTGGTTGCATTCTATATTGATATGAATTAAAACCGAACAGCTAGAGTTTGAAAAGTAAGGTTTTACCTTCACATCAGATTTGGAGGTCAGAGTTCTTGAAGCAACAGAGATTGAATGACAGACGGCCTATCTAACTCGAAGGAAAAACAAGAAACGAGGGACGTATTTAATAAATCGTACAAACTTCTGAAAGTGGTTCATTTTCAAACGATGACCCATTAGAATTGATATAACCGTATGCGTATGCAAATCGGGGCTTTTGCAACTGTCTTCGACCAAATATGAATATGCAAGTCTTTATTGTGTGGAATAATTGGTGGAGATTTGCATTTGTTTATTTGTATCCATAAAAGCGTGGAATCTTATTATTCATCACTTCAAATCTAGAGAGGTTAATTCTGCAGTTTAGAATGCCTTTATGCTCCATTCAGACGTGATCGGAAAAAGTAGATTTGCAGCAGATGATGACACAAGAGATCAATCAGAACGTCAACTTTAAAGCTGCTTTCGAAGCTTTGGAGAATACGGAATAAAACCGACACATTCCTGATATTCCATCTTCATGGAAGGTTTCCATGGCTGCTTGTAGCGATTACAGCCAGACTTCAGACATGAAAGATCCATTTTATTTCCCAGTTTATGTCTTTCCAATCAGGCACTAATTTGGAAACCATAAAGACACAACATAACTGCAATTACAAAAATGTAAATAAAAATCAGCAACGATTGCCTCTGGAACACAATGCATTGTTTTCATTAAGGAAATGGGTGAAAAATAATAGGAGAAACACAAATTTCAGCTTTGATGACATTTTTGCACTGGGCTTTATAACAGCATGTCCAAAACATGTCATCATGCAAATGACCTTAGAGCACATTTTTTTCCGTCCGTCTGATATGAATACTCAAAATTATCATTGTAAATTTAATAAAATGCATCTAAATTTAATATATATATTGTTATTGCCCTGAAAAGATCATGTAATGAAGATGACACTGTGAGCTGAATTGCACATGACTTTGATATCATCTTTCTCCAGCAACTGTATTGTGAAGATAGAGATGTGTTTTATTGAGAGAGGAAGGTGAAATGGCAGAACACTCTCCACACACTCTATCACACATACACACACACACACACACACAAGCGCACACGCACACACAGACACACACACACACACACACCTTGTTAATATCTGAGTGACCGGCACAAAGCACAAGACAAGAGCTTGATACACATTGCAATAAAAGGGACAATATATCTATTAAATTTGTTTTTCACCTCAATTCATTCATTGAAAAATATATACCCTATATTCAGATCAATCCACATGTGCATTCAATTAATATTCCACACACTCATGAGAGCATGCTTTATATAATCTTAATCTTTTCTAATCTTAATCATATATTTTCAAACCAAATCTGCATGTCAAACAAACAAGATTCTCCTTCATTCTGCTTCTTTCTTTAACCGACTATGATGAACACTTTCCTTAATTGTTAAATTAGACAAGCTTTAAAACAAAACTACTGGTGAAATGCCTTGAGTCTCATTTGTATGACTACAGAAAACTGTGATTCGGTCTGTGTGTGCTGTATATAGAGAAGCCTTCAGCTTGACCCATAAATCATTCATGCCTTCCCTCCTGTATCGACACAAATAATTCTCCTCCACTGCTTCAGACAGAGCAGAACTCAACCGAACACTGTACAAGACACATCAATATCAAATCATACACAGACCAAAAAAGGAAAAAAGTATTTTATTAAATTCCTTTCATCTCGCCTTACGCTTCATGTATTGTGTTTTCAAAAGATGGATGACGTTCAACAGTCAAATCTTTGCATAAAATGGTTACATTTAATCGAACTATGCTAAATAATAAAAAGAACAAGAGCTAATTGGTCAGAGCTGTGCTGTAATAAATTTCCCGTTGTAAAAGAGCAGCAAAGACAGACTGAAGGATTCCGTTCTCCAGAGAGGCGTGTTATTGTGGAGCGATGCTGTGCTGATCTCAGTGCAGCTTTAGACCCGACGCAGCATTAATAAATAGGTCATAGAGCTTTTTTACCCTCTGAATGTTTCAGGCTCGGCTTGGCAAATTGAACATAATTAAAGCCCAAGGCAAAGGTTGCACTTTCCTTGAAATAACAGGCTGTGTTGCAGCACACGAGAGAGAGAGAGAGAGAGAGAGAGAGAGAGAGAGAGCAAGAATGCTCTGAGGATCTGTGCAGCCTCCTTTAAGGACAAAAGAGGATAAAAGCGAAGCAGGAGCCATTACTGCAAAGCTCACAGCTACAAACGCTGAACGCTCCTCGCCTGCATAGTGGATGTACAATTTCTATAAGCATCTTTCACATATATGCTGTAAACAAATTGTGCACTTATTGCTCTTTTTTAACGCTACATGTCTGCGAGAATATTTGTGTGTGGGTGCGTTTGTAATTACCTTTAACTGGCAGGGCGTAGTGCGGGGGGGCTTTGGTGTCACAAGACATTAGTGTCAGTGCCCTGTTTAAGCACAGTACCTGGGCTGGCTTGGGTCATGCCAGCATCACGACCGCATTTAGCCAATACGGATGCAGGAATATTATGCTCAAACAGGATACAAGATTCCTCATTTGCACCGATGAACCAAGCAAGAGAGCTTTTCTGCACCTGGACCTGCTCAATAAACGTAATAAATGGATCAGTGATCTAAAACGTCATGCATTTGGTGAGGGGATGCATTTATATGACGTTGACTGTTCAAATGTCCAGCATACAACTGTTAAAGTATTTAAAATATTTAAACATTTCGTTATTTACCAAATAGTACTAAATGTACAGTGTCAAAACGACAATTAAACAATACAAAAACAATGTGGTACTATCTCGAAAACTTTTTAAACTGCATTTTGCTATTAGAATGACTACAGTAATTAGCATGGAAAATGAATTTAACTGAACTAGTGAAAGAAAGTCTTCGCAAATTACGACATGAAAAGGTGTCGCATCACAAGGCCATTCGTTTTACATTCATGCACATTAAACCTTGATGCTGATTTAAAAATGTCTACGGACCGCTTATGCACACATACTGTTAGTTGAAATAAACAATTTACAACAGGACATAATCTGCTCCCATCAGACCTGAGCTCGTTCTGAACGCCGAGACGTTTAAAGGTCTTGTGTTTTTGAGTGAACGTAATGGGAAGGACACGGAATGATTTACTCTCTATTTGAAAGCCCCAGCTGGGTTAAATGCCTCTTCCACGTCCTCTCAGAAAATTAATGGCAGAAAATCTCAACCTGAAGGCTTTGATCCGCCATAGGGCGCATGGGCCCTGATTAATATGCAACATTATTAACTGTCTGTGAGAGCCAAAGAGCACACACAAACACACACAAACACACAGAAGCAATAGCTTCCAAAGTGTAGGCCTACATACCAGAACAAAATCTGTCACCCGTTGTTATAGTTTGTTCTTTAACATCTTTCTATTTCAAATATTTTGTGCCCGCTACATTTCACACAGTTTAGGCTGAATTGCTGATGTCTTTTGCTAAACAGAGATACAATTTGACTTTAATTATCCAGCGTTTGTCCGCATGAGAGAGAGAGAGAGCCGAGGATGAATAACAAAAAGCGAAAAGATAGTAAGGAAGAATAAGGAGAAAATGGAGGTAGAGAGAAAGGCAGAGAAAAGACGGCAAGGTTCTCCTCCCCCCTCCAATCTCTTCAGCTCACACACTGCGTGTGCGCAGGGGTCACGATAGCGGCACAAAATAATGACTGGGTGTTTAAGCGCGCGCCCGCGAGTGTGCAGTACGCGGCTCTGAAAATAACCCGTAAATATTTGTGTGCAATTTTGTGCTATAAACACAACAATCAGTAAAGAGATATTCATTTCGGCATCATATCTGACGAACATAAATATTACTTGCACGTGCGTAATTCTGCATGTGATGCGGTTGTGATGAATGCGCATTCAAATATGCAGATTATTCTGCGTTGTACAGAAAATGTGAAGCGCTCCTTTTTTCCGCCAATGTTCGGGATTTTCATATAACTGCCATGATTAGATGAGAAAAACGAGCCGATCCTGCATAAATTATCTGGCGATATTATGTGGGAGAGAAGCGCTTCAGCTCAAGTTATCTAGGTCATCCCACAACGGCTTTGTGCGTTTTCATACACCACGGCTAGGTTCACGTTAACGTGGTATCTACTTGCGTAAAAATCATTTAATCTTATTGCAACAAATAGCATGCAAGACAAATAAAAAACAGAGACATTTAAACTAGGTGCAATGGCAGGGAGGTCGACCCCAGGGTTTGGGCACCCCGGCGCCTCTGCTTATGATATTGCTTGTTTCCCGACTGCTAAGTGTGACCTCTGTATGCTGTCACAATGTCATCCACCCTACGCTGTTTTCTCTCCTCCTCGCCGTGTCTCTCTGCGTCTCCCCTGGCAGCAGATGCACCACATGCATGCCAAGGCTAGGGGCAGGCGCCATGATGGACAGATGGAACGGGTGCGTTCAACAAGTGTGGAGTGCAGAGGAAGTTAGCTGGAGAATTGCAGAGAGAGAGGTGGAGGTGTAAGAGTGTGTACGTGTACCTACAGATGGCTGGCTGGTCCATGGGGCCCGACTGTCATTATGTGCTCTCGGCAAAGAAGAGAAAGACTTTTATCCAGAGCCCTGAAACGCAGGCAGCTGCTCTCAGCACCATGAGAATCTAGTCAGCGTGACACAGGCCTGAAGCTGCACTGCCCACTGAGGTGGACACAGTAATGCAAAATTAACATCCAACCTCTATGCCCAGTCATGACATGCAAGTTCATAAATTTCTTAGAAATTCAACTCACAAATAGCAGATTTATTTCCTTTGAAAGTGTCTAGGTTTGTGTACAGATTCAGTCTTTTTGGATAAACTGTAGTTGCGAAACAAAAAGCAAAAATCTGGATTTGTATTCACAGATATTGAAAAAAAGATCACCTTCTTGCACTAGTTATTCCAAAACTGTTTTTGTTTTAGGAACTGATAGCCCTTAGTCTCTAATCACTGTTATTTCAAAGTCAACTTTCTTAAAAACGTCTCTTTATCTACAGAAAAAAGCAAATTAAGTTTGGAAAGACGTATGGGTAAGGTAGCCCTTGAATATAATATACGCATTTCATTTATTAGCTTCTAAGAGCCATTTTATCCATTACCTCTGTGTCAGACACAAATCAAATACCAACATGAAATGTCAATACAAATGTTGTACAAATAAGATCGTAAACCACTGTGAATCGCTTTTACTGTTGTGCATACAGCATCGATGAACTGTTGCAGAAAAAGAAATGTCAATATTTCTCTGCATCTCAACATTTGGTTTAAATGAACAACGTCGTCGACAGATGCACCTTACCTAAAAATACACGAACCAGAACTGGAGGGAATCTGTTTAACGTTAAAAGAGAAGATTTGAATGAAAGTGCTATTTGAAGCAGGTGGCAAAGTTGGCATGATTTATATACTCCGCGTCTCTGTGATTATATACACACAGCTGAGAGGCAGAAACAGTGACGGTATTCACCGCTCCGCTTCTGAATTCCTCCAAAACAATAAAAGAGAAAGCAAACTGGCTAACAGACTTCGAAAACCGACCACTTCGACTTAAATCAAATCTCAAAGCATGCAAAAGTCCATTACGGGGAATTAGAAAGAGCAGCCATCTCAGAGAAAGCATCATTCACTTTTATCGAGTCAGAGCACTTGCCTTTGGTGCATTGTGTACCTGTCAATAAACTACAATTCAGAGAAGACTGTTGTCCTGACAAATTGTTGCGTATTAACGCACTCGGTCCCTCGCTCGCAGCCAGGGCCCCGGGGCATGCTGGGATGCATGGGTAAACTCAATGTTACCCTAGGGAACAACACAAAAATCTTCATGAGCCTTGTTGGGGTTTAAATGCATTGCAAAATTTCCGAGCCTGTATGGATGTCATCAAAAATAATACATATTTATGTTAGAGCTGCAGGGGGTTTTGTTGGCTACATGCTTTTATAGAATGATTAAATATAATGTGTATTTATTATCTTAGGAAGGGGAACAGTAATTTCAAATACAAAAATATATTTTCTGCCAACAAAGCATGAAGATGAATTATCTTCTGCAAGATAAAAAAATATATATATACATGCAATGAGCTGTGCATGAAGGATGCGATTTTATATTCTAGATTTTCCTAATTTCATTACAAAAAAATACAAAATATTTTGCAAAATATTTTTTAATAGAAACATAAGCAAAACCAGACAAAGTACATCGCTGTAGGAAGCATCAGTGATTTCTAAGTCGGCAGTCGGGCCTTCGTGATATCTGCAGTTTGGATGCAAACAAAGACGGCAAGCCTTACCACACCCCCACCCTCCTTCTCCTCCTCTTTTACCCCCCTGGGTTTCCTCGGCAGATAAATGAAGACAGGATCTTCAGGCCTAGATCACGTCCCCGGTCCTCATGGGGAGCCGAACCCACCACCACCATATGCACCTCGAAAGATAATGCGTGCCGTGCGAGAATCAATAATGCAACAGTAAATTCATTTAAACACACATTACCCATCCACTTTAATTAATGTCGCCTCGACTTCAATTTGTCAATGTCACTTGTTGTCCCCCTTTTGATATTTATACCAATATTCCATCCTTCTCTCCATAGGAAGACCCTCACCAATGCCAATCCCTAGCATGAGCTTTCACATTCTTTTTTAAATTAAAAAGCACAGAAAAAATGACATGTTTCAACACATCCCAAATATAATTGATGATGTAAATCGTATTAAGGGTTATAAAGGGAAGGGAGCAAAACATAATACTGGGAAATGGTGGAAATCTCTATGACTCGCGTATGAGCCACATGATCAAATGCTAGAGAAAAACGGCAATTGGTTGTGCTGCTTGTTTTAAAGCTTCAAAATAAGAGCTTCAAATTCTCAATATGGAGACAGTGTGACTAAGGGAAATAAGCCCTGCATTCACATAAAAACACATTGACTGGTGTTGTAAAAATACCCAAAACCTCTCCAAAATAAATGTATTTAAAAATTAAAGCTTTAAAGTTTCAATTTTGGCTTAACTCTTTCAGAACCAACAGACATCAAAATTGACTGGGAGGACCCTAGATGGGAACAAATGTTTTTATAAAATTTCTCTACATTTCCATTCAGCTAAGGTACCATTACAAGACTTAAACATGGAAACCCGGCACATTTTAAACTTGAACTCCATCCTGCCCTCTAATATTCCCTTCCTGGAGCTCAGTCCGATCTGAAAGTTGACAAAAAAAGACAGATTAACCATGAAAAGAAACCTAAAGCATATGCTATTTTCCAAAATCCGTGGTTTCAAAGCCTGCGAGAGGATTTGAACAGCCTTAAGTACGCTATCATGGCTTCACTTGTGGGGCATTTTTATTTGCCGTAGTCAGGTTAATGAGCCCACCAGCCCACTTGATGTCGAGAGGCCTACCACAAAGACGCTTCTCATTAGAGGCTGCCTGGCACGGCGCGGGGAGACAAAAAGCACATTCACTCACTTTGAATACCATCATGCTCCCCATTGCTGCCAGCCTGTAGCGTTGCACCCGTGGCATCTATTCTACACGCGCAGACACACGTCTTGGCGCTCAGCCAGTACCACCTCGGCCCTCTTCTGCATGAGAGAGCGCCCGGCGGGGCTTGGCCAAGCCCTGGCTGCACGGGAACATAGCGGGCACACGACAGAGCTGGCACTGTGCCACGGGCTGCAGCCCAGCCTGGTTTGCTGCGACGACAGTTTAAGCTGCACGTGCATTATGTCCTCCTTCAGGGCTAGATGAGAGGGTTTTCTATTGTGTTTCTTTATATACACAAACACACACACACACACACAGAGACACACACAGAATGCAACTTTATGTGTTACAAAGAGGGAAGGAATCGAGTGACTATAATCAGCCAGTTACTCAGGTCTGAGAGCCATTACCTCCTGAGAGGGGATCAATGCTAAAGGATTGAGAAGTTGGCCTATTCACTGTATAGTTGCAGCGTTATCTGCTTACAAACAGGTGCACCCCTTCACCAAGCCTCACAGATGCATGCTGGGAAAATGCAATTCTGGAATCAGAGTCTTGATTGGTTAGCTGCACACTAAACACGTTTCTATATTAGGAACCATAGAAAATGTCCAAAGAATGTGTTAAAACCAATTTTATTTGAGAGGATTTTAGAAGACCTGATAATAAAAGATGCACAAAGTTTTGTCTCTTTCCAATTTTTGGTATAAATACAACATTTTTGAACAATGTCAATCTAACGTTTATTTATATTGCACTATTTGATTCAACCGAAGTTGACCAATGTGCTGCACATTTGAACAATAACAATATTTTATATCGTCACTTTCCTTCCAAAACCTTGTGTCCAAATTCGCTTTTTAGGAAATGGAAAAAAACATTGTACTTTTAAAATGATTTAATTCTGCATTGTCAATGTGGACAAGCACTTTTGTATACTTTATATTGGTTAAATATTTGACAAACCCTGCGTCAAATATAAAAGGCGGCTTACAATAATGATTTATGGCAAAGAATCTAAATCACACAATATGGGGATAGGCCTATAAGGTTTAAGATAGACAGCTGCGATATTAAAAAAAATCAAACAAGTACAATATTTACAATAAATACAAATTTTTTTTTTTGCTCTTTTCTGTTTTTTTGATTGAGGTCAAATGACAATATGTTCCAAGTTAAAGAAAAACACAGCCATTAAACATTCCACAAACATCAACCCATCTCAACGATACTAAATACAGATGTTAAAACTACATGTCTTGTACAGTCAGTTAACACTGAGATTTCTTTCACAATTCAGACCGGGCAGGGTTAGACACGATTTTACTCTCTGCCTCCATCGCAATTTATAGAACGCATGGCAAAACAGCTGAGCGGACTGCAGTGATGTCACTTGCACTGATGGAATGCTTTGTTCCTCAGCATGTGCGCATGCCACCTGGGTCTGAGCGAGAGCATGCGAGATGCACGCTGTGTGTGCTGCAAGATGGCTCAGGGTCCATTAATTTACACCAGTCACCGAAGGTTGACACCGGGATTTCAAACCTTGTTTGAAACACCGACACATCATATTGTACAGTTCGGTTACGGAGGATATTCCATTGCTCAAAATCAAATCGTAAAATGGTTTTATTTCTGTGAATTTACAATCCAATTTCAAATGCATTTCCATCTCTATCTTTGACCGTCTGTTTGTAAATGCAGTAGGGAACCGCAGTTAAGGTAGCTGAAGCATTAACGGGGAATTATACTCATATATTTTTAGTAAGCCTTTAGGCACTTCCAGTGTCCCTAAAAGAACACGGTTGCTAGGCAACCATTATTGTTGCCATGGAGATTTACGTGTTGGCAGCTGCTGCAATCAGCATTAACTCAAGGCACATATTTTCATTCCAGCAGTCAGGCGATAGCAGGCAACTAGGACAGCAAGTTACTAGGATATTAATCGCATGGAAACATATGTTCACCCATCATTGGCTGCATTAATAACATCATATATGGCCAAGATGATCGTAGCAGCTCGAAGTGAATTTCAGACTCTGCCAGACCTTTTTTTGCACGAATGAGTGACAGTCCCACTTTCATTCGTTTATGGTTTGCACCCTTTTTAGAGATACAAAACACAGCAAATGCTTTTTGATAAATCGGGAATAAAACATCTTGCACATAATATTAGGATGTTTATTTATTGGGTCCAAATGTGAAATGTTTTTGTAACATTTGAATTAACCTTTATATTCAAAGCCAAAATCTAAATCTATAGGACTGGAATAAGCAGTTTTCAAATTATGTAAACTAAAATATACATTTAGTAGGATCATTTGTATAATTTTAGACACTGCTTTGGTCACAAATCAACAAACAGATTTTTGGTTGGTTCATACAAATGGAAAACTATAAAACCAGATAGTTTTTGAATTTATTGGAATTCATCTGAAGCCTTTCTTCTTTGGTGGACCCACTAAGGCGCATAAAGATTCAGTGGCACGTGTGGGTGGATGTGCAATGTGAAGTCTATGCTGCAATTGAAATTTCCAGCCCTTTAGTTCTGTCTGTCTATTTGTTTATGCAGACAAATTGACTATTTCCAGTGAAACTGTGTTAGCCAGTTATACCGTATTTCAAAGGCTGTGGGGATAAGTGATATTTTCAAAAGATTAAACTGCTTGTTGCAAAGCTATGCAAACCTATTGGAACAATTGCGGCACTGGATACAGCAATGCACAGAAAGCGTGCACACAAACACGGCCTAATCACTGTTATTTGGTGTGCTGCTCTATATGCCACTTCTCAGGTGACATCAGATGCATTGTAATAAAATAACAGATTTCTTCTAGCCTCCAGGCACCATGGGAGAAATTCCCCTGCCTTGTATATCTGATAATGTGTGTGCTGCTGGTGGATATCTGGACATATTGTTATATCACAGAATCCTACTGAATGGGTATTGGCATTATTGTTTATGGACATCAGAGAAAATTGTTATAGAATATAGTGAGTGTGTATACACATAACATAAGAGGCATTATATACAATATAGCATACATATTTTTAATTTAGATAAGCCATTTATTTCAAAAGAGACGTGTGAAATGTGGAGAAGTCATGTGATAACGTTTAAAACATTTTTGGGCTGTTACACTTATAAAAAGAGAACGAGCATGCAGTGTACAGGTACAATGCTGCACAGTAGAAAAAGTATTCCATTGAAAGTATTTCTAAATTTAAAGTCTGTACAAGAAATGACTATTACTTGTTTTTACAAGTAACTCAGCTAAATGCATGAAACATGAATTTAGCCAAGACTCAAAATGAAAAACTCTCCCACATACTTGAGTTCTTGCATATAAACAATAGGTGATTCTAGGTGTGGTATGTATATAGACCACTTCGGATGACGCAAACAACGCAGGTCCATAAAAACCTATTTCAGTTTTTAAACACTACACAAACGTTTGAACAAAATGCAATCAACACAACATTTATAACCGAATCAAAATGTTAAACAAATAAATTGAACACTTTTCCAGTGATTACACAAGTTTAATCTGGTTGTGACATTGCTGTTTTTAGTGCGATTGTACATTTTTGTCTTTAATTGGTATACAAAAAAAACTGGTAAGGTTCTTGAGAGCAGCCATGGCCTTTATTGTGTTTTCTCCTCCTGACATTTAGCAGCTCGGTGCGAGAGAAGTTAGTGGATCAGGTGCCCCGACATGCATGTTTGACCTCGAGAGATGTAAGACAGGAGAGGCCCAACACAGGCGTGAGCTCTCTTGACAAAGAGGACAGTTGGGACAACAACACAGAGGTTCAGATCACCACCCTGACAATAGCTAATGCATATGAATAGTAAATGCTTACATTCAATTACCAAAGCCTACAGTGCTAACAAAGCTTATTTTAGTTAATGTATTACTAAAGAATCAGCCATGATCTTTTAGTGCACGTAAGTATGTGAAAAAAAAACAAATGTCTCTTAAAATGACGTCACGCAAACAATCGGGTCTGCTGTGACTACACTGATGGTCCCGGTTGACCTGAACGAAAATGGACCTAGAACCTAGAAATACTCGTCAGGAGAGGCTGAGTTTTAACAGCTTATTAACAATTAAATTAGGTCACAGTGGGAGATGGGGAACATCTTACATTGTTTCACATGGATAAGGAGATCATCCTTTATAGAGTCAAATGTGAAAGGATGAGCACCCACCTCCACCTCCCCCACTCCAGCTGAGAGCAGAGAGGCAATAAAACAAAAGGTAACAAGAATGACTTGATTGCTCAGCACATAGGGATGACAAAAGAAGTGTCCTAAAAAACAGAAATCACATGGACATTAGCAGATTGGAAAGGGTTTGATTCACATTGGCAATATTGTTGCACATTAAATGTGAACAGCAACAATGATCATACACAAAAACATATAATATTACATATGAAAAACATTAAAATATCTATAACAATGAAACTTACAATACATTTATTTTTCATCTACACTACAGCACACATTTAGAACTAGATCATGCAAAGATTTTAATGGGAATATTATAGTAATGGTTATTTAAAATTGCAGACTGCAGTTCTTAGAAAAGGTCAGGGCACTTCAGAAGCATACTTTTAAAAATGCCCATATAACCTATCTTACAAAATCAATTACCTACATAGGAGAGTTTATCTGGGTAGCATTTTAAGATAATATCCAGTGGATCTGCGTCAACATTCAGTTGAGGTTATTTAAAACAGATAAAACGCTTCGAAGATATTGCGTTTTATTTTTTAATAATGGCACAAAAGACTGGCGATAACTCGGTCGACAGCAGAAATGTTTTGCACGGCTCAAGGATTCGTCTCACACGTGAGCATAAAGATAAGGCGAGATATGTGATCGGAGACTGTACAGCAGCAACAGTATTTTCACTCTGAGCATCCTCGTCATCCTCATCTAACCGCAATGCATTTCATTTGTGACGGAACCTCAAGAGTTGGAATTCGCAGGCACGATATTGGACAATTTATTATGTGTAAATAGAATGCATGTTAAATTTGTACAGATACAAACATTTAATTATTAGCAGAATTATTGCACTCAAAAACAGAAAATAAAATCTGACGTTAAACACAATGTGTTTTTTAAAACAAAATAACAACAACATCAATATTAAATCGATGCATTAGTCACATAGATCGAGATCGTAAATTGAACAAAATCTAATAACATTAATTGCAACATAAGGAAAAATTCATATTACATATTTTTGTTTGTTTCATTACCACATTAAAATGTAAACACATTCTGTGATTTAAATTCTGCTACATAATTAAATAAACGTAAAACATTTAGTTGAACTGTTTACTGTTTTGATCAGCAGTTTCGTAAATATTTAGTAATAAATGTAGCTGAATCCAAAGTGGTAAGGATGCAAACAAATAATAAATGTTATATATATATAAAATAACAAACAAAAAAATAATGTCATTACCGGTGCAACAGAATTGTCCATGCATTAGATTGTGCTATATCTCTAAAACAAATCAATTCGGTTGACTGAAAGAACAACAACAGCGAAAGATTTCAGGCCTGTGAAGACAGAGGTATTTAAAATCAAGCTTGTCGCATTTCACTCATTGCACTTCTGAATTTGTAAACAATGACTGAGAGCGTATACGAAAAAGAGCCTGAAATAACCTCAAAATATAAACTCTGAAACTTGCCTAATCTTTTACTAACATAAATGTAATCATTTTGCATATGTAAAACAGTCTGCACGTACAGTAAACGTATACAATTCCTTACTTGGGAGCGCATAGGTCCACGTATCCTTAAAAAGACAGTCATTCGTTCCGTTGATATATAACCCTTATTAATACACAACTTCACTCCTTCTGGCCTAGCACTGGTAGATACAACCTTACCCCACTTTTTCGGAGAAAAAGGGCCCTCTGGCCAGTCCTGATAAATAAATGTTTATCTGTTCTGAAGTGCAGAACAATAGGTGATGCCCTATGACCCTGTGGAGCCTCAACCTCGCGTAGGGTCATTGTGGCGTGCGGGGAAAGGGGCTTTGGGGCCTGAGACCCAATGCACTGACCCGGAGCTTCGCCATTCATACAGCCTCACTGCGGTTGCCTGCAGCTTCTATTGTTTCAATGTGAACAATGGCGTTTTCCCAGGGAAAGTATGCTTTAGAATTCCCTTTAAAGTCGTAGCCTGACTGCAGCACGATTTCAGTCGCTGGTTGGCGGAGCACGTTGCAAAGAGAATTTTGAATTATATTCATCAAATAATTATTATTTTGGCCCAGCTTTATTAGCTCTATATGATCATTTGATTAAATTGTACATATCAGCGCCTTCCTTGCATCTAACAGACATGCCACGATCACAAAACAGTAGGATACGAATGAATGAGGAAACATATGCTCTTCCTCAAATGTCACGTTAGAACTGTACGTTAAGACACATAATTTGTCTTAGAATGTAACATGATACAATTGTGTAATGTCAAACTAAATGTTTTGTATTTCTGTGTGTTTTAAACACACTAATACGACCAGTAACATAAAGCTATAAATTAGGCTATTTAATGCAACAACGAGTCACACCTCATTGGCTTTTTAATATTTGTCACATGCATCGAACGATCAACGCGTTTCTGGATTCTGAAAGCTATGAACATTAAGCCAAAATTCGACAAGCTAAACCAAAATTATCAAATCTGAATTACACCCATAAACGAAATTATACTTTTCTTTTTTGGTCATAGAATTGATTTTTCATATAACGTTTCTACATAGACTCAGGTCTAAGGTGTGCCTTGTTTACAATGTTTTGTTTACAACAACAGCACGTGCTGAAAATGTATGAATATCATCTGAGGATATAGGTTACTGCAGGCTATATGCTTAGAGTACCTTCTTCGCCTAGTTGTCCTGACTGGCTGTAAACCATTTTTGTTGGCTATATTAATTTTAAAAAATAGCAAAGGAGTCTGTTACACCCAGTTAACAAATTCTTGATATCATAACTGAAAGAAAAAAAATATTTTCAAATAATTCCTGAGAAGAAAGAAAATGTAGGCTACTCCAACCACTACAGTAAAACGCAGCAATGATTATTTTATATATAACGTGGACCACTGTGGCGTAGTAACGGACAACTCAAGACAAACGTATTAAACGTTACAAATTACGTCCCAAATACTAAAGCATCGATTCAACAGTGTACAGTTATTGCGCACCCGTGATTCATAACAAGATTATCGCACATGAATCAAATCTGAAGGGGCATTATTTACTGCACTGATAAAGGTAAAAGTGATTTACATCATGGGTCGGGGTCCTAAAACACTACAAAAGCTTGAGGTTTTTGTTGAGAGCTCTATTGCAATTTTAAATTTGCAACTGTGTGTGTGTTTGAAGGGGGAGAGGAGAGAGAAACTCGCCTCATTATAATGCATAGAACGACCTGCCCTCTTTTGAAAAAAAGAGAAAAACGCAGCCATGCTTTGCAGGGGCTCCAGCCCCTGACTCACTGCAAGACAGGGCAAGTCGCTTAGCGGAGGCATTCAACTACACAGCTACCCAGCGAGAAAACGAGGAATACAAATGTAATTTGTTTAAATCACGAAAACGCGCTTTAATAGGAAGGCAGACCTATGAAAAAAATCTATGGATATGATATCAGGGGAAACCAACGACCTTCGGCTGGGCATGTGGAGCGAACGCGTAAGTGTGGAATAGATTGCATATTTGGGATTACGCACACATAATTATAAATATAAAAATCACTAATATGGAAACAGTATGCGTCAGATATCAGAGGAAGTACCTGTGTAATTGTTGAAGCTTGCTTGCGATCGGCATCATCAGAACATAACGCATCAGCTTTTCCCACGCTGCACTTGCTATTGTTTTTCCAGAGGACGTTTCTGCATGAAAAACGAATGCGATACATCATACAACACGAACGATTTTAACAGTCTATTAAACGGTGATCGCAGTCGCATGTTGCGTTTTTACGCAAAACGTATTAGAGCTCGTTGCGTGTTGGTTTCGCTTTGTTTATGATCGCTTGTTTCGCGGAGACAATAGATTAATGGACGCTGGGTCAACTGGGTCATATTTTATAGCTCATTATGACAGTACAAATACTAATAAATGGGAAGCGTATCGGTGTAAGACCATGAAAAACCTCACGATATTAATTATAATGCACGGCAGATAGATTTGTTTTTATAAAAAATGGCGATTCCCTTTGTTTCTCGAATCCATTCATACGGCCTTTGCGTGCAAACTGGTTTAAAACCGCAAACAGAAATGTAAAGAACAACTGAATGTCCACCAGTCTTTAAACATGGAATAGGTTAGCACATAGTACAGCTTGTCCCATGGAGATGTCACAGACTTGAGGTGTTAGAGGGATGAAGTGGTCTCTCAGTAATGGCATGGCGATGGTGTGAGCAGTGATTGCAGTTCGACCGTTCTGATGTTTCGCTTTTTCTTAATTTCAAGGTGAAAATTCAATTTGATCAATTTAAATTCAGAATTGTGCTATTTTGGTATTTGTAGGAATCACTAACATATGCTGTGTCCACGTAAATGAACAGTATATGCAATTTGTCTTCGTAACGACGCGACAAGAGAACTCACTGCCTAATAATATGTATCCATCACATTCTCTTTTCAAACAAGCTCTGGTTATTTGGTACGTGGAGGTATTATTTACTTAAATGGGTCGAACAAAGCTTAATATCGTAACAGTTTTGATTGGATGGGACAGTAAAAACATGCTTGGACGTGGTGCAGCAAACTGTACTTTTAATGTCTGGGTGTCTACTGCATTGGCAGCAGTTTGTATTGCAAGCAACTACGATCTTCTAAAACTAAGATAATGAAAATGTCTCGTCTTCCCCGCATCCCTACATGCACAAAGACAACATTGAAGAAACTGTGCATATTGCACAGGAAATGCTGATGATGGCACACTTTATTTCAACAGCTGATTATTTTTCCTCTGGCTGTAGGACTTAATTTTCCAGGCCTATTACGCTGATCGATTGATAGCGATGGTGTGCGTTTTGTAAGCAGAGGAAGGCTACTTTAAGCATGAAGGAGTAATTATTAAAGGGAAACAAGTAGCACTGTTATGTCAAAGCAAGTGTGCGCTACATTACTCTCAAGGACATAAGGATACGGTCAGAACGTTGGTCGCAAACATCTGTTTGCCTAGTGACGTCACCACCCCGTGCAATCCTCTTGTGCTTTAAGCAGATACCTTATTTGTTTGGCTGGAGAGCCATTAATCCTAAAGTCAGTCAGCGTGGGGAAAAGACTGGACAAAGAGATGCCAGTACCGTTTAACAGCGCGGACATTGGGAATATCTTCAGCCCCAGAAGATGCTGTGGGAAGTACGTTGTCTTTGTTGGCTCTGTTCCTTACGAATGGAATACAGTTATGCGTCGTCGACTTCTTTGCTGCAATTCCTCAGCGCATTTACATTTGGATGGTGCTTCTCTCGAACATGCATATTAACATTAGCGTAACGCAACGTTTGCCTGGAATTTAATTTTTACCTTCTTTGATGCGTTTGAGGGTATTTCGATTCAATTCAACAGGAAAATTATTGCTTTAATGCCTCTCGTCTGCTAACAATGCGTTTTTGTGCTTTTTCCTTTTAGGTGTTTGAGAGGACATAACGGTCCGTGCCCATGACGCTTTTTTGACAGAGGAGAGGTCCTTTCAAGTGGATCAAATGGTCAACCCCCTCGGTCCTCTTTGTTTTAGACTGTCATTTTGAAAACAGCGTCATGTAATTTCATGCAGACGAAGGCCTTATCCCTTTGCTGTCAGCATTTCATGGCTCTATTTCATCTCACGGTGGTTAAGTCATAATTGTAAACGTTTGCTTTGCAATTCATGGCAAATTTGTATTTAAAGTATGTGTAAAATTGTGTCCAATGACAGAACACGAAAAAGCCGGATGTCTGAAAACCACTTATTTCACAGGAATACAACGCAGTAGCATTCTCTAAGCAAGCTATTCGATTCTTACCGCGATGGGACACTAAACAGAAGACGCTTGGATGAAAGAAGATTTCAAAGGATTTTGTGATAATACAGCGCTTATGCGAAGGGTGCAATGATTTAAGGAGGATGCTTTGTATTTTAGACAAAATATGCGTGATTTAAGACTCTGGCTCTCCGTGTTCACAGCGGACCTTGATTTAATGTCTTACAATTAAGGCACGCGGTGAATGCCAAGAGCGGAGCCTTCCACCTCCGGAGGCCTATAAATAAGGCAGGGTTAAAAAATCAACATGCGTTTTTACATTTAGGTTTACCAATAAAAAGTAAAGCACGACATGGCTTTAAGTTTGTGTGTGCGTTTTTTGTGTGTGTGACGTTAGCCCACCAAAAATGAAGAACAATACAATGCTGCATAAGTCTTCAAGGGGAGGCGCTGTCCACCACATGTGGTGCTGAATTTCTTTTGCAGATATGTGTACGCATTCGTTGGAATACAGCGAGCAAGCACATACGTTTTAATATTTCCGATTTCTACACCTAAATTCATGATAAATAAAGAATTTCATAAATGCATATCTCTGGAAAGACAACATTTCATTTTCAATCATTTTTATTTGCCTCAACTTAACATTGCCGTTTTTAAATCTTAAATCGTACACGTGCATAAACTTTACACATCTAGCTTAATGTCAATCAAACATCCACTCATCCACTTGTCAAGCCGGTTACTTTATCTCACATCTCACAAATAATCTTGACCATTTTTACAAGACATCACCTGGAAATCATTACACTGTCCTCGATATATGGAACTATTTCTACGGCTGCGTCTGCTCGGTTTAAAACAACATACAGAAATGTCCTGCCTAAGAGTCCATTTTCCCGTAATTTTCAATGTATATAAAAAGATCGGAAAGGAAATGTCGACCCCTAACGGCTCCAACCATTGTGTCTGAACCAGCACACAACACAACACGAACGTTTGGAATTTAGCCAACAAAAAGGTATGTTTCTATGTATAATCGACTTGTGCGACTTGTTCGAGCAGTCACAGCTAAGCTAATCGACTGTCAAAATGGTTCATGAAAGAGGAGACACAGTATATATCATGACCGGGTTCAAGAAATAAAAAAAATCAGGCCAAGACGGCACCAAAAATGCATCAAGTATGGCAGTATTGTAACGTAACGCACAGCATAATCATTACAAAGTGTTCGCATAATTGTGTATGCGTCTACCACATTAAATCATCACAAAGAGAGCGTCAACGTGATAAAGGGCAACTTTCTAAAGAACCCGCATCTTTCTGGACTCATCTATATCAGCTTACGATGCAGTACATGAACTAAATCAGTTTTGTCCCTCTATGTACTAGATGCTCTCATCACTATTCTAATCACACACTAGCCTTGACAGCATTAGCACACGCGGGCACGGTTGCACAAGGTGAGCTGCTCTCGTATCAGAAGTACGCGGTAATTGGTATGAAGTGACCACTTTGAAATGATAAAATTGCAACTCACTAAAAAAATAACATGTCTCACTTCGATTGCGTTGCTATGCAACCAGTGATCGTTTTAAACACCAGAACAGAATATTTACATGTGCACAATCACAACACTATTTAGTGCAACTATGCCATCTACAGTAGTAAAATATAATCGCTCATTTAAAGCATTTCTGCCCGGTTTGACAGACAGGGCTTTAAAAATGTATGTTTGACAATTAATTTCCCTGCCATGTCTTCAGATATATCAGTGCCATTGTTTTGTCAAAGATGCACACCAGTAATGCTTCTATCTAAGGCATTTTATTAAAAACGACTTAAATATCCAAATTTAACAAAGGCATAGTTTTAAACTAAGCCTTGTTTGTCAAATGGGGCCTGAATGATGTATTTTATAATAAAACATTAATGAAGTAGCTTAATAAGTAACACATTTAGAAAAATGGTACAGATCTCATTTTTATTATTTTATTTTCATTATAGTAAAAGTGTACAGCAGCTATCATGGTTTTCTTTTGGCAGACAGCCATTTGTATTAACAATTTACAAATATCATTGTTAAACTATAGCCACTATTGTTAGACCATGGTACATTTGTGGTTACCAAGTTTTACTACAAATAAAACCAAAAAACTATGCTAATATGTTCAAACTATTGTTAATTTTCATAAAGGGTGAAATTGTAGCACCATTAGTTTCATCAAATAGACTAGCTGCTGTAAACTCACAGGGGACTGGCTCCAAACAAAGGGTTATCCTGGTAAAGTTAGCCCCTGCATTCTGCCTCCAAAAAAAAAATATTTCTCCAATCACAACCTTTAAAAGTGTCAGTTAAGTATTCTGATCGGCAAACGGATAACTAGTGTCTATAGGCTGATAATGTATGTTCACAAAACAGTGCTCATTTAGTTATCATCGGACAGGATTATACAAAATCCTCCCAAAATATATTAATTTATCCAAAAACTGTTCTCATGCAAACATTCTGACATTTATTGACATTCAGTTGAGCTTCACTGCCATAATACATCCTTGCAATGTCTTCACCATACGTTATTCAAAACACATGTGCAGTCTGACACCAAGTGGACAAAACGGCCATTGCAAAATATTTACGTTGCATGTGTACCACTGCAAATTTGGGACTCTTTGGTAATTTTGGACCAAAAAAGTTTACATTTTGAAATGTGAAAAATCGTATCTTCATCAGAATGAGATGATAATTAAATACTTTTGTCATATTAGCTCTGTGAACAGACAACAAAAATATGGAAAGGATTCGTATATGTTAAAGGGTCACAAAAAAGTCACACTTGGCTCATTCGCGTTAAACATTACCGACATAGTAAATGAATGGGAAATATGAAAACTCTCTTGTTGGTACAAACTACAAAACAGACACTGTGCAGAAAGAAAGTGCACAGCAATCGAGGGGTGACACTAAAACTTAAGTGCAAAATAGTTACCCATGCACAGACACTCAAACACACAGGCCTACTCAAAAAAATTAACTGGTAAGACTGCAAAAGAGCAAATTTTGAGAACATGTTAAAAAAATCAATAAATGAAGTTTACACTGCATGCCATTACACATGTTCTTTTTTACAACCAGATGGCACTAATTTGATTCCCAAAGATTGGATTTTAATGGCCTGGTATCTGTTTTAACCTGAAATAACTCATTAATGGAAAAATATATATGTTAAAAAAATATTTGACCAAATTGTTAAAAAAATTGAATTGTTTTTGATGGGGAGAAAAAATTATAATAATTATAGCATAAATATTAATTAGTACCATAAAATTCTCTCAAAATGCAAATTATAAATGTTTTGAACAAAAATGTATTATATAAATTTTCCTGAAAAAATCCACAGGAGCCAAGTGTGACCCCAAAGGAGCTAAGCGTAACCCCTAAATGAAGAGGCCCAGTAAACTGAATGAAATAACCATTAATTGCAAAATGTTTGTATAAAGTGTTTAATTTATCACTATCCGTGTCCTTATTTTGTAATATATCTTAATTATCAAATACTAAGAAACAAAAAGACTTTCTGTGTGTTCCCTTTATAACAACATTTTAATGTTTGACTGTAATCATATGCAAACCTGGAACTTATCAAACCAAAATTATCTAAAATCATAAAAAAATCATCTTTGAGCTTGAATAAAAGTACATTCAAATCCTAAATCATCTGAACAACTAGGGAATTCAAAAACTACTCTATAGAGGGCTATACTGGAGAGAGACTGCGTACCATGTGAAGGGAGACCTGAGTTTGTGGCTGCAGTTTAACTGTCCAGACTCATCTTGTCTCATTAACTTGGTTTGATTGGCCTTGAAGGTGTTCTTTCCTGTTGGCAATAATAAAGAGCATACCTCAGGTTGTCTGATGCTCATTACTGCCAGCTTCATAGCTCTTAAGAGTTACATTTATTATATTTTAACATATAGAAAATTTATAAAATCATGTTTTCCATAACATAATTATAAAATATGAATAGATATGAATTTAAGAATATACAGCTGAAACATGCATCAGTGGTTTTGTGTCCACACAGGGAAGTCAGAGTTTATATTAGTTGTTCATTAGCATTTTTCAAAATATCATCTTTTGTGTTAGAAGAAATAAAAGATGCAGGTTTGGAATGACATGAGAGCAAGCAAATTATGAATATTTTTGGGGGAACGTTGCATTTTTATCCCAAATCCCAAATCTAGGGTTCATTGCTAAAATATTAAAAAACGTAAGACTTTGCTGTTTAAATGCATACAAACACACCAACAAAAGATAGGATTGTACATTGTCATCGTTTCAAACAAACACAACTTGTCTAGTGCAATTATGACCACGTGGAGGCGACACCAGCTCATAATATTTTTTTTTGTCTTTTTTTGACACCGTTCATTGTCGGCCACTGATGCAACATAAACCCTGAATATAAACTTAACACACACGTGTATAAGGTTCACGCACATGTATGAGCAAAGCAGGTAAACAAAAAATTAGACGAAGAAGTTATTTGAACTAATCTGGTGTGATTCCATAAATACTTTGTTTAATCGGAAAATGCGCGGATTCGTGGCTGCTCTACTGGACAGTACGCATGGCAAACTATTCATTAGTGCATTATGAAAACTTGCATCCAAAAGTAAAACACAGAAAGAGCGCACAAAATTAATTTCAAGTTGTCTGTTATTTGCGGTCAAAATCTAATGACACACGTTGTTGAATACAGATGTCCATTTGTAACAAGAAGACAGTATCTTTAAATCGCGTTCACAGATGGAGAGAGAAATAAAAAAGAGACGGAATCCTTCTATAAAACCTGATCTGAGTGGAGTGCATACAGCCGGGATTGTTTGTTACCGTTTTAATCCCATTAATTAAAACGTTAACCTGATTGGGTAGCGAGTGCGCAGTCCCGATAGGCGACTCTTCTTCATATTAATAGCCCGACTTGAGATAATGATGTAAAAGACTCCCCCTTCTGTTGCTGATGCTGATCGCCGCCGAGATCTACAAAGTGTGTCTCAACACGATAAACGCAGTCTAGAGCACTTTAGGAGGAGCTACTGTCTCTACACCTCACTTGACAAGTGGAGCGGTCATCAACATCAACTCCAATTCATAGAGTAGAAACTCAACACCGCACCCGAGGAGAGTTGCCAAGTAAAGTCTCATCAAATCTGACTTTTTGGAGACTATGGACAGGAGGATGAACTTGGGTGGAGACATTTTTCACAAAACTCTTAGCGCAGTCTCTAGCGCAAAGATGGACTCGTTTCGGCCGACGCCGGGTATTGATCTTGGTTCCAGGGACAGCCAGTCGCCGGTCAACTGTTTTGAACAGCCAGACCTGGTTCAACCCGGAGGACTGACGGGAGGGAGAGCGGGGACGCTGGGTCTGCCGACCGGATCTTTGTGTGTGAAATACGGTGAGAGCGCAAACAGGACTTCGGCTGCGGAGAGTAGCGGAGGAGAACAGAGCCAGGACGATGACAGTGACGGCCGGTGCGAGATGATGCTAATGCCGGACGGGAGAATTTCGATGTCCGAGGCAAAGTCTGAGGGAGGTAAGAAAAACAAAGAGCAGAAAACTCTGAGACTAAACATCAACGCCCGGGAGAGGAGGAGAATGCACGATCTGAACGATGCGCTTGATGAACTGCGGGGGGTCATACCTTACGCGCACAGCCCTTCGGTACGGAAACTCTCCAAAATTGCCACCTTGCTGTTAGCCAAAAATTACATCCTCATGCAGGCACAGGCGCTGGAAGAGATGAGGAGGCTGGTTGCGTATCTAAACCAAGGCCAGGCAATCTCTGCTGCCTCGTTGCCCGCGACCACAGCTCTCACACCGGGTTTAAGCGCATACGAACAGCCGGCTGGTTACCCGTTCCCACCAGGAGTTGCAGCAGCCTCCTGTCCAGACAAATGTGCCCTTTTCAACAATGTCACCTCCAGCCTGTGTAAGCAATGCACTGACAAGCCTTAAACTCTGCAGCGACTTTCGTAGAAGCACATGCGAAACTTTTGACTTAATTCAACGAAACCGTTGACTGTTGAGGAGAGACTGACTGTTTTGAAATGAGCTCAATATAAAAAGAATGCTAAAAACTTTTCTTACACTTGCAAACAATTTCATTCAAAGAAACACATTTGTTCAAAACTGATTGTGTATAAACGGTATAGTCTATACTTTACGTAATGGTTAGAGTGAGATAAACCAAACAAAGTCTATGTCATGGGGGCAGAACGAACAGTTTCATTATCAGCATTAATGTGGACCCCTTAAAATGACGTGTACTACTGACCTGACAACATGCAACCATGTTTTACCTTGTTTATGACGCCCAAATATGTAAGGTTTTACTCGAATCTGCTATTCGTATTCTTGCTGCTTTGAATTTATTTTATGTACATGTTTGACATCTGTTTTTTAAAACCGCATCCTGTTGTGAGGAAAAGAATATTGGACTTTACACAGAGACTTTATTGGAAAGGAGCATACATGATATTACGAAATCTTGGTTAAGATTGTTATTATTTAAAATTGTACTATAATATATTGTTAGTTTGGTGGAACCATACAAGTTGTTTTGGTTTTTAATTTCTCTAAATAGATGATATCAAGTGGGTCTGCATGCTTGGTCTGGTTATGCATTGACATCTTTGCTGTAAATCTCGCAGATTATGGTTATTTTATTTTACAAACACACAAACAGTTTGGCTAGGAACGTGACGGTTTCAGCTTGTTGTCAGGTCAAAGCTAGAAGCATTGTAGATATATTAATTTCACTTGTGACCAGAGAGGGCCATTTGTATGTGTTAATGTATTTGAGAGCTTTATTAAAATATTTTGATCCAACGTATTGTCGCCTGGTTGTATGTTGTTAAGCCTCTAGTAGTACTGATTCTTGCTAGTTCGATAGAGATCATGTAAGATTAATAAATACAATTTGTAGATGACGAAAAGACAATTTGTTTAATGTCTTTGGCATCATGCAACAGTCATTTGTATCACGTTTGGTAACGAACGAGAAGCAAAACATTTAACAAATGCTCTCTTTAAATTAGCAAATGATTGTGTAACAGTAACCTTTTTAATTGTACGTTCGTTTACATGGAATAGTTCTGGGAAAAAAGGCCAGGCACAGGCAAAAGTGAACATCTCTTTGTATCAAAGAAGAAAGCTCTGATGAGTCTCATCATGATCATTTAAAAAATCCGTAACGGTGTCTAATAATGTTAATTTGAAAACAACAGTGTATCAAAACTGTCGACTGTAATACCTATATTCCTTATAATTAAACACATCGTTAAGGCAATTAAAGCTACTGGAAGTGATTAAGGAACATAATTACGACACTGTTCACTGCAGTAATTGGGTGTCTTTAATCACAGGAAACAGTCATCAACATCAGTGTCATTAGTTTGCATTGTTCTAGCTCGGATGCCGATCACAATGACAACGAATTAGATATGGACAGGAAGATGCCCTCTCACACGATGTCGAAGTGCAATATCAACAGTGTTTAAATTCGACTTAAAAACGAAACTTTCGAAGGCAACATGTTGTAGTGTCTTTTATTTTTTCGTCACTCGGAAGATACATTTTTAGACGAAATTTCCAAAAAAGTTCTGCATTAAAAAATTAGTTTTTTGTTCCAAAACATTAGCTATCCATCTTTTTTTTAAGAACTAAAAAAACAAATACATAATAAATAATACGAATCAATAATTATGACAGGCTAATAGTAATAATACAAAAAAACAGGAATGGAATTAACTGTAGCACGTAGCGAGTGAAAACAACAATTTGCTTTAACAAGCAACGCAGGTCATAAAAACAAATCTCAATTGTGAGTCCATTAGATAAATGTTACTTTCAACAAAGCGATAATCTGCACAAAACCTACCAGCAAGTAGGTTTAATTTTCAATCAGTAACGATAATCTAATATTTCAGTCTGATCTGTTGGCAATACAACGTGCATAAATGTTTCAACAGAACATTTAAAACAATTACACAACGTTTTCACGCGCTCCATGTTCAGCACCAGGGACAGCACCAACCTCTCAGTTACAGCATGTCATCGCAATCTTTTCTAGTAAAACTACGTCACCGGAAATACCTTTTTAGTGCAGTGAAAAAAGAGATCTTAAACTGTAGTCGAACACGAATGTGGCACATTCGGGTTTTTAACCAGATATTCCTTCAGTTCTTTTATGCACGACCTGACAACCCCGCTCAACCACCGTTTAAAAAGACAAAATCATTTATAATTTAAAAAGCCATACCCCTTCTAATTTAACACATTAACCAATTACAAGAATTACATTCTTTCTAAAATTTCGAAAAAAAGCATCACAAAACATTGAAAACTTGTGCCTTTATTGTCAGTAAACCCAGCTAGTGTGTCCATATGGCAGGACAGTATTGTTAGACACATGAGTAAACTGCATGGCCTGGGTGTTTTTAATGTTTAAGGTAAAGAACACTAATATAAGCAATGCGAAGCTGGTGAATGAAATAAATAATGGAGGATTGATATAACTTTTCATCAAAACACCATCACATGACACGAAGTGATTGTGGAGTAACTTCACTCATTATTTCAACTCTGTATAGTCATTTGTAAACCATTCATATTCTGGTATGGCTCTGTCCTCTTTAATTCTAAGCACATCACAGATGTGGAGACACATGCAGGAGGCATTAATCAGGGGCAGCAGTAATCAGCCATCACAAAAGCTTTCCTGGATAAATACTGTTAGTAATTTCTGTGTGGAGTCAACATTCAGGACCCTATTTACATGATTTCCATCATTCTTTGTTCAATTTCCCATTGCAACTTTTATTCACTATACAGTACTGCCTTCCACGTCCCTTCACAGACAGAATCGGTGTGAGACAATGACAAGTCAATGCAATTGCGTTAATTATAGATTGCGCAAGGATGCATTATTAAACACAGCGATTAGCTCATGACAAATGGCTTAATCTACTGAGAATTAGAACAGGAGTCTTAAAGAGCAATTTGAACTAGATATCAAACAGATCTTTGCTGAATTCTAAAATGACTCACCGTGAGTTTAACACCCCAAATCAAACACATGCAAGCCAATGGGAAAACTCACAGATAACCATCCTAACAGTGACCCAAAATCAACAGCAGTGTTCTTAAGCCTAATAAAGATTAACCTGTCTTTATTCACGACCTGTGAAGCTACAATGCAAAAGGGAAAAGTGAAAGATAAAAAGGCGCCTTTTCATAAACCATAAAATATCCAATTTACCATATCAAGAGCCACCAGGGCATCTATTTGTAATATAGATGTGATGAATGCAAAGGCGTGATAAACAAGGATATTCAAAGTATACATTATAGTGACCTATTCATATCAGCAGCAGACTCAAAGCTCAGGAATTGATTCATCCTGCTTCTCCGTTCTTATACCAACAAAAAGAAGAAATATGCTGTACATGTACACACGACGCTACCCCAATGGCACTGTAACTCACTCTTGGCCGTTCACGCTGTGCATAAAAGCTCAGGGAATAGAGAATAAAACGACCACTGTTAAGTATTAAGTATTTATTGCTGGAAATGGTTTTGTCAATGTTTAGATGCACTGTCATAAATTCTGAGTTGAAAAGTGTAAACAGATTGAATGATGAAGACTCAGCCGACGCTTATTCACCAAACGGTTACACAGACTTTTGGCAACTTTCAAACAAATATCAATTGCAAAACTTGAAGTGTGGGAAACAATGTTACCGAATTGTTACAGTCAATTAATTTTGATCCACACTCTTAGAATAAATAATTGATTACAAATTATTTATATTCTGGATATAATTGGGGTTTAAAGATGAATGTTATTCAGGTTGATACGGTTTGATTGACATCTAATTATACCAGATTTACAGCAATAAAAATGCAGGAAATCTTTTAAGAGTGTTGCTCTAGTTCTGTCATTGCTGATTATGATCGATTCTTCATATTTAGCAATTCTTAGATTTTTTTAAGCATTTATATAATCTGGATATATGAGGCTAAAAGGCCTCTTAATCCCTTTGCCACACTGGCTTTTTCTTTAATAATCTGATGTAGTTAAGAATTTTCTTGGATTACACGCTATAATGCGCAAGGCTGCTGGTGGAAAATCAATCGCACAGGAGGTCAAAAGTAACAAAACACCTGCAAATTGTTTATTCTCCACAAATCATGAGAGCAGCCTTTTGTGTATTTGAGGGAAAAGTTTCAATTGATAGAATATCTGGAGTGTATGGTTCAGCCCAATTAAAGCCAATTTAGGGGTTATGACAAAGAAAATGTGTAATTCGGATTTGATACGAGTGCAGGCGCAAGTATCCGTGTGTCTGAAAAAGTAAAAAAATAAAAATACTGCAGCATGAGTTTCATTAAACGAAACTGTTGTCACATAATCACCATATGTGTTCTGTTCGTAAAAAAGTGTGATTACAGTCTGATTCCTGCCATGCCGAATGAATCATGATTAATTTTTACCACTGTAAAATGGCACATGAATAATAATGTGCATATTCAAAACTGATACAGCAAAGCCAGGTACAATACTTTTAGCTGTTTGTGAGCAAAAGAGCGCAGCACCTGTTTTAGACAACTAGGAGGGCCGCGGTTTGCGGTCACTGACCCTCAGAGGCTACATTACGACACAGGCATGGTGAAATGTATTTCAAGCTTTTGATATTCATTAATTGTGGCTGTGGGGGAAGGTTTAAAGTGTCAGCAGGACAACACCATTACTGAGGGAGTCAGTCAGAGCATGAAACATCTACAGCGCTCTTCTCTCGCTCCATGAGACAGGTCAGACGTACAGGATCAGCTATGAGACATAAAGTGCACATATGGAGTTAAAGCAAACCTCCCGTGGATTGTTGTTTAATGTGAGGATTAATGTAAGAATCATGTTCTTTTTTGTTTACTACATTTACGTAAGGATTTGTGACTGATAAATTAGAGGACTGTCTTTAATTGTAAAGGGTTCTGTAGTTTATAGTAGTTATAGGAAAGCTTTTTTTCCTGGTCATAAGGTACTACTATGATTCTTTAAACTGGAGTCTGTGAATTAATTGAGCAAAGAAAACCCAGACAATTAATGAAAGCAGGTTAGAGGCTGTTTACACAAGGGTTAGGGTACCGATATCGCAAAGATATTGCAAAATATGTAAGCGTTTTGGCTGTCCGTTTACATGGAAACTGCATTTTAGGGGGACTGAAAACGCAAACTTTTGAAAGCGGGTCTCAAAGTGCAACTTTTTTAAAATGATTTAAAGATGCGTCACATGAGTTTACAAGCTCAGTCAATAAGACCAGTGGAGACACACTATAAACACACATATACGTTGACCAACAATATTATAAAAGGACTTTTGGTTTATAACGGTGCATGTGTAAATGCCAAGGCACATCCTGTTTCTTTACACAACAACATCGCCATCCACTTGTCTGGCGTGCCTACTACAGCGTTTTAAGTTTTCCTGGATCCGTGTACATGCAGACCATTTTGATAACGCTGTCATGTGTATGTAAAACTTTTAAAAAACGCAAAGGATTTTTTTTTTTGTTTTTCATCGTGTAGAGATCGGCTTTACCGTTTATGTTTGTAGACCACTTTGAAAAACACAAAACAACATCAGTCCAGAACCTCTCATTTTAGTTTATCACAAAAGTTAACATTTACAGTTATGCATTTGGCAGACTCTTTGGATAAAATAGGGACTTACATTGGATTATTCTACACATTTATACATAGGTATGTGCAATACCCTGGGATCGAACCCACAACCTTGCATTCTGACCACAATTCTCTTACCACTGAGCTACAGGAAAGAGTTTATATAACTAACACACTATAAAATTGTATAACTAAGTCAAAGTCTTAAATGAATATATCGTCACTGTCCTTCTGAAATCTTGTGTGTATTAATTCACCGTTGTTTAGGAAATAGAAAAAAAAATGTATTGTATTCAATGATTAAATACTGTGTTGTCAAACATGACAAGCACTTTTTGATACTTTTTATTGGATAGAAATTAACAAAACCCAGTGACGAACATTTATAAAAAAATCACAAAATGTGGAGATACAAGGTTTCAGAAGGACAGCAGCGATATTTAAGACTGAATTGTTTGTGTAAAAATGAAACCGCAAGTGCTTCTCGACCAGTGTTTACATCTTGCAAAGCTTTCTATAATCCCAAAAACCCTAATGTTTTGTGCTAAATAAGTGAATAATGTCATTATAAAATAAACTATTTTTATTAATTCAAATTAATCAAAAAAAAAAACTAAGTTTGTTTATTGAATTTAATCTCATTTTTAAAGTTGGGATCTTTAACACCGCAAACAAAAGTACCACAATATGTAATGGAAGATAAAATACTCTAAAATGCATTCCAACTCTGACACCCAAAGCTAATTTCTGCAAATAAAAACAACACTCATTGTAGGCTAACACATGACTGAATGAATGCTATAAATAACAGAGGCAAACAGGCAGGGAACCTGCAGGTGGGAGGGGGTTGCAGGACAAATGAATGAGCTACAGTATCTGATGAACAGCTGGGGTTGTTAAAGTGTAACACCCATGGACATTACGCTTCTTCTCATCCCACTGCCTTATTATGAAACATGCGTCTAAAAATCTCATCAGTGTGTTAGCAAAGAAGGGTTCCTTAATGAACACTACTGTGTATATTTGCATTGGCTAACGCTACAAAGATATAACACATCAGGTGACCACGCTCACGACATCTTCACTAAACACACGGACGGTAAAGCAAGTCCCGTGTCCTTGGCTTCCTGGTGGCCTTCACCTTGCACTTCCGACACAGTGAATTTTATGGCTAATTTCCGGCCATTTCTCCGGGCAGTTCAGTGGAGATTCCTGCAGGAATAATATGCATAATTTGCATGAATCATTCTGATAGAATGCATATCAGCATGTAGACCCCTGTCTGGCAGCACGGCACTTAGTTGGTAATCAAAGCTGACTTCTCTACCAGCCGCCACTACAAAACCACACAAAGCCGTCACCTCATTCGTTTAATAATCTGTAGTGTTCACAAAAAATACAGAAATAAGGAAACACGGTGAAGCATGCAGCACTCGAGGTTACTGTATGCAAAAGCTTTTATACTTACTGGTTCATTTACTGTTTGTACAGGAGTTTATCAATTTTTTTTTTTTAAATATTTTATAAATACTCAGGGGTGAATCAACCTGTTTACTGTCATATCAGCACAGATCAGAATTGCATTACGGGTAAACATTCACTGGTTTATGACTAAAAAACATGAATTTATTTTGGCAGTAATGAAACATTGACTACGACATCTATTTAATGTTGAACAAGCGTTTGTTTGGTGGAACCAAACACAATGAACTATCACCCGCTCTGTAGTAACACACACGTGCCCTTCCAGATCCGCTGCAGTATTAAAGGTGACAATTGGACAGTCATCTGCTAGGTGGAACTTAATCATAATAATCTAGGCCAGGGAGCACAGACCTCTATAACAAAGCTCTAAATGACATGTCTGCTTCATCCTCCACAAAGCACCAGTCGGGAGAGCTGCTTCCTTACTTAAAGGTGCCGTATGTCATTTTTTGGAGGATCTACTGACAGAAATGCGTTATAATACACATAACTACATCTTCAGAGGTATATAAAGTCTTTAGGGCAATTCCGTGAAAATGTATTTTTTTTGTTTTATCAGCTGTTTTTACAATGGTAACAGCACAGATTTTAAACATTTTGTGGTTCAAAAACCCATCTGAGATCTCTTCAAATTTGTAAAGCATTTGTTTTATTTTTAGTGCATGATTTTTCATAGTCTGGTAAGTGCCATTTTCAGGATTGCCACATCCATAACGCTACATATTCCATATAAATAGACACATGAAAATGAATATAAAGTAACTATTCTTTAAAGATGCATTGGGTATTATTGCTTCAGGATTGTGCATTTTATTTCACAGAAATCCTACAAAGTCTTTTTTCGTCCTTTTTTATCACATCAAATGTTTATTTCCCTTTTTGTTGTTTTTTTTGTCATTGACTGATATTAGTTTACGGTTAGACTATCAAACAAGGGTTCGGTAAAATATAAACAGATGGTTCAATACAATCGTAACAAATTCATTTTCTGTACATTTTTATGTCACGTCCATAACGCAAAATGTCACGTCCATAATGCTGGAATTGCCCCTTACATGATGAAGCGTTATGTTTTTATAACATTAGAATGAGCTATTTCTATCTACACACACCACGGGTCCCTGTGCATGGAATTCACCATGTTGTTTCTACAGTAGCCCTAAACGTATAAACTGCTTGACAAGAGCACGTTTCGTAAATTCCCTATCTCCTCCGGCAAAGAAGCGGAAACGTGAAGACATCTTAGCACTGTGGCAGCCGCCGTAGTGCTTGGAAAATGGAGTGAGGCATTGGTTGCAGTTCACAACATCACCGCTGGGTGCCACTAAAATTCATACACTGGACCTTGAAGAAAGCCATACAGTAATAAGTAAATAATGGAAGTCACTGGATGCATTCATTATACAGAATTTTCCCTAAACTTCTAAGTAATATGTATTCTATATTCAATAGTAATCTGTATCGAAAAACAACAATTATTCTATAATATGTCCCCATTAACCAGGTAAACACACATACATGTGTGTGTCTACGAGAGTAATTTTACACGACTATAGTTGTGTGTGAGAGAAGAAGGGTAACCAGGGAGGTCTTCCGCTAAGCACCAGGAGATGAAGTGAATGACCCGGCGCAGTGAAGCAGCATCTGTTTCTGTGCATGTGCTGAGCAAACAAGGCAATTTAGGGCATGTCAAGGGATCAGCCCATAAACACAGCCCCTCCTTCCGAGCGCACGCTTCAAACACCGTAAAACCAGACGCTCTGATCTCATAGAGGTGTGACTATATTATCAGACCACAATACTACAACTGTATAAACAAGGTTTGAAACTACAGTTGCAACATCAATACACAGGTACTCTACTGGGAATGAAATGATGGATGATGCGTGGTACTGCAGCTGCCCGATTCACAGCATGTTTGTGATAAACCGATGCTGTGTTGTTTATGAGCATTTAGAATTATGGAGTACCTTGAGCGGTTTTAGTTGTGGCCTTTCTGTGGGGAACTTTAACACAAGAGGAGAGAGCGTTCATAAAGAGATCGTCTGTCTGTTGGAAAAGCATCATGCTGTCCATATCGTCGCCCTTCTACCATAGTAGTAGGAAACATTGCTACACATTTCTTTGTTCTGTTGAACACAAAAGAAGATATTTTGAAGAATGCAGAAAAAGCAAACAGTTCTGGGGCACTTGTCCTTTTTCCTACTGGACTCAAATGCAGAGAACTGTTTGGTTACAAGCATTCTTCCAAATATCTTTCTGTGTTCGGAACAAAGAAATTTATACAGATTTGGAAAGACTCGAGAGTGAGCAGATGACAGAATTTTCCCATTTTGGATGAACTGTCCCTTTAAGAACAACAATAAAGATGTGAGTGAACTCCGGCACATAATATAACATTACTGTTTTTCCCGTCCAGCTGACAAAATAATGGATTTCCTTTATCTTTTTCATTTTGGCCAATGCATTACTGTTTATAAAAGATAGATCTCTGCATACAAAGCAACTACTCACAAGCACACGATTGCAGAGCAAAGTAAATGTGCCGTAATGAGACCGGGAGCCTGGCCCGGCAACCTCACCTTAACACACACCCTAACTGACACCCTATCAGAAGAGCCGTCAGTCCCCGTTATGTATGGCACAGCGTGTCACAGACTATACAGCATGATCTTTACTGTAGTTTGCGTCACGCTGGGAATCCTTGTCCAAAGGGCTCGTACATTTTATAAACAGGTCATTTACAAAGTACAGAGCGCAAAAGTGCACATTTTAGTACACGGTTACAAAATGTACATTTGCTGCCATGTAAGCAAAGCTTCGTGTGAGATTGATGCGTTTTGAGTGTTTGCCTTCAGGGCTCAGCTAACATCACAGCTTTTCAAGCAGCAGAACGAGAGTTAACCATGACAATACAAAATAGAAACATTGACTAGGTAACGGCCTTCTTAAATCTTGCTGTTACCTGATTATGAATCCCATTCAAGAACACAAAGTTAAACCACAGCTGTTCATTTCTTCCGGTTCATTTCACAGACTGAAGGGTCAGGACGAGTGCATTGCATTATGGGATACAGTACAGATGGGATCCCACAAAAATTTGGCAATTTGGAAAAAATAATCCTCTGGGTACTTTTGTAGATAAAAATGTTTCACAATATGCATACATCAGATATAGCACAACATTGTGAATAAAGGGACAGTTCAGCCAAAACTAGATATTCAGTTAAATTCTTTCAAGCTCACACCGTTTAAAAACTGAATAAGACTCTTCTTTGGAATCCAAACGAAGAGGAATGTTTCCGTGGTTTTGTGTCCATACAATAGAAGACAACGGGGGGCAATGGTTTGGTTCTCTTCTCAACGTTTTTTAAAATATCTATTGTGTTCTGCAGAGGAACAAGAGTCGAATTTATTTATAATAAACAAGACAAAAACAGGCAAAACAAAAACCCTCAATGGGGAAAACAGGATAAACAATTAAGAAGGACACTGACTACAACTAGACTAAGAAACAAAGACTTGAAACAATAAACTAACACTTACTAAAACACGTTGGAAACATGTAACAGGAACAACAACTTCGCAGAGCATCAACAGGAACTAGTACAAGAACATGAACATTGAACAGCATAACACATTCACAATGCATGGCAAACGCAATGAACCGCACAAGACAATGAAACAAGAGGACTCTTATAGGGAGACAATGACAGGATAATTAATAGGGGACAGGTGAAACAGATGAAACACTAAGGGGAAGCTAATGACACGAAATGGCGGGAAACACAGACGAGACTCGGGGAGAGTATGGAAGCCCAAAAGGTCCAAAATCCCTCTCCCCACATGAAACAGGGAATTCTGTTTTGGTTCTGCCTCAAGACCAAGAATTAGCCAGACAAGATAGGCAGAACCGTGACAGAACCCCCGCCTTAAGGAGCGACATCCTGACGCTCCTCAAGGAGACTCACAGGACAAGACAGACTGAGACATAGACAAGACCAAACAAAACATGGAAAACAAAATCAGTGGCAGACAGGCAAGAATCAATAGGGGATTAGGGTGACTTAATAAAAATAACAAACAAGGGAGGGGGGGTGGGGGCAAACAAGAAGACATGGGAAGTCCAAAAGGGGGAGGGCTGGGTGGGAAAGTTCCAGCCCTTGGGGACGCGCCAGGGCGCGGAGCCCCAGGAGGCTTGACAGGGGTAGTCCTGGGGGGAACCGTCCTAGTCCCCTGCAGGACTGGAGGGCTGGACCACGGCTGGAATGCCGGGCTGGACCAGGGTCTGAAGATCAGCCTGACAGGGTTGGACGGCGGCTGGGCAGCCGGACTTGACGGCGGCTGGGCAGCCGGACTTGACGGCGGCTGGGCAGCCGGACTTGACGGCGGCTGGGCAGCCGGACTTGACGGCGGCTGGGCAGCGCTCTCTGACGGCGGCTGGGCAGCGCTCTCTGACGGCGGCTGGGCAGCGCTCTCTGACGGCGGCTGGGCAGCGCTCTCTGACGGCGGCTGGGCAGCGCTCTCTGACGGCGGCTGGGCAGCGCTCTCTGACGGCGGCTGGGCAGCGCTCTCTGACGGCGGCTGGGCAGCGCTCTCTGACGGCGGCTGGGCAGCGCTCTCTGACGGCGGCTGGGCAGCGCTCTCTGACGGCGGCTGGGCAGCGCTCTCTGACGGCGGCTGGGCAGCGCTCTCTGACGGCGGCTGGGCAGCGCTCTCTGACGGCGGCTGGGCAGCGCTCTCTGACGGCGGCTGGGCAGCGCTCTCTGACGGCGGCTGGGCAGCGCTCTCTGACGGCGGCTGGGCGGCCGGACTTGACGGCGGGCTTGGTTCCGGCTCCTGGAACGGGCTAGGTTCCGGCTCCTGGAACGGGCTAGGTTCCGGCTCCTGGAACGGGCTAGGTTCCGGCTCCTGGAACGGGCTAGGTTCCGGCTCCTGGAACGGGCTTAGTTCCGGCTCCTGGAACGGGCTTAGTTCCGGCTCCTGGAACGGGCTTAGTTCCGGCTCCTGGAACGGGCTTAGTTCCGGCTCCTGGAACGGGCTTAGTTCCGGCTCCTGGAACGGGCTTAGTTCCGGCTCCTGGAACGGGCTTAGTTCCGGCTCCTGGAACGGGCTTAGTTCCGGCTCCTGGAACGGGCCTGGTTCCGGCTCCTGGAACGGATCCGCGGCCGGAACGGCCGCTCGGACAGTCGCCTCCCCACGGCGCCCCCCCAAAAAATATTTGGGACTGGATAGCACCGGACTGGGTAGCACCGGACTGGGTAGCACCGGACTGGGTAGCATCGGACTGGGTAGCACCGGACTGGGTAGCACCGGACTGGGTAGCACCGGACTGGGTAGCACCGGACTGGGTAGCACCGGACTGGGTAGCACCGGACTGGGTAGCACCGGACTGGGTAGCACCGGACTGGGTAGCTCCGGACTGGGTAGCTCCGGACTGGGTAGCTCCGGACTGGGTAGCTCCGGACTGGGTAGCTCCGGACTGGGTAGCTCCGGACTGGGTAGCTCCGGACTGGGTAGCTCCGGACTGGGTAGCTCCGGACTGGGTAGCTCCGGACTGGGTAGCTCCGGACTGGGTAGCTCCGGACTGGGTAGCTCCGGACTGGGTAGCTCCGGACTGGGTAGCTCCGGACTGGGTAGCTCCGGACTGGGTAGCTCCGGACTGGGTAGTTTCTTTCTCCTCCGCCGGCCAGTGGGACTGGCCAACGGTAGAGTGGCCGCAGGAGGTGCTGCGGATGAGGGTGCCGAGCTCCCCAGGGTAAGGGCGGCCAGGGCGCGGTCCTCCGGGACGGTAGCCACGGGGGCGGACACCCAGTCTGGCACTAATGGCCAGGGATCATCCCGGTTGACCACATACCTGATCATGTCGCCCATCCACAGGGAGCTCAACATCCTCATCTCAGACCGCCGGAGAGGCTCGGTGAGGCAGCAGTTAAAAATAACCTTGAGCTCTGCCTCACCGAACTCAGTCTCCCTAGCTGCAGCCAGGAACTCCCGAGCGAACTGCCTGATCCCGCGATCCCCCTGCTTAAAACCCAACAGGAGTCGGGCCTGGTGGGACCGCAAGGAATCGTCCGCGGTTGCCTGCTGGGTTCTGTTGGGGCGGTTCATTCTGTCAAGAATCTCCGAGGAGACAAGGCAGGAGAACCCAAGTGCAGGCAGACAAGGTGGTACAGGGGTTTGAACGCGAATTTATTTATAATAAACAAGACAAAAACAGGCAAAACAAAAACCCTCAATGGGGAAAACAGGATAAACAATTAAGAAGGACACTGACTACAACTAGACTAAGAAACAAAGACTTGAAACAATAAACTAACACTTACTAAAACACGTTGGAAACATGTAACAGGAACAACAACTTCGCAGAGCATCAACAGGAACTAGTACAAGAACATGAACATTGAACAGCATAACACATTCACAATGCATGGCAAACGCAATGAACCGCACAAGACAATGAAACAAGAGGACTCTTATAGGGAGACAATGACAGGATAATTAATAGGGGACAGGTGAAACAGATGAAACACTAAGGGGAAGCTAATGACACGAAATGGCGGGAAACACAGACGAGACTCGGGGAGAGTATGGAAGCCCAAAAGGTCCAAAATCCCTCTCCCCACATGAAACAGGGAATTCTGTTTTGGTTCTGCCTCAAGACCAAGAATTAGCCAGACAAGATAGGCAGAACCGTGACAAGAGTAATGAGGGTGAGTAAATGATGAAAAAAAATATGTCGGGGTAAACTAGACCTTTACGGAGGACTTGTTGAAAGACTGGCCTAGTGTCACCTTTCCACTCCTGTCAATTTCACACACACGAAAAATGAACACCTGCTATTAGACTGATTAAATGTGAGGTGTAGTTAATTAAAAAATAAAAGGCTGTCAATCCAGCCAAGGATCAGTCAGCGCTAATGAGGACCAATCGGTTTGCTTGTTGTAATTTGCAGCTTAATGAGGTTGATTTCAACGTAAAGTTTGGCAGAGCGGGCGCTGTCGGAAAGGAGGGCAGTTACTGCAGTAATCTTTTACATTTTGCCAATTAAGAGTCGTGTTTTACAACCTCAGCAAAATTCTGGACCAACCACAACGTCGGGAAAAATTCAATTACCCTAAAGGCTTTTTTTGCACAGTAAAAACATTTTATTATTAGTCAATTAGCAGGAACAGTTAATGGTTCAAGGTCACCCACCCTTGTCCTGTCTTACGAGTGGTCTGCTGCCGAGCAGCCCGAGCTGTATATTTTAACGGATGAGCTCCACGTCTCTTCGGCTCACGTTTATCACTGCCTCGGCCGGCTGCGGTTTGCTCCAAGGCATTGCGCCATGAATCAAAGCTTATCTGAGCACTTTAGCTTGTCAATAGAGTGACATGGGGATTTTGCGTAGAGGACTTTTTGTGTGATTGAAACGCAACAAGGTCTGAGATTCAGACATCAAAGTAAGGAGATTGTATTGTGTTCAAAGTTTAAAAGCTGTAGAATCATATACTGTGTGCATGTACATATACAGTGATTCTAAAACTCTATTGTATATTCTAAAGTGCCACCATACTGTAGAAACAATGATTCTAACATTCTGTCAAGTAACACGTTTAGAAATTCTGCTGCTATGACATCACAATACAAAAGAGACATGTTTAACATGTAAAACAAAATGAAAAGTGTCACAGGGTAATGATTATTAGCAAATTAGTCCTCCTGTCAGATACACCTCATTCATTTACACTGAGTGTTTATCGTTATAATTAAGACATAATTTATCATCAGTAATGAGGCAGATTAAAAATAAAGCATGTTGAATGCTTGACATGAGTGCACGCTAATGCTGTCTTTAAATGATCATTCAACAACCTATTATCTTCATATTCAAACATGAGTCGCATACTTTATCTCAATGATGCGTTCGCATACTGACCTAAAACAGCTCGGCTATTTAGTAATTGTAATCGGAAATGATTAGAGTAAATAAAATATGACAATTCATTTAAAACCTAATGACTATGGCTGATGTCATGCATATTTTAGAAGAGATATTAAATAACTTTGAGAAGACATCTCCATATGAGAGAATCTTAATACAAGACATCACATCTTTGCACTTATACTTAATCAAAACGAATTGTCAATATAACAAATAATGCTTGTTAATACAAGATATGAAAGCAGGTCTTGCCATAGTTAATTTTTAATTTCTAAATTATTATTAGGTCAACAAATATTATTAGGAAACAAAATTAGGTCATGTATACATCCATAAAACCACCTGAAGACCATAAAACTGCACTGCAACATCTCCAAACTGATTCTTAAATGGTAGTATTGACGAAATGCTTCTTGTTGAACAACATCAGTGACAAAAATACTTTACATCACTAGCTAAATATCTATAACAACAAAGCAAAATAGATCAATAACGTAAGATGTGTTTGATCATTGTTAGGAGGTCGAGTGATAAATAGATAGTCTCATGACCTCTGTGAGCATATCCAATAAATTTGCATTTTCTCCCTGATCTTAACCTGAAGAAGGGCAGCGTTGGCATATTTCACCAGGGCCTGTCATCCACCCTCACGCCCCTTTCAAATTCTCAAGAACTTAATTCCATCGCTCCACGGTCAAGCTGCGATACTGTCAAAATTAGCATACAGTAGCTAGACAGTTTGGACACTTTCCCAGGTTATCTATTGTTACCAACATACAAGCTCTCAGTTCGAACTTCACTTAGACTTTCAACATAAAAGGAGTGTTTATGTAACGTAGGGCTTGTTAAAGAGATTTCTGGCTCTACCGACAGTGATGTGCACTAAAAGTGTGTGGGGTTGACGGATGGGCGGGGCACGACAGGGCAGCAACACCACACAAAACCAATTAGAGAACTATTTTCCTAGACAGGTCAGGGTTTTGCATCTTGCCGGACAGGCACTAGCTTTAATGTCTTGATTAAGCTGACATACATGTCCCCTGCAACGTCTTAGAATGACAATCACTGCTACATCGTAGAGGTTTCAGCAATCAGGAGAATCGCTCGCCCTTCCGACTGCATTTTCCAAGTGAACTGGTTTGAAAAGGGGTAATTGGGAGATAAAGGCAGTGGGAGATGACAGGGCATTTGTCAAGCAGTCAGAGAGGAGAAGATACTTTTTAGGCTCTGGGTGTGTGTCGTCTTAACCCGCATAGGCCCAAGTGGCCGATTTACATTTTAAAAGCGATATTTGTCACAAGAATGTTTAGTGAATAACTACAGTTTGAGTGAAATAAAGATCCCTGAAGCATACACACAAAATTGATACTATGATGTAACGCCTTTTCTTAAATCTGCGTTACAATAATATTTATTGTGCAAAGCACTGTACAGGAGCCACTAACAGGAAATCATGGTTAAAAAATATAAGAGGGATCTCAGGTTCTTCTTGAACTCATTGCAGGTTTAGCAAAAAAAAGCAATGTAATAAAGCTTTTAAACATACATGTTTTTTAAATATTTTTCATATTTTATATTGTTTTAAGTCCCTTTAAAACACTGCATCACAACTTTTTCATTTCAAGACCCAAACATCCATAACAATATTTGAAGGCCTGCCCAACAAAATATATTGGGAAAACTAGAAACATGTATATTTTGTATATATATATAGATGTGTGTATACTGTATATTGGCTATATATATATAAAATATATTCTGTTGACATGACTTAATCTTAACACTTACCAAGAAAGGGGATATAATATTTAATGGCCCTCATGATATCAATCCTGTGCGAGTAGTACTGCAGTTGGTTGACAGCCTAAAATTTCTCATATATAAAGAGAATGGAGCATTAGGGTCATTCAATATTCACTTGGGGTTATCTAAAGTTGTTTTAGATTATTGCGTTTTTAAAGGCAAACCAGTTTTCTAAAACATACCTCGAAACAAAACTTTATTCAGCTTTTTAGGTTTGACACACCGTCTACTGTATCCAAACATTGCATCAACAAACAAAGCACAGGTGGGTGTATTCACAAAAAGTTGGAGTATAAATCTATCAACAAGTGGAAAGAGAGAAGAAACCTTCAAAATAGAAGACCTACAGAAATTCAAAATAAAACTTATTTTAGGTAGATCGGTACAAGAATCAAAATTGCTTAAAAACTTGTACTTATATTTTATCAGAGGTTTTTTAGTACTTGAGTGTTTTACTTGTAGTTATTTCAGTTTAGTACATTATAAAGCTTAATAATTTTCACTTATTTGATAAATACATGTCGATTTTGTTCCATTAATACTTCAGTGCATTAAAAAATATAGTAAGTAATAACTCTTTTTTTTTTTTTTTTTTTTTTATTGAATGAAAATAAATCAATTATTATTATCACATTATTTATCAAATGTGGTGGAGAAAAAAGTATCAGTGTAATAAAACTAAGTACATTTTTTCCAAAGTAAAACACATTGAAAAAGAAAATATATTAAAAATATACTTTTGAGTAAAGATACTCAAGTTCTGTACACCTCTGATTTTTACATGCTTGTCTACCAGTGTTTAAGTTCATCAGTTTTTAGCATGAGAAAAAAATAGCCCACTAAACCTCAGGACCCCGACAAAAGTATCCTTGTGCAGTTAAAATGCCCTGGACAGTAGAGGTTGAAGACACATTTAAGATGTTCATGAATAGAATAATAAAAATCAAAGGGCAAAACACATGTGACGTGGTCAAAATTGTGCGACTCAGACGGCTGGAGGAAAACAGGACGACTGAGACAGTAAAGAGTGCAGCAGATTTAAGAGCTATTAAATGAAATAAGCTGCGGGCAGATGAAACTGAAACAAATCCAGGCAAACAGGCAGCTCTGTTCTCCCAGCTGTGAAGGTGACTGGAGGAGCCGTGTGCAGAACAAACCGTCTTGATTAATCACATGATATTTACAGGCTCAGACATAATCACAGATCAGAGGATCACAAGTCTATATCTCACGCTGCCAAGGAATTTACACGCCGCTGTTCACCCTTATGAACTCTTACAACACACACATCTTGTACAACTCGTAGACTTCCATTATGTTCATGTCAGGCTAATGATTTTTTTTATTCCGAGACCCAAACCAAACTGCTTACATGGTCTGATTTAAAATCATAATTTTTTGTGTGTATTATTGTTTGATATATTTTATTTCCCTACAATATTACAGTACTAACTATTTTGCGTTTAGCAATTGTATGTGGACGATTTTATTTCTTTAATGGAATTCTGAACGTCATAAATCCTTAAAACTTAAAGGAACAGTTCACACAAAAATGAGAATTCTGTCTTCATTTACTCACCCTTGAGTTGCTCTGTATACATTTCTTTGTTCTGTTATAAGATGTTTTAAAATAATGTAGAAGAGCAAACATTTCTGAGGCACTACCATAAAAATTCTCCTAATATAGTCAATGGTGGCCAAGAACTGTTTGGCTAAAAGCATTCTTCCAAATATCTTTTTCTGAGTTCATCGGAACAAAGATATTAAAACAGATTTGGAGCAACTCGAGGGTGAGTAAATATTGACAGAGTTTTCAAGTCTTCCTCTTAAAATTGTGTTTCAATTGAAGATCATTTTTTACAGAATTGTTTTTTTCACCAGTTGTTTTATCCAAAGTAATATACAGTTCATACAAGAAATACATTTCATTCCGTCAAACCTATGACAGTGCCTGAATTAAAGGAACACTGCAACACGCTCTTCGTGTAAGACCAAAATTGCCCAATATTGCTCAGAGAAGTGTCTGTTGAAAGGGTGTTGACTTCTCCATAACAGATTCTGTGCAGAAGAGGTGTGTGACATTAAATGTGGCGACCGGCCACTAGATTCAAGCAGCCACACTGCTGTCCTGCCTCTGCTTCTGGAAAATGTCACTCCCCAGGGGTCCGTCCGCATACGAACACAACTGAGACTCTTTTCCCACACCCTGCCGACACTTAACACGCCAAAACATAGACAGAATCAGCCATACACGCGCACTTTCAGAGGTTTACAAATGCAAATGGATGGAAATATCATGTTTCTTCTCATTTCCATCCAAAATTTGACATTTCAGTGTCTAACTGAATGTCACGCGTTTTGAAAACACTTGACGTTTTCGAAATTTCAATCATAGCACTGGATGCTTTCCCCCGTTTCAGAAAAAGACTCATTTAGAGGAGATGATCACTTTGGCCCTCTATGATTTCGATCCTAACGATGGAGATGCTTTGGCAAATTGTTAGTCTATTAGCTGTGAACATTCTTGTCATTTACTCTGTGTGCGAGGTACTTCCACACAGTGACGAGTCCCATTATAGGCAAAGAGGCAGAGTAATTTATGTGTCATCTCTCTTTAGCTGGAGCTCACTGATGATTGCGGAGACTCTAGCCATCCCACTAAAATTTAATCACATTTGCTTTTGTCAGTGGCACCCTGCCACTCGCTGCCAAGAATGCACAACGCCATTGTTTTCTTCTGTAAGTTCCCTTCTTTGCAAAGCAAATGTGATTTTGGGGAGTGTGTCGATTCTTACATCACCCATCTGGCCCTGACCCTGACTTTGTTGATGCTGCTTTATTGAGATGGAGGCACACACCAGTCGTCTTGTTGGCAAAACGCCACAGACTTTGAATTACTAAATAGAAGCATGTAAGATCCATGATAAAAAGTAACTTTAAAGGGGTCATATGGCGCAAACACGTTATTTTCTGTCTCTTTGGTGCGTTGCCTGTGCATGTATTAGACACGTAAAATTGCAAAAATGTATGTGTCGGAACGAAAGATGCATTCTATCTAAAAGCGAATGCTCTCGCAGACCTGCCTGAAACTCCTTGTATAACCACACCCTCACAAATCTACGCCAATTGGTGGTATGAGCTGACAAAGACCGCCCAAATGTATACGCAAGTAAGGTGGGTGTAACTGTGAGTACAATTGCTTTGGAAACTGATGCTCAAATATGAAATATGAATATAAATAGACGTTACATTTCAGTCACACTCTTGCAGTATTCCACCAACCACTACGCACGGGTTAACTGGCCAATCATAGCACAACTCGCTTTTCAAAGCAATGAGCTTTGTTAAAAATCTGTGGGTTTTAGAGAGGAGATACAAACATGCACGGTATGTGGAAATTACAGCGTTTTTTTACCTTAAGTCGTGTATACACATTGCATTACATCTGAAGTAAACGATAATATTCGTTTTAGCCGTGTCATATGACTCATTTAAAGTAATAATTTACCTTCAAAATTAAATTCTGTCATCATTTACCTGGTTGTCACTTTAAACCTGGAATTATCTTTCATATGCAAAACACAGAAAATAATATTTTGAAAAATGCTGGTAACCAAAAAGCGTTGGTTCCCATTGACTTCTATTGTATGGACACAAAACCAATGCGTCAATGGGGACCAGCGGTTTCCGTTAACAACATTTTTCAAAATATTATCAGAAAGAAGGCAGAAAGTCATACCGGTTTGAAATGACAAGAGTAAATGATGACAGAATTTTCACTTTTGGGTTAACCATCTCTTAAGATTTTTTTTTTTTATTTTGATTATCTCATTTGTTGTGACTACTATCTCCAGTAAAAGCTTCGGATCATACATGATTTTGTGGCTGCATTTTAATTTTAATTTGTTTTCCTAAAAATTGATTTATTTTCTATGAAATATAATTTAATCACCGCCGCGGTTCTACAATAAAACATTCACAGATCTCACAGCGTGGCTCTGCTCTGCAAACATGCCACAACACAGAAAAATGATTGGTTAACAAATCATTTCCTGGTAAAACCATGTTCTGCCGAGATTCTGTCAAGTTCTTTGCCTTTTTACAAATTTCATCTCTGTGCCCAAAGTAAATGCTTAAAACCTTTTGACATAACAGGGGCTGTCCAGGGATCCCTGTCATTTGAATAATGAATATGCAATATGTTGAGAACAGCTGTCTGCTTGAAATAAAGTGTTCAAGGATGATACATCCAGAGACACAACTACAGTTATTTTGTATAATCCAAACATTTATGTTCACAGAGATTTGTTTAAATGTACAGGACACTACAATTAATCTGTGCTGCTGTTGCGGTGGAAAACCTACAATAATCCTTGCGTTTTTTACAGACCTGCTTTTATGCCTTAAGGCTTCATATTTTATTCAGGTCTTGTGTGTTTCTTTATGATTGCAACATCTGCTTGATCCCTGAGCCAGCGCTCTCTTTCACTCAACCTGTGTTTAATAATTTCTGCCATGACCCTTCTGGGGCTGCGACGCCTCCAGTTTACCACAACGGAAACTTTGCTTTATGACAAACAGTGACATTCATGTGACATGTTTTTTTTTCAGGGCTATGAAAGAGAAGAGAATGAAGATTTCAAAAGTATATCTCTGGTATTTCGTATATCTAATCCGTTTAAATATTTTAATGAGTAAGCTATGGGAGACCGGGGCTAGTTGTCACAAGTTTTTTATTATTATCTTATTTTATTTAATAATTCAATTTGAATTGAATTTGTGCTGGGCTTGTCGTAATTTTACCATTTTTAAATTGTTAATTTCTCCACAATTTCTCAGGTTTTTTATTTTGAAAATCATTATTAAAAAAATCGTTCTGTACCGTACAGACGAAAATTGACAACAAAGAAGCTGATGAATAAAAAAAAATCTACAAACGTTGACAAAAAAACATTGAATTAACATTTGGATCCTTATTATTTTAAAGTGTGGCAATAAGGCACCTGATTCTGTGCAATAAATATACTGTCAGAAGTGGTTTAAGGTAACAACGCCCTTCGGCCATGGTTATATTTGCAAAATAGCACAACTCATCTTTTTTCTTAAAAGAAAACACCAGCCTGTACTAAAAATACATTTAAAAATAGCTAAAACTAATCCAGAGATATTCGTGAGCGAGCATGTTTACAGTACATCACACAGATTTGTTGATAGCGTGGAGGTTACCGAATCCGTTCCTGGCCGCAGTCAGAGGGGTATCGGTCCAGAGTCTATAAACAGATGCTGCCCAGTGACAGCCCTTAAAGGACGAGGCAGAGGAGCCAGATGTTGGGCTGACCCCAGGACCACGGGACCCGCTGACAGTCCAGTGATGTGCATAAGACTTGGCAGCCGGCAGTCATCCAGTGGCACCCAAAGCAGAAGGTGGAGAAATTCCACGTTTCTCTTCCTCTTTCCCCTTCAAACATGGCAACAGCACGACTGCTGGTCAGTGGCACTGACGGTTGTCAAAGATGTGGAATTCGGCACAAAACCCTGCCAGAATTCATCACGTCAAAGCGGAGTTAGCCGGATGAACAAGAACTACTCCGGGCTCTGCCACTTTGCATTGTGCTCAAATCCAACAGCTGTTTCTTGAGCGATTGCAGATGCAAAATAATGATAATAATGGCTACTTACAGTTCACTCCATGAAGCAAACAAAGCTAGGACCAGGACCTTCCCCGGGAAGTGCACATGCTCTTCAAGTAAAGGTTTATGTTGGAATAGCTCTGGGGGTTAAGTATCGCTTCTAGAGAGATGGGAAATTCATTTAATCGTTAAGGGGGTATTTCAACCTAAAATATTTTTTTTTCATAATTTTCTCACCCTCTTGTTTTAAACCTGTATGAGTTTGTTTCTTCTCCAGAACACAAAATAAGATATTTTGTAGAATGTTTGTAACCGAACAATGGGCGTACCCCTTCACTTCTATCGTATGGCCACAAAACCAATGCAAGTGAATGTGTATCGCCGTGGTTTGGTTACCAGCATTCTTCGAAATATCTTCTTTTGTGTTCTGCAGAAGAAACAAAGTCATACAGGTTTGAAATGACAATAAGGTGACAGAATTCTGTTTTTTTCAAATAAAAACAGCTACAGTAGATTACAATCTACAGTATGTGTTGCACACTGTAAATCTAAAAAAAAGTTTTTGTTCATTTTCATGTATAGATCAAAAATAATTGTTAAATTATACTATGGTATTTTACCGTTTTGAAATGCTTGAGGATGCTTGAAAAATTATTTAAAAACACATTTTTATCAACTTGTTTAAATTATTTCATTCAACCTCCTTAAAGATGATCATTTAATTTCTCCCAATATAAAATATAAGATGACAGCTTATAACCAGGCATAAAAACAATATTTCAAAATCTTGTGTTTTCAGAAAAAGAACAAATACAGTATATAAAAAAAGACAAATCTGCAAAACAAACTGTCTCTATAAATAAGCCTTCTTTAAAAAAAAAAAGAGAGACGAGAGCGATTAGATCGAAGAGATGTTTCTCCTCAAGTGCACGCTCATGCACGTCTTCTCCAATCGCTTCATCTCATTATGTGTTCCAAATCAGCATTTGTCCCCTTTTTAATTTGGCATGTAAAATCTTTGGCATTTTGACTGTGTGCATCTTGGCTCTTAGCACTCCAGTCAAAACTGTCTTTGTGAGGGAACTGAAGCCTGTGGCGGTTTCCGTGGTGATGGATGAATGTGGAGACATGTGTGCACGCATGTGTGTGTGTGTTTACAGAAAGGCTGGCCTGGATTGGTGCGTGGTGACAAGATTCCCTCTCTAGCTGTGAAGTGCGGCGTGGGCTCAGATCTGCATGCTGGACCGGCAGCAATAGCAGAAGCAGCAGCCCTGCAGGTCATATAAGAACATCATACATTCTCCACCACGGTTAATACTCACTGAAACCAGCTCGCAAATCTAGCTCGAGTGCCTCAAAGGAGAATCAAACCTTTTATATCAGATTTTCCATAACCAGATTGAATTGCTTTTCACAAATCTTAAAGAAAAGTTCATCTAAAAATTCATTTATTCACCCTCTTGACATTTTAAACCTGTATGTCTTTCTTGCATCTGCAGAACACAAAAGAAGATATTTTTAAGAATGTCTGTAAACAAAACCGTTGGTCCCCATTGGCTTGCACTGGTTTTGTGTCCATACAATAGAAATCAAAGGGGACCAGCGCATTTTGGTTACCAACGTTCTTCAAAATATCTCCTAAAATCCTTTTTTTGGGTTAACAGCATATTATACTCTACTTTAACTCTTTACTGTATGTGTATGTAAATGTCAACTCTAAAGCTTTAAATAAAGGCTGCATTAATAAAGCATAAACTGTGAAGCATGAATTTTTAGATCTGTTCACACATGGCGGCACTTCACCTAAAGAAATATTATAAGTTGGGTCGCGACGAGGCTGATGTCCAGCACTTGTCATAACCTGTGAGTGTCAAGAGTGTCACAGAGAATAACGAAAAAACAGCTCACGACGTCTGCAAACACGAAGCCCCGGGTAAGAATCACACACAACTGATAGAAAGATCCAAGCTCTAAATGTGTATCAAAGTGACTCCTGTCTACCTCGCATCACAGAGAAGAAAAATAACTGTTCATTTCTTCAGTCGAATCTGTCCATATAAACCCTCAGCCTCTCAATATCTGTAAATTTGATGTCTGATAGGATGCAACACGGAATGCTCTATGGAATATGATAACAGTATCACAGCTCGGACTACCAGTACATCACTTTATTATGAAGATTACTGGCATGAGCCGCGTGACCTTATATGCAATCATTAATAAGATGAATGATTCACATGTCGGCCCCCAAGAGGAAACCCGCTCCATGTAAAATAAAAACGTCTTTAATAGGACGTGATAAGCAGATTTTCCCCAAAAGTACGACGTTTTATTTTTTTGTGACATTAAAATCACAAACTTTTAGGACATTTGAACCAACCCGATAAAATACTGCAACTTAAAAACTATTTCCCCCTCTCTCAAACTAAATAGAAATGATAATAAAGGGAACTGAATTAGAGCACTAATATTCAAACACAGCATAAACAACACCAGACAGTAACCACAGGGCACACCAAACCACCTCAACCGTCTGAATGTGTATGCAAACGCATTCCTCTGCTACATCACACATCTTCAGGCTTCACATAGCAAAAATCTACAGCTTTAGGCAACATGGGGCTCAGGCAACAAAAATATGTTTATCCTAAGGACATAGCATATTCTGCACTGTGGGCTACATGTGATTTTAGTGTTAAGGGGACTAACAAAGGCATTCATGCATTAGTATTGGCCCTTAAGATAAGATTGTGCGCTTTGGCTTCTGTCAGCTGAATTTATTATGTATTCCAGGGCAGTCTTATAAGGGAAAACAGTTTTTGGGGTTTTATTCTGCGCAACTAAAACATAAACGTTGTTCATGAAATATTTTTCAAATGCGTTGAATGACAAAATTTATGACGAACTCACATCCTTCATAGCCGTTGGAAAAAAAATCAAAATAATTTTCTGTTTTTCTCCATTTACTATTAATAGGTATGTGTTTACGTTAAATTATGATTATTGATTTATTCTGTGATCTGCTAACAATATTTCTCTCAAATTTAAAATAAAACTATTGTTCTATTTGTATTTATTTGAAGAAACTGATAACTGCAAAAACAGGTCAAAATGACAGAAGAAATACTCAAGATCAGTTCATATTCACTTTTAAGCAATAAACATTGACGTTGTTCATGTAGCTATTTGGGAAAAGTTGAAAATTATTTTTAACGTGATAAACTCGAACCTCACAGTTTTCATGTGTCTTATCAAATATTTTTTTTTTACTTTTTTTTTTTAACATTTACATTATAAATGATATTATCCTAATAAGCATTTGAGAAGATATTATTTACAAAAAGTACATTGTGTGCATGTACTTAAAATTTATTTGTATCTGGTATGTTCCTCTTTTATTCCTTTAATGAAAACATGCACTCGTGCTGGCTAGCTGGCTCTCCAAGTTCCTGCAAAACCTGATGATCCATGTTAGCCCAGCATGACTTGAGAATGTTCCAAAGCGCATCTTGTGTGCATCAATGAAAGGGGCAAAATATGACCTTTTGTACAAAAGAGTTAATATGGTCACAGATTTGTTTACTTGATCAATGACCTATACGGGATATGAACGGGATAGTTTACCTAAACATTTAATTCATCATTTACTCAACTTTATGTCATTGCAAACCTGCATGACTTTCTTTTTTCAGCAAAACACAAAAGAAAATATTTCGACAAATACTGCAACACCATTGTACCAGTGACTTAAAAGACATTTCTCAAAATAACTTATTTTGTGTTCCATAAAAGAGAGAATCATATAAAGGTTTTGAACGAGACATGGGTGAATAAATGATGACAAAATTTTAATTATTTTGTGAACTATCCCTTTAAATTCTTTTGCCAAAATGAACCCATTCTCATCACACAAGCTCACCCATTAAAGTGTCCCTTTGATATTTTTATATGGCTTATAGGAAATCTGTGAAGAAATCTTGAAACGGCGATTAATAAAGCGACATCTCTCTCAAGAGAGAGAAAGACTCTGCTTTATAAGGACACCGCCGTCCCGCCACTTAAAGCGCTCCGTGCAAAGTTCAACAACTGTGAAGGAACTATTAAAGAGGACGTACAAAGCAATGACCTTGACAGACAAGTGCTCTTCATTTTGGCAATAAACAGCAGTGGGGCTGATAAGTGTTCATTGGCGCAGAGAGTAATTACCTTTCTGTCAGCATGGCTGTGCCGTGTGTAGTAGTATAAATGGAACATACATAATGTACAGCAATAATACCACGCGTGCCCAGCCAAATGTATTATCATTATTCTTGGGCCGAGGGCTTTTTCCCTGCTCCTCCTGCCCACCGTCTCTGAGTAAATGCGTTTTAGCTGTAATAATTTCCTTCTAATCTCTCTTCCATATTATAATTTTCATATCCATAACAGTAGTGGAGAATCAATGCTTTTCTATCAATGGCTAAACAGAACGCAGGAACGTCACAGGCTGCGGTACTTTAAGCGCTCATATCGCCCACCGTTAATTTACACTGAGATGAGAATAAGCTGTAAATTCAGGGGTGATTGACTGTATAACCGCAATGTCATGAAGAAAACTGCTGATAGCATGTGAACCAGACGCCATTTAAAACAAGCTTGTTGGGGATGGTGGCTGTTGTGCATTCTCATCATTAGCATGTCGCTACATTAAAATAAATGCCAAGGAGCAAACTGTAATCATAAAAAACATGCTTCTTATTTACAACCATTGCTGTAGTCAGCAGTGGTCGAGCTGGATTACTATGTTAAAATAAAAAAAATAATAGTGTTGAGGAACGTAAATGCTACAGTAATAACTTGCCACATCTGGTAAAGATCCAACACAATCTTATGTGAATTCGTAGCTGTTTTTCGAAAGTGGCTAATTCGTAATAACTCGTAAAATGTGATTTGTGATTTGCATCAATGATATTAGTTTTATGGGTGGGGTTAGGGAAGGGGCTTTAATATATATATTTTTTTAATAATCAACGTTTTTGTTGGATTCACATCTTACAAATGCACACGAATAAGCCACCTTGTACAAATTCCTGTGATGCCATGTTGTAAAAATCTATTGTAGGACGCTTTTGTAACAATTTTGTGAAATATTGTAGGCGGTTATATAAAATACAATAAGGCCGTGTTCAGACTTGACCTCCTTTTTCTAAGCTGCTAGCTATGGTGTTTTCAAAAAATGTCCTGACCGCTTTTTTAAACGCCAACGCCTTTTTCTGGAGCATCTTTTGAGGTTCAAAAAGTTCAACTTTTATGACAAAAATGCTCTATGTCAAGCTCCTTTTTCACAGCTAACCAATAAAAGAGACCTGTCGTTTCCATAACAACATGCAAGAAACGCGATTGGTTGAGAAGGCTCAAGACCCCAAATGCCATCCTGCAATTTCTTGTAAACATAGTTGTAAACTAAACTAAATTTAGAGTAGGGCCCATTTACAGTAGTTCTTTTGTATTTGGGTTGGACATATCCAAAGCAACGAGTTGAGGATTTGTATCAGCATCAGATGACCATCAAACTATACTTTCTGTCAGAATGTGTCATTCAGCGGCGTACTCTTCAAAGTTTGGCATCACAGGTCTTGAGGATGAACGGTCATGTCACGATGGTGACTGTCAGAACTGCCCTGCAGCACATCTGCGATGTCACCGGTCCTGTGATATAAAGACAATGTGCAGAGGAAGCGATCTTACATCTACAGGACGTTTCTAGTGATTCAACCTGTCTCAGGTGTGTTGCTGACACAGATGCCCAGAGGCAGTGAAACCTCACCAGCACTTTCTCAATCTGGCTTGTTGTTTGCTTTCTGCTCCTGTATTGACAACAATGATTTTATCAAATAAAATATAAAAACGTTGCCATTATCATGTCAAACAGTTTTTTATATTAGATAACAGTGATAATAACTCCATTAAAAATAACAATAACAGATATCCACACACATCTTGCGCTGCTGTTATATTTGTGAAGGATGTTATTATCTGATGAGATAAGACCTAGGTCATTCATGTATCCCCACACAGCAGGACGTAAAGGATGCCCTTTTAGCACCAAGATAACAATCTCACCCATGGAGGTCAGATGAAGCATGGCAGGTCTACACAGACTGACATCCTGGGCCTTGTTTTATCTACTGTAAGAGGACATCTATCCACTGAACTGTGCTTGTCTCTTATGTTTATAAACACATTATGTATTCCACATCCATGTGAACATGCTGTGCTTACATCTGGACATAATACATTATACAATCATAGGCTAACTGAATGTGTGTGGATTTTAGCTCTATTATTACAATGATATAATTTACATGAATGTACATATTGACTTTTATTACAATATTAGGGAAAAGTTTGACAAAATGTTCATTTTTTTAAAAAGCATCTGTGTTAGTGGTTAAATAAATTCACATGCCAGAATGACAAACTGGCATCAGTATGGCGTCGAGCTTGAAGTTGGCTGTCGATTTCCAACTTCTTGAGTAAAAAAAGAAAGTATTTGTCACTAAAGCTTCAGTAAGCACCTGAATGGTTCGGAATTGTCCTTTGGTAAGTCAATTTTCAGAATAAATAACAAACAATTTTATTATTGACAAAAATCTGTGTTAACAATAAACTAAAGCTACAAATCTGCTTAAATCGGACACAGTAGCCTTGTTTTCCCGCTAGATGCTTTATTAATATAAAAAATAAACTGTGATGGTTTAGTTTTTTACACACTTGATATTAAAAGGATATATTTTTGTCAGCACAATAGCATCATGCTTATTGCTTCACGATAGCTATCTAGATAAGAGCATTCCATCCATGTTACATCTGAGGGCAAATGTCACTGAGTGCAAAATGTAAAAGCTGTGTTTTTTGGGGGTTAATGCTTGTAATGATGCTAAAGAAGTGGACGTGGGCTGAAGAGGTTGTAAAACATGAGCGCGTCGAAAAATTGACTCTGAAAGGAATAGAGCTCTGTACATTGGAATCCATTGAAGTAGGTAAGAGAAGGAAATCAAGCCTCATTTATTTTAAACTACACATGGCCACTATTCATTTTCAGAGTTTTGTCATTTGCCAAAATCGGTGTATGAATTTGCCAAGAATTGTGGAGTTCTTGGCGAGATGTTGCCAAAGCAGGAGCCAGTCTTGGAAATGGACCATTTATGAATCTTGGAACACAATAGTCAACAATCCAAAAAGGTAAACTATGATTAAATAATAAAATAGATTATTTCTGAGTGTTCTTCAACGGGTTAATGGCATTACTTGCACAACAACCTTTTTGTACAGACCATCACAGTGAGAATGGCACCAATCCACATCACATTATATAATGGAATGTCTTCACAAACTGTTTAAAGATTGTCTCCAAACGACAACATGTCTGTGAATGTTGACCCTCACTTGCCAATGCAGAAAAATATGGCAGAAAATTCATATTATTTTGCCAAGCAAAAGCTTGCAAATGAAGATTGGGGTAATTTTGAGATCTGACTCTTAGCTTTAGGATTTTGAAGGGTGGACTCGCAGAATATAATTCTCCACAGGTGCTGGCACAGTCTGGCGAGTGGGCGTGGCTTTTTAGTTGAAGTGGGCGGGGCAGAGCAGTGTGGTTTGTGCGTGGGGGATGTGGCGGATGACATGCGCTGACGGGCTTGTGTCGATTAGAGGTCACAGAGGTCGGGACAAGGAGGTACAGAGGCTTGGCGTGGGGGTTGTGAGGAACTGCGCAGGGAGGGGCGGGTGCAGTAGTGGACTCCAGCTGATATTCACTCAGCCTTTTCTTGCCCTTTGTTGTGCGCCCTCCTCACCTCCAGAGCTGTCAGTGAGTTGTCAGAACCAATCAGAGAGTCTAATGGTATCTGCCAGCCATGTATACGTTTGGACAGGACGACATCAAATTTCTGGTGCTACGCGTCAAGCACCATATGAAAACAGATGTCCTCATTACTGGGTCGCAACTGCTTTAAAAGTAGCATGCTCATAAATCACATTGCATGGCACAGAGGTTTGTGGCATTTAGGAAAGAATAATTCTTGTACCGACTTAAAATGAACATTAAAGGGAAAGTCCCTCTTGTCATTTCAAATCTATGTGACTGACTTTCTTCTGCAGAAAGAAAGAACACAAAAGAAGATATTTTGAAAAATGTTGGTAACCGAACCGCGGCGGTACGCATTCCCTTCTATTGCACAGACCAAAAACCAATGCAAGATAATGGGTACCGCCGTTGTTCAGTTACCAGCATTCTTCAAAATATCTTCCTTTGTGTTCTGAAGTAGAAAGAAAATCAAACAGGTTTTAAATGTGAAGAAGTTGAGTAAATGAAGACAGATTTTTTTCTGACTTTTTTTAAGTTTGAAACAGAGTTCTTACAGCCTCTATAACTATTGACTTTCTGGAAAAGAGTATCATCATTCCTTTTTTTCTTCTCATGTCGGACAAACAAAAGTAATTGACATATTGACATGAGGGTGAAATTTTTTTTTTAGGGTGCACCATACGTTTAAATGTCAAAATCACAAACTTTAAGTGCATTAATTGTAATTTCACAAAAATCCATGTTTTGGCAAAATATTTTTTTCTGAAAGTAACAACATTTTCAACCCATGGTTGGGTCAAATTAATCCAGAAAATGTCCATATTTGACCCAACCATGAGTTAAAACATTTAGAGTATAAAAATAAATGTGATGTACAGTTTACCTGCTTCTTTCAAGCAAAATTCATTATCGAGACTAAACAATATGTGCAATTTTGCTGTAAGAATCAGATGCATGTGAAACCTCCGCGCTCCCACATGCCAAAAGTAACTTTTATCAAATAGGACAGAATGCTGCTCGTCTGACTGACTTAATCTGTTTGATTGAGCAATGAGACGCCTTCGGCTTCACAAGTCCTTCAAAGGTGGCAGATTTTTTTCTGGTGTGAAAAAAGCTCTTTCCCTGTGCTGCACACACAGCATTATAAGCATTATTTATTGGCTTTAAACATCTTTATTCATTGGCAACTTCCCAAGCCTTTTCACTTCACCTATCAGCAACAAAGGCTTCAAGCTTGGGCAATCTGTCAAGGGTCAGTCTCATTGATTACAGGACAACACGGTGCGACCAATGAGGCTTCAAAATCCTCAACCGTCCAACTTGGAGAAAAGGGGCTGAGAGAAATCCCAGAGCAGTACTCAGCCGCCCGCATCTCAATAGAGGGCCACATTATCGAGCTATACATTCATTTGTCCATGCCTCATGAGCTCATTATAAGTATCTTACTCCCATCTCCTCCCACTGGCTTTCACCGGGGGACGTGACATAACAAAGGCTTTGCAAGGATCATTGTGCTTGATCTGAATTTTATTTAGCTCTCCATATGTTTCTTCAGCCGCAAAATCAAGTCAAAACCCTAAACCCGGGTTTCCACAGCTCACTAAACATTAAAAGGGAGCACTCAATAACCACACAGGCTATTGTGCGGTTTTAAAGTTATAGACAAAGCAGAAAGTCCCCAATGAGTGACTCGCAGTCTATTGTGGATCTGAATTACAATGAATATGAGTTTACTTCTCACAATAACAGACTCCAGTTTTACCATCAAGCAAGCACCTGTTTCTAAAACTGAAGACTGTCTACATTTCGTCATCATAAGACCTCAATGGGAGTCATTTCATCTTCATCGTCTCCGTAACGCACTCTATGTAAGTAAACAGGAGCCGTTTGTCTGGCAGACGGGAGGACGGAATTAGCTCTAACAAGGTCTCTGGCGCTTTGACTTTCACTTCCGTGTGCAACGGGAGTGTTGAAGCTCCAGATCTGCCCTCAGTGACAATTTGCCCACATCACAAAGCCGTCATGTGTAATCGGGTCTGACTCGTGACACGCCGCTCAGAGGGAGAGAATCTCATAGCATTGGTGCTGCGTGCCTCCAGCCCCTGAGGCTAAAGAAAACCGCCACGCTCTGACCGCTGTGTGAAAGCGCACAACTGTTTCCTGCTAAAACCTTCCTCTACCAGCAACGGCCATGCACGATTATGTAGGCCACTGTAAACAGGCTTGCATTTTGCTGTGGGTTCTTGCATAGGTACGTTAGAGATTTTATGGTGTAATGGAAATTATTCAAAAAATAAATGTTTTATGTGTTCATGCAGCTCGATTGGCAGAGCACTATAGTAATGTCATGTCATGGGTTTGATTGACCCTGTATAAGAAAACCCAGCTAGTCATTTTATTGTTTTCTACATAAAAAGTGCTCAAATTGAGGGGGAGCTGGGGGGATCCGGGATAACCAATAAGGCATTAGGGACCCCCTATAAAGAAGGATTTTTACTTCTGCGTCAGACCTACGCCATAGCCTCTACACTGTAGGAAACGCTCCAGTGTTCGTTTATACTTGTGCGCCGTTGTACACGTCGACAGGCAATGGCCACTAGGTATCAAAGTGCACAGGCATGTTGCTTGTGTAACCAAGACAAGAGCCGAAGAAGAAGCAGTTCGCTGTGTACGCTGTTTGAGAAGCATTCAGCAGTGATTGTCATTGTTGTGGAAGTTACCTAAAAAATTTAGAAAATTGTTAATGACTAGTTACTGTCAATTAAAAGTAATAAGTCATTTTACAATATTACTGTCTTTGATGTGTAATGTGAAACATTACTTTTGTGTTACTTTTGAGTTACTTTGATCTAAATAGCCACAAAGCCACGCCTCCTTCAAACACATGAAAGTATTTCAGAAATCCACATTACGAATTACAAACTACATCCACTAAATTCTTCTTAAAGCATTTACATACCTGTCCAAAAGATAGCAATCATGGTATCGTCTTTCAGACCCTTTGCCTGCCGGAGCAGTCTCCATCCTGTAAAAGCTAAACAGATGTTAATTTGAGTTTTTCCTCTTTTAGGATCCAGATGTTTTTTGGTCTTGTTGTCTGTTCTGCAGGAAAGTTAAGTTGTTGCTGATTGTCCGCCATTCTACCTACATTGACTCAGTGGACGTGAGCGCGCTGATGCTTATGATGTCTTCGTGAACAGGGTGCGCATTGGTATGCAAAATACGTTGGCTGGTATACACATGACCAGTCACAGCGTTCGGCTAGAACGTTTTGATTGGGCCAACGTTTTTTGGTCCTACGCCTTTCACGGACGATATATAATTATAAAAATATTATTTGACAACTATACTTCTTGATTGCTATCAGGATGTTTAGAAATTTCCAACCAGCATTACAAAAAAAATTCTGGACAGGATCACCTATTCTGCCTTTAATGGTCTCGTCAATAGAACAGACAGCAGACATTTGTTTTCGATTTATTTGATGGTTTCAATCGCTTTTTAGCAGTGTATGTTATATATCAATCTATATTTTTTTCTGTCTAAAGAAACGTAAACATGTGTTGGATAAATAGTAAATAGGATATTATAAAGACAACACATTGTTTCTAAACCTAAATAGTCTGCAACAATTTCACTTTGAGTCCGAAAAAGAAACTATAGTGAGAAAAACTCACTAGAAAGATTAAAATATAGACAATTCTGGAAACTATCCATAGCAAAAAAAGCAGATAAACACTAAATCATTTTTTGCTTTATCTTTTTTCCTAGAAGATTTTTGCATCCTTCTGGAGTCCCCCAGGGGGTCCCCAGACCCCAGTTTGAAAACCACTGGTGTAGGGTACGCGTCTCTGCGTAGGCTACATTGTAAAGATCCATTGCAGAAGTAAAAATCGCACTTAAGAGGTAACAATAGACCTGGGGGATCCTTCAGATATTTAAAAAAAATTATTACAGTGACAAATCTACATTTCTATGCAGACACAATACTGTAATGTATCTTGTACAGGTTGCCTGATAATAGATGTAATAGACTTATGTTTTGTAATAAGTCTATTGCATCTATTTTTAGGTAACTTGTCTACACCCTAAAATGGTGGAGATCAAAATGGTGGGTTCCCCACAAGACATTCGATTCAATTCGAGCACTGCATAAAATCGTCCCTTAATAACGCTAAGAACATTCTGTAAAAATATAACCTGAATATATTTAAAATTGACTCAGTAAGCCCATTGTAAACACTTTTTGTAAACAAAATTAGTCTTTGGGACTAGGTCACATATCATGAAGCTGAGAAGATCCTATTTTGCTCCTATTAAATCGATTCTTTCTCAGCTATAAGCCTGCTTTCTAATGAGGCTGAAACTCAATGAGCAGGAACAAGAAATTATTGAGGTTCAATGATGAGACACAAAAGATTGCCAATCAGGAAAGACCTCACCACCTCAACCAAATGTCCATTCATCCAAACTCATCCCCTCAGCCTAAGACATTTGAAGACCACCACTTCTCTAGTGCAGGTGTAGCCCACTCCTTATTGAGATTAAATCAAACTGTATTTTCCCAATACTCAATTGAATTCAGTTATGAATCATGTGACAGTAATAAAAAAATGTTGATTTTATTCTAATAATCTTTTACTCATCGATTACCATATAATCCATTCTAGGGTGTGAATTCTCCAAATTTGGCGATTAATGACGTTTGACCAAGTCAATTTCAGGTTAAAGTAATTTTTGAAGGGGAACTCGGTGGATTTGGTTACTGAACGCAGATTTCTCAGAAAGGTTGATCTTGTCTTCTCAAATCACATTGTCTTTTTGGTCAAGTGTACCAGAGAGACAAATGTATGCAACTAGGTCACGGCGACGGCTAGTATTAAGGGGCACTAATTAAGATCCAGTGACACAAAATATAAGTGATATTTCACAAAAGTGAAATAAAAAAGGGGTCAAGCAAATAAATAAATTCATTGCAAACAATCTCGTAAACAAAACGACCCGATCAGAGATAAATAAACTACAATGGCATCGGGGTGAGCATGGCACGTGATAAGAATCAAATTACGCTCCAATATGCTGGGCCTGCCCGACGCTGGCCTTTTTTTAATTTGAAAATATGCAGACAGATTGTGTCCCGACTGCCAGAACATGATTATATTTTAAGTGTGTAATATTCTGGAGGGGCCCCCTCCGCCCTGTCTCTCTCTCACTCTGTCTGTCTGTCTGTCTCTGTCTATCCCTCGCTCCCCCCTTTGGCTGATCTTACTTCTCCACTGCCCCATTGGCACACACACACCGCTCCTTTGGCTCCCGACATCTTCGCCCACCGCGTTACACATTGGAAAGCGTATAATGCTCCAAACCCCTTCGTGTAGCTGCAATGCATCCTGACTGTCCACCCTCTCCTGCTCTCTCCGTAACGGGTGCGAACAATGGTGGGAGTGTGGTGGGGGGGAGTTGACGAAAGGCCCGTAGGAGCAAGTGGACAGCTCCGAGCCGCACAAAGCCCGGCGCACGGCAAACAAAGGTTGTGTGGTTCATCATTCAGTCCAGTGCCACACTGGCAGCTGCCTCTGCCACGCTCACGCTGACAAACGTCCAGAAAAACAGATGGTTTGTGCATTCATGACCAGTTTAGTGAAAGCCCAGGAGTCGAGACTATTCAGGGGAGTTTTTTGTCAGGCATTGGATAATAAAGCTTTTCAGTCTAGTAGAAAATTAGAATTGCATTTGAAAATTGTCCTTTAATTATTGAGGTCACCCCAGCTCTATGGAGGAGGAAGGTTCGAGATTATCAGCGTGCACGACTGATTTGAAAAAATGGCCCGCTTCGGTTCACATTTATACGCCACCAATACATTTACATACATTGTTCAGTCTCTTTGAGGGAGTTTCGCAGCTGGGATGGGTGTGTCATGAGATGAAGCCAAAAATAAACAAAACTAAGTGGTTGCCGATTTGACCAAAAAGTAACAATAAAAGAGTCAATAAACACCACTAACGAATCTACGTTGCATTGATTAAAGTAAAGGTCCAGTGTATGAAATCAAGCGGCATTTAGCGGTGAGTTTGTGATGGTTGTGATCAGCAACTACGGCTCACTACACCCCTCCCTTTGGAAGCACTAAGGAGGCTGACACAGAACTACGATGACGTCAAATTTTTGATTCTTTGCCAAAGGAGATAATGTATTTACAAAACATGCTCTGTTTGTCCGTTTAGGGCTACTGTAGAAACAACATGGCAAAGTCCATGTATGTAGATAGAAAAAAACACATAACGCATCAAGTTTGGTCTTTATACATCTCTAAAGACAGAGTAATGTGTGTTATATTGAATTTCTGTCAGTAGATCTTCCAAGAAAACTACACATTGTACCTTTAACACAACAATTCCGTGTTTGACATTAAAAACAGATGACCCAAACTGAAAGTTCTCCTCTCCATCCAACTCTCTAGCCCATATATATTTATTCTCTGCGTCAGATATCTAATCTACAAGCAGTTTAACAATACCCTTTTTATGTACGGCAAGTGTTAAAGCTGTATGTTTGAATTTGGCAGAATCTGGTCTCAGTCTCCAAGTGGGATGCCTCCACATCTGCAGCATAATCGATAACAGATGAGCGAGTCTCAGGCCCTGAATCTTTCATCAGCACGCCTCACTCCACACCAGATGGCAGTGCCACCAAGCCCCAGCCCGCAACCGACAGCACCAGGTCCTGCCCCTCGGTGCCCGGCAAGAGCAGCATCCCGCGTAGCGGCCGCCGCACACGCCACCCTAACTGCACCTTCAGCATCCTCCGGGAACATCCTCAGCATCCCGACCACGTGCCGGGCTGAAGGGAGATTAAAGCCATTGTCAGAGTGCAGCTCGGAGGCAGCGACCATTAAAGGCAATGACGCGTGGCACTGGGCACCATTTCCAGCTTTGGCAATGTATTTGCGAATCTAGTTTATGTGCTTCGCATTTGATGCACAAGATCGCGTTCATTTGGAAGACGATGAACAAATCAGAAGAGAAGTGTGAAAATGGCTTCGCTCGAACTGAGTTTGCATGGCTTGTGGCAACGTGGCTGTAATTTTTTGGTGTAAATTAAAGATGAATAGGATGACGGCATGTCAACGGTTGTGCTCCAAAAGCATCTGGATGTTTAATATTAGATTCTTGAAGTCTGGAGGTTTAATGGAAGATTAAATATGTACATTATATACAAAATACATTACGCTTTATTCCTGGAGCATCCTGACATTATCTGAACTAAAGGAGTAATTCTTGCTGCTTTCTGTAAACTCAACACTCTAAATGACTTTTTTTATTTAGCATGTTAAGGATCACACACATTGTTATTTTCCCCTATAGTTAATATAGAAAGAGGTCCTGTTTATGAATTTAAGAAAAAGAAAATGAGTTACTGAGTGAAATCAAATTTTGCATTAAAGGAGCAGACACTAACATCAAAATCTGTGCTACTGGATTGAACAAATTGAAAAAAGTCTTATTTTGTTAGTGGGCTAAGCATATTATACTGAAGAAGAAACAGAGAACACGCAAGTCATGTGTGATATAACTGGTTCAGATCATCTTAGTAATAATGCGAGAACTTCATCACAGCCTTCTAGACCTTTGGCCAAATTACCATAATCATTGTACTATTTGCATAATCACAAAGCTTATATGTCCTTGTTATTTATCATTACGAGACTAACACCAGAAACAAAACAACATGATACATGCTACACGAGAGAGTATGAATGTATGAATTTATAATTTGCGGATGAGAATTACATTAAGATTACTTTATGTCGGCTCCCTCACCCAGACCAAAATAAAAGGCACTGGCCTCTGTGTCTGAACTGCTGGTAACAAAAGTCAGGACTTCTTCTATAGCAGCGCCCTCCTCTGACTGCAGCCGGCAACACATGCAAACCCATAATCACATGACATGTGGGAGGATACACAAGAGTGTTTACATTGTGCATATGATTAGATTAAAAGGAAGGGATTGGAAAACTGAATATATCTGGACAAAACAGTAAACAAAATATAAGAAATGTGACAGATGCTATCCAAACGGATGGTCAAAAAGAAGTCTAAAAGTCAGAGTTGCATAATTAATCTCTCTGATAGCATTTTCTGTGATCTACTTGATGCACAAAACAGATCGAGTGTTTGATATGAGCAAATAACCTGAAGTGTCACACAATCATGAGGGGGGTGCAAAATGTTCTTCTAATGTTAGCGGTCGAGTTCATTTAAACCAGCTTACTTTGCAAGATACAAACATTGCACTGCTACCGTGTCTCTTACAGCTGTGGGCGGCATGTTACCTTAACATCGAAGTAACATTAATCTCTGAGCCACATCTCAGCTTGATTACAGAATCCGCTTCGGACAGTGTGTTAAAATGACATGTATAGACGGCTAGGGGACACGGATAGACCTTTGGAATGAGTACTAGGACACGACACAGGAATATGGAGACTGGTTATTGCATTATTGGATAAATGGCATTTTCATTTAAATTCTACGGAGCATTACTCTGCTGAACTGGTCTATTTAGGTTGTGATATATGTTCCCAGTCACTTTGATTTAATCTCCTCTCAACTTCCATCAGAAGATTCTCGTGTATGATCCACGTCTTCTCTAGTCGCTATTAAACACCTCACAAACCCTGACCCCCAGCACGCTTCCCAGACCTGACCCTACAATCTCATCTGCCCAAGCAGCCCGGTCCACAGCCATCGATTCTGCACCTGCAACAACACAAGGATACCTGAGTGCTAAGCCAATGCACTTTACTTCTGGTTTATTACAAATCCATGCTGGATTACATATTTGTCTCTGACAAGACAGAGTATTGAAATGGTAGTACGCCATGTGGTAATGGTTGTACGCTCTGGGTCTGTGACTGCAGGATAAAACTAAAGCATCTCATGCTGAGAAAATCTGTGAATGCTGAAACTATTTGAAGCACGAGAACATTTGTGTTTGTACTCTTGTTGTGTGCATAATATCTTCTGTATGTAGCCTATGGATCCTTATTGTTTGAATATACAACAAAACACCTTATAGAACATTTAAAAATGTCATTTTTCTAAATAAATGTGCTGCACGTACCTGTGTGACATCACACACATGTGACTTCAGTAAAATAGTTCCTGTAGTGGCTTGTGTCTGTGTCGCATTAATCTGAACCTGCACACATAGACATATAAAAAATAAACAGTTAAACAGTAGATATGCTAATCTTTATCTATAAATAAATGAACCATGATTTAAATAGATTTTACACTCTCATGTGATCTGAGAATTTCTGTCACAATTGTTTCAAACGATTTATTTAAATCCCAAAATAAAATCATTAAAACCTTCGTCAGAGGGGATAAACCACTTACTGCAAACCTATAGGATTTGAATACGGTTGTACGCCACTGACATCACTGCAGTCTTTTTGAATCCTTGTATATCTATATTTCTTGATTTTTATTTTTGCATAAATCATTATTATTTGTCACAGAGCTTTGCAAATATCTAACCAATTAAAAGTATCAATAAGTGCTTGTCGACTTTGACAGCACCTTAGTAAATCATTTAAAAATAAGTGTTTTTTCCATTTCCTGAAAAACACAGAATTTGCACATGCGAGGTCTCTGAAGGACAGCAACGATGGGTAAAAAAAATACTTTTTAGGTGATGTCCTTAACCTAATATTGTTCACTTCGTTTTCCATCCAAATATAATAATGTATCATGACACAAATGTACCATAAGGAACAGTGTTACAGCAATAACGACCTTTATTTTCTCACTTATCTTTGATGAATGAGGAGCTTTTAGTTTAAAGGAAACAAGAGAGTCACACTTACCCCGGAAAACTGGAGATATTAACAGGTCCTTGTGTGCAGTTACCAAATGACTGCTGCTTGGTTAGCTGTAAGCTTCATTTTGGGACCTTTTCCTCCCATATTTAATTAAAACATCATTATCACCTCTCTGTGTACTGAGCTGTGCTACAGCAGATACAATTCAGATCGGTTCTCTTAATTGGTCTTAATGGGTAGATCACATGCTCTGTCATTTCATGCGAATAGTGTAGCAAAGTTTATACAATTACATGTCTTTAAAAGTTATGTTTTAGGGAATTTAGTTGAGGAAGGTTTGAAAATGTGTGTTTTTCTCAATGACGTAGGCTTTATAGTCTCCTCAAATCCAGCTTTAAAGCATGAAACGCTTTTAACAGATGTGTCAACATTTTCTGCCACGCCAAGCCAAACACCTCCGGCCCGCGGAGAGTCGCAAATCCACAAGCTCGTGGCACGAACGCATATCGCCCGCAGCCTGATTACATTCATCGCCCGCGTGTTTACCTGTTGTGCGTGCCTCGCACGCCCGGAAAACTCGAACAGACCTTGGAGCAGACCTTGCAGACAATCGGTTGTTTAGAGGCATTAATATTCAGCAGGCACCGCTGCCAAGCACCTTGAACAGATGCGCATGGCGCATCCTTGATGGTCTGATGGAGGCACGCGGAGCATGTGAGGCTGCAGTCACATCGCCCGATCTTCCTCATTGTTGTCGAGATGAGCGCGAGGCTGGCTCCCCTGGCATAAACTAAGTGGCTGGCTGGCATATGGTGTAACCTCCATTTGAGTGCTAAAAGCTGGAGATTGTTTTTGTGGAGCAGATGTTGGTGGGCGCAGTAGTGGCACAGCTGACTCTTTCAAACAGCTGGGAACCATGTGTGACCCACATAAAGGAAAGTGGCCGTCTGCGAGGTCGCCCACCAAGCGGCACAAAATCATATTTATGCCCATTTTGTATGTCAATTTTTTTTGAGGGGGGTAAAGTCAACCTTTTTGTGTGCTTGACACAGGCGCAACTTTGTATACAAAGCCATTTGTAAAACTGTTGGAAAATATTTGAAATACTGAACTGGATTTGCTGACAAAAATCCTTGTTTACATAAAGCTCCTATACTCTTTAAAATACATAAAAAAGCAATACAAAGATTGACTTTTCTAAAAGTGTCGATGACCAACCTGATGCAACATTAGATCATCCAATGACACGGGATCTGTTTTGTGACCAATCACAGAAAAGCTTTCGGGAAACCTGTTTGGAAAAACAGGTTATTGTATATTTACAATAACAGTTGGTGACATTAAAGTAGTGGAAAAGCTCACTTCAGCTTTAACAAAACGGTTTAAGCCAAACTACATGCTAAATAAATGAAGCTTCATGTTTTAAGTTCATTATGCCATGATATTAAAGGATTTGTGTATCCAGCCCCATGCCCGTCTCATTGTCATGACCGTGTACAAATGAAGATTACTCTGCGTTGGTAATGAGGATGCCAAGGCCATTATCATCTGTGCTTTGATAAATGTTGTGGCATTCTCTAAGCAGATGGGTCCTTGCGTTTGGGGTGGGATGGTGGGAGGGCACCTTTCACGGGAGCAGTTTGCTAGCATGCCTACACAAAAGGTGACTAAACATCCTCAAACCCAAAGGCTCAAGACACCACAAAGTACTTAAGAAACAGTTTTGGGCAGTTCTAAAGCATTAATATTAAGACGTCTGTTTTAGTTATTAATAATATATTTTGTCACAGTCATATTGAAGTGTAAATGCTGGTTTTTCAAAGAAAGATTTTAATTGGTTCTCGTATATCGTACAGAGCATTTGTGCATCTTGACAGGGATTTGTAAAATAAATTCAACAGATTTTTTTTCAGACTACAATATATTGAGGATTGTTTTACGCCACTGAATTGTCTTTTGGTGTCTCTTCCATCCTAAGTCGACTGCGACAAAACACTTTTTGTGATGTACTTTGTATTGTCACAATTTGCATGCAAATCCTAGTGGAAAATGCTTGTACAGCCTACTGTTGCTATGGTTACCTCCTCATCCCAATGTGACTTCTGTCCACGAGTGTCTATTTTGTGTATTCTGTCTAACTTGTGATTGAACTTTTGTGGTCCTGCAATTTTTTTGAATTTGTAGACACTATAAAAACATACTTTTATATAAAAAGAATACATAGAAAAAATCATTTAAACCTAAATTGACACAACTAAACCAGCACATGTAGACAGACAGGAAATTAGAGTGTAAGCGGTGTAAAAGAATTGGACTCGACCTCATAAAACTCAAACAAACACACCCATTCAAAGAGCACCTTGAAGCATCTCCAGGTCACCTATCCTCAGGAATTCAGCAGTATCTTTCAGTGCCATGGGTCTGGAGGCAAGAAGCAGTCAACACCGTTTAAAAGCTCGTCCTCCCGGGGCAGCCATTAATGAGTGGAGCTGTTTGTTCATTCTGGATTGATGTGTGCCGCTCTCCAGAGAAGAGGAACGCCAGTGGTGCCTTGATGCAAATCTCATCGACAGGGCCTAGACTCCAAGAGCACGCTATAGCACTCGGCATGCTGGACACAGGCAACTGCATTTTAATGTGACAATGAAAATCATAATATTTAAAATGCAGATGTAATTTTTTGATGTTCTCCCCACCGGTGCCTGGGGGAGAGAAATCACCTGCAGCAATTAGCCATTGATACACAGCTTTCAAACAGGCAAGGGAAAGATGAAAACACGCAATCTACATGGAGACAGGAGGGGGAGGACAGCTATTCAAACTAATTAATGTATAATTTACACCGTACTTTTCTAATTCATGTAAAATCAAATATTTAGAGTTACAATGAGTAAATCAATGTATTGCATGCAGACCATAGATACCTTAGAAAACATGCAGACAACCCTGTTGTATTGAACATGATCAATATTTGGTTTGATTCTTGTATACATTTGAATATAAATTCTGGGGTAATGTTCATTTTAAACCAGGGAAATGTGAAGCAGGGTTTCGGCTGAAAAGGGTTAAGGAAAGTGCAAGACTTGTACAATGAGGATGGAGTATTTATGACCTTTACAGCAAAATCAAACGAAAACGACATCTCGAAGACCCATTTTACATTTACATTTACATTTAGACATTTAGCAGACGCTTTTATCCAAAGCGACATACAATTATTTTTTCAAATACCTTCAAATTAGAAGCTTAATATCCTCATCTCAAAAACACTCATTACATATTCCTAACATTTCCCCAGTTGAGGCAGCAGTCATAGGACACTGTCATGATAAAGGTTCAATCTCCTCTTTGTATGAATTGTTTGTATCGGTGTCTAACGAATCCTCAGGAACAAAACTAATATTATGGAAAGAAGACATAGCTGATGAAATATCTCTAGAAGATTGGAATCAGGCATGTAAGAAAGATCAGATGCAAACGGTCAACAGCAGCCTGAAAATCATACAGTCAGACTCCTGCTATATTACATAAGTTTAATGATATTATATAGTTTAATGAATATACCTGATACCTCTATCTTTATGTGACAAGAGGTACGCTATACCACTGTAAATGGGAATGTGAGAAAGCAAAACCCTTTTGGTATTATCGATATGATTGACCAAATGTTATCAAAGAATAGACTCATAGACATGTGTATTTTACAAGCTATACGTATAATTGTTTTAGTTGGAAAAAATTGAATGAGCCAAGAAAAGTGGGTTACAGAAATGGCGTCAAACATGTCAATGGAAAGATCACGTATATTGTCAAAAAGAAACAAATGTTTTTGAAACTGTCTGGAAACCTTTTATTAACTTAAGGTACAATACAAATGTTGATATCATGTGATGCAGTGATGTTTAGTTTTGGAAAAAGAAGTCTTATCTGTTTATTTAAATGTATTATTTAAGTAATCATGTTGCATAGTTGCACTTGAAGAAAGCTTGGCAAAAAGTATGCAAACGTTACTGAGTCAAGACCAAGGAGAATGACTACAAAATATTACTACTAGAGAACAAACAAACATTAATAAAATATAAAATTGCACTCAATACAGTGTACGGCTGTGCAATTAATCAACATTTTCAATTAGTTTTGGTTTCCAAAATTTATGAAACCAAAATAATTGAGATAAAACAATGTTACTTTCTGTTTTGCAAGGATCGTCTCATTCCTTTTTGTTGTTTTAACATTATTTATTTAAATGTATGAATTGATATATTATTATATTTTTTGTTGTTGTTATTAAGTTGAATATAGTGTTAAAATGACAAGTTATTTATAATGTATCTATTTATTGGGTTTGTTTTAAAAATGATGTTCAAATAATCACGACTTTGATTATAGACCAAATAATCGTTATTATATTTTCGTCATAATCAAGAAGCCCTAAATTTATGCCTTATTTCCAGCAAACTCCACACTTCACATTCTGATGGTTTTAAATATGCGGGGATTAAAAGTGACTACTGCAACAATACCCCCATCAACTTTTATTTTCACTTTCTAATCTGATTAAAAATGAGACTACAAATAAAAAGACAATATCTAGTCAAAGGTCATCATTGTTGTACTCTTCGGTTTTCAATATGCTTCGCGTTCCCTTGTCATGAAATTAATATTACTTTGTAAAAGCGGTCATATTTCTGGTCTGCTGTGATCTGGTCATGATGAGTCAGGGACTTCTCTTCAATCCCACCATCCCTCAGTCCACACCGCCCGTATCAGACTGACTGTGATGGACACGTGGCCCCCGATACTTGTCAGGACATTCTTCTGAAATAGAAAGAAAAAAATGTGGCGTATGTGTTCCTGGTCACTGGGACGTGTGTGTCTGCAGAGAAAGTCTCTGCTTTTCCCATCAGTTTTTAGGATTAATGGTGAAAGAGTTGTAACGGAACGTTAAATCTGTTGCTGCTGTCTGGGAGGAGAGAAGCCGGCGAGTTGAAGCAGAAAAATGTCAGAGCAGATTTGGCCTAATTATAGTGTCTTCTCACTGCGGTTTATGGTAATGAATGTGATGTATTTCACATTCGGTTAAATCTGAGTCACAACTACCTCAATAACCTTAGACAATCTCGTTTGGTTAGCGCTCATTTACAGAAAGCACCTTAACATTTGGACGGTGCTGTTTAAATGGTTCATCATTTGGTATTTAAACAATATTTGGCCAGAAACAAATAAAGTATTGTTAGAATGGGTCTCAAGGGATTTAAGGCACATTAATACTAAACAACTTTACAAGACTTATACACTCCATTTACCCAATAAAAACCAATAGGGTTTTAACAAAATGCACAACCAAAACAAATATTATTCAAATGTATACAGTATATAAGTATAAATTATGTTATAAAAAAACTGAAAAAACTTTGTATGCCTTCCTGAATTTTAACAAGGGGAATACCACCAATTACTGTTACAAAAACCACAAAAAACAATTGATCCACATATTATGGAGACACCACACAAAAATCCACTTCATATCATATATTACAACTCTTTAGCCGGCCTGCTGCCTCCGTTTAGATGTACATCAGGCTTCACCTGAGATGACAGGTGAGTGTCCAGAAGCAGGTGAGTGTCCTGTAACAGGGTGGGTCTAACCTGCCAGACACCTGTCACTCAAACGGGCCCACCGCGGCACCTCAATCATGTCATCTTTCCCCCCTTGAACCGGTGTGACACTTCACGTTTACATCAGAAACTCTCAAGCTAAATCGAATGAAAAAAAGCTTATTACATTTTTTTGATGGATTGCATGTAATTGTAAGCGCTTTTACTAATAAATCATAGCATAGACAGTTTCATTGAATGCATGGGCCTGGCCCGAAGTTCCAGTCTGTGTTTGGTTATAATATAGTTATTGATTTGCAATTTTATTAATATTAATATCAATATTTTATTGTATATTAAAGTTCTAAATGAAATGAAAATGTTATTGATTCTTTGCAGAGGTCTATACCGGAAGTTAAGTTTGTGCCACACTACGTTTGTTTATGTTGTTGCCGCTGAAACAATCTATACCCCTTTTCTAAACCAGTCCTAGTCCTCTTAAACAGAAGAACAAGCCAAAAGGGGTTTTCATTTCGAGGAGTCGTAAACATCGGAGGCCTCTGCGCTGTTAACACGGGTTTAGTTGCTCCCTGAGCAGACAGAGATTTATTTACGCTGCGCAAGAGGTTACGACCTTATTTTATAATCTCCTCTTATTTGAATATAAGGGGAAAACAGTTTGTGCCATATGGCAAATGATTACGGCAATAAATCAGATCTCCTATCGTAATAAATGGCAAAATTATGCGTGTTTAACGGAAAAAGAGACTTCAATTCATGTTTTCTTTTTCAATCAGATTTTTATTTCACAGTAGGGACTGTGTGTACAGCTCATAGGCTAGATGCTAACTGATTAAAAAGCCTCAATTATTTGTGAAGCATTTACTGTATGTAAATGAGTAACCTTTAGGAGTCCTACACACGGTGCCAGATGGACACTAATGGTGATGGGGTGGAGACTGGCGAAAATAAATCTCAAATTGTTGGGACACTATTTTGGTGGTCTCCATCCAGGACCCATGCGAGAGCGTTGGTTACAAAACGTGTTTGTTGAAACATTTACTGTATTGTGCATTGTGCTATGAACACTGTGCGCAGTCTGCTTAAAACGCTTTTACTAACTAACTACACATAAAAAAGTTTCATGAATTTTTTTGCGTTTATAAAAATTGCATGAAAATGTAGGATGCAAAAATATGCCTCCGTTGTCTACTTCCGAAACATCTCATATTCATAGTCCTGAAGACATGTGGACTATTTTTGAACACTGTTTACATCCCCGGCCCAATTAACACCAAATGTGCACACCGAGTCACTGTAACCTTGTACCCATTAGCGAGGAAATTACATTTGGGGAAACAATTTGGTGTTTTCAAGCTCTGTAAGTAATAAGGTGCTTTGTCTTAGCACACAAAAACAAAGGTGTCGCAAAGAAGCAGAACCATCAGAGGTGTCTAATTGAAATCCTCACTCCTACAAATAAATATTGAACGCAGAGGCATAAAACCTGCTATGTGGCAGGACACGAGACGTCCTCTTCCCCCACGGCGCTAAATTACCATGACAGCAAGTAGCTTTGCTATATTGCAAAGTGAATGATCAGTATCATCATTTAAATAGCAATTTGGCAGTTAATTAAAGTGACCTTGGTTGTTCCACGTGCATCAAAAAAGCAGACGCCACCACCTTTCTTGTGCTGTCTGTGAACGTGCTGTCAGAAGGTCTGCTGCTCAATTAAGTCGCTCCGGTGACACGAGTAAATTAGGCAGCTGTCAGGGCCCGGCTTACTGCTATTTTCAGGCAAAAAATATCATCATGGAGCAAGAAAAAAGAAGAGAATGTTTCAATGCAAAACTCGCACGTTAGTTGAGAAGTAATAGTTGTTTCTGTTGAAGGCATCGAAGGTGAACTAGTGTCTGCCATTCATCTAACGCTGCGTGCCTCAATCTTTGCCCATGCTCTGTTAACTTTTTGTAAACAATCACTTCGGTCATAAATGCATCCTGACAATGCTGACTGGCTACTATCCTGTCGATTCATAACTGATAGCAAATTAACTTCACACTTTTAAGAGCCCATGGCATTGGTTAAAAAGGGTCACTGGTCCACTTGATCTACTAAAATACATGTATAATATTGAACCTCATTGGAAAACTATTTTGTGTGCCACGTTCGAAGGAATTTGTACAATGTGTATCAAAACACAAGTATTGGAAAAATGCTAATCTGATCGTACGAAAATGTACAGAGACATTAGCAACCTCGTAAAATATTTACGAATTACGAAAGGTACCATCATATCTTGCTACTTTTGAACACATAAACACAAGTTTTTCTACCAGATGGGCTAATTGTCAATGCTGAACGCTGACTCCTTGACATAAAAATATTTCTTGATATGTCTCTAACCTATAGCCATAATTCACATTTTAAATGTCAGACGCTATCATTTATTTAACTCCAAAAAGTTCTGACTTTATCTCTTTATTTCAGTTTTAGATTGTGTTGTTACCTGATGACAGTTTATAATTCATGAGACCTGAAATCCAGTCTACGCTCAGTCTTCAGCATAGATCAACATTTGACAGGTTAGAAACAGGATTTCTTCCTCGCCGTCATTATAACTAAGCAATTTATGATGAGTTTAATGCTTTTCGGTGAGTGCCATTAAATAGGAGGTATAAAATTGGCTAGCATGAAATCACTGGAATTGCACATTACTGTTTAATGAAAAGTCTGTGACAACATCTTTAAAAGCCAATGGAGTGTATTTAACAATTAGTTGCGTGGAATCGGGAGTGAGGATTGTTGTCTGCAATGTTCAAACTTATTCCGGGGCTTCAGAACACCATGAATTATTTAACAGCGGTGCTAATGTTGCATCGTTTTACGCGTCTAATATCTTCTTCACATTCCGACTCAGGGAAGACATTACATCTGACAAAAGGAGTCAAAATAACCTTTGTGAGGACAAAATTGTTCACCGTTTATGTAAATGCTGGGTTGGACTGTTGCACAGTTGGAAATGCATATTTCCCTGCCTGATTACTGAAACGGTGACAAGTGGAAATAGTGCCAACCAATGAGCAAGTAAATGAATGATGCTGGAAGTCTCCAGAGATGTAAAGACTCTAACACCTCTGAATGCTTGTTCCTGCAGCAAAGAAAATTTGATCTTAAAATGTAAAAGATTATCAATTACACCAAGAGCCAACTGTGTGAAGATTATTAAAGCTAATGAAATCATAAAAATAACTGAGTCAAAAGAATTCTCATTTATTACTTGAAATAATTCAATAGTTGCCTATATTTGATCTTCTTTGAGAACATTTCTCACTAGACAAATAATTTTTTTTTGCTGGGTGTGCAACACTTCTCGTTATTTTCCAAAAATCAAAATACAGTTTATCTGGTTTGTGTAACCATCCTCCCACTCCTACTATTATTTTGAAAAGCCATTCCAATCTGCTTTCTACTCAACCTTCTGACGTTCTGACCACCCGATCTGCCCCTCTTTATTCTCTTCTTTTTGTCCGTGTTTGGCTTCAAAAGGCACCCTTCACAACAGGTAGCCCCGATGACACCCAGAATCTCAGTGACAGCAGGTAAATTGCTTGTCAGAAGGTTGGCGATGCAGCCGGTGAATTTTGAGAATATGCTGGGATACAAAGCCCTCCCACAAGCAAATGATTTCTCGCTAACTGTTTTTGATTAAAATGTCAATGAAGCTCCAGGCCCTTTCATTTTTCGGGTCCAGAGCTGTCCATCTACCCCAGACGGGCCTGGCACGCTAAGCGCCGTTTATCCACGATGAAGAGCATGTCATGTAATAATGATTGTCTCGGGGGAGCGTTTAGGACGAAGGGAAATGCTGATTGGGACAATAGGCTGCTGAATCTCATTTAGACTCGACGGTGACAGGTGACTGTTGGTTTAAAAACATGCTTTTCTCTACAGGAATAGAGCTGTGTTTTATTCCATATTATCAATTGCTCTCTCTCCGTTACACAGCTGCAACAAATATCGTTGTATTTGTGGCGAATAAACCAAATGTGCTTTTTGTAGGCATCATTATTCTGTTTTTTTAAACTTTAATGTGCCTTATAGGTTCCATGTCTAGAAAAATGGATGGGACAGTTCTTCTAGAACAGAACTAAAGGGGGCTGCGGGACTGCGTACAATCAGAAACAGAGAAACAAGAACGCCACTTTCAATTTTAATTATTTTAGCATTAACACACAAAAGCGTTTGCGGTTGATAACTTGCAATGTGACAACTGGATTGTCCTTATTATAATCAATGAAGCCAGTACGAAGTGTTAGTGTACCCAAAAATGTCATCATTTACGCATCATTGTGTCACTTCAAACCCATATGACTGCGTTTGATGTATGAAAGATATTTGAATAAATATCCATTTAGGTACATTCAATGCAATAAAATTATTATTCACATTAACACTTACAGTAATAAATAGAGTTTCAGCAAGAATAGTCCAGCAAGCCTTATAGGTCCAGTGTATGAAATTTAGCGGCATCTAGTGGTGAGGTTGCGACATTGCATCCAACGGCTCACTCCACCCCTCACCCCTCCCTTTCGAAGCACTACGGTGGCTGACACAGGGCTAAGATGTCATCTCGTTTTCATTTTTTTTGGTGAAGGAGAAACGTGTTTAGGAAAAGCGCTCCGTAGAGCAGTTTGTCCGTTTGGTGCTACTGCAGAAACAACATGACAAATTGCATGTATGTAGATAGAAATAAAAACATAACACTTCATTATTTTTGGTCTTTATACACCTCTGAAGACATAGTTATGTATATTATGTTGCATTTCTGTCAATAGATCCTCCCAAAAATTACACGCAATAAATGTTTATTTTAGCTACTTTTTGTTGTCCATTTTTGGTCACCGTGGTTTTTGTTACATTTATTTTTCTGTTATGCTTGCAAAAATGATCCAAAAATGCTTATCTGTTTTTAAATGGCCATTAATGAAGTAAGATTATGTTTACAGTTCAGACATGGATTCAAGCCTCGCCTGGGGTTCTCCAATCTACAACCAGACCACACACCAGCTGCATCTCCAGATGCGGCTGTAAAACCATCTTCCTTCACGCAATTCTTTCCACTTGTTTATTTGCTGGTAATTTAGCCCTCGAAGCAAAAAAAGTACAGCTTTGTTTTCATACTAACAAGGCAATTAGCAATCATTACCGATATTTTTCCTTTTTTTCCCCCTGATCAGATGTGCTTGATGCCAAAAGCAGTTTGAGACCATTTAATCGTTTGTTGAGCGTCAGTCCTCGAGTCTGCGTTCATCTACAGCAGACAAAAGCGTGTTTGCGTGTTTTTGAGTGTGCGACATGTTTCATAGCAGATCATAGAAGCCTCTATTTATTTGCATAAGAACAAAAGCAAGTCTGTGTAGTTTCAGAATCGCTATCTGTCGAGCGGTCACAGATTCCCCAGTGCCCTCTGAAGGCTTTGCAGCAGCAGGGGCCATGATTATGACGGGTGGCATGTAATCGCATAAAAACAGGGCAGTAGATTATATTAGAGGCTGATGATCTGGACTGCAATTTTAGGCAGACAGTAAATTTGTGTAATTGTAAATTTGTTATGGCTTCCATATTACAGTCTTTAAGAATAAATCTATCTGTCCATGCATTCATCATATCCATTCCTTTAAAAAAAAGGATTTTCTCCATAGGTCATGTTAACATGTTTTTCCATTACTCAAAATAAAAACATCATAATAACATCGAAATTACATTGAAATAATTTCTACAATTGATCTATCCCTCTATCTATCTATCTATCTATCTATCTATCTATCTATCTATCTATCTATCTCTCTATCTCTCTATCATCTACCTACCTACCTACCCAGCCATCCATTCATCCACTCATCCATGTTCTATGTATGTATCTATCTAGTGTTTCTATCCATTTATATACAGTATCTATACATTTATATATCCAATCCATACACGTATAGATCCATCTGAAATCTCTGTTCTAAAAAAGGACACTAATCTCCTTCTTGATGTTTTGTTGTCATTTCAATGGAGTGTAATTCAAAACATTTATCTTCTATTGATGCTTTTACTGTGTATTTCCCAGTCTAGTCTAATAAATTCTCAAATGCCCTCAAATGCTCCCTAAAACCATGCAAACGCCATCTCACTATGTCCCAGAATGATTCTGCAAGATCAATCAACCAAACAAAGCAGTTGTGGCATGATCGATGATCATTTGTAAATCTGCTCCCACCCACAAGACACAGCCCCATGCAGGACCCCCAATGCTATGAGTATTTTCTTCCTGGCCTCATCGTCAATTCATCTGGCCAAGGAGCGAGTGTACCGTGCACAGCAGACCCCAGCAGAGTCCCCAGAGCTGCTATGCTCTGGGACCCCCACCGCCCGGCCTACCTGCCTCATCTCGTGTGAGCAACAATCACAGCCATATGTGATGCTGCAGGAAAACAGATGCTGTTTTTCTATTTGTGAAATCAAGCTGTTGGAAGGGAGTCAGGTTTATGGGCACCATCAGCAAAAGGGCAAATATTAAAGTGACAGTGTTGTTTATGGTGAGCACCTCGATTTTGTGCGGGCACATTGAGTGCCGAAACAGGAGAGTCCTTCCATGGTTCCTAATATCTAGAATGAAACACCATTTTGATCTAGCATGACTAGCCATCTGCTACACGGGGCTGACGATATTACTGCACAATTCTGGTTTCAATAAAGCCAAAATGCACTGAAAATAATGTTTTTTGCTGTTTGTCTAATTTGATTAATTTAAATAAGTTAAATCAACAAAAAATTTGTTCATGTTGGCACTAGATAAATGATTTGTGTTGTGCTTAACATATTTTTGCTACGACTAGGAAGATAATTATATTTCCCAGCATGCTTTGCGTAAGACTCTGTTTTGAGAGATATTTTCTTAATTAAGTGCTGTGTTATGTGTTTTTCAGTAAAGAGAAACACTTGTTAGGGTTTAATGTTTATTTATCTTTGAGATTTAGAGGGTTTGTTATATTTTTAAGTTTTGTGGTTACCATTGTTTGGAAAAGCGTTGCCTTTTTTTAGATTTACTGTTAAGCTTGGTTTACATAATATCATGTTAGAGATAAAAGGAAATGTTATGTCACATTAATTAAAAACACTAATGTTGTGAACATTAAATGAACACATGGAACGTTAACATATACAAATCATGTTTGTTTAACATTATTTTATGTGGTAGGCATGGCAAAATAAAACATAGTTAACCTAACAAAATTCTTTCTATTATGCATTGCAAAACATTATTCAGTAGGTATGACACAAATGAATTTAATCAAGACTTCTAAAAAAAATTAAGTTCATACAACAAGATTATAAAGAATCGTATCAAACAAGTTAGATTTAGTTGGAGCAATGTAATTAATTTTGTGGAAAAGTTTTCCTTAATTGAATCAAGTTACTTCAACAAAGTAAGCTTTGATTTTTAAGATTCCTACCATGTGAAACATAAGCATTGGTGGCGAATCCGGCACACGGACTCCATGTCACCCTCCACTCCACAGGCGGTGGTGGATCTGTCCACACCGGGGAGGCTCTTTTGTCAGTCATCTGCTGATGCCAACTGACAAAACGTGGCAGCGCTGTCAGGTGAAGCAAAGCAAAACGGAGTGGAGGAACTCCTCTGCACACGCTGTTACGCCAAATCGCTCTGTCGCAGAAACGCAGGTCACGGTCGCCGATGCGACACCTGTCACTCACGTACAGTGAGGTCTGCAAGACGCTTGCAGACGGCCGTCCACATGCTTCAGTTTCATACCAGACATGCAGTAGAGGCTGTCATATCCTGCAATTCAATGTTTTAAATAGAACGATTTTGTTAAAAGCAAAAATTGTTGAACAAACACTAGGTGAACTGCATCACCAATTTCAGATGCCTTCAAATTTTTAAATAAGCTTTTTGAATCAAAATTGAGATTACGACATCATCTGAAAGCTGAATTCATACATTTCCCGTTAATGTATGGTTTGTTAGGATAGGACAATATGTACAGCTATTTAAAACTGTGGAATCTGAGGGTGCAAAAAAATCTAAATGTTGAGAAAATTGCCTTTAAAGTTGTTAATCAGAGGCACTGTAGCAGGCCTTTGCCACGAAGCGGAGTGCCTAAAACCCTGCAGCTGTTATAAAAGGCACTGTAACCCACTGCTTCACGGGGCTTATTGCTTTTATAAAACTGTTAGTTCCTAATTATTAGCAAGGTTTCATAAAATAAAGTAAATAAAATGATATTTAGGCTATGTAGTGCGGAAAGCCGTTATATATCGGGGTATTTTATACTCCGCTCAGCCAATCAAAAATAAATGACTAGAACTGACTGTTTTATAAGTTGATTGCAAATAATTCCAAACAAACTAAAGAAATATTAGCATTTTATAACGCTGCTGATACAGGGATAAAATATGGATCAAATAAAACAACTATTTTGTAATACTTAGTTGTAAAACCCATGTGTTTCCAAATAGAAAATGTATCTCATAAAGTGAATAGCACGAAGAATCATAACAGAGATGCCAAGGACACCTAAGCTCCCCGTGGCACCAAATTTCATTAACAGGGCTGACGTACACAGCATACAGTACAGAATCTAATGATGGACATAAATTTAAGACTCTATGTGCCTGTGGTCATATTACAACTAATTACAAAAGCCTCTCCTGACTGCCCTTCAAGGGAGATCCTCCACTGTCCCAAAAGGTTGAAAAGGCAAAAATGTGACGCTTTATTTCCAATCAGCATAAATTACAGGCATCAGTCAGGGCGGGCTCAAATTTAACACCTCATTTGACAATGCAAGGCAAGCTTACTTATGAATCAAAATGATTTAACCCAATCACTGAGCCCAAAGCCAACATTAGCGTCAAGATCATCTCATTCTCCCCTCCTCTTTTAATATCCAACTTGCATAATTCTGGAAATGGGGACAACATTGGTTATCTAGTAACTCTTTAGAAGTATATCAGTGTATCATCTGTGATCGTTATAATCGCTGAAATACATCTACAGTAAATGGTTTAGATGATTGTATGCTGGAAGTGACAATAAGCGTGGATCCTTAAATCAAACCTTTAGTATTCTTAAGGAATATTTAACCCCAAAATTACTTCCTTTCTTATGCACAGCACAAAAGATATTTGGTAACATTGGCCACCATTGACCTTCACTGTATGGACGCAAATCCTATTTTTTTCTATTCCACAGAAGTTGTAAACAGGTTTTGTATGACATGAGGGTGAAAAGATTTAGATTTTTGGATGAACTATCCCTTTAAAAAGGAAAAGTAAATGGAAGGAAACAAACTACAATCAAAAACTTGTAGGCCTTAACGCTGGCTTGAACAGACTCACTTAAGATGTTGGTCAACGTGATTAAGACACATTTTATTGTCACTTTTGCATTGAACAAATTCCACATTTCGAAAAAGGCGTAGCGGTGCTCTTTGGCTGCCATTTAGACAGACGCAATTAGCAACGAGCCCCAGCCTCCCCTCAGCTGACAGGAAGAGAGCGAAATGTCACAGTCTACACTCACACCGCTGTCTGTGTCATGTTGAATAAGCGGATGTGGAAATGCAACCTGACAGGCAAAACAAACAGGTGACCCCTGCAGTCACCATTCAGAATGATTATCGTGAAAAGACTGCAGTCTTAACCAGCTTGATCGTTTTATTCAAATATTGTATTTTTAAAAAACAAAATGATGACACAGACCAAAACTTCAAGACAATATCTCACAAAGGCTAAAGTGCCAGATTAAAGTCATAAAAAAGCTTGCTTGATTTTAATGGAGCTTAAGGTTTCAATTAACGTAATTGATCTAATTACCGGTTGAAGTGCACATATTTAGCATTTGTAAAATTGTTTCAAAGTGGATGATTGAAAATGTAGAGGGATGCCCTCGTAAAACACAGAGCTGTGGAAAGTACAATGGAATATTTCCAATTAATCAAATAAGAGCACCAATTAACTAAGTGAGTACTCAGTGGAAGATGGGTGAAAGGACAAAGGGCCCTTTCATACTTTAAGTGGCCAAGGCCTTTATATGAGTTAAAGAGGGGTGACTTTATAATATAAAGATATGAAAATGTAATTTGGACATGTGATCTTCTTTGTTATTCAAGCATCCTTTGATTCAAGATATTCAAAGATGTAGAATTGAACAGATTAATGTTTGTAATACCACCTGAATGAATTGCATTGAATAAACGATCACACCTTAGGACTTCAGCACTTCTGTTCCATTTTGCTTTGTTGTGTTCGGTTGGGCTTCATCTTTAGGACCTGTACAAACCTAAAAAGCGAGGCAGGAAATATTCTCAATAAATTAAATGACCAAGGGACATGATTAATTGCATACAGTTTGAATTTTTTTAATTAATTGCAGCAAAACACTTCATTAATATCTTAAACTGGCAGCCCTAATTATTACATTTGTTATATGTCTAATTACGTTTTGGGAAAATATTTATTTACTGACGTATTTATGTGTCCAATTTTCTAGAGTCCAACGTTGCGGCCTAAAGTTCACATATGACATATACAATCAAGAAAACATTGGATTGGCTTTTGCCTGGACTTAACAGATGGTGTCTCCATTTTGAACTTTTAGCAGCAGAGCAGGGAAAAAAAAGCTTGGAAAGTCAGGCTGTTTTTTTCACATTACTGACACGAGCTGTGGCTCAGATGAAGACGACGTGTGAAATAATTCTCCCTCGCATGTTTGCTCACCGAGCTCAGAAAGAGATGGCGAGCCAAAGCAGGGCTAGAGACCATAATTACTCACCAGAATCTTCCAGGCTGAGCAATAAAATCTGATGTATTAACTGTTGATTATTGCCCTACATTTTCAGAATTCAATTTTTGACACTTTATTTGCCCAAAAATGAATGTTAAGGCCCCTTCTGGTCTGTTTTGTATCGCATGTACTACAACAGAGCACACTACATGGAATATTGTATTATCACAGTGCAATACACTACACATATTATTAAAGGCCTCTGTTCATTTAATCCACATTATTTACATTTAAGCATTTGGCAGACGCTCTTATTTGAAGACATTTAACACTAACTCTTTTCAATATAATTTCCAAATTTAAAAATGGATGCTACATAGTATGGTCATGTGACAACAATGTAGCACACTACTATTTTAAATGTTTCCTATAGACCACTTCGCAAGACCTGATCCAAAGGCACTCTCGGTCTCATTTTTTTTACTTTATTTTTAAAGCTCACAACCATAATTAATTCTTAAATATATTCGTTGAACATTTTGATTCGGTTAAAAACATTTCGTTGTATTTTTGGTTGTTTATTCTGCATACATTTGTTTAGTGTTAAAAAGCTGAAACATGACGTACTTCTGGAACAGCTTTGTTTACATCGTCTGAAGTGGTCTATACAGCAAGGGTTACCAAATTTCTAAATTATGTAATATCATAGCCTAAAATGTCATTGGGTGACCCAAACACCACAAGCCACCTGCACCCCACGTCACCAACATCAATGTACCAATTTCCTCCCTAAAAAGCAGAAGACACGGCTCGCCCACATCGCCCTGAAAAAAGAGGAGAACAAGAGAAAGATCACAGTTCAAAACCAGTCAGACGGAAAATGCGGAAAACAGGGGCGCCGGTCACTGCATCTCACCCCCCGATGCAGCAAGCTGCCACAGTTTGACTGACAAACTGACTTTTGGAGAGGCCTGTGCCCATTCTAGTCAGAGTTTATTGAAGGTGATTTTGATCTCCTACATGAGGCCATAGCAGTAGCTATGCCATCTGTCACCTTGATTGCATGGCGGTCTCTCTGGGGGGAGTGCTATGGCTCCTGATCGTTTACAGATTGCTCTGCTTTCTCCTCCATAAGGACCACATGCACAGAGCCAGATGGTGGGTATACACGGTTATTATGAGTCTTTATCTCTGTGCAGGAAGGAGTGGAACCATTAGGCCTCCCTCAGGATCTCCACTCCTTACTGCTTCCATGCTGTTCCTCCCCAAATACAGTCTTCTTCAGCTGTCAGCGTCCTGCACACGCCGTTAATAAAAAACAAACAACGATCCGCTCGTGCCGATTAATGCGAAGGTAAACACGGGGACGCGTGCACACGAGCTTTGTTTTCGTCTGGAAATAACGAGAGTTGTTGAAAGCTTTGTGAGACGTTAAGGATCCGTGTTGATATCAGTTGCCATGGAAACTGTGACATGGAAGGTTGGCATAACAAGCCGGTTGGTTATTATGGGAATTAATGTTTTGTCCGTTCTAATGCAGCCTGTAAAATGAACAGAACATCATAGTTCTTGTTGACTTGTGATATGCAATAAAATGAACGCAACACAAAAATTCCTCGTATATTTTTATCATTTAAAAATGTATATTTGTATTGTCTCTTTAAACAAGCTGTTCAAGTTTGTTTAAAGTTGTAAACACAGATGGTTCATTGACTGCCTCATTTAGTAAAATTCTTTAGGCAGAAGCGCACCGCATTCGGCACATTTAAAACAGATTCAGCCTGGTATGAAATTATGGCAAGAAGTATGTCTTCTTATCCTAGACATATGTAGAAGATGACCAGGAGGGTTAAGGACAATGCAGAGAAGGAAAATAAAACATGTTTGCCATGAATGCATCTTTCTCGTGCTTGTTTAGAACTGACGTGCGATACCTTCTCATGAAAACAACATCAATGTTGGTAAAAGATATTTAGAAGTGTTCGAATTGGTGTAGTCAAGAAAAGCATTATAACATGTTTAGTCCTTTAAGTAAAAGATTTCAGCACAAGTAATGCAAGTGTTTTTACCGTATACCAACAGCAAACAGACGTTAACTTCACATTTTACATTTAATTGGTTCACTTAATTTTCAAGTCATGTCATATTTGGCCCACGTCAGAGGGCGAGCAGTGTGAAGTCCTTGTGCATGTCATTGTTCTTTGCTGTTCCTGATTCTCTGTCCCTGGGCAATGCGGCAATATGTTGTGTCGTTTAGTACAACAGCCGGCTATCTGTGAGCATGAGAGCTCTCGTCAGACTTCAGCACAGTACTCACAGTGACACGAGCCTGTGGTCACGAATGTGCTTATGGCACAGAAAAACCTTTTTATCGCCCATGCCCAGCCTTGCCCCGAAAACATCGTACAGTATCACCACTCAGGACAGACTGTTTTAATATTTACCGCTTATGTAGATGGGAAAATCTTGGGAAATAAAGAATTTATGTTCTGAAAAGTTTATGAAATTAAATAACTAATAACTCACTTGCCCTTTGTACCTTGTCTCTACAGCCAATTCAAATGAGTATTTCGCCCAAAAATGAAATATCTGTCATGATTTACTCATTTCAGACCTGTATGACTTTCTTTCTTTTGAAAAACACAAAAGAAGATATTTTGATAAGTGTTCGTAAACGAAAACGTGTGGTCCCCATTGAGCTGCAAATTGTTTGTGAAAGTTGGGGACCAACAGTTTTGGGATACCGACATTCTTCAAAATATCTTTTTTGGTTTTTTGAAAAAGAAAGACATCAATACAGGTTTGAAAAGACAAGAGGGTGACAAGTAAATGATGACAGAATTTTCATTTTCGGAGAACTGGGTGAAGTCATACCTATATTTAGTAATTAACATATTTATCATAAAACGATATCAAACTCTCACTGTACGATAATACATCGGTATAAAATTCCGCGGTATGATTTTTTTTTGCAATATTTAAAATGACGACTTGGAAAAGTGCCATAAGCATCATCTTTTTTTATCGTCTTATCATAACAGTTGCTTAGAGGTATGAGTTATAGTATGAGATGGGTCAAATGACCTAAAAATATAAAATAAAATAACTGCACCAGATGGACCTTGCCAAACATAAACATCTATTATTTTTTCTAACATTTTCTATGTTAGGCCCGGAAGATCTATCGTTTAATACAGTCATGTGACCACGATGATATCGAGACAACTTTGCTATTGCGATAACACAATATCGGTTATATGTTTTTCTATCATAGTAGGAACATTTCGTCCTCACAATTTCACACAAAATCTCACATCCCCACCCCCTACCACGTATACAAGTGCAACTTGCCAAATGTGTAGCATTGCCCAAAAATAACCACCCCTGAATAGGGTCAACTGCCCCTTAAGGGCACCATGTTTACCTGAACGGGGACCAAGTCCAAATCTGTGGGTGGTCATGGAAACTGCCACAAGCACATTGCGGAAACAGAACTGTAACAGACTGAGGGCGTCACCCAGAAAACAGTAATGACATTAACACCTGCAGGCCGAGACTGCTCACAGCTTTCATACAAATGTCCAGCCACTGTGGGTCAAAATTACATTCTACTGGCATCAGCAGATTTGGCAGCAAATGTTTGAAGAAAAAGACTAAACAGAATCATACACTTGTACAAAAATGTTTTACTTCAACACACAGAAAGATATTGATGTAAAGTGACCTGCAGATTTATGTTTCAAACAGAGATGGCGATAGAGGACCAAAAATTCAACAGATTATAGCATTTTAAGAAGCAGACTTAAAACTTTGTCTGCCAGAAATGACAAGTAGGTAAAAACATCCATATTCTATATATGTCAATGTGGGGATGAAGACTTCTAAACATATGCCTAGCAACACCCTAGAAACAGATTAACACACACAAAAGTCTTCTGCACAGCCGAGGACAGAATCACACGGACTGATATAGAGACTTTATGTTCAAACATACAGATAATTTGAACAGGCCGGTACAACCACTCCAGACCATCCACTCCAGAGATCAGGACAGCCATGCCAAGTTTCTTTCGAGAAGCTTTTCCATATATTTGCTCTGGAAAGGATCGACGGTGCAAGCATAAACTCAAAGCCTTTCCGTCTCTCTCACCCCTCTGCATCAATCTGTTCCCAAGCTGTTCCCACATTTTGGTGAATTTCCCAGGCTAATTCTTTGGCACAGACGGAGCAGAGAGGCTGATTACTTCAGTGTGAACCCTACAAGCCTTTCCAAGCCTCTGAAATGCATGCGTTCTGTGGACGAGCTCTTCTTTGTCTGCTTTGGGAAGCCTGTGGAATGCGCAGGGCGCAGATTTAGATTTTCCAAATATGATTACAAGCCACCAAACAATCTGTGTTTCTTTGCATTGGCCATAATTATGACTTTCCCCGCAGAACAGAACATTTTAGAGAAACAGCGAAATTTGGAAATCCAATTGGAATCGTTCACCGTTGCTGTCCGTATCACTTCAACCCTTTGACTTTTATGAAATGTGAAAGGTGAATTTTTGTCCTCTCATTTTTTTCCATACAATTAAAAAGTAAATCTGTCCAGCTACAACACGACAACAAAACAATCAGCACAAAACATCATGAAAGCATTTAATTATCATAAAAGTGACCAAGTGAAAGCGGAGACTTTAACGGTCTATTTTCTGATACCCGCAATAGATCTTTCATAAAGTGCATCCAACAATAAAACCAAACCTCATTAGAACATATCAAGCCTAATTCAGTCCTAAAACTCAATCCGCTGTCAAAATTCCCATTTTTCTCTCGTGAATAACAGTTCTGGTGCTGCGTGCAGATATTACTAGGGTGCCGGACAGCTGTGTCCCATTAAAATATGTGATGGTTGCTGATTTCCTACAGCACATGGTCATCGGGCCAAATCTACAGCCAGTAATTAGGAAGATGAAATGTTTAATAGTGGCTTAATTTTGATAAAATTTATCTGTCACCCATCCTATAATCAGCCATTATGCTCACAAATCAACGTCAGTCCATTTCAGCAGAGAGGCATTCTCCATTTTGACAGACATGTATGTCATCTCACTGCTCTCATATGTTTTCTATGGTAAACCATGCTATACTAAGGTCCTGTGATATTACTTATCATAAATCAACCTTAATACAGACATGACGCTAGAAAACAAAATTTAAATTCTGTCCGAACAATGGAGGTATTCCCATTCACTTCTAATGTATAGACAACCAATGCAAATGAATGGCTGCCACTGTTGCTCGGTTACCAACATTCTTCAAAATATCTTCTTTTGTTTTCTGCAAAAGAGGGTCATACAGGTTTGAAATGACAAGAGGGTGAGTAAATGATGACAGAATCAATTTTGGGTGAACTATACCTTTAACATCCCAATGTACAGTACCTAAGCCAGTGGTTGACAAACTGTGGGGGGCGAGATGGATCCAGAGAGGAAATGTAGCAATATATCATACATTTTATGCAATCAAACATCAGAAAAATAAGACCACCAGCCAAAATAATTGATGTTCAAGCATTGTATAACTGAATATGTTTTGGTTTAATTCTAAGTTTAGAAGTCTTTATGTGGGGGTCGCAAAGGGATGCACCCTTCACAAAGGGGTACCACTGACCTAAGCCATTGCCCCAACAGTTGTATGTTATCTTTCAAAATCAAAGGATGAAACATGCCTATTAACCACTAAACAATACTTCTTAAAGTGGCCAACACAAGCAGACTCAATCTGACTCACGATTAATTTCTCTGAGCTAAATGAATTAGCACGCTACAGCACAGGAAGTTCTTATTTCAGGGGGACATAAACTGTCCATCCTCTGTCAGCTCTGTATGGACGAATGGACAGATGGATGGAGGAGGCAGAAGAGTGGGAGAAGGTCACAAGGAGAAAAACAAAGCTTTTCATGCCGCATGACGGAGTGTGATATTTCTAAGCAAAATGCGCAGCTCTGCCAAGAGCGTCCCAGCCAAGCTCTGCCGAGCTTGTAGCAGTTATCAATGACAGCATGCTTGAGGGGGCACCCGAAACCCAGCGGAGAAGATGAGGAACAATAAATGCCTTCAACTCCAGTCTAAAAAGGAGAATGTAATGGATCTGAACCATTCATTACCCATATCTCTTCGAAGCAGGTTAAATCAGCTGTAAAATATCACATAGACAAGCGGATAAAGTAAACACTGTGTTTGTTCATTGCTCATTTCTGTGTTCTACATTCATCACAACTTATTAAGCAAGCGAATGGCCACGAAACTGAAAATCTACTGTCTAATTCAAAGAACAATCTTCATGTCATTGAATTAGTAGAAACCCTTTTGTTTATGTGGCTGGTCTTAAAGTGACAATAAATCAATTTTTACTCTATAATTCTTTCAACAATTCACAGTTTAATACAATGCAAAAAGCGATCATGGAAAACAGACCGAGATTATGGAAGTCTGCATATTAATGACTTCTGTGCTTCCCAGGAGGTGCTGCCGCCTCCCCCCTAAAGAATTATGGGTGATTATCGTCACTTCAGTCCTGCCAGTTATTCCCCCTGCATGCCACACGAGACGCATCATTACAAAAGGTAATACATGGCATCAGAGGGGTTGGGATTCAGCGGATCACAAAGTCCAACTGTTCTTCTCTGCATTCACCATAATCATCTGCATGGATTTTTGTAACTTCTGCAATGTTAGAACATTCTGCTTAACATGTGGCACCCATAATAATTAACACGAAATTAACACATATCATTTTATAGCCCTTCTGCTGCCAAGCTTTGCCAAAGCGGTCCCCTTGTTTGTGCAGTGATATCTGGAGCACTTCATTACTCCCACTCTCATCACGTCTTACTCTGACAATCATTTGGAAAGAACAATCCTTGAAGAACCTTACAAAGGATATATGCTATCATAAGATATATATTAGATCATAACTGTCTGTGGAAATGAAGCAATAATGGATGATGCCATGTTATAGAAAGAATGGGCATGGCCGCTTACTAAGACTCAAAAAAGAATTATAGGCTATAAACAATCCTGTTATTAAAATATTTTAAGAGAAATCTAGTAATATTACGTTTCGTTGATTTACAATAAATTGACTGGCTGACTTTTTTCCACACATTTGAGGTTTATGTGGTAAACGATGGTTGTGACTAAAAGCTTCAGCTAATATAAAGAATCAATAACAATTTGGGGAAATAAGTGGCCTACAAGGCAAACGTTCCAATATAATAGCCTTAAAATCTATATTATATATTTATTTATGTTTCTTACCAGTTCCATGATCTTCTGCACGGAGTTGTAATTTTCGTGCAGTGAATGTCCCGAGTTTCAGGCCATTCGTTAAAAGTTTTATGTCCACTATCAAATTAATGCTAAAGTCATCCTTTTAATAAAAAGATTGGACATCATTTGATGCGCATGATGTCACCACTTAAAAAACCATGCAATCAAACAGGAAACTCTAAATGTTTTACACAGTGTTGCAGTGATTAATATAAATGATTTATCTGTGCACACCATTATATATATTTTTTATTCATTTGCACTTGTAATCTTAAATAGAAAACGTTAGGCTCCTCTCCCCCTCTCAACAACAACTCTTCACCACATGACGTCAGCAACAAAACAGAGGTAGGACTATAGTGACTGTCCAATGGCCAGGCAAGTTTTACCCCTCCAGCCCAATTAACATTAAACCAATCAAAAATGGAAGGGCTAAATAAAGCCCCGACCTACATTTTGTCTCAATTCAGAAGCCGTTTCACTCAGATACACGTCACGATATGGAAAAGAAGTCAATCGCAACTTCCGTTTCATGGTCTCGCACATGACATGACGTAAGCGATACGATACGAAACGTAGAACCAAAACAGACCAGTTAGGGTTAACCCTCACTGGTGAACAGTCTCGCCTGCGAATGAAATCTACCTTTAACAGGTGTATCTGTGGTTACCAGGGAGAACTTTGATAACGGTAACGTCAAGTCTTCAGCTCAGTAACTATCTAGATTATAAATCCGTATGCAATTCACATTTCCGGGCACTCGCAAGCACCCATGACACGATGATGACTTAACAACATCCGGCGGTATGATAGTTGCGTATAAGTCATCGGTTATTTATTATAACAATTTCTTAATCCTTTTTTTCGGGCAGTTTTTATCAATTAATTATTTATATTTTAACGTCGTTATTAGTAACTATGAACCAATCTAGCTCACCCCTATACTGACAGTTTACTGACCAACATTTATACGTATAACCCAAAATATATTCATTTATCTGCAGAAAGTAAAATAAATATCAGATTGACCTTTTGAGTTTGATGATATTTTCTGAAGCACTTCCTTTAAGGTATACCGTATTAAAGGAAACCATCATTGAATAAAGCCATGACATGAACGTCTGTACTGAGTAGATGAGGAGAGTCGAGCAGCTGACTGGATAAAAAGCTTCAACTTCAGTTCTCTATAACAGCAGGACATCATTTGTGTGTAGATCACAGAGAACAAGCCATGCTTCTGAGCTGAGCGAGCAGTGATGCCGAAACTAACACTCTGATGCCCCACTGATGGCAAGAACTAAAAAGGAGGGCGTCTCAATAAAAAGAACAAACCTCCCACCCGTCCTTGATTTTTGTTCTGTGATTAAAGAAGAACATTTGTGATTTGCATTTTAAAATATGATGATCAAAAACAATTATCGCTCCGTCTGTATGTCTTTCGACAAATGAATTAGATTATGAGCCTTCATGAGCACTGGTTTCTTACAGCCTTGTTGCGTTGACAGTGTTTGAAGTTTCCTGCGGTAACTTCATTACCCGTATTTTGTCCAGAATTAGTGGAGCGTGCTGAAAATTGCTAATGACAGATGTTTCACCACTCTGTCACACTCCTTGTATCATTTGATTTGGAAAGCAACATATGGTGTTCTGGTCTATCAGTATGTCACAGACTGTCTGCAAACAGCTGGTCATAACTCAGTTCAGTGAAAACCATTACTTTCCAATGAAGTGCTGGAGACTTTCCAAATTGTGTTTTGGCATGGCCTCGGCCCCCTAATGCAGCCTGCTTGATGCTGCAGGTAGGGAGGGACAGGCCGGGTGCCAGCATCTTCCGCTAAACAAAGCACAGTGCTAGCGGGAGGGAAAATAAGTCACCAGGACAATCCAAACACGGGGACATTTCGTCTCGTAGATGAACATTTGAACGGGCTTTGAATGAGGTAATAATCTTTGACCTTTAGCAAAGGTACATCTTAATGCTAACTTGGATGCTGATGTCGGTAATGTACGTAAACATCACTGATGTATTCGATTAATATAAATGTACAAAATGTATCCAAGATCAAAACTGTCACCGCTTGGGTGTTAAAGATACAGAATTTCTTTGAGAATGCAATTTTGAATTCCTGAATTTCAATGGAAGTCGAATTGTTGGTGCAAATAGGATGCATAGTAATCGTAATTTGATTAGAATATAAAACATGTATTTTTTAATTGTCAGCATCCTCTAAACAAATAATGTTTGAAACACTGTCTATAAAAAAATATACAGTATATTATATTTATATGTACAGTAGGTTTTGTTGCATTTAATATATTCTTGTATTATATGCAATTAGTATAAAATAGTTTATGTATTTTACTCAAAATGTAATAAATACTGTGTTTGATTATTAAGCATTTGGAATATACTTTTATAAAAAAAAACATTAAAGAGTAACTTACCAAAGTTTGTGAAGTTAAATTATCCTGTGGGACCAAAGGGCATCCGTTCTTAAATTCTGCATTTTGTACAACTCTGGTCAAAATGATTTTGGAAAAACAATGAGATATTTATATATTTAATCACAAATGTGTCAAATAAAAAATCGCAAATAACGACAGCCTTATACCGGACAGCAAACATTTAGAGCTTTAATAATTTCCAGTGTAAACTAACTGATGCTTGAGGGTTGTTAAATCTTTCTGTAAGCTATTTACTTTCACATTTGTTGATTTGACAACTGTAAACTGACAACTGATCTTTTAGTGCCCCTCTAATAATGATGGCTTGAAGGTCAAGTAGAGCTCCGATAAGTCTGAACATAGTTAATGTCCCGTGATTCAGTCCAGCATTTAAGTGTTTGCTTTTATTCAAAGCCCCTAGTCCTCATTTTCTCTGCCCCTTGTTAGCATCGTGGGTTCCGGGACTGACAAAATAGACGGAAATTGCATTAACGAATGTTTTTCGGCAGTGAATGAGTGAATTCACATGGGCAAGTGTGACCCCCTCTTTTCTTTCCTGCTTTGTGTTGATTCCATCTTTGAATAACTATAATAAGGATGTCCCGATTCTGTGCCACGTCTCCAGTTCATGTTCTGCCATCACACCAAGAATCACGATTGTTTTTCAGATGGTATATTTTAGTCATGTTTATCAACACACACCTGCTGGTTTCAGGTGAGGTGGTTCAGACATGCAGTTTAACAATATAGGAAAGTGCAAGTGAAACTACCTTCAATTTGACAGCATGTGCACAAACGTCTTATTATCTGTGATTTGCAGAGTTTCCCTAAAATCCAACAAAATGATATGCTTAAGGGGATGTAGCATTTTCAGATTTGTTTTTTCTTTTGTGCATAAATGAATAAAAATACTTTTTGTTTCACACAGTATCGTAACATTTCTAACTAGAAAATAACCTTACATGCATATTAGAACAAGTATAACTGGAAAAGTGAAGGACATGCACACAAATGCAGTCTTGGATGCTCCATTGTATGATTTTCACGTGATTTTGACCCGATTACTTTAATGATTTACCCCATTCAGTTGCTCAGCTGTAGTCTCTCTCAAGCATAACGGGACCGTCTCTATCCTGCCAATCAATGTGACACGCTTCAATGGTTTCCCTCGATTTCACAACCAAGCATTTCCATCAAGCATGACTGGTGAGAGACAAAAGTCACATTTATTACCAAATAATTGCCTTTACGTGCTTATCGTAGTGAGTTTTGATAAAGAGATTTTTAATTTATCACTCTGCTTCTTTCTTGGTCTTGTCTTTTTCTTCGTCCACAGATTGTCGGGCGGGTATGTCCGATGCGGAGGCACGTACGCACACTCGGAAGGTAATCTAAGAGCGAGTTGGGCCATAACAAATGGGGACAGCTGGCCTAATTGAATCATTTGAACTAAGACAGCTCAACTTGGTTATCCTCTCCGCAGCCTATAGTGATATTAACGCTGGAATCATTAGCCATGAAATCATGTCTGCGCTCTCGTCCTGCATCTTTATGGCACGGCAGCCAGGAAAGGCCAGCCTTGTGTTTTTTACACCAATGAGAATATTTAAGTGTGAGGGAATGAGCTCTGTCTACCGTGTGTTATAAAATATGAATAATCTCTGATATCATTTATCTACTGCATATCACGTGTTGATAATTTTACATGTATAGCATTTATCATGTTTGTACATGGATCCATATATTCCAGGGGTGCCAATTATTGTTTTGATTTCAAACTAATTGGGTTTGGAAAAATAATAAAATAAATACATGTTTAATGATTTATGGTCCCCTACACATTAAATGTATTAAATAAACTTGGAATGTATCATTTTACTATAATGTAAGCAAGTTTAAGGCATCTATAAGGATTTTTAGTGTTATTTATCAGGATTAAACTGCAGTAATGCAATATATAACAGGGGAACATCTCTCCAAGGGGTCCAAGAACTTTTGAAGTGATATTTTGATTTTTTTTATGTTGTTAACCGGCACCCATTCACTTGCATTGGTGTCCATACAATAAAAGTGAATGGGTGCTGGCGCTGTTCGGGCACCAGCTTTCTTCAGAATTACACATTTGAAAAGACAAGAGGGTGATTGAATGACGACAGATTTTGGGTGAACTATCCCTTAAAAGCGTCTGCCAAATGAAGAAATGTAAAAACAGTGTTATTATCAACCAGCGAGAATTTAGCAAGCAATGTTGTTTCAGGAGCATGTCCTACCATAAAGTAATTCATGTTATGTTTAATCCTAAACCTCAAAACAGAGCAATGATTGGTTGATAATAATGTTGTTCCAATGTTGTCTAAATCGTATTAAGCTATTGGCCAAAACCAGATGCTGTGTTTTTATCTCTTTCCTGTCTTTGGTACAAAAGGCCCGGACAGCGTTCAGGACCATTCCGAAGGTGTAAAAATATAATCTCTTTTAAACACTTTCACACTTCAGAGCTCATAATGAGCTGCAATTACACTCATTCCTGCAGATCGTTTGCCAGTAATGTAATCAGGTGCGTTTCATATGCCTCTCCATAGATGGGCTCCTCATGTCTCCAAACCTGGTCTCATTCCCTCCTTCCCCCCAGCAGGCAGACTGCCATGCCAGACATAGCATCTCCGTATTCCACCCCCTCCGCATGCAGCCATGGCAGAGAAAACAGATAGTATGGCAAGAGCCGCCGTGTTATTCGAGGACGGATGGACCTTTGCGGCGTGGCACGCAGTGGAGGTTCACTCACGACAGAGTGATTTAACTGCCGTGAGTGGGATCCCCCGCTACGTTCGGGTCAATTTCCGTTTTGAGGGTGAGATGTGACCCCAATGAGACGCCTGCTTTGGTACCGTGGCATTAAATGATGTCCCAGATTCCCCTGAGCAGGGTTGCGCAGAGACCTCAATCTCATGGGTGAGCCTGACTGGAGACGCGATCGACAAGGGTACGTACACACACGGCAAGCCCCCGGGCACATTCAAGGAGAATTTGCCATGAGCAATTATTGAGAGTTTTAAAATGACAGGTCTATTTCAGGTTCAAACCCGAGAGGCGTGCTGACGGTTATGTGAAAAGATGGAATTATCGCCCCTCCTCAATGTGCAGTCTTGGGTGGCTTTCTTTACTTCTTTCCTTCGTTCCCTCCCGTCGGTTTCTGTGTATTGCACCTTTTCATATAGTTATACGCATATTTTTTATGCAGAAGACACAAACCAGCGTAATTTAGCACGTTTTAATAATCAAATTCATATGTAAAGAATAAAACAGCTTTTTTAAGATTACAACTGTGCTGGTGTCATTACATGAACAAATCAATTGAAATATATCTGCAAATGTTATTATTCATTTAATTAGGAGTAAAAAGAGCAAAGTGAAGATTAAAACAGTTCATTGGTAAGATTTTTATCCAGAGAAAATATTTTCCATCAAAAAGAGAGAGAGAGAGAGAGAGAGAGAGAGAAAGAGAGAGACAGCGCGAGCTGGTGTTTGGTTTGGAGACGCGTTAGACAACAGTGGCAGTGAAGCATTGGCAGAAAGTGATAATTATTTTAATTAATGATAATGGTTTTAATGATTCAACATTTTGGCTAATTGATTATGATTGATTGCACATTACTGAACAAGGAAAGTGAATCAGGGAGGTAATCAGGGAGATGACAGCACAGGTCAACACTGCAGCATGCGCGAGCCTACAGTACACATGCTAATCAGGCCCGGAGAGATGCCCGACACCAGCACTGCATGCTCACCACCCTGTATGTCTTTTGGCCTTATGGACTTTCTAACTTCAAACACACTTTCAGCACTTTCATTTGTTTGTTAACATTGTCCAACATGTATAAACTATGAAGGAGATTTTTCTCCCATTTTTAAATTGCAATAAATGTTTTTGTGACAGATTTTTATATTTAAGACAAATGGGGGGAACCGTGTTACAACAATAAATCTATAATTGGCATTTAATAAAATGAATAAAGGCGTATTGTTTCAAGTTATTAATATAACAAAAACAACAAGTTTGAATAAAAATAACAGTTCGATTGATACTGCATTCACCTTTAAGCTTTGAAGTGGGACGCATCAAATTGTAGCCAGAATGTATAACTAGAAAAAGACAGTTATGTTTTTTTCATCATTAGCGGGTTATGGCAGTTTACTGTGATATTTTTAGTTGTGAACTGTGCTGCTTGGATGCTCATTATAGGATCCTCAACACAGCTGCGAGATCTGTTACGATGTTAAAATTAAGAGCACCATTGCATCTATTACAAAATCGCTGAGGATAAATATTCCAAAAACTGTTGGCAAACACCAGCCTTCATTTTCACGTTCGTCTGCTTGCTGTGCAATGCAACACAAATCAACACATTAATAGCTACAAAGCAACACTGCTGGCTTTCTCGTACTGTAATTTTAAAGTATTCACAGAGTTATAGTGGTTTTCAACTGGTGAAAAGAACAATGCTTAATGCAAACAAAATGCCAACATGTAATTGTATACTTGTAACACAGTGATTCCCCTCAATGTATTGTTGATGTTAAAATATATGCGATCAATAAAGCACTATAGCATTTTAGTCCAAGCTCAAGTTACTCTGTTAAAGTTAGCCATTCTGTTAAAAATGTCACATTGTTGGGCGTGTGCAGTTAATGCCCATAAAAAACATATATTCAAGGGTGCTATTAGAATACTTTTCAGGGATCTCTTTACAGTATGTACTTCTCAGAAATATACTTAAAAATACACCTAGATTTAAAATTTTGTCCCCATTGTCTTTCCATAGTAAGAATAAAAATTTAGTGAACTACTCCTTTATGTATGCTTGACTTACACTGACAGAAAAGTATATTTGACCTATAGCCTACTGTACTTTTACTCAATCTTTTGATATTATTGAAATCACCTTTAATTACAGGTTAAGGTTTTTTAATACAAATATGCATACCATAAAACTAACAAAGTGGCATACTTAAAGTGCAAACATAACAGTAAACTTTCATTTACAAGAAACCTTACAAGTAGGCCTTTATACACACACAGTATAAAACTACCAAACCAGTAGTTTACTTAGTGCATACTTTATACAACAAAAACAGTATTGAACAACGAGTATTGAACTGGTTACAGTACAAACAAAAAGTAGCTTGAAACTAGTTGTGTACTTAAAATATACTTAAAGGTAGTTCTATAAACGGAAAGTGTGCCAATTTAGTCCTTAGTACTAATAGTACACTTACAAATATACTATAAGTGCATTGATATTAGTATACCTAAACTGCATGAAGTACACTTAAATATACTTCAAAATAAGTTTAAATTATACTTATTCTTGTGAGGTTGTAATATAACACTTTTGTTTATTTTTGTAAACAAAAAATCTCCATCTTGAATCTAAACCTTCACCACGCTAGGCTATGTGAAGTGTTTAACTCTGTTTTGCATGAAAGTGCGTGTGTTTACAAGAGATGTGTATGTATAAGCTACCCGTGATAATTGCGGTTGTTTGTGGAAAATGGCCATTTTGGTGAAATAAATGGGGGCATTGAGGGCATTCCTTTAGCAGACACGTTTCACAGGATCCAACCGGTGTCCGTGACAGGTAGCACTCATCCCAGCCACTCCATATTCATTTAAGAGGCCTTTGAGAAACAGAAGAGCCTTGCGGTTCTGTGACGCATCTGACCCTGTAATTCTGTGCATTCACATCTTACTCAATTGTGTCCGTTTGGAGGACACTCATCAGAAGAGGAACCCATCGCAACCTCGCAGGATCCCACAAGCCCCATACATGCAAATACGACCCTTTTTTTATTTCACGTTGGAGAGACAGTGAGTGGAGCGACCCTTTGACCTCCGCCCTCCTCTCTCGACTACTTATCCCTTCAACCCCTGGAGGTGGCATCTCTCCGAGCAAGTTGACTGGGTTAGACTTTAATTAACGAAATGTATGATAATGTGATTTCTGTAATAGAATGACATAGTCTAATGGTGTTGTGTGATTATGATTAATATAGCACTTTACAACATGAAAATTTAGCCAGGAGCTGAACGACGGCCTTTCTTTGACTTCCGACAACTCACCTGATCTGAACATGTACATGTGCGACTGATTTCACATTCTAATGCGAGAATTTCATATATGTTTTCGATTGTTATTACACGCCGCGTTGGAATGCTTGATTCTGATTGGCCAGTCGTGACATTTGCATGTTTGTTATTCCCGATAACAACCTCTCAAAAATCATTTTTTGGACAAATAAATATGTATTTTGATAACATATATGACATTATATTTACAGATGATTAAACCAAATGTTTGTGACATTTGACAACGTATCTTACCTTAAAATGAAAGGAACTGATTTTCCTTGAGGAAAAAATATTTGTATTTGTACATATGTTCAGTTTTTTTCTCATGTGGCAAGAAGACGTGTAATAAGTGGGATAATGTAAAAGCAGTGGCTTATTTCTGCGATAACAACCGGCTGCCTGTACATAATCTCTTACTAAATATTGATCCTTATTCGTACAACATTGCATTAGCACAATGCTTAAATTCTCAAATAACACATATTTATATACATATTTTTATTTAAGTTGATTTGGATAAATTCATGTGAATGTATTACAGACAAAATCTTGTTGTAAGAAACCCAAACGTTCTTATTCAGGCCGTTTTCATTAGCAAACGTTTTGAAGGTTACGCCAAGGAGACATGCGAACCTTCTCCAGGAGAAAAGGAGAACTTTCACAGGTGTCTGTGGAGGAGACACCCTCATACCTTGTGAATTTGATAATTAATACCGTAATTCAACTAAAACCGCTCAGTGCGAGCCGTAATGAAAACTGATGTAGCTACTCAGCACAGCGAGCATCACAGGTGGGCCCAAATTAATGTGCAAATAGAGGTAAATTGCCTGTGTTTAGTGTTTTCGTCAGCACCATTTGAGTTTGTTGGAACTATCAGTAATTAATTCTGATATAACAAAGTCATAAATTTAAGGTTAAACACTGGCATTACCTTCAAAGCCGGTGATGGGAGGGCTTTCATTTGAGTGTCCCAGCTGGGACCCAACATCTCACTATTACCAAGAGATGAGCCGATGAGACAAAGAGCAAGTACAATGTGCTGTCAACTGTGGTTGGGGGTCTATCATCCCTCAATCCAAAGCATCGCGCAGACCGGACATCAACTTTAGCTTTATTTAGTATCAATTTGCGCTGTTTATATCGGTTCTGGGGGAATATTTGGTGTTGTTTGGGCAAGTTACATGTGAAAAATGCGAGTCAAAATATTTGCTTATTTGATTTTTTTGCAGTAAAGCGTCTCATTGATTGAAAATTGTGTCTGTGAACAAACCTCAGACAAATCAGAAAAATAATCATAGATTTATGAATATTTAACATCATAGTCACGGCAAATAAGGCGAGTAATTAGCGGGTTCCATAAATTTGCAAATTGTTATTTCATGTTGATGAAAGAGCTTCAGTTTTCCTCATAAATTATTCATGCATCAACAAAAGTTAACGGAAAGAAATGAAGAGGAATTCAACTGAAAATTGGTGGACTATGTTGCTTGCACAAACACACACAAAGAGCAAAATGTTATTGGTTGGAGTTTCGCTCTTTACCTCATGAGATGTGATAAAGTTCTGTCTTATTTAAGTGTTAATGCTGTCTCAGATGTTTTACCTTAATGTACTTTTCTTAAAGAGATCACCCAGAAATGTTGTCATCATTTACTCATTCCCTTGTCATTTCAGACGTGCATGACTTTCTTTCTTCCACAAAAGAAGACATTTTGTGTTCTGCAGAAGAAAGAAAGTCATGCAGGTTTGAAATACAAGTAAATTCCACATTTATTTTTCTGGTTCTTAGGGAAAACACATGCTGATAATATATGAATATATATGAATGTCCAGTAAGTAATAAGTTTGTTTAAAGCTGTCTACCAAATATGTTAACAAGCTATAAGCGTTGATTATATATATATATATATTATATGATAATATAGTAATGGATCTGAAGAGAAACCCTGTTTAAAATCATACTTAAATCTTAAATCTATAGAATATATTCAATAAGATTGCTGGCAAATCGAACATTCATGAGTTTGTTGAGATGTTTACTAAAAAGTGGGATGTGTGATTTCTGGAGATTTCTTTTTTCAGAAAATACATTATACACATAATACACAAAAGTGTTCATTTGTTCTCTTTTTAATCTCGTTGCCTACAAACGATTCTCATTTATTCTTCTTACAGACATGCTTTTTAAAGTCCGTTTAATGAAACGCTGATGCTGAGCTCACACAGTATACGTATCTGTTTGAATGGATAAATAATTCGATTCATTAGGTTGACTGTTAAGAAAATGTGTGCATCTTTTACATTTCCAGATGAAAACCCCCAGCCAGACCCCCCTCCAATTTGTCCACACCCTCTAAAGTAACTCATCCACAAACATGAATATTACAGAAGAGCGGCTCGTTGTGATTGTTATGGTGTGTATGTATGTGTGTGTGTTTAGCGGGGCGGGGTGCAGGGGTTAATGTTTCGGTGCAGCCGTGAGATGCAGCGAGTCAGAAAAAAGGAGCAAAACAAATCTGTGATCTGGAAATTCCCAAGCACCCACTCAGGAGGGATTAATGAAGAGTACACCGCTGTGAAATTACGTGCCCTTTGAGTCAAGAAAATGGCCTTAGTGGTGCATGACCTTGAAATGAGGTGAGACAAACTTCACCTGAACCACAATTAACAATGTTACATGGAAAGGCTTTGACATTACGAGACAAAGATCACAAAACCCGGTGTTTTGTGTGGAAAATGAGCAAAGCTGATTTTGATTCTGGTTCTGAACTCACATCGGGGTTTGTTTTTCAAGGCTTACAGTACGTTGAGAATCGGGGCCAGTTTACATTGAATGCATTTTTCAATTGTTTTTCTTTAACATGCCCTGAACAGTCATCATCTTTGACTGTCATAAGCACTTTGTGCGATTTTCATCCTTGGGAATCAAACTCCTGATGGTGTTTGCCAAGAACTTTGCTACTGTAACTCAATAGCGTTTACAACAGCAACATTATTTAGTTCCAGATATTTACCGTATAATATGAGGCTGCTGCATTCTGAGCTGCACTTTTTATATTTTCTCAATTTTGTAACGCAAGAATGTGTTCTCCATGAAATGCCTCTTAAGACTGCAACACGCTTCAGAGGTATTACAGGAAATGAACACTCGCTCTCCAAGCTGATGTTTGTGTTTCTTTGTTGTCCAGTAGCTGCTTTTATCTTTTGTGTAATTCTCTGTCTGCAGAAATGTGTTTAAAGAGATGAATTGGGATTGGAGAAGCCGTCCTGACATGATTATGAAGGATTCATCGGGAGCCATCTGCCACCGTTATGAAAGGGGGTGAGGGTGGGTTCGCGCAGCGAGTGTGGAGAGACAGCGGACCTTCTGTTCAGCCGGCTTCCTACTATCACACAATAGACAAGCCTTTAGCATGCAGAATTAACACGCTCTCGCATCCAGCTTGCATTTGCGAGGGACAGTTGTGAGGTCAGGCAGACGAAGGTACGAATCCGCTCTCGTAGACGGACGCGGCCAGACAGGCATGGTGTTGGACAGAAATATGTGATACTTTCCCTCAGTGAAGTCCAGGTAGCAGAAGGACGAGGGTCTCGCTGAACATATAGTCTACGTCATATTCACACACCAGTTGGAGGAATTTAAGGAGCAGATGGGTTCTATTGCTCATCAAAACGTCCAGTTGCTCTTCAAAAGGGCCGGTAATGAAGCCAGCATGAGTCTCTTCTGATAACACATACTTAAGAGTTATGTTTGAATCTCACACGTTGTTTAATTTTGTCCTTTAATAAATGACTGTACAGGCCGACATAAATCTGGTCTTAAAACTGTAAACACCTACACAATCCTTCAGAAATTCGTAACTGTTGAACCGGGCGGCTATTCGTATTATATTTTTCAAACATTTTAGTATGATTTTCTTTTTCGTCAGTGAGTTTGGGTTTAGGGGTGTGGTTAGGGGAGGGGTTTCACTACTGCTTTTTTTAATAACGGTACGTTTTTGGACGATTTAGAACTAGAATTCATGTGAGATCAGGTTGTTATAAGCATAACACCGGATTTAAAAAGTTTTCAACTTTTGTTTTTATCAACGTAATCTCAAATTCGTAACTATTTCGCAAGTTTACAAGCTAGTTCGTGAATTATGAGATCATTTTTATTCATTTGTATATGGTAAATACTTTTTTGGTACGATTTCAAGCCTGGATGACGGTTAAGTTTAGGGGTTATTTTTTGATTAAGATCTTTGCTACTATAGGCCCTTTTCACAATGACGTAACTTAACCTCCGCCGTTTTGCGAAGCAGAGTATAATAACATCCATCTTGCAACAAACACGAAGAAGAAGAACTTCCATTTAGCCGTCGTGCTGGAATTTAACAACAGTGTAAAAAACACTGACAGAACCAGTATTCAAGTACTTATCCTAGCACCTTCGCTAACACAAGAAGAAAACAAAACACTTAGCTTCATAATCAAACAGGTTACTGTTCAACGAAGAATTTGTATCCTTTGTCTAGCTTTGATCTTGTTGTAAGCGAACATTTGTCTGCAAGATGTTGTACATCATCTAGCCGTATTAGTGGTAGCTGTGCAAGGCACTTGGTAAATTCCATTCTGAGGCGCTAGCAGAAGTAACGCTACACTGTTTTGCGGCAGAACGTGAGATGCGTGACATCATGTGAAAAGGGCTTATTTGTACGTTTTTGTAAAATTGACATCATACTAGAAATTCATATGAATTAGCTACTACATAAAAATAGTTATGAATTCCTTTGCGTCCAGGCTAGTTTTATAGTTAGGTCAGAAAAGTCTATAAAAACGAAACACTGTTTTTTTTATATTTTTTATATTTTTACCACAACCTGCTAAATATCCAAATACTTAAATCTAGGGGGAATGGTGACCAAATGTAGATATGTTTAAAACAACTTAGGAAACATCTAAATTTTAACTCTGCACCTCATCTCACCTGTCATTGATTCTTTGAACATAAAATTTCACTATAAAAAGATTTATTACCCCTCTTTAAAACTGACTTATATTACAAGTCTTTAAAGCATTTCTTCGCTGAAAAAAGTCAGCGATGTGCACACTACGGACCGGATGATCATTACCACGGTAAAAGAAGGTTGTGGCGAGTCTTCTCATCCTTGTAGGGGAATTAAATTTCACATGAGTGCACCTTAAAAAGTGAATTGAATCATATATTGTCACCCGGGCCGGGCAGAGCGAGCGCTGGGTCCGCTGCCATCATAACCGTGGTGAATTGTCGCCCATAACCTGTGAGGTAAACGGTCAGAAATCTCAACACTGTCTGGCCATCCCGTTGACAGGCCGTCACGAAGATAAACCCAAGGAGAATCGGAGCCAAATAATCTCTCCTCTCTGCGTTGTTTTAACGGTGCGTCTCTTTCATTCCACCTATTACAATCCTGCCATCACTTCACATTACAGGTCAAAGTTATGGTGCTTAATTACATCCCGCCCGCTCCCCGCTCCTAATAACCTGTCATTTGGGGGGAATTTGAATGTCACACCATATTGTGGAGCCCTAATGGTGTCCGGCAGGTCCACTGATGGGACGTTTTAGGACAATTATAGCAGATATTCAAATCGCAGGTGGGATATTGAGTGACCCGTAGCATAGCGTACACACACTCTCTTCCACTGAAGCACAGACACACACGCTCACCCACATCGTGACCCCACGATCCTCTGCGCTTGACATTGACAAAATGAACGTCTCCGCCGCCGAAATAGTTTAACTGTAGCCTGATCGTTTTTATTATCCTTCTAATCCAGATATCAGCTATTTCATCAAGCCGGAAGATATGCATGTCATGAATTATTTTGACACGGGGACCTTTTAATTTTCTCCGGCAATATTTCATCCCACCAATCAGTGCCTGAAGTCAGCGGTGCCGTGCGGCCGTGGAGATGTTGGAGGACAGTGCTCTCCCGATGGCTTCAAATCATCTGGGAGCCATAATGAGCTATGGACACAATTATTATCATCTCCCGTGCTCCCACATTTCATCAGCCTGTGGGGGGCAGACGCAAGATCAGGCGCCTTAAACATAACACAACGTAACTATTCTGGGCTGACTGGTTCAGGTTTGCAGGTGAACGTGCTGCTTTATGGTTTCACCGGACGCACGTGTCTGGCACAAAGTTAACTTCCGGTCTGTATTTGGCTATAATATAACAATTTATGTTATATTTCATTTATATGAATATTAATTTGTATTCAATTTTTTGGATTATTAATTGTGTTCAATTAAATTAAAACTACTCAACAATTTTTTTCAGAGTTCTGATGGAAGTTGTTTGAGCCACATACCATTTGTTTATGTTGTCCCCGCTGAAACCGTCTATACTTTGGGATTCTCAGCGGTTCTCAAACTGGGGGGCCGCAAGATGGATCAAGGGGGTCCACAGATTTTGTGGCATTATACAGTATGAAATACTGTATCATAAATTTTATGCAGTCACAAAAAGGAAATAAGACCATAAAATAAAACCAACCAAAAGTACTGATGTTCCAGCATTGTATAAAAGAGTATTTGGTTTAATTAAAATTCTAAAGTTAGTTTAAGATTTTACCTTTTTCTTTGGGGAGGCCGCAAAGTGATGCACTGCATTGGGGACCTTTCAATAAAAAAGTTAGAGAACCACTATACAATTCAAAATTTGACTGGGTCTGGATAATATTGTTTTTGAAAAACATGTGGGAAATGTGTTATCAGCCATGCACTTGCATGCAAAAACTATGTGATGAATCTACAGAGGACATAAATGCAGTTGTTCCAACAGGGACAAGGAAGAAAAAGATAAGACAGAAAGACAGCGCATAATAAATAATAATTATATAAATACTCCATGAAAAAAGACCATGTAAGTTTGTTGAGCTTTTAACTCCGCCCACAGGAGCAACACTTGATGCCACATTGTGCCCGCACATCTTTCTTTTGTTGTGAGACCACAAGGGATGGTTCAACCAAAATTAAACATTCTGTCCTTATTTACTTACCTTCACGTCATATCAAACCTGTATGACTTTCTTTCTTCTGTAGAACACAAAACAAGATATTTTGAAGAACGATGGTAACCGAATAACTGTGGTACCCTTACGCTTCCAATGTATGGACACAAAACCAATGCAAGTGAATGGCTACCCCTGTTGTTGAGTTGCCAACATTCTTTAAAATGTCTTATTTTGTGTTCTTTAGAAGAAAGAAACTCATGTTATTTCTGGGTAAACTGTCCCTTTAAGACATGCAATAAACTAATAAACAACAATTCAAGGAACTGTAGACCAAAATTGACCTCCACCAGAGTATCTTTCTGTCATGTTCGATGAATCAGACCTAGAATGTATCTAATGGCTGAGAGAGACCTATGCACACAAACATGCTCCATAACTGAATATAGACCCTCTGCCAGCCAGGGTGATGACCCCACGTTTACACAACGTTACAGAATATTAAACAACAACACAACCCTCCATCAGCTTGTGAGGAAAAGAAAAATGTTTCAATGAAATCTCCAGCATCCGCTTCAGCACTAAACACTGATTACACACACACACTTTCACATCCTCAAAAAGTTATTTGACATAAATTACGGGTGTCACATCATTTCCCAGCACATAGAATGTAATTTACGGCCGATCCCATTGACTGGGAGCTGAACCTCAAATAAAATCGTCAAACTGCATGGGCAATAAGATGCACCTTTCTCTCCCATCAACACACAATCAGCCCTGCGGCCACAGGCAGATTAACAATGCAAATACCGCTCATGATAGTGACGACACATTTATGCACAAATACAGAGCTATGGCTCATATCTTCAAGCGCCAGGGAGCTTTAGTGACATGGGCTTTATCTGTTTCCCTCTTCATCTAAAATGAACTGCCTAGAGAGAGCAGATGTATCAGCAATACTCAATAAATTAAAACATGAATTTTACGGCATCCTTGCAAATGTCTCAAAGGTGAGTCTGAAGGTCTGTATGACATTAAATAGTGCAAATAGTTATGAAATGTTATGAAATATAATTTAAAAAGAGAGATCATTCCCCTAAAATAAAAATATTTATTCACCCTCATGATATTCAAAACCTGCATATGACTCCTTTTTCTGTGGAACACAGAAGATATTTTGAAAAATGTGCTTTTGCCTCAATGGAGCCAATTTTGTTCTTCTTATTATGTGAGCCTGGACAACAAAACAAGACTTATGGGTCAATTTTCGAAATCGATATTTTAAAGCTGAATAATTAAGCTTTCTATTAATGTATGGGTTGTTAGGATATGCTAATATCTGGTGGAGATAACGGTTTAAATCTCTGGAATCTGAGGGTGTAAAAGAATCAAAATATTGAGAAAATTGCCTTTGAAGTTGGTTATAAGAGGCACTGTTACTGGTCATCCACTCACAAAAATAAAGTTTTGATATAATATACAGTAGGAAATCTACAAAATATCTTCATGGAACACGATCTTTACTTAATATCTTAATGATTTAGGGCATAAATAAAAAATCTATAATTTTGACCCATACATTGTATTTTTGGCTTTTCCTAAAAATGTTCCCGTGCTACTTAAGACTGGTTTTGTGATCCAGGGTCACACAGATTCTTTTGTGTTCTGGAGAAGAAAAGTCAAACAGGTTTATGTAATAATATGATATTTCAGATATCGCTGTTGTCCTTCTGAAACCTCATATCACCATATTTCATGGTTTAATTTTTTTGCCATAAATCATTGGTATGAGTCACCCTTTATGTTTGTCACTGGGTTTTGCAAATATCTAACCAATAAAAAGTAGGCTATTCAAAAGTGCCTCACTATTTAAGTGCCACAGTATTTAATCATTTAAAAAGAAAAGTGTTTTTTCTTTAACAGCACATTTTTTTAAAAGAAAGTGACAATAGAAAATAGTGTTGAATAGGCGACTAAGAAGATTGTCAAGAACATTATCGTCATAGTCTATTGCATCACTCGAAAATCTTCTTAATTCAACTTAAAATTTTAAGGTTAAAATGCACGACGTATATATATATAGGTGTCTTAAATCAGTCTTACTGATTTTATGGAAGCAATCTAGGCCTACATGTCATGACCACCACAAATCTGTCATTATACACTTATGACAAGGCCAAATCTGCACTTTATACTTAAGTGATCATTTACTTCCGAAGCGTTTTATCAATGTGCGCACTTTACTGACAAATGTATGCAAATCATAGCCACGCAACGCCCCCTAGTGTCAGGACTGCACCATTGCTATAATAAAGGTGTCAGACATGTCACCGCAGGGCTTGAAAGGTCTCACTGGGTAACAAGCTTAGCAAGTGCCAGAATCTATCTATAGAGTCACAAGAGTGCAAGCACAAACTTCCCGAAAGCTAAACCAGCCGGATGTACCCTGTCTCCACACAGAGTCGTGTTATGGCCATATGTGAGTCTTCGAGGAGTTTGGCCCAATTGAGGAGGGTGACCCAGTTCACTTTCTTTAAGGGATCTGTTGAATAAGGTGCTGTTTGGCTTCAGGCAAAATACAGGTTGGTCTCACAGGTCTGTCATAAATAGCACACAAAAAGGAACAACAGTGCTAAATGCAAATAATAAAAATGCAACAAACCATATAAACATTTACAGTTACAGGATGAACTGATGTTGGGTCGTCAATAGAAATATGGGTACTGAAGCGAAACCAGTGCCATAAGGAATCTACGACAACCATTATGTCCCCTCAGGCTTCACTTGGGCACTTGTCGATTTACCCAGTAATGCTTATAGCGATCTTACCGCTATTACGGGGCGCATAGCTGGCCTTGTTCATCTCTGCTGTCTAAGCAAAACTGGATGAGGTGGGGAGCCCTACGGCTGTTTACACCCATCATCATGAACGAAACAGATTTCCTCCCCTCCTCCTTCCACTGCTGCAGGCCTCAGCACTAAAGCTGCCGTGGTGATGCTGGCAGTATCCCCCAGCCAGGATGTTGGACCCTGATGTCACCACACGGCAATCGACACCCATTGGTCTGCATCTAGAGATCGTGTATAGATTTACAGTCATGCACAATAACAATGAAAGTATGTGGCAAAGTGAATGGATGTACAGATACATTGTGATAAGAGGGTGGAATACTCAAATTTCCTTTCTGGAGAAATCGACATGCCAAAAATTTGATTGATGGAACAGATTTTTTTGGGTGGCTCCTAAAAGCATCAATCTAAAAATCACCATTAAGCAACTTTCTTTAATATGGAAATAAAAGAAGTTAAGCAAACACAATACACTCAGTAAGAACAAAACACAAAATTAATTAGTTTGATCCATTTAATAAGTCTTGTTATTACTGTGAACAGCCAAGAGTTGTTTGTCCTAAAACTCTTGGTATGTAACAGCTAATATGCACTGCACATGAGAAAGCTCCTAAAATCTACAATGAGTTCCGCTTGTGATTTGTGGGGTAACAGTCACACATTTTAAAGGATGATGTACAGTACAAGAAAAGAATATATTCAGAAAAATGCAGATGTTAATACAATTTGGATTTTGTTCACAATTATAATACTGATGCCCCCTCTCTCATCTAAATAAAACCTTCAAATCTGGTGATTCAATTCTGTACACCAATGCGGTCTTTATAGCAAACACCTCAGAATATAACTCAAAAGTGAACGTGAACAAAAAGAAATGAAATATTGCACACTAAATGGAAAGTTCACCTAAAAATGAAAATAATTTAATTATTATTTACACTCCCTCACATTGTACCAAACAGAAATGATTTTTTTTCTTTGTTGTGTGGCACCCAAAAGCACAACATCAACGCTATTTCCAAACTATTTCCAAAATATCTCCATTAGTGTTATATTTTCGAAAGACAGTCAAATGGGTTTTTTCACAACAAGAAGGTTGATTACCTTTTTGGGGGGGGGTGAACAGTCTCTTTAAAAATACAAAATTATTGTAGCAGAATGAGCCTACAAAAGGCCAGACAGTGATGCTTTACATCAACCTGATGAAGGTATCCAGTAAGTAAAAACTGGTCTGACATTTAAATAATATTAGTTCAAACAAAAATGTTTGTCAACATGAATTACCTTATTCATAGAAATATATATAGACATGTTGTTTTCAGCACAACAAAGAAAAGTATACAGGTGTGATAAATCATGACAGAATTTTCATTTTTAGGCGAACTGTCTTATTGAATGTACCAACCGGACATACACTGATTTTAGTCTGAAGTGTTAAAAGAACCAAATATTTTGATAATGATGTGTACAGGCCGTCTTTAAAGAAAACACCCTATACTGAACACCACAATTTTCCACCCGGATATCATGCGTAACACCATCAGTTGTGAGAGAACGTACACACATCCCTGAGCGGACATCCTGAAAGCTATATGTGCGGTCAGTTGCTAAGCTAACTTCAAAAGACACTGTTGGCCAGAGAGAGAGGAAAAAAGCTTCAGAGTGATGGCTGGTCATGCAGAGGTGACAGAAACACCCATCCAAGAATGACCGGATTGTGCATTTGGGCAGCAGGTGATCCCCACTCAACTAAGCGTATAAAAGATCCCGAAGAAAACAAGGAAGGAAAAATATAAACACTCAGAATAGCATTGCTGAAACCAATGTAATGATGAATGGTACAAAAAAGACAGCAGATATCAGGTCAGGGGTCAGGTCTAGTTCACAACATATTTTTCTTGTGTACAGAAGGTACTGCGGTGCTTGGCACATGCTGTAACAAAGAGGCTTAGTATTACACACATAGTAACACCTATTTGAGGCGACTTCCCTTTTTCTGCCGGCATAACCGTTAAAGAATTAAAGCAAAGCAAACACTGGCTGGGTGTTAAACTAAAGAGGACCAATAAACCGTTGCTACACATTAAACCTAAAACCTAAGAACGAAGACGTCTTCAGACGTTTAGCGAAAGCAAATAGAGGATTTAAAACGAAATGAATCACACCAAGCTTGTAATAAAGGCACACACACACACAGAAGGACAGAGATTCAAAGATGACTGAAAAAAGGTATTGAAAAAACAGCATGCTTTAAAAAAGGAGCTGAAGGATAAAGTATAAGAAAACTTAGAACAAAGAAAACAGAATAACGATTTTTAAAATGTACAAGAAAGCCAAGTTGAAGGGTTAGACCGACACATCTGAAAGCACCCAAATCCGTACAAAACCTTAAGATACGACACACAATCATTAAAGGTCCGGCTACTTGACAAAGCTCCCAAGGATTGGAGGTTCCTTCGCTCACCGACCAAACGTAAAAAGTGAGTAAGAGAGAGCAAATAGAATGAAACGCTTTCTATGAACTTCTCCCGACAGCTCTCTGGGTCTCACATGGTGCGTGTTCAGCGCCGAAACTGTCTGAATCGCGTACCGCTGTTGTGGTAATTTTAGGTTGAAACACGGTATAAGTTTATAGCAAAGTGCGTTTTGCAGTCTTGCGCTTCGAGGGCGGGCAGTAAGGGGGCGTGGCATGCAGGGGTGGTCAAGGTCACCAGTAAAATGAGCGGGACAGGAAGTTGGCGGCCGTGCTCATCCAGCTCACGCCATCTTGAGTGGAGCCCAGTCGAGTCACGGCCTTGTGCTGCTCCTCAGAGGGACTCTCCTCCTCCGGCAGGTAATCTGGCAAACTCATGTTAAGCTCTACAGGCACATCAGAGTCTTCCTGGAATGGTATTACAATCTAGAAAAAAAAGAGCGACATTTGTTTTCATTCTGGCATCAGAGAAAATACATTAATGTATGATGAGAAGGAATATTATTATATTAGATTAATATCGAATGAACATTTGACTTTTTTTACAAATGCATAATATGTTTTTATATCCACTTTTTTATATATAAGATTTTGTTTAGAATGTGATGTACTATCTTAGTACACTTTTTATAAAACACACACACATCTATACATGATTTTTTGTATTTAGGAGTCTATAATATAGATACTGTACATTCATGCATATTAATAAAATGCTGGGAATGCAATCAATAATTTTTGCTAAATCAACTCTACTTCCTATAGTCCCGTTATTTCTTTTCCTGAACAATACTCTCCACATCTATTTTATTTTTGAAGCAAGAACAAATTATGCAGTAGCTTAAAGACATTGAAGACTAAAACACAAGTCAATTGTGCCACCTGCTGGATGACAGAGGAACTACAGTACGTGCTAATACAGTGTCCAAGTCCATCAGCATAATGGTCACGGGAGGTCACGACTCCACCGCTGCAGGTAGAGATCGTCCTTCCGATTCATCCAGAGAGGACACATCTTTAATTACATCACAGTGACTATCTGCACTGTATGCATGTTTCCCCAGGGTCTTCTGACACACTGTTCCAGAGCCAGCGGGCTCCTGAGACTGATCATGTGATGAAGAGAGGCAATGACTTCACCCTAGACATACAGCACTAACTCCACATCAAACGGTTTTACTCGAAGATGCTTCGATTCACTCACCTCCGATCCATCCTCTCTTTTCACCACCTGCTGTGCCTGCATAACTTTGGTTGAAGCTATAGCAGTTCCCAAGGCCTAAAGAACGAATAAACAAATCCACAATTACTAAAGTTCACATTATCAACTGTAAACAAAAGAAGAAAATGTCAAATAAAGGCTTTTTAGATCCTGTACTCACTTCTGCCGTCAGATCAGAGCGGATCCTCACTACACATCTCTTCACTGCCATCTGGAAGGTAAAGCTAATGACACCTTTGATCTTTAGCAAGGCCTCTTCACAGAGACTTCTGCGAGTCTGTTGTAAACACAATCAGAATTATTTAGAACTTGAAAATCACATTTTCTTTCACTCACAAACAAAGTGTAAATGGGTACGGTAACAGTTAACTGATGGTTACCGAATCATCAAGCCCGTCGATTTGAAGCACCACCGTTTTGGCTCGTTTGTTCGTTCCGCCCAGGAAGAACTGAGCTTTTTTCCGGCACGAGGCGCCCGCTCCCGCCTCTTCGGCCTCGCCGCTGCTGGAGTTTTGCAGGATCTCATAGATCTCAGAAGCCAGAAGCTTGGTCTCGCCTGGCGACGTGCTCCTAAACAAATACATCACTGTGTAACAGCTCATAAAGACTAAAAGTAATGACATAGTTTCTCGTTTTAACGTCAAGTGTTCATGTTTGAAAAGGTCGCCTCGACATTGGACATGATACAGATCTGTGCGGGGGGTAATCTGCAGAAAGAGGCGGGATAAAGTCGGGCGGATGGATCTTGAAACAGTTAACCTTTAGTGTGTAAGATGATCCTGATTCATGTAGATCCGTGTATTACATAAACTTTAATATCAAACCAAACCTAGTTTCTACATTTGAAGATAAAGAATCATAGCAAAACTAAAACACAATACATCAGAAATAAATGGGCCATATTCATTCCAAAACAAGCGTAGCAAACACACATAAACATAAATAATAACTGTGATCAAAGAGCAACACTTAAAATCCATCAACAGTTATAGAGACTTTCAATTTAGCGCATGCGTTACATGGGCACTAACTGGGGTCAAGTGGCCCGTTCTTGTACTAAGTTAAAACAGCAGTTCATTGACATTATTTGAGGTCAGACGTCACATTGAAAACGTGATATGCCCTGCGGGTGCTAGTGGGAGAGATGTGTGTCATTCATGCAGAGTTTCTGTAACGGACATCTGGTTAGTGACATATCTGAGCTGCAAGGCCTCGACACGTCCCGTCTACACCTGAGGGAATGCTGACAGCATCTTTACTGTATCCTCAGTAAGACGGACGATATGCATTTCAATTATGCATTTTTTTTTTATTTGATTTTTTTTATTTCAAATGTATTGAGCTTAACAATTGAAAAACTTGACAATCTGTGTAAATTGAAACGGGTTTTAGAATCTGGTAACCCCCCTTTTGCTTTAACCCCAGCTGGTGCATGTTTGTGCGAAACCTGATGATTCATGTTATCCCAGCATGCTTTGAGAATGTTCCAAATAACACGTGAAAGCCAGGAAATGTGACAATGGTCAGTGCCCCAAATCTGCCCATAGATATAGAATAACAGAAAGTTTCTTTTCCATTTAAAGGTTTAAATTACATTTTAAATCCCACGTTTTCCATGTGGTCAGACCCCAGTTTATGACTTCAAAAAAAATGATTAAAATGATACTGATTAAATTAATTATTCAATTAAACAAATACAATTAATTAATAGAATTACACAAAGAGACAATTAACAGTCCTACAGCTTTGGCACGCTGGCATGACACCAATAGTAAAGAAGGTCTGCTTCACTTCCTCCAGCCATAATTTTACGCAGTCTGGGGCGATACACGACCTCTACGCAAAGTCGGCGTGCTTGAAATAGTGAGGAGCAGCTTGTGGAACTGCAGGGCACTCCTTGATGGCTTCTGCGCTAACTGAAGTGACTGGTGAACCGAAGGGCGTAGGCAGCGAGTCGCCCTGAGAGAAGGATATGCAGATCGCTGCCAAGCATTGGCGCTTCTGTCTGTGAAGCTTCGTGTTAAACAGAAGGCATTCGCCGTCTAAATGCCTGCAGACTTTCGCACTCAGAATAATCCCGGACTGCGGCACATGTACATGTGTGGATCCCGCGTCTCTATACTTAGCCATGGAGGTGTCAGATACTTAATGTTTAATGTAGACATAAAGAAACTTTGAACATTCAAAGCACCAGTTGGCATCTAAAGAAGCGCTGTATGATATAAGTAGGTAAATCTGAGAACCCTGAAGCTGATTAATTATAATTTATACTTATTTATATTTATAATATATCAATAATGTAAAACTATCTTTTTATTGTTCTTGTAGGTACAGTATGTAGATGTTTATGAATGTGTAAGTACACAAACAAAAGCATAATGTTTGAAGCAAATTACTTTCTGAATTGTCTCTAGACCTGTTAGACTTGGCTATTGAGAACACTTTTCTAGGTCGCACTAAAAGAACATCTATAATTGGTTTATTAAATAAAAATGATACCAAAAAAAGTCTAAAATTACAGAACCTTTAAATAGTGTTAAGATTTTCAGGGAGAAAAAAAAGAACAAATGGTCGCTTTGTTTTCTGCAGTGAAAAAAAGCAGTTGTGAACATTTTGATTAATACTTAATTACTTCATATCGGCCAATATATCGGTTATCGGCCAAAATATATATGTTAAATAATTATCGGTAGTAGTTGTCAGCCAAAATGTACAGATCGATGCATCCCTACTAAATATATACATGTATACATACACATGAATATATGTAAGAAAATATAAAAATGAATATTTAATTTAGCTTGCATATAAATGTATAAAAGCAAATAATCGTTTATTTCCAAAATTAGATACGTTTTCAAAACTCATGTTTTTTATTATGTTATGTTTTTGTTGTGTTTTATTGTTTTAGTTAGCTGTTTTTTTTGCGTTATTAAGGCTTAAATGAAAAAAACAACTGCGGTTTGATTGATATTAATTAAAATGCACAATTAAAAAACATGATTATTGAAATGTTCTTAAAACGGAGTCATCTCTTTTTGGAGATAAACTCTTCAAATGTTTGAATGTTTTTATAAAACCAAATTAATAGGCCAGTGTACACATGTAAATTATGTAAACATATGTATATTATTCTGGATGCGATTAATCGCAATTAATCATTGTACAGCCCTAAATATGAACCTAATGTTTATAAAACATATATATATATATATATATATATATATATATATATATATATAATGACCCGTTTGAATGACCTCTGCCAGACATTAACCCACCAACACAACGGTAACAAAATTGCTTTTTATGCACTAAATCAAATGGCAGGACAGTTTGTTTTACGCTGTAACAGCAAACTTGCATCATCAACCTCATTTAGTTTCAAAACATCGAAAGCTGCATGTGACAGGATGACCTTTCTTCAGCACTAAAAATCTGCCCACAACACACATTTGCCTAAGCCGAAGCTGCAGGACGATATTTTCTGCGAGAAAGTGCAAAGCAATGCTGGCCTCCCTTCATGTTTTGTGGCAGTCTGACGGGAATGACTTACTTCTGCATGACGTTCTGCAAGCTCAGCATCATCCCCAGTTCGCCCTTCATCTTCTCCCTGTTGGCACGGCATTCTGCCAGGTAACGCACCGCCTGGAACGACACAAAGCCATTGAGGGTCAGGCGGGGACGTTACAGAGGAGTACCGCCAGGACCTGCTGCGATAACATATCCGCTAACACAACACTGCTATGAGTGTGTGTGTGTGTGTGTATGTGTGTGCTAAAGAGTGTTATTCTAGTAGTGTTCAGGTGTGATTTTGTTTGAAAGACATGAAGTTGTGAATAAGTTAAACAGACAGCAGATGTCTCAGTCTGTCACTTCATTAGGGAGAAAGGACAATTGGGAGATGACTGGCCAGCCTGCACAGTGGGGCATTCCTGTGGAAGTGTACTGTAAAGTGTTATGATAGATCTGGACAGCAGGTGGCACTCATTGTGAAGCAACATGTCTATGTAGACAACTGAACAGGGTGTGATTATGAGCATCACCTGATGGTGGATATGAACACTTTTATTGAAAAAAGCTAATTTTGTTTATCTGCAAAGGTATTGAAAAAACATGGAAGCAAAAATGATGTTGCTATAGCAGGATTAAAATAAAAACTACATTTTAAAAACAAAAAATATATGGTTCGTATTTAGGACATTTTTTATTTATTTATTTTTATTAAGATTCTGGGTCACTTGATAATTCCCATTAAATCTATTGATTTATTTTCTCATTTATGTTATTTCATAGTTATATGATCTGTCGATTTTTCTTAAATGTGTAAAACTGAAAGAACTTTTCACATGTACAATCATAAGCTTCTTTTGTATTTTTCAGTTGTGAAAAAAGACAATCATCTTGTGCCACCTTTAAAAAGTGTAAAAGCAGTTGTGTACATGAATGCAAACGAAAGAAAAAAAATACAAGAAGATTAATAACACAATGCTCACAGCATCACCGCCCACAGCTTGTAGTAACACGACACAACAAATTTCCTGAAAGCCGTTCCATTAAGATCTGTTGCTTTGAATAAAACTGAATGTAAAGAATTTTAAGGATCTCACCAACAGCGCCGAGTAGACGACTTGCGGATTGGGGTGGTCGAGGAACAGAATGAGGCCTGGCAAGCAGCCTTGATCTTCAACAATAACTCGTCTGTTGAGGGGGTCAGCAGCTAAATCCCTCAGTTGATTCACCACAGCCAAGACATCAGGCTCGCCACTCATGGTGCTTTCACACCAACGGCCATGCACATCAAAATCACCGGTCCAAACTGAGGGGAGATCAGGACAACACCGTAACATGATCGTGCTCAGTAATACTTGTAATAATGGTACAGAGTTCATTTGAAAAGGGATTACGGTACCATTTTCATATACCATGGTATTTACATATCAAAGAAGACAGTGCATGTGAAAAAGCATGGTGTTACCCTAGTATCTCTGTTCTGACAAACAGATGACATTTCATACATAAAATATTTACAAATATTTACAAAATGCACAGTATGACGTCATTGGGTTAACACACCTTGCTGTACACTGTACATTGATTGACTGATGGTATCATATACACGTGGCACAACATTGGCTTATAAAGCACCCTGTGTGACCCATGATGGGCAGTGTCATCATGCCTTAACTCGACACAGAGAATGAGGGCCTTAAAGGCCCTGTGCTAACCGGCTAACTACAAAGCCACCCTAAAAGCATCCCATTTGACAATCTAAGCCATAAATCACTCAAAACAACCAAACATCTTGTGACTCGTGACTCATTTATATTGTAAGTTTCATCAGTACCGTACATTTAAGATCTGAAACGAACAAAAACAATGACAATACGTAGAAGATAAATGCGATTTCCTCCATGACGCATACAAATGTATATATGCAGACGTAGCAAATCAAAGATATTAAATGAATAACTCGTGTGTTTGATAGTGATTTGGGTGATCTGTATCTTGTTAACCTTGTGTGTGTGTTGTGGCACTGTTGTCCACGCATAACCTTACAGAAACACGCCCAGGACGACTCCTCGATTCACACGAGCCTCTTTAAATCAAAGGATCCAGCCCGTCGACAACCGAACCTCCGATGAATACGAGAATAAATGCCGCTCGTATAATGTCAGCAATTATATTTTAGATTTTCCTGACAGCTGTTCCGGTCGGGTATATTTGGCCATTATCTGCGGACCTCTATAACCGTAGTCTTTCCTCCCGGTGCATCACTTCCTGGATTTACACGATCCGATTGGAGGATACGGCGTGACTGTGCAATCTCAGCCAATGAGAATGGGCTTTACTGAGAGGCATTTAAACAACGTAAATCGAAATTTTGTTTTACGTGTATTTGTTTTGCGATGTTATGTTTTTTTATAAACTGCAAAAGTCAAATTACTACAAAGGATAGCAGTATATGTGCATTTGTTTATATCGCGCCGTAATACAAACAAAGGACGTAGTTTGGCGCATGACAAAACGAATGGAAATGGGTAAATGCGTGACAGAATAGAAAAACAAAAGGATTTAAAATGTACGACAACAATCAGAAAAAATAGTTTAAACGAAATATCTTGAGAAACGTCCAAATAAGTTCCTCACAACAATATGGTCTTGTCGATTTTATGATTGGCTGTTTTAACTGCCAATCTCTCAATCTAACCGCTGGTTGAATTAGGAATTCTACGACCCGCCCCTATATTAATATTCTCAACGTCGATTGGCCAATGATGCAAAGGTCCGCCTCCTTTACGCACGGAAAACACAAGTTACGTGTATTAGCATAGTAACTAGTGTTGGCATGGCAGGCATAGCACAGCCGTTAGGAAGTCTGTTACACTACAAGCCGACACGGTAAATGTTTTTCTTACCTATTAGAAGTCTCAACAACTTTTATACACAATTGAAATCTATTAAAAACGAATAATAAGGTTTAAGTGTTTTGTATGGAATCTATTAGCAAAGTTAAAAAAAACTCGCTAACTTTAGTTGGCCGGTGCAGTGACGTTATTGTCAATGACAAATACTCAAATGTCAGCACTAAGTATGTGCTTTAAGAAGAAACTACAAGAAAATACTTTAGCACAACAGAGTTGTTTCTGGATAGTGTCAATGTGATCAGAAACCTTTAGTAACCTTTAGTTCGGCGTGTAAGAGCAGAGAGGCAAATCCTTAAAGTGGCAGTAATGGTCTGTTTACGAAAGGTTTTAGGAATGCACTGTATACGTTTACACTCAAAAAGACAAATGTTAAACCACTAAAGAAGAAATACGATACACACGAGAAATGACTGTCACTTTTATTAAACTCATGATGACTCCACAGGGCTTTTATGTGAAGATGCTCTAGCACATGGTACCAATGATGAGACAGGATGAGCAGATATCACAGACGTATTGAAATGGACCTGGTAAGAACTATGTTGAAATGTGCTGAATAAACAGTTAATAAGCACTCAAGCTGCGACTTACAAGCCCATTTTTGTGTTTCTCTTAGGCTTTAGGGTCATCAAAGCCTTATGGGTCATCCAGGAGCATAGTCAGACGGATCGCCACAAGTCTTCCTCTGGCACCTTGTCCTCGTGTCCACTTTCAGGTTTGAGGGATGATTTACTTCACCTTCATGTTTGGATATGATAACATCTGCACGTTATAATTTTCAGTTGTGTGACATAATATCAACATTAACGGTAGCTCACTTTCTACATTGCACTTTCTTCATCTTGTATCTTTAAAATGATCAGTTGTGTACATCTTTAAGTTTCCTATGGCTTTTGTTTCCTTTCATCTTTCGATGCACCTATTTCTTGTTCCTCTTGTATGTCTGTTTGCTGAATATATATGTACCTTAAAACTCTTATTACTGTCTCTGGGTTTCTTTTCGTTTGCTCCAGCTGTCCTCTGTAGAAGGAATGCAGTCTATCTGCTTTAGGTCAGTTCTGTGGTTTCTTCTTGGATATCTTGTCTGATGAGACTTTGAAGAGCTTAAAGCATGTCTTTAAGATGCTTTTCACTAAAACGTGTATTACTGAAGTCATCTTTTTCTCTTGATGATGGTGTGATGCTGTATTGTTTGTGCAGCACTTGAGCTTAAGGCTTTATTTAAACAGGTTTTCCTGGTGTTGTTTATCTTATTGTAACACACATTAAAGGCTTGCTTTGGTTTTGTAGTGTTGATGTGGTATGAGTTTGTTTATGGTGCAATTATTAAGTGTCTTTAAATCTTTAGCTTCATCCGTTTGATGCTGGAGCGGCTCTTCTGAACAATTCAAACGGACTGAATGGGCCTGTGGCCACGTTTGCTGACGTCGGATGGATCGACAAAGAAGAAAGTGATGTGGTTGGTGGAAATAGGTCAGACTCGGAAGATCAATCAGGAAGTCTGTTTTAAAAAATTGTAATCAACATGAATTAAGTGTGAATTCAATTTGACCCGATAATGTTTTATATATAATTTTTATGTTCAACAGGTTTGAGGCAAATTCTGGGCTGTTTTTACGCACCCAGCAGCGCAGACGCTCATTACCCAGCCTGCATCAGGCCGAGCCAGCGCCGCAGAGTCAGACGGTTATCAACGATGAAGCCATTCAGAAGATCAGCGCTCTTGAGTCCGAGCTGGCCAAACTCCGACTACAAATCGCACAGATTGTTCAGGCACAGGAGCAGAGCACTCAGTGTGCAGGTAAGCTGAGCTTTTAAATCATAATTTATATATTTGCCCCACTATTTGAAAGTCTCAATTTATGTATTGCGTTTTAAGCTCCAGGTGGTCCTCCCGTAACCCTGACTCCACCCATGGCACCTATCCCACCTCCGCCCCCACCACCACCTCCTCCGTGCCCCGCCCCTGGCATGCAGAGAAGGTTTTCTGCCATTGATCTCATTAAAGAGCGTCGTGGGAAGAAGGCGGGACTCGACACAATACTGGACCACGAACCCAAAAAGCCAGAACTTCTTAATATGCTGGATGTGCTGAAAGATTTGGGTAAAGTGAAGCTACGCTCGGTTAAGAGGTGAGAATGCAGACAGTTTTTCAACTATTTACGACATATTTAATTGTGAATGGTCATCACAAGGTGACATTGACATTTTCCTTTTCTTTCATTCAGTCGGTCAGAAGATGGCGACACTAAACCCAAGCCTGCCGAACCCACAGATGCGGCAACGCTGATCGCTGAGGCCCTAAAACGCAAATTCGCTCACCGCTACCGTAGCGACAGTGAGTGTGACGGCGGTTTTAACCTGCCAGCATGCGAAAATAGACCTTGTGTAGAAACAACACCACTGGTAAAATCTCTTTGCATTTGATTTGTCGAATTATACAGACATCTAGATTATGTTTTCTATATTTTCAACAATCATTGTTTTTCTTTTTACAGTTTGGTCAGCATATGTTGAAATCGACTGGAAGTAAAAAGCTTTACTAGACCGGTTACAGAAGCAACTCATCCTGTTAGTTGGTTAACCAAATCACTTGTAATAACGATGCTTTCACTATTCTACACTATTCAGCGTTGTTGTGAATCTTTGATTTTGCACTTTGAAGAGATTATCTCTGTCAGTATGTTTTGTACCACAGTCGTGCTATTGCATGTGCGTTTTAAAGGGATAGTTCACCCAATAACGAAAATTCTGTCATTTATTCACCCTCATGTTATTTCATACCTGTATACATTACTTTGTGCTGGAGAACACAGAGAAAGATATTTAGAAGAATGTTACCATTTTCAGTTCTGGGACATCATTGACTTCCATAGGAGGAAAAATTTAATGGTATTCAAAGGTGCTCCATTTTTTTTCGTTTTTCTAAATTCTTCGAAATATCTTATTTTGTGTTCAACAGAACAAAAGATATACTTTTTTTTCCTATGGTACTGGATGATGTACCAGAACTGAAAATTGATAACATTCCAAATCTCAATCTCTGTTTTCATTAGAACAAGGCAATTTATACAGGTGTGAAACAACCAGAGGGTGATTAAATGACAGAAATGAAAGACAGTTTTGGTCGGACTATCCCTTTAACATTAATGCCAGTTATGTGAAAATGTCATTTTATTTTGTTTTTATGCATGTAAGACTTTTTATTTGTTTTTTAGTTGAATCCGTTCAACAGGTCAACAGCACAAGTCCTCCGATTTGATGAGTTTCTCATTTTATGGGATATTAGACGCCAAAGCAATGGGTTTTTCTAGCTACCGTTTTGCATAATACCGAAACCCCATAAATGTTAACTTCAAAGGTACAATTACTTCTTACTACTTTCCTGAAACAATGAAGCATGTCTAATTGTCAGTAGGCGCGGTTTCATAGTATTTTCTGATCTGCTTTATTTTTACTGCATTTTAGATTTAATATATTTTTGAACATTTGGTTCTTCAGCTGTTTAACAAATCACTTGAATAATGTATTTTGTTTTATGTGAAACTGGATTAACACATTGCCATTTCTTTAGTCACCTTTTCTTGACCGTGTCAGTACTATGGTTTTTCTTTTGCACATACTAAACTAAATCATTCTGTTGTGCACAAGAGCAACAAACACTAAAGGCACCTGAAAAGCCTGTGTATTTGGATAAATATATATAGAGAGATAATTCTGATTTCAAGCATTTGTAGATTGTTATATGTAAACTTGATGGTTAAAGCACGTAGGAACAATACCTCAGAATTAAAGGGAATCTCTTGTGGTTTTGGTACTTCTTAAATTAGGATCATTTAAGTTTTTTCACACTACGAACGACTGCAATTGATTTTAATTTCCGAAATAAAACTAGTTAATCAGTCAATGTGTTGATCACATTTTTTCCAGACTGTGCTTCAGGTTTGTCTACATCATTATTAGGGCTGTCACAATAATTAAATGAGCGTCTCATCGCAATTATTTCACATAACCGCAATGATTGTAAATCCTTTCAGAACAAGGGTGACATTCACTGTCTATGATCTGAACTTGCAAGTTAGGAAAAAAAATTCTTAATGTATCTATGTTTTCTTCATTGAATAAATTAATTATCAAAGCCTTTAAATTGAGAATTAATCGCAATTATGTAATAGACAATTAATCATCAGCCAAATTTGATAATCGTGACAGCCCTAATCATTTCTCAAATTGTCAAGAGCAGCACAAGCTTATAGCATTCAATAGTGAAACATTTTGTTAAGTTTTATTCATCGAAAATGCAACTGCAACATGTATCAAAAGACTATACGGCAAAGCCTTTACAAAATGGCTTGACACAATGTCATCTCCCCAAATGGCTGTTACAGCAAACTGTAAACAGTTTTTTTCTTTAAATCAACAGTCTTACAGCACTTACAACGAAAATACAAACCACTTAAAATAAAGCACCTCTTCTCTAAATGCCAAGAGAAGCACAATAAACTGTCCATTCTGTACATAATCCAAAACGATACACAAACAAATGGAATGTTCAAATGTTAAAAATCAAATCATGAAACCAATCCACATATAAAAAAAGTTCTCCACGACGAAAAGGAAAAAGGTCAGACAGTGCACTAAATGAAGTTTAAAATGAAAAATGACAGCTGGTTTGGTCACTTAGCTTTGTGCATAGTTTTAAGGCATTGTGTAGCAGTCTTCTGAAGAGACGAGTGGCTTTGAGACATTCTGAGAAGTTGTTATCTTCTATACAAAATATGGAGAGAGGCAGGGTTAGGGGGGTGGGGCTACCTATAAAAGGCACCTTTCCTTCCTTGTTTTCTCTCGATACGTAGGTCGATGAAACCCTGAGCAGAATCCACCGACGGTCCGTTCGGCCACACGTCACGTGACTCGATTCTTCTGTGGTCAAAAGGGTTCATCTCTACTACATTTTGCCACCTTTTGGGGGTGATGTTCCTTCAACACAAAGGCATTGTCTGTAATGCCTGTGTCCCGGGGACGAGAGGGGAGATGCGATGGGGCACGAATGGCATTGGTATGGCATCTGATGCGTCACGCCGAAAGAGTTGCAGGCCACCGGATTTTTGTTGATCATCAGCAGTAGGTTGCGAAAAATATACAAGTGGTTCTTCACATCTGTGCTTAAAAGGCAAAAATCACAGAACTAACATGATTCATTTTGAAAACAACGTGTGTAAACAGTCTTCAGAGGCAGCAAAGGACTGGGCTCTTCACATTTGTGTTTTTGTACACGAGGAGGAAGATTGATTTGCAGAAGCACTGGCACTTTCACGCACTCACGCAAAGACACACCGTCTCTTGGGGCAGTTGTAAAAATTTCACCTCTAAACACTCCGTTTCAAATCACGTTCAGAGCAATTGTCTCGAAATGGCACTTTTAAGCCATAGGAGGGGGGCTTCCATCCCACCCCACATTCCCTTGCAGTTTCTCTCAAAGCTGAATTAGTAACGCCCAAAAAACCACATAAGGTTAAATAAATAAGTCACAATAATTAAAAGAGAAAAAAAATATCGCAGCAGTAGCCAAATGAGGTATCTATGTATTGCTCTATGTCGAAGGGTAAATGGGAGTTTAAAATTAAATAAATTACATCGACCAAAGAACAGAAAAGGAATCGAATCATCAGTGGTTGGTTCAGGATGAGCGGTGAGCAACTCAAATGTGACTTTAGATGTTTGGCTGAGGGCAGTTAGAGGTGTTCTCCCCATGTGACCTTTGGGGTGTCATGACTCTTGGCCTCCCTGAGATAAAGATCTGGAACTGGGCGGTTCGGTGGCTCGGGCCGGCTCGGATTCCCCCTCCTCTGAGCTTCCCGACGCCTCCGGCTCCGTGGCGCTCCAGCTGGCTTTGTTCAGACCCAAGTGGCCGAGCATGGTTTGAGAGAGCCGCGTGTCTGAAAAACGCGCCCACTCTGCGAATAGAGGCTCCACCACGTAGGTCATGAAACCTGGTGACCGGGAACAAACGTTACATTCCAACCACTTTCTAAGCATTTCTACTACAATGCAGGGATAGTATACCCGGAGCGTGTAGATAAAAACGTGACGATCTTACCGATTTGAACACTGGCTAGGGTGTTGGCTTCTCTGTCACACAGTGGACTGACTTCAAGTTTATGCTTCTTTTCAACGTCACCTGATGTGGAGATACAGAGATTAAGTTTGGAACAGTGGATCAAACAAACAACGTCACGGTCATGATCGTATCGGGCACCTTGGTGGAAGAATTCTTCTGTAACCTTCTCGCTCCACTGTTTGCTGAGCTCCCATGGTCGGCAGGGGTTACAGATATCTGCACACTTCAATGCCATCTGGAACACATGATCATGTGCAGATTAATGGATGTGTGTCTTTTCTTAAACTTGGAAATTAAAACAACCACAAGAATCCAAACTTGGTTTAAGGGATAGTTCAACCAAAAATGAAAACTGAAAAAAGCTAGCGTCTCGTCACTAGTTGTCGTATGTGTGTTTCGTCACGAGACATGCAAGAAGTAATACGAAATGATGTTATTAACATGGATTACAATTAGTGCTCAGATCTGTCTGTTTACAGTCAATTTAAAGGAGGATTTAAATTTAAGCAATATAAAATGATGTATTATTAATTATTATATTATACTCTAAAATAGAACTTCATTTTTATATAACATAGCTTTTTATTCGAAACTTAAATTAATATTTAAGCCAAATAAATATAATGTAATATATTATAATATTATTATAATATAAAGTACATTTCAAATACGAATCTGTCAAAATACAGCAGAAAACTAAATCCCAATTGTATTTTATTTCATATTCACTAACAGGAATGCTAGCAAAATAAATCACATTTGTAGTATAATACAAGTTTTATTTTCATTCATTCTGACTTCCAAATTCCCACCTGCATAATGAAATGCCGGTGAGAAGCGTTTCCCAAACACAGGTTGTTCTCATCCAGGTGAGTCCTGAATCGGGACAGGTAATCATTCTGTCTGCTGATATCCGTGGCCAGAATCAGTGATCCCAGCTGCCGCTCCATATTCAGACTGTCAGAGACGCCCGAAAAATCGCAGATTAACAATAGTGCAATAATATCTCAACAACATGTCAACACCGATGGATCAACTCGACGAGAACAGCAAACAATTCTTCAGTGTGTGGATTACTAGACCATTAACAAAGCAGACACTAACCTGTCCTCCGCAGACAGATGGGAGAAGAGTTCAGTTTCTCTCAGCAGACCCACTGCAGACCTCCAGTGGTGGTTTTCCAGAACTGAGGTATTCTACAGAGCCACAAAACAACGGTCGGTGTTAAGTAACTTTGACTTATTTACAAACACCCTGGCTAACTTAAAACGTAAAGAGGATAATGTAATTAATGATGTGCTTTAATCTCATTGGATGGTAAGCTAACCCGGTACAAAGCTGCAAGGTAATGGTTGGTTTTGATGAGGAAAGGCTGGTTGACTCCAGGGTGGTCCAGATCATGTGTGGCCGCTGCCAGCAACCCTAAGAGGATGTCGCATGACGTGAGGGACTCCGCAAGCTGCGAGACGGATGCAAAGACAGTGTTTAGTGTGCAAGTAGTGAATGACTCATCATCACCCTTTATCACAAGCACCCAGGTTTTACATTTCAGTTGTTTTAATTGCAAAATGTTAATGCGCTTTGGAGATTGAAATCCTTGTTTTGTAATGAAAGAAGTGAATGTTCATGTAAATATATATAACATCCAGACACAAGCTTTCATTTACAATGGGTTTCAAATCATGGAAACGGTAGTAAAATAGTTAAATACATTTTCATGATAATTTACTCACCCCCATCTCATCCAAGATGTGTCAAAATCTTCAACTGTTTAGTCGAAAAGAAATGAAGGTTTTTGATGAAAATATTCCAGGATGATTCTCCATATAGTGGACTCCAATGGATTTCAAACGGTTGAAGGTCAAAATGACAGTTTCAGTGCATCTTTCAAGGGGTTTAAATGATTCCAGACGATGAATTAGGGTTTTATCTAGTGAAACGATCGGTCATTTAAAAAAAAAAAATCTATATGCTTTATAAACAGAAATGCTTGCCTTGATCTGTTCTGGGATGGGCGTTCATGACTTCACAAAATATGTAATTACGTTAAATAGGTCACGCTTTACGTAGGCGGAAGTACAGAGTCAGTGTTTACAAGTTGAAGTTTTAAACATAACTACTTATTACTTCGCAGAACAGAGCAAGACAAGCATTTCTGTTTATAAAGCATATACATTTTTTTTTTTTAAATGACCGATCGGTTCACTAGATTAGACCTTTATTCATCGTCTGGTATCTTTTAAAGCCCTTTGAAGCTGCACTGAATCTGTCATTTTGCATTCAACCATTTGGAGTCCATTGAAGTCCACTATATAGAGAAAAATCCAGGAATGTTTTCATCAAAAACTTTCATTTCTTTTCAACTAAAGAAACAAATACATAAACATCTTGGATGACATGGGGGTGAGTAAAATAGGAATTCAAAGCACTATTCTCAAAAAGCGTAGCAACCAATATGCATTAGGAACAGAGTTATATTCAACAACAGTTGAGTTCATGGAAACCTTGGGAGACTGTCTTACCTTGGGTTCTTTCAGGTAACAGTGCATGGCTTGGGTCACATCGGCAGCATGGACTGCATTGTGATAAGGGTTCTGATTGTGGTAGTCTTCCTGAACCAAAACTAAAAACCAGAACACAATGTCCAATGACAGCTATTCAGCAAACTTCATAGTATTATCACAGACAAGCGGTTATTTTGCTTACCTAAAAACTGACGCAGTTTAACCATGTCTAGCTGGAAGAGTTCGATGAGGCCGTACTGGTTCAGCAGATGAAATGTCAAGAAGACGAGACTGTTTCCTTAAAAAGAAGAAAAAGGATAAGAAGGAATGAGGACGAGCGATATCATATTTTAACCAGCAGGTGGCACTGTTGACCTCAACTAATTATGAACCACACATGGCTTAAATTTTTCTGTATATATATCTTATGTAATAATTTAGCAGATTTAGCCAATTTCTACAGATAAAACATACACAGAGGTATAGACACTACAAAGTTAAGTAAAATCTAAATATTTACCATTCGTAAGTCTATCAAAGAGGAATATGTCAAAATTCCAGCTTCCAACCTTGTCAAGCATGCACTGTGAAAAAAAAGAGGAAAGATAAAAAAAATATTTTGAGCAAACAGTAATGACATGATAACGTAAATAATTATGCATTGAGGATTTTTAATAATGCATAGCTGCGAACCCTGGCCTGTCCACAATAGTCCTCGTCCAGGATGTGGAGGGGGTTGAGGTGTGGCGTTCCTCGTACTAGACGTGACGAAAGCAGGTGTCGCTGGAAACTAAAAAGCCTCCGGATTCTCCGCGCCGGGATCGACCCTGCTGACTCAGCACGGGCTGCACAAACACATGAAAACGAGGACATGAAAACATACTGTAATATGAAACAAAATGGAGCCAATGGATTTTGACGGATTCTAAAGCATAGCCGTTTTTATGTTTTTATATGGGTTTGATTGTTGTCACAGGCACCCTGCGAGAGGTCACGTCTGACTGGAGCACAAAAGACGAGAGCTGTGTAAAAAGTCTCCAAAACAGAGTTTTGTTTCACCACAACAAAAGAGCAATAAACTGTATTTAAGAGTATGGATCTGTATAATACAAAGCATACACAAAGGGGACAGACTTGGGAAAAGGGTTTTCTGTCATTTGATTAAATGAAATATTTGGGTAAGTATACTAAGGCGACAAACCACAACAAAACAGCTCCATATGTCAAAATCCTTTTAGAGAACAATTTTGTTAAATCTACTTAAAAAAGACTATGGGAAGAGTGTTTGTATAATTTGGTTAGAAGAACAAAAGCAGTAGACCACAACAGAGGGGTAAAAATGCCATGTAAACTGCATTAGGATTTGATTTAATTAAACTAATTCAACACACTCTATAAGACTTTCGAAAAAGGGTTTTGTATATAATTTGATTTTAGTTCCGTGTCTGCTACCGTAGTGCTTCGAAAGGGAGAGGTGAGCGGTAGAGTGAGCCGTTGGTTGCAACTCATAACCTCACCACTAGATGCCGCTAAATTTCAAACACTGCGCCTTGAATATGTGGTTGGAGACGATACATTTTAGCAATAAACGTGCAACTCAAAACAGACCATAGCTTTTATATGTTGGCATATCAACAGTAGCAGTGGGTTTATTAGTAAAAAGCTACTTAAATAAAAGAAATCCATCAACTCGCATGTTGTAGTAATAAACCATAAGTAGTACTTATAATAAGTAGTATTATACATAAACGGGTCTGACTTTATTGTTTCCAATTGGAACTTTATGGTATTGTCTTTGGTCCAGTTCATAATTTGACTTTTGGGGTTCTAATTCATTCCGTGCTAAGAGCTCTGAATTCAGAACAAACTAATTGTGAGAAAAACAAAAACACCCGTTGTGATCTTTCCTCATCCATATAGAGGGACGTGTAAGTCACTTTTTAAATACTCACAGTGCAACGTGCGGAAATCGACGCCCAGGTACGGGTGCGAGCCTCTTCGTTCTGGTTCAAAGCCAACCTGACTTCTCACTCTCACATCTCCTAGAAGGCATCAAAACACAGGTCCTCAAGACATTTGTTAGGAAGCGCGTACGCTCATACTCGCAGCGGGGTAACGGGTCAGACAACGAGGGACAGAGACACTTAAACACGTACAGCCAATGGAATGAAGGGGGGGCACCATGCACTGCCATGCCAGGGGGATTTATGCATTAGTATTCAGACGGCTAGCGGCACAGGAGGACGCATGGAAGAAAGACAAGCTTGTGCTTCAGCCCAGGACAGAATGGAGAGGAAACCAAAGGGACTTCGACGAGGCTTGCCAAAGCTCTAAAGTCACATCTGTTGGAAGTCATTCAATGGGCCTTTTCATCAATCTCTGGCCATGTGTGTGTATGCATTTGCATGGAGGGGAAAAGAGGAAGGGGGGAGCGCAACTTTAACCGAGTCATGGCAGCCTCCAACATGTCAGTCAGTACTGATTGGAGTTCATGTGCAGTAAATGCGTCAATAGTGGGTCAATAAACAAAAATCAAAAGAAAAAACAGCCTCTGACCAGCTTATTTACTTACTTGAAAACAGCTGTTTGAATATTACACAAGCCCCTATCAAAATACCAAAACTGTGAATTACAATGACGTTAACACACTATTCAAATAAACCAAAAAAAGACAGACATAAGTAATAAAGGGGTCATATGACACAGCTAAAACGAATATTAGCGTTTGTTTTAAATGTAGTACAATGTCTATACAGAATTTAATGTTGAAAAACATACCGTGCATGTATGCGCAAGCCTCTTTGCCCCGCTTCTCTGAAACGCGCACATTTTTTTACTGATTGGCCAGTTAACCAGTGCGTAGTGATTGGTCGAATACTGCAAAGATGTGAGGGAAATGTAACGCCTCTTACCGTATTTGTTACATCAGCTTCCTGAGCAATTGTATTGACAGGTACGCCCACCTTGCGTATACATTTTGCGGTTTTAAGGACGTTGCGCATACAGTCCCAAATTTTCTTATGTGTTTTTCTAGGGATGCACCAATATGATAATTTTGGCCGATAGCGATAACCGATAATTCTTTACATTTAGAAACCGATGACCGATATATTGACCGATAAATATTTATATACATTTATCTGAGCCTGAAAGCAGGCTACGTTTATTTAAAAAAAGAAAATACTATGACTGTTAACTGACAAATAAATTATTATTAAATAATGCATAGTAAACATTTCTTGCATAAATAATCAATTTTCATGTGTGCTGAAACAATAATCCAGCGCTTATTTAAGACCATGTAGGCCAACAAAAGAAATGACGAATAAAATAAGCTGCTTACAAATAAGAACGTAAATTCTTCGAATGGCGCAAGTAGTGTTATTGCTGGTGTGCACTGAAAGATGTGGGAAGCTCGTATTCTTCTCCGTAAGCAGCGAGTGCCTGCTTTTGTGAAAACAAACTCGACATCATGTAAGAACTACGGTTAATTTGTGTCGGTGTGTTTTGTTAATTTTTGTGGTAATCCTAGCTCGGTCTGTATTTTTCTGTGTCGGGAAATGGCGAGCTTAGAATGTTTAAAATGTAGGACCATAATTTTTTTGCCTATTGCAATGCAATCGGAGATACTATGCTGACTTTTTTCGTATTTGGCGCTCGTTTGTGGTGTCTCTAATTGTTAAAAAAGCCCCTTCAAAATGATTGCTACGGATGCGGAAAACGCAAAAAAAACATTATTATGACGGACAAAAATATCGGAGGCAGTGTGTAAATGTGATTGACACAACGTGAGGTCATATTTATTTTTTGACATGCGGAAAGTTCGGACTAAATGTTCATTAGGCTTTAGTCAACTCGTATCATGAACTGACGTGGATGTGTGGGGGTGTGGTTACACGAGGCATTTCAGACAGGTCTTGGTGAGCATTCGCTTTAAGATAGAATGCCTCTTCTGTTCCGACACTTTAAAAAACACGTATTCGCATCATATGACCCCTTTAAACGAAACAAAACAACAGCAATCAGATTTGGACCGAAGGTAGGCACCACGTCGCATGCAACAGGCGAATCAGACATCAAAAAAAAGAAAGAAAGACGGAAGCTATTCCAACATGCAGAAGAGAAGCCGCGAGAAAGCAAGAGCCATGTCCAATGGAACCAAAAGAGCGTTCTCAATGACCGCTGTGGCTTTACGCTAACCTACGCAACCTTCTAACACAGCTCAGACGTCTCACCTGACCCATCAATATTATCAGAGGATTGTTTTTATGTGAAAAACTGATTAGACTGTGCCCAGTGACGCAGATCTGTCAGAAGATGGTGTGGAAGAGTTATTAAAGGGAAAGGTTGTGAAAGCGAGTGAGCGTTTGTCTCTCCTGGTGAGATGTGTTGGTTCATACCTGGTGTAAACACGAATGAGGTTTTGATTTTGTTTGTCACAGCTTAAAGACAGAACAAAACAAGAAATTACGATCAAATATTAGGTCAGGGTTAGCTCTTTTACTGGATTGTTGGCTACATGCTTGAGGAAGTGATGTTATTGAATGTGTGTAGCAATTGAGGTTATTCTGAATGTTCTGGTGATTGAGGCCGAGTCAGCAGCTGGTTCTCTTAGAGGAATTCAGTGATTAAAAGTTGGACGTGATGAACTGGTCTGATTGTGATCTGATCAGGTCAATCTGATTTCATTTAGACGTGTGGAACAATGGCATAGTGAGGTTAAATCTTTTATAGCACACATCAGGGGTCTGATGTATAAAACAGTAGGTTTTACAAAGGAGAAACGATTGGTCTGCGAAATCCAGGCTAAAGTCGCCAAATCTAATAAAAATGATAGAAATACACAACCTGTCAAAACTCTGGGATCGCATTCTTATTATTTTTTTTATCACATTTTAGAATAATAATAACCCCTTTCAAACCCTAAAATTAAATATGTGGGTAAATGTGGGTATATGTTGTGACTAAAAGCATCCAATAAATTTTTTGGGCAAATTCGTACACTTGTCATTTTATCTCCCAGCTTCCGGAGGTCTCGGACACCTTCAGATTTGTAAGATTTTATAAAAGACCAACAATGATTTCAATCTTTGACATAAATATACTCTGTCAATATGAGAGATATCAAGATTTGACCATTTTGTTACAGTATGTACACTATTACAATATGTAGAATAATGTATGTAGAAAAACAGTAAATCACAAAAAAGGACAATAACCAGGGTTTCGCAGACTGGGTCACATTTCTGAGTCACAATATGATAATATTGCGATCCTATTCTGATTATTACGCAAAAATTGGTCTTCTATACCACTAAATAGTTTTAAGTAACGCTACAATATGTCATCTTTTTAGATTGTATTCAACAGTGGTTAAAATGTATTAATATTAACCATGTCAGGGAGAATCTATCATCTTGAAAATAAGAGGATTATTATAATTAATAAAAGGATTATCATTTGTGAATTCGTCACCTTGGAATTACATAAGGGTCTTCTTATTTCACATATTCTTATTCTGTGACAATTTATTTACATGATGTGATGTTTTATTTAGGTTGTAAACATTTTGAGATTTTGTTTAGAAAACAAAAAAAGTTCCAGTCAAATGGACAGCAAAAACTTTGAATCTCAGAATGCAGAAACAACCTTAAATTCCAAGGTAGCGAATAGTTAACATAAACCTTTAACCTTACACAAAATCACCTGTCAGATAAATACAGGACGGAGTGGATGCATCAAACGTTTATACGGCAGGCCCCTTGATCTTTCTGTGCTGTCCTATCAAGTCAAAGGGCCACAGCTTAAACCAGAAATGAAGTCCCGGGGGTCAGCTATAAGAACTGCTCGGGGTTTGATGCCTATTAAATCAAAATAAAATTCGGGGAAATGCTAAGCGATTCCCATGTGAGGAATGACTTAAGCTGGGAATGTAATGAGGAGATTATCATATGCTTTTTGACTGATGGAAGAGGCTCTCTAACCCCTCTCTGTTTCTCAATCTATTGTACGATGTGCTAAGGTTTGAGTTTGTTTACAGGCTGTGAGTGTGCGTGCGTGCATCAGACAGGGAAGATGGTGCTTACCTAGCATGCGAATATACAGAGCGGTCTGATCAGAGCTGTCATAGGAGATTGCTCCGCGTCTCTGCGGGGGAAGAGAGGCAGATGAGCGTTAGAATTTGCATTTACTCAAACATGCGGGAAAAGCTCATATACAAACCAAATACTCAGCAGTCTATATTCAAATAAACCTCAACCAACAATATCATAAACATTTTTGATATTAGGACTGCGGATTCGTCCGAAAAGTGTTCAAACTCTGAAAAGTGAGAAATAGAAATATCAAAGCATGAACCGGAAGTTGTGATCAAATGAAGTATTGAGATGTATTTCTAAATGTAACAGAAAATAAAGGGTGTGGCGTGTTTTTCTACTGTAAGTTGATTGGATCTACAAAAGCACATGTTTTATGTAGAAATAAGGGCTCAATGATTACTCGCGATTAACCGCATCCAGAATAAAAGTTTGTGCTTATATAACAGTATATGTGTATTTGTGTTTATAAATACAAAATCAATATGCACAGTGCTCAAACGCATATTATTATGTAAACAAACTTGTAGTCTTGATGCGATTAATCAGGATTAATCGTTTAGCCTCTTAAACAGAAATGGAGCTAAATGGAATATATATTTAGATATTTAGTTTTCTGGACAAGGATAACTTAAAATAAATCAGTCACACCGTTTTGTTCAAAATGAACACAAGTAATGTTTTTTTGTAAAAGATGTTTGTTAAAACTACCTATTAATAGGGATGTAGTGATTCACGATATTCACGATTTTACAAGTAAAAATGTAAAAAGCCTCTTTAATAAAAAAACTAAGAGTTTGTCTGTCTGCTTTTCTTGGATCTTTTACGTTTAAGAAATATCAACATTTTCCAAGTTCGCAGTAGACACAGCAGACCCTGCTGTTCAAAACATGCATTTCGATTCAAATAACATCTCAACTGGTTTGAATCGTCACATATTATAATCGTTTTTCAACCAGCTCACGGTGAATCGTTACATGCCTACTTGTGAATCTCTTAATTAAACTAAGGCCTAATTAGACCTAGTCTAAACCGTTTCCAGGAAACCACCCCATTACTTTTTTCGTAATGCAAAGATTAACTGTTCACCACAAAACTAGTAGGCTACTGTACGTAGTACGCAGTCAATTCTGATCTCACGATACGATGTATTCATGGTTTATTTTTACAAAATGAGTTGAGACAAATTTGAAATGAACAACTGCCCTTATATTATTTCTCAAATGCTGCACATTTCTTTGTAAAATAAAAATATATTTTATGTCAAACAACAAAACTAAACTGCAAATTTTAAAACAAATTCCATATCAAATAAAAAAAATGAATACAGAAAGCCTCTTTAATATAAACAAACTAAGACTTTGCCTGTGCTTTTATTATTTTTTACATAAAAATATAAGCATATCCATGTTATCCGAGTTGGCTTTCCCTTGCTGTTCAAAACATGTATTGCTATTCAAATAACATCTTAACCGGGTTGAATCGTCACATATTATAATCGATTTTCAACAGGCTCACAGTGAATCCTTACATCCCTAACAATTAGCATACAATACCATCTCTAAGCATTCTTGTAAATAAAGATAAATGAAAGGAGGAAAAAACGCACAAGAAAAAGTAAGACTTTGATCAACCAGCTAACCTCACACATCTTGCCTATTAATCTTTAATGATTAATAGTTTTTTAGTCATATAAATAATTGGCTGAAACACACACACTGGTGGTTGAACTTTAGCTCATCCCTACTGCAATCCAAAACACACCACAGCAATTTTCCATCAGCAGAAGGAAACAGATGCAGTGAATCCAGCTTCACTGAATTAACAGAGCATCATCTTTCCTGTGTAATCTGCTCTCCTGTCCATTAGTCATTCGTGCTGGGCTATTGGAAGATTGATTCAAGAACAGACACGCGCACCGCTACTCGAGATGTTCAGTACACGTGATTGGCCCATCCAGGGGCAGCGGGCGGAGCTAGCACTTGATCACGGCACTCGAAAGAGGCCTCTCTGTGCCGAACACACAGTTTCGGTAATTAAGGCAGCAAAAGCTTATTTTTTGGATGTCACAAGCACTACTTGCACAGAGAACAGTGTGAACACTAGAGAACAGCATGGAGAGCTTGTTTAATGCTTTGTGAGAGGGAAGAAATGTTCAGAAATCAATACGTGAGCCTCTTGTTCTGTTATTTGACTTAAGCGTTTGTGCATGTATAACGCACATGCATGCAGATGTGAAAATACATGCATCTATCTGGAAAGCTCATCCAAAAAGCACAAGATACGTCCACGTATTCTAAAAGGAGCCACACAAAGACGAGCACTTCAGCACGCCTTTAGACGGCCGGTCAGGGCGTCCCCAGATGGCACACAATTCAGGCTCTGACGTCAATGGACTGAACCAATTTGCATACTTGGTTTTCATCCATTAACAGCTCGCACCTCCAGGCTCTGTCCGGTAAAACTCGCAAAAGCACGCTACAGAAAGCTGCTGAGGATTTTGACACAATGCACAAGCGTAATCACACATTTATCGAAGATGAAAGCTAGAGAGAAGATGGAAGATGGTGTGATTTGGTCATGGTATATAATATAACCGCATGTCAAGCATGCATTCTGAAAGGCAGATAACTACTTGCTGTGAACAGAACAGAAATTTCAAGTACCTTTAAAAAAAAATACAAACAGTAGTTAGCTCTATAACAAGTAACCAATTAAAGCAGAACTGTATAAGAGGGAAATATCTGAAGAGTTTGGTTCCAAAATGAGATAACTCCCTTTTCATTGTGCATTCCAATTAATATCAATCAAACTGTGGTTGGTTTGTTTTGATTTAAACCATAATAACTCTTACATGGTAACATAATAAAACACACGATTTAAAAAAAATTAAATATCTAATTTTGGAACCAAACATTTTATAAATATTTCGAATTTATGTTATTGGATGATATTTAGACATGAAGTACATCCAGGGTTTAAAAACTACACTTAAAAAAAAAACAAGAAAAAATAATGGAAATATACTATCTATAAACTTTACTGACATTTTTATTAACCCTTAAACACAAAAAAGACGCAAAACTCAAAATAAAGATAAAAAGGCTACAAAAAATATCAATCAAACAGATAAATACAATTAAAATGGCTAAATTATAAATGATAAACAAGCATTCGCAGATTTATTGTGCTATAAATGGGACAAATGTGAACGGACTCAAATTTTTTTATCAGCTGTCTGAATATTTGCCAAAATTAATTCTTCACAAAGCTCTAAGAAAGTTTAGATTACATATTGACAATACAATGTGACCAAAACCAGCAATGTAACATTGAGTATAGTTACACTACTAATCAGTACCTCGCTGTAGGAAAAAACAATGTTTTGAAAACAGCCAAGCTAATGTTATTAGTACTGATAAATGTAGTTCAGTAAGCAACTTTTATTTTAGTTTGTTACTTTAGTGAGAACATAAAAACCTTTCATTAACCCTCATACAGCATTTTGACATCCTCAATCCGCAATAACCAACATCCTGCTTGTGCAAACCGACCCCTGAGTCATTCAGTATCGCCGCAGCAGTATTTTAGTATCAACAAGCTCAATGTTTACAACACATTACTCTGTGTTTTTGCATGCGAGTAATTTCTACAAGTGGGCTAAGTGGGTCATGACAAACCACCCTGGTGTGCCCATATGGGCAGAGCACGCAAGCAACGCCAGCGCAGCCGGACACGCGGAGCGGGTACGGAGGAGTTTAATTTCTTGGAGGACAAGGCCGACGGTGCGCCAGCTAGGCGTGATGGTCTTTGCTCTTTTGCTGATTTCAGCAAGGCCAAAAACAAATGAATAAATAACATTAGAGCTTAGTCCAGACAGTTCAAAGATATTTCAGGTGGATTGATTTGTAATTTTCTATTTTTTAAACAATTCCCTGAATTTAAAGAACAACGGATGGAAAAGGGCGCAGTCCAAAATAACCCTTGAAATAATTATTTTGGTAATGGAACATTAAAACAATTACTCCAGCAATTAGACAAACATACTTAAGGACTTCCTTTCAAAAACAATGTTGATAAATAAAAATCATGTTTGAAGAGTGCTCACATCTACATTTATTTAACAGTTCACAAATCATGTGTTAAACTTTTTTTAAAAAGAAGATTCGATTTTAGCCCATTTCAAGTCGTCCAGCACTGTGACAAATAGAAACGTGTAGAAATAGAAAATATAAAAGTTTGCAAATATTCAAACACTTTAAATTAATCAAATGCATTAAAATTAAACATAAAACATAATGTTTAATTGTAAGTATTTATAAAAAAATTAACCCCTAACACAAACCCTACAATACAAAGAGAAAAAAAAACCCAGATCATTGAAATATATGAATGTTTCATTGTATTAAAATCAACATATTTCATAATACAAAAGGCACAAAAACGTAGACTTGATTCTTAGAAGATAACCTCTCACTTCAATTACAACCAGTCAAAATGTTTGAGAGACAGAAACACCATTGTGTCTGTTTACCTCAAAAACTACCCTGAAGGCGAACCGGGCACCTAAACCCATCCAGCTAGTTTGTTAAACAATTCATTCTTTTATGAGTCATGCACTGATCTTTCTTAAATACCTCACTGAGACATCATGTTCAACGAAAACTATTTAGATGATCTCATGCCTGCTCATGCTTGACGTGCTGTTTTTTTGCAATGCAAATGAATGGGTTTGTGTAAACGTTACTAGGTGTCTAGAAAAGGAATTTCGGCGTCTAGTATGATATTTTAGAAACGTTGATGCTTATTAACATATCTTAAATTAATACCGAGAGATAAGCCTGTGCATTTATGCCTTTTATAACTTTATTACACGGCTCGTTGGAAAGCTCGATTCGGATTTGCCAGTCGTGACATTTCCATGTTCATATTCCCAGATAACAACCTCTCAAAACAAATAACATACATTATCCTAAATGCAGCAAATCATTTTGACAGGTTTCTTTGACATACATATTTAAAAGACATATTTATATTAAATGTATAGCCTTTGAGCTGCAGTGATAGCTACTCAATGCTCCTGCCAGATGACCTTGCAACAATGCGACACACACCCAGGTCTGATCAACCTGCGGTGGGCCTGCGGTGTCTTGTGGTAAAGGACCAAAACACCCAATGAGACTGAGATGCACACCTGACGATGTGTCGCCTTGATGGGAACCATACAAACGGCATTATCAGCAGCACCTCAAAAAAAGGCAACCTCTACTCAGGATAATGTGATGAAATTGGGACACAATTTATGAGATGTCTCTCTCATAATGGCAAGGAAAAGTATGCAATGTAATTCTATAATTTTGTATGCTCAAACACAGAGGATACCTACCCAACGAACCAGTGAAACCTCAGACCTCCTTTTCTCTATCCATATTCTTGACTGCTTCCCCCTGCATAAGGCAACAAGTCCTATTGGGCAATTCAACTGTGCTGAAATTGTAGGATTTAGTCCTATTAAGAGAATATGACATTATCTTAAATATAATTAAATATATAGCTAATAAAATATTTCAAATTCACATTTCATGTCCAGTTTTCTCTCATGTGCCAAGAAGCCGTGTAATAAGAGGGGTAAATGTACAAGCAGCCAGCTGATATCGCAAAATAAGTCCCTACAGTGTGATACACAATGATTCAAGAGGATCACACTAACATGGCTAACTTCTGCCATAACAACTGGCTTGCCTGTACATAATTCCTTACTTACTGCATTCTTATATTTTCTGTTGCTGAAAATTTGAAATCAAAATTTATGTTCGAAGGTGTCAAAGTGTTTCTGCCCAAAAGAAACTTGCACTACACTGACTGTAGAAACGGTCCCACTGGGACCACCTGAGGTTAAGTGCCTTCCTCAAGGGAACTATAGTAACACAACTCATTCGTAACCTTTCAAGTTCACATCTGCCAATTCCTAGGAAGAGCCCATACAACTTTCAAGTTAGCCTGTGAGGCCTGACTATATAATAACCATCATACATCAAATTTAGATGTCCAAATTGCCAACGAAAACATGTTTTATTTTTCTACAGTTATCCCGGGACCACTTCAATGGTGAGAAATATTACCAATGCTTTGAGGGCTCTATTTGCCCAGGTTACGCAACATTGTGGATCTATAAGCCAATTATTGATGCAATATTTGGAAGCAAAACAGGTTCAGGCATTGTGTGAAAAAGGATGGATTCACCAAAAGTCTTCGCAAGTAACACGGCACAACACCACCGTCTCCCACTAGAAGTTCGACTTAGGCGTGAAAAGTGGTCAAACGCGATCAGCGCAAAAGAAGAGATAATATTTAGTACAACTGTCCATTATGTCTAATTTCATTTTTAGGTGGCCTATCCCTTTAAACTGTCTTAAACACTACATATACCCACATCATATCAGTACTCTAAATAAAAGCCATAACCAAACTTGCAGCCATATTTGCATATTTAATAAACAGAGTGTGTTGGTCATGCGATTCTCCAGAAATCTCAAGGTGGAGATTACATGTGAATCTAGCTACGACTGTCGATTGCGGACACCCATCACGATGTTGGGCTGGCATCGTGGTTCCCCTGCATGACGTGATTTTCATCATCAGGAGGTTCTGTGGTCGCCCTAACTTTCAGTACGCGTACAGCACGACGAATGTTGACAGCAGAGTCCACAGTATTACATTCTGCGTACTAGATTTAGCGACTTTTCTGACCCCTTTAACGGATTTTGTTCAGACAACGCGTACAACGACAAACCTAGCCTAGCGTCTTTTTGGAAAAACGTTAATTCATTGGGAAAATTTCATCAGCAGCAGAGTGCAAGGAGAAGCCAAAGACGCTAGATGGAAAGCCTACAACCTTTAGTTAAAAAAAAGTGTAATGGCTAATGCTAATGCCTTGGCTTCAGCGGAACGGAGTCCAGATGCTAGTTTTTAATTGTCAATGTGTTTTGTTAGCCGTACAGACCGTTCCATCTCCATTTAATAAGAGTATCTCTGGGGAATCAGCATATTCAGTTTACCGTGCATGGTTACAAAGACAGACAGACTGTGCATGTGCTGTGTCTGACAGAATTTATCCAAAATCTCTGCTCTTAAAGGTGTGTAGTGATTTTATCAGATGCGTCTTTGTTTTGAAATAGAACTGACAACAGAAACAGCAAATATGTAAATTACAACGGCTTTATTGGACAATAAAAAGTTTGTAACGCGCTCTCGGAAATTGATAATTCCCACTTCAACCCAGAAATAACCAGAACTATAACCCAGAAGTAACATTAATGTTTCTAAACACTTTTAATGTTAATAAATCCAGACATTAATTTTGCGTTTGTGGTGGGAGATATCCCACTTCCGAGGAGTCTTAAACGCAGTATAAAAACGACGTGATGACATTACGAATATGTTAATTATCGTGTGACGTCATCGATCGCCAGTTTCACAAAATCTTAGCGGAAACACTGTTCAAGTCAGAATATGCATCTGATCTTGACATGCCAACATCAAGTCAAACAGTCCAGGTCTATTAACCAAGTTTTCCCTCTAAAACAGACAGGGAACTGCTGGAAAGAGTTACCATCTCAATGTATCGCACAATAAGAGCCAACTTCAAAATCCACGAAACCTCCTTAGAAAAAAATCCATCTGACGAAAACTGTAATTATAGACCAAAACAAAGCCATTCCCATTGGACCTTGCAAAACCTGTGGATCATGCTCAAGGTCTCAGATAGCATTCAGATGTTACAGTGTATGTCAGAATGTGGGTGTATGGATTTGTGGACGTGTGTGTATGTGTGATTGTAGATAGCCAGAGACAAGCTCAAGGCCCAGACAGAATGCACGCTGAGCTTAGTGCAGCTGTCTTACACACACTCTTTTCACGAGCTGCCTAGATGTCTCTCTCTTTTTCTTTTCTTCCATTTCTCGAGTACTCTCGCTCACATACACACACTCAAACACAGCCGCCTAGCAACAGCCAACCAAACCAGCAGTGCCATTGACGCACGTAGTGGGAGGGGCTGGAGGGAGGGGAGCATGTCTTATCAGCGGTACGGAGAAGACTGCATGCTTAATTTTCTAAATAAAACACTGCCAACTTCTCGGCAGTGTTCTTGTAATCGAATTGTGAGCTTGCTATCAGGAAGCGTATTTATTTTACATTTGTGGTTTTTGTTAGGAATCTCATACCATTCTGGTTCAAGTTTGTATGAAAGATTATGACTGTAGTGCTTTGGGGAGAGCAAACATGATATGTTTGTTTGAATTGATTACAGTTTTTCCTTGTACTGCCCTACTTTGACAACATCAACTTTTGCACAATAATAGATCACACAATTAACAACACATTACCATTGAAGTAATATATCACCGCCCATACGTCAGCAAGAACTGGCCGATTTACTTCCTTATTATGAAGTTTTGGACGTCAGTGCATGAATCAGTCACGGTGTACTACCAACGAAAACAAACGTCTGTCTGCAATTTTTTCACTTTAAGCATTCGTTTTTGGATGATGTCACCAGGCGCTTATTTTTCCAAACCTTTGCGCCTTCAACTGTGTGTCGTACACAGAAAAACACTTTTTATTATGGTCTCGCCAAATTCTGAAGCCCGTTTCACTTAAAAATGCATCATATATTTGAAATTTCAGCCCACAGATGTCAACAAAAGATATTATGGAAATGTACCATAAAAAGACAATGTAGAGACACAATCGTCTAAATGTTTTCGTTAAAGGGATAGTTCACCCAAAAATGAGAAGTCTGTCCTCTTTTAGTCGCCTTCATTTTAAACCTGTTTGACTTTCTTTCACAGATCACAAAATAAGAAATTTCGAAGAAAGTTGGTAACCGAACAACGTCGGCAGACTCTGCACCTATTGGCACCGTCGTTCGGTTACCAACATTCTTCAAAATATCCTAATTTGAGGATATAACAAGAGGATTTTTATTTTTGGGTTTAAGCGTGGCGCTGGTTTAATGAACAGGTGTGAAACAGGCTCCCTTTCCCAGACCCAAGTTGGCCTATCTCAGCTGTGACATCACATCTATCTGTGGAGAAGCATTTCCAAAAATAGCAGAACGGCAAGTTGGACAAGCCAAACCCCCGCAAAGCAAAGGCACAGAAACCAGACTATTCTCACAACTCAAAAGACCATTTCGAAGTCACGCAGCCCTGTTCACAGTCTTTATGTGACACCCTTACTAGGCCTTACACCCCTGGAAAGTCCCACCACTGTGTCCCAACATCCTTTTCGCTTTGCATGTTCCTCCCAGAACAGAGTTACTGGCAGACATCTAATTGTGAGATTAATGGCACGAGAGGTGCATGCCGGGTCACGTGTCTGATGGCCTACGTATTTGTATTTGAGAGCTCTGTGATGGTGAGAGGGACCGTCGCAGCTGCAAATTCCTGAGTCAAACACAGGAAGTGTCATGATCGAGAGCGTGACGTGGTCCTAGTGAGGTTCCAGTTCCTGACCTCGTGCTCTCAGATCCCAAGCCGGGGTTCTAACAAAACAACCCTGACAACACGTGACGAGGGGAGTCGGAGTGAGTTTTCGGATCGGTTTAGATTTTACATTTACAGCAGCGAACAAGTGATGCATTTGGTACTGATCCAAGGGCCTGTCCAGCAGAGTGTAACGTCCGATTACAGACAAAAACAGAGCTTTAATTTTTAATAGTGTTGTTTACACTTAAAGTTAACCTACCAATGGTTTTTCTACAGTTGAATCTGCCCTCTATGTAAGCTAGTAGAGAAGAACGCATGTTAATGCAAAAAGAAAAAAATGACAGCTATGAAATTTTGCCTATAAACGTTTATTCGTCACAAAAGCCAAAAGGAAATAATAAGTATATTAAAAGTTAAATTCATAACATGAGAATATTTGATGTTCTGATATTGGTCTCATGACCCTAAAGTTTATGAAGAGTCTACCTGAGGTACTCAAATAATTTTACGCAAGAGTACAGAAAAAGATTCACGTCAGCTTAAGGTCACGTCAGGTGTGCTGCAGGGTTGCGCGGCGTACCCTCCTTTTTTGTTTTCCCTTAAAGCGAAAACGGTGAATTTATAATCAAGCTCCAACTTATTTCTTCCTTGTGTCTTATTGCAGATGTGTAAAAATATGAGAGCGCGTTCACGAGCAAACAAAAGAGGAAGCTACACAAATTCCCATTAAATCTTATCTGACGCTGTACTTCTAAGCTCGCCTCGATTAAAGGAACAGGCCTGAGGAGAGGCCTCATAAATTCAGAGCGTCCTCATGAGTTATAGCACCGTGCTGCGAGATGCTGGATAACTGTACTGCACATTCCTGTAACTGCCAAGCCATAAACGCTGTTTTTACAGCGCATGTTATGGAGTCGAACTGGTCGGCGCATAAACAAACTTGTTCGTTGAGCACAGTTGCACATTCTTAGAACATCGAGTGGCACACTCATACAGTCTTTACGCTGCATGCAGAAATGCAGAAAAGCAGCTTGCAATACCTGTAAACAAAGTCTTCCTTTCTCTGTTGCGCAACAGAACTGTGTGTTCTTAATGGTAAATCCGGTAGCTTTCCTGCTAGCACAATTTGCTGATGGACGTTTTTGTGATTCAAGAAGGATTAATGTGAGAGGAAGTGAATCAGTGTTACATTGTGACATTCAGCAGTCGCCAACAATCCAATCGAAGAACGAAACTGCGAAATGGATTTAACAAACATCTCAGAAGCCCTCATGTAATGGAAATGTTATCAGGACGGCAAAAAGACCAACTTTCTGAGCGGGAGATATTCAACTGTAAACAAGGGTGGAGATTTTGTTTGCGTCAGTTGTAAATGAATGGAAAACATGAATTCGCCAGATCCGCCGTTCTGATAAGTGCATTCAAAATCCGTCTTTTAGACTCAACGACCTGAACGGCAAAAATGAAGGCAAACATTTCTCAAGAAGCAACTACCCACTCTACAAAACTAAAGCATGCACATTGAATGTTAATGCGTTTTAAGAGCAGTCCTGGCAGTGTAAGGGTTACACACATTTACACACACCAGCAGCAAGTTGTGAAATACTGAAAACTGAACAGCACCCTCCACATTCTTACCACATCCTGAAACTACGTCAGTCTAACAACACGGCACAAAAAACCTTATCGCATGAGTGAGATAAACAAACTCCATCGAAAAAAGCACTCCTCGCGCCGTCTGCGCCACCAAACGGGCTCATATGACCTCTGACAAACACAGGCCTTCCAGCTACACAAACATCTACCTCTGGCCTTGTCCTCATATGCTGGATGCTGAAGGAGCCTGCAGATATAGCGGTCATGATGCCTCACATGGTGCTTGGAACGGACTGCACAGTCTATGTGGCAAAAACACATCACGCTGTTGATAACCTGTTGACGCAGTAAAGTTATACGGCACATGAAGGAGTGTGGGATTCATGAGTGCAGGAATAAGAGAGATGCCACTAGACACAGCGGGAGCATTCACAGGGTCTGCACAGCTGCCCGCACAGTTCAAGAAAATCAAGCTGGCATGTTTTTTGAGATATGAAAAGACACAAGTTGCTATTTGAGATACACATTTGATCAGTATGGGAGTGGCTCTGGAATTAAACCTACGGGCCATTCTCTCCCAGTTGAGCTACATTTATCTTTTGTAGACAGACCTAATATTGGCATTAACAAATTGTTACTTAACTGTAGTTCACAGCTGGAACTTCATTATAAATGGCAACATTACATGTTTAGAAAAAGTCTGAAAAGTCTTCCAAGTAACAAAACTCACTAATGGCTGGCAAAGTTGATCAAGAACATCCCATTAAAATACGACAAAAATTAAAAGTAACAAAAACTACTATTATGGGATGGGTGAAAAGTTTAAATAGTAAATTAAAAAGGTACAGCTGGATTTTTTTTCCCAAATCAAACGACTTTGGCTGGAGTCTTAAAGTGAGAGTTCAACCAAAATGAAACTTCTGTCATCAAGTACGTGTATGACTTTACTTTCTCTGCAGAACACAAAAGAAGAAATTTAGAAGAATGCTGTTAACCGAACAGCAACGGCACCCATTCACCTGCATTGATTCTGTGTCAATTCAATTGGAGTGAATAGGTGCCGCTGCTGTTCGGTTACCTTCGGTAAATCTTCAAAATATCTTCTTTTGTATTCTGCAGAAGAAATAAAGTCTTACATGTTTGAAATGACAAGAGGGTGAAGAAATAATGAGAGACTTTTTATTTTTGGGCGAACTCTCACTTTACACGTAAGAGCTGAAACAACAAGTGAAGCTAAAAATCGATTTCCTCAACAGTGTGAAAATTATTATAGGACACATTGTTCCAGTTAAAAACATAAAAAAATATGAAACACAAACAGACTGATAACAGAAAGACAGTGGGACATCTATATAAGAGGAACACTAATCTTCACGAAAAAGTGAGAAAAATAATGATATAGAAAGAATGAGAGAAAGAGAGACACCCTGGCCATCTGTGATGTTGGCAGCTGGCCAAAGCAATGCCCCCAGAGCCCAGGCACATGCTTAACTACCTCCTTCTGCAACGATTAGCCTGCCTTGACTCCAACAAACACAGCAGCCAGGGCCAACTATACCCACACCAGCATTGCAACCAATGGTCACTTGTGTTTTATGGCTGCGGGAACAAATAAATCTGTGTTTACAAAAAGCTAATTGCTCTTCCTCTATGAGCCTGCAAAGTGTGCATATAACCTTCTGAATGTTCCTGAATTAACTTTGAGACTTTCACTAGGGTTGTTGCGGTGATGACATTTTCCCAACGGTTAGTCGATGTGTAAAAACACCCGGTTTTACCGGCGACACCGGGCGTGAGCAGTTTGCTGTGGGGAGGTCGAAGATGCCGCCGTGCATGACGCATTTTACTTTCAGTTTTAAAATACAGGAACGGCAATTGCTTGAATTAATTGTGGTTTCAATATCTTTCTTAATAAAAACACACAAAACTATCAAAAAAGTACAATGACATTTGCTTATATTAAACACAGACCTTACAAAACAAATAATCACAGGCAGAGCAAAAAAAAAAAAAAAAACGAAAAATAAAATAAAAAAAACATTTACGTTAGATAAATTGCCTATATAACAAAGCGAGTAATCACGGCACACGTTGTGCAACAAATAAATATGGATGTTTATGTTAAATAAATAAATAATAAAAAAGGAATACGAAACGAAAAATAAATGGCAAAGAACCGGCTTTTGAAAATAAGCCAAAAAAGAAAATTAAAACTTAACCAGATCCTAATGGAAGTGCTTCCATATACTAATATGTTCTTTACCAGAAATGCCTTCGCCACTGTCTTGTCAGACAGCACTTCATCTCCTCAGATGATGAATAAAATCTAGCTCCTGAAGCTGATCTTTGCTGCGACACTTGTTCCGCTTACGCTGAATGCAGCAGCTGCGTTTAGATGCGCAGTCTGGTCTTTGACTAAACAAATGCCTGGAATACACTATAAAACCTTTAAAATCTGAACAGATTTTTTTTTTTTAACTACACATCATACACTTGCAGACTTTTTGAACGTTTCAGCTAGAAACACACTAACTGATAAAATCTGCAGACTGGAACAGACATTCTGCAACAAGTCCAGACTGAAAATCTTGGCAAAATCTGAGCAAAAGTCTTGTAGTGTATTTTAGCCTCAAGTGATTTATTGGTATAAAATTCAAATGACAGTGGGAGTCGGTGCCGCGGTGGACAAGTGATGTAATCGGTAGGCGGGTGAACACTGTATATCACCGGTGACACCGACTATCGCAACTTTCACCAATTTTTTGGTTTAAACCACCTTGTTGCATGCTTTAATGTTCGTCCTGCCTAAATGAAGCCTCAAATGTTATATGATGCATTGAGGGTGCATGTTATTTCTATTCTAAGCGATTTGACAGCCAATCAAAAGCCTTTCCAATTTAAAGGGCTCACACATATAAAATGCAAAAATTCTGCATGCAAACTTAGAATAAACACAACGTTACTGTCCATCATTTGGAAGCTTACATAGTTTTCATTCTTGGTGTGAACAGGCCTTAACACAGAAACATTGGGTTGGTCTTTTTTGGTTCAGAAACAATGAAGCAACCACCCAGAACACCCTGCCAACATTCAAGCAACGTGTTAAAAACACCCGGGACCCCATAGCAACCACATTGCAATGTATTGTGAAAAATGATCTTCTTTCAGGTAAAACTTTTTTGATTTGTAAAAATACACACATTGTGAAAACCCAACTAAAGTCATTTTTATGATTCTCTGTTTTCTACATAAAACTATCTACCATTATGTAATGAACATTCTGTAAAAAAATAACATTGAAATCTTTAATACTGACTGATTAAGATCAAGTCAACCATCTAAATCATAGGGAAATGAATGGCACACTACATCACAACTACATTTTGAGACTTTAGCCTCTTTCTCACAGACTGGGTCACAATATGTCCATTTTGTAGCCCTATTTGATGACTCAAAAATGACACACTGCATCCCAAAAATTGTATATTTATGACTGAATGACTCCATAGAAATATACTTAATAACGGATTAGAAATGACGACGTGAGCATGATTAAAAGTGGGGCTAAACACAGCTCTGTCTGCTATAAATTGTAATCTGTCATGTCATTAGTTTCTAGGTGGCTGCGCTGAAAGCTGATTTCATAATGTGACCCGAGAACAGACTGGTTTATGTGGCTTCCAACAACAAGCTCATTGCAAATTCCCGAATATGTTTTACATCCTTATGAAGGGAACACAAAGGCCTTGATGTGTCAAGACCAAGGGCCGCTCCGAGTTTATCCCACATTTCACCCACGGCCGAAATTCCAGGGAATGCTTCGGTAGATTTTAGCGAGAGCTCACTGGGAGACACTCAGTCAGTTTGTTTACTGTGTAGGTGTTTGTAGCGGTTTGTCTTTGCAGTATGACAAACAGAGATAAGGGATGAATGCTTTTTGCGCAAAGCTTGCCAAAGCAAAGATGGAAACAATGCATCAAATGCATTCTGCGTTAAACTCCCAACAAAAGTGACAAAACTTTGACATTCAGACCTACAATATCGCTCATTGTTTTTGTGCACTACAATTTAAAACACGAGCAAATTTGACAAGAAAAGCAGCTCACAAATACGTTTGCATGTGTTTGCATAGCATCTCTGATAGCATCACGGGCAGAGAGGTTGAGGCAATACACTGGACAGAAGGGTTATCTAATCTAACTCCCAATACAAGCAGTTGCTTGGTGACATGACCCTTATTATTGACTGACTACATTTTCAATTCTAGGCCCAACAGGGCCTCTTTCACTAGACTAGCACGTTATCTTCCACTGTGTGAGCTTGCTGTAAGACTACAAAGTGTATCTTGTACAGTGGGTAGCAATCTCTGTGACTTGAAGATACCAATTATCTCTGATTAAAGATAAAGCACCGGCACACAATTGGGACGCACGTGACTACAGCTCATCATTTTACACTAAACACTTTAGTTTTAGAAATGCTCATATTGTGTGCAAAACAAGCCAGTTACACAAGCTCGAGAAGTGAGCAAAGATGGTCGAAGTGGGATGCGGTGCCACTTTAAAGCCCCAGATCAATGCGCTTGTTACAGCAGACGTCAAATTTTACACGCAATGGCGTAACAAGTTGCACGAGGGCTGCCCGAGAGAATCCCCAACAAAGTTGCGTGTTCGAGGGGAGACTGACATACTGAAATGACTGTCAGCAAGCGGCCCAAAGGGACAACAAAACATATTTTGTGTTGCCAACACCGCAGTATGATAGCGACAACATATAATTAACTTAGGGGAAATAACGCGCTCTCGTCACGTCTGACAGTTGGGAACTTCTGAGGTAAACACATCAAGAGCCTAAACACGCACAAGAACAGATAAACGTGAAGAAAAATATTCGCAAATGTCTCGAAATCTCGAGACCTGCCTGACTAGACCGTGTTTTTGCGCACTATACGCGGTTCGAATGGATAAGAGCGCGTAAAATTATAAATTGTTAAATGCGAGTAGCTCGCTAGGTGAGGAGACCAAGAATGTGTTTTGTCTTACCTGTGACAGCTGCCTCGGGTCGGGGGCTCCGAATAAAGAGGAGCTGGAGCTGAAACTGATGGCTCCCCTCCGGCTGAGAACATGTTTGGGAACCGGCCTGTCTAGAGGCAAAACCGGTAACTGATAACATAATTCCATTGAATAATATAAACGCTATGGACCAGGATCCAAAATAACTCAAATCCCCCCGAAACGAAGAAAACGGTCAAAGAAATCAACGGAAAGCGGAGAGGAGAACTTGCATGGAACTTCGGCGCTGTTGCAACTCTCGAGCAAAAAAACAACACGGGAACCCCCTCTCCTCGAAATTGTAAATAAATAAAAAAATGTCAGTTTAAATGCTCAGGAGGCGAAGTGATTCATTTTGTTCGGATCGATCTGGTTCTCGCGCACGCCGCCGTCGTTATTATTGATATGGTCCATATTTCCCCACGCGCGTGTCTCGTGCTCCATTTCGCTCGGTTTTTATTCATCGGGCTCGGGTGTTTTTGTCTTCCTTTCTTCTCCCTTTCACAGATCAGGGCCTGCGGAACGACGAGGCCTCCCCGTCTATCTTTTTAGTATCTTTAGAAAAAAATGCTTCCTCATTTTTTAAACTCCGTCCAGTCGCGAATCATCATCGTCGTGCAAATGGCTCCGCAGTCTCCCAAATTAAAACAAAAGGCATGAGCGCTTCGAGCCCCGATGTTGATGCTTGGACGTGAAAAGAGAGGGATCCTGCGAATAAAGAAAAAGATGTGAAGAGGTTTAACGACGGATTTCATTCAAGCTCTGCGGTGCACGAGCATTTATTGTCTCTCTCTCTCTTTTTCTCAGTGCAGACACACAGATAGCGCCCGTAATTCACACTCAATGCAGCACTGCACATTAAGCAGAAGAAAGTGGCCTGCGTGAAATAAAAACACGCCCCGCGACCACTACGTGCGCGTGTTGGCACATATTGTTAAGTCAACGTAAAAGAAACACGCAAATGGGTAAATAAATGACGCTGGTTCCACACGACAGTCTCAGTTCGTTCTGAACATCGCGAGCTGTTTCCGAACATGCACCACCTGCGAGAGAAGACGGGGTTGTACAGAAAGCCTTCACATCACGTCCTCGTATTTCTTAGCCAATAGGCGCACAGTGACTTATGTCAGACACATTCTTATTGGACTGAAGTGTGAGGAGCGTTTGAGACAATGCCTCCCATTGGCTATGATATGACGCCGAAACCAAGACTGATTTATGCACTCGTTCACTGAGTGTACTGTACGGACCTCAACAAGGGTATTCCACTACAACGGGGTTTGCCCTGCAGCCGGTCTACATCATTGCCAGTGATTACCTTTCCTGTATGAGTCATCCAATTTTTCGAGAGAAATGAGCTAGAGTTAACTTCTTTCAATAATAAAAGCCAAGAGCATCCTTGCATGGGGTTTTTCTGCCATTTTTATGTAAACAGGCCTCATTATTTAAGAAGTAGCTGAATTGTGACGATAAGTTAACTTCATGTTCACGGTACAGTAACCTACCTGTAATTGACAAATATCTCTCTTATTAGGAATATATCTATACGTCATTTTTAATATTTGAAGTGTATTTATAAATGGACGTAGCACTACCTTACATCTGCACTGTTGTATATTACACTGGTTTGGACTCTCTTTTTTAATTGTAATAGCTGTATTTGACATATATGTGACCCTGGACGACAAACCAGCACGGGAACATTTTTAGTAATCGCCAAAAATACAGGGTATTGGTTAAAATTACAGGTTTTTCTTAAATGCACAAAATCATTAGGATATTAGGTAAATATTATGTTCCTTGAAGATATTTTATCAATTTCCTACCGTTAATGTATAAAAACTTTATTTTTGTGAGTGGATGGCCTGCAGTAGTGCTTCTGATTAAGAACTTCAAAGGCGATTTTCTAAATATTTTGATTTTTTTGCAGCCTCAGATTCCAGCTTTGTAAACATTTGTTGTTCCGCCATATATTGTCCCATCCTGACAAACCATATATCAATATAAAGCTGTTTTCTTCAGCTTTCAGATGATTTCAATTTTGAATTTCCCCTTAAGACTGGTTTAGTCGGCCAGGGTATGTATAATCTGTGTAGTGTTATTTGTATGCACTATGGGTATGAGATTAACGCAATTTCAATCCTATATATGTATGTAGTGTACATTTGGCAGAATTTACAATAAAGCAGACTTTGACTTGTTTCACAGAAATTTAAGACCGAGCTCTTAATAGGTTTCAACAAAAAAGGGTCGAGCTCCAAGTATCACCCACATTTGACTAATGTATTGACTATAAAATAGGACACATAAGTCTAGGGTTTGTACCGGACAAACACATGTTCAGTTTACCACCAAACATTCTTTATTCTGGTAGTTCCTGTGAAGGTTCACAATTCATCTAAGAAGACTAAAGAAATTGTGTAATTTTTGCAGTTTTCTGATGGTTGTCTGTTTGAGGCGTCCCTCTAGCTCGACCGGTAGGGCATCACGTTGACGGTAAGGTTGTGGGTTTGAACCCAAGACACACACATTCTGATCAAATGTATTATTCGAATGTAGGCCTACTGTAAATCGGCCTCTTGCGTCATCGTGTAACTAGTGCCCATTGTCATAGTCCGGGCATCTGTATTATAATGCGAAAATTCATACATGGAGATTAATCCCCTCTTCGGTTCATTTGAAGTCAAGTCGTAAAGCTTTGCTGTGTTAGCGAATGTTTTAACTTGAGTTGCTAGAGACCGGGGGACAATAGTGAACTGTGCCATGGCAACAGAGGCTATATGCCAGTGGTGAGTATAATTGCACCCTCCCACCCCATCCCCACAGCTCACAATACAATTCTGCTGAACCAAACCCCTCACCATGCAATCCTAATCCGTTTCTAGGCATCCTACCAAAACCAAGCCAATAAAAGAGCTTTATCGCGTGTACATGAAAAAGTTTTGACAACCATTCTTTTTGGAGTTAGCCTATTTCTTTATGTTATAAATTGAGTATAAAAATGTAAGCTTTTTGTAAATATATCTACTGAACATATATTATGGATCCAGTGTGATTTAAACAATTATGTGCATTGGTGTAGTAATACACTTACTCTTAAGTGCACATTTATAGTATCACTATTTAAAACCTCCCTCGGTTGGGATTATGAATGACCAGATTTTTTTGTCCGGTCATTTATATACCTGCACATCTGTAACGCTGTTGAGTTTCAAGGACTGCTATCTGTCCACTGTTACCACTCGTGGCCCAGCGTGCTGCTCATTTGGGAGTCTCACATTTCCTGACTGAGGGGCAATCATTTCATTAATGGTTTGTTTCTAAGGCTTAGTTTGCCACAAATGCCGTTCCCTAGGCAGACGGCTTTGCAGGAACAGTCTCCTGGGGAGCCCATGATTAGGGGTTGCGAGCAGCACACCTGCTAATTCCCCTCGAGACACTATGTATCCACTTGCAATCCGACCTGCGCTATGCACCAGTCATCAGGAAGCAAGGGGAGAGCTGGCATAATTGATACTGCCGGCTGACGTCAGTGGCGGCTCTAACCCGCAGGACTGTGCAGTCACTGGTGACTTCCCTGTTGTTTTGACTGCTGCATCAATTTCACATTGTTCTGTGTCTGTGTGTAATACAAATATAACATTATTTTATCGCATAATTTAGATACATATATCAATGTGAAATCATTTTATTTGCTATAATGTGGCACTGTGATGACATTATCAAAAGTGTGTTGCAGATTATGAACTTTATAGGCCTATTGTAAAAAGGCTTTTGCTCAACCTTGCCGGAATAAAAGATCCTCAGTTGCCATCTTGTGGTAAAACAAGGTAAGTGCTACATTTTTTTTCCACTGTTACTCGTAATTGTTATATTAACAAAAGATAACTAAAATTAAAGCATAACAAAATAAAGTTAAAGCATAACCTTAATATGATCATTGTACTGTATTACTTAGCATACATCAATGACAGTAAGTCATGTAAACATTGTTTCATCGTTGCAAAATACTTTATTTATGTTAATCAATAACTGGGCAAAGAATACAGTGAAGATGCACATTTGCACTTAAAAATGTTGCTGATTTGAAACTGAGCGTCATATATATAAATATATATATATATTTATATAAAAATATATTTCTATATATATATATATATAAATATATTTATATATATGGAAGTCACTGGTGACTTCCCTGTTGACTTCCCTGTTGTTTTGACTGCTGCATCAATTTCACATTGTTCTGTGTCTGTGTGTCATATATATGAAGTCTTTATCATGTCGGAGTTTCTGTGGCATTGTTTTTTATGTGGGATCAAATACATTTTGAAATAAAGAAAACTTCTTTGTGACGTACCTTAAGCAAGTCTGTATTTATTTGAAGAAAGATGTGATCTGTAATGAATGAGATTAAATGGAGAGCAACTGCGCCTCAGATATTAAAAAAACATAATTCTCACAAACGTCCATTAGGATATAAGATATCAACAATGTAACAAACTGAGCTCAAATTTGCCAAGTCAATAATATAAAAGGTTTCAATATGAAAATTAGGAAATTTACACAAATCCAGATTATTTTATCTACAATCCACGTTAATTTACAGCTCCATATTTTTAAACCCTTAATTGTCGTTTTTTATGAACCGAAATTAGATCTGAGACTTAAATGAAACAACTGAGAATCAATGAAAATGATCTCAGCTATGAACTAGCAACCTCTGCGAAATACAATATTCCTCTGGACTTTATGACGTTTTGTTCAATAATACATCCTTGCAATTGAGACACGTTGAAAATAGCTAGTAGTTACAAAAGGAAACCACAAGATGGTGACTTTGCATCAGGGAGAAATTTTATCAATCACATTGTTTCTTCATGTACCCATATAATGTAAGATTCTACCAGACAACTTAAGCCTAATCATGAAACATGACATTTAATCTTTCACGCATTCTCATCCAGAGTGTCAGTTGTGGCAGATCTGTGGACACCGGTTAAGCGGTCACCCAACATCCTCCACCAAAGCTTTCCTCTGTTGCACGAGCACCACCGTCTCATGAAACCCAATGAAGCTTGCTGGTAACCATGTTAAATTGGCCTAACGTTACCTGAACTCATGACTAGCTCCATGTATAATTCATCTCCTCTGTAATCTACTCACCATCACAGAAGGAACCTGACTCCATTCGCCTGTCTATCTGCACTGGATGTGGACTAAACTTTGGAGTCTCTTCTCTTAAACAGGTAAGAGAACTAAGAACCTTCTTTGTGGTTTTGCAGCATTGCTCAGTGATAGCCATTTTAACTTCTCACTTTTCAGCAGTCAGCACATGTAAACCTCCAGAAAGGCTGTATCATTTTTAGAAGTATTTAATATTCAATGAAGGCTGATTACAAATGATGGAATTACTCAGGCGTGGGGGTTGTGGAGTTTATCAAAGAATCCACTTCAAAAGACAGTTCTATGATCTCTTCTGCAATAAGTGGATATCATGTCTTACAACTGCGGGATTGCTTGTAAACTTTTGTAAAACAAATGATATTTGTTGGTAACAATACATAATGTCTTGATCTATGTGGAAAGAATGACGTTATAAACGCAAACAAAACGTCATGCTCGGACACGACCCACTGCAAAAATAAAGGTTCTGTCAGGCTGTGTGGTTTCATAAAGAACGATGAACATCCAGAGGACATTGTTGTTGCACAAATGGCACTTCGTAGTCAAGAACAGTTCTACAGATTATAAAAGAGGTTAAAAATATTCTTTTAAATTAAAGTTTTTTTTGGGAAACCAAAAATGGTTCTTCAATGACACCGGTGTGCAGAACCCTATTTAGCACCTTTGTTTTCAACTTGATCATGCGATTTATCGACATGTCTTTTGATTCTTTGTTTAAGATCATGACTGAACAAAGGCAACGTGCACTGTCGACATCAGGAGAGGCTCTTTACCAAGTACTTGGTCTTGACAGAAACTGTACCTATGATGACATCAAGAGGTCCTACAGGTAAGAGGTGATTCACATACGGTTTTCCCAGAAGCTTCGCAATTGCTATCTGCAAAGATACTTTTTGCAGAAAGCCTTCTGGTGTGAACGAGGGAGCAGATGAAGAAAGTGCAAAACGGCGACTGGTTCTTTTATAATCTCAGCCTTCAGCTGAAGAGCTATGAATATAATATGACTTCCACAAAACTAAAATATTCATTATGCCGAACAGATGGCATACCTTATTTTACTGGGATCAGGAATGATGAAAGAATCCTGCATGTTCATGGGGGCAGAACCTGTGTGTGTGTGTTGGCATGAACGATTACCCACTTTAAGTTGGATAATAGAGTGAAACGTGCACCTCTTGCCTTCAGGACACCAGGAATATGACATCATTATGCGGTCGCCCATGTCTGTTGGTTGAAAACTGCACAATGTGTTATACAACACAGGACATCCTGGGGAAAAAAGATGTACAAAAAGTTACATTCATTAAAAAATGATCCCTATTAAAAATAAGTGTGAACAAATTCATTACTGAAAATATGTTTTCAACTATTTTGCTCCGTCAACACGTGTCTCGTTCTCTGATTTCTCTTGAAATGAATGTGCGACTTCTGTTTTTGAAACATGAAGGCAACAAGAAGAGAACTTCATTAGACAAGTTAATTTCAAACGCCACGCTGATGTTCCAACAGTTATAGTTTCTAATTGCTTTCATTTACACCTTGTTCGAGAAGGCATTTAGGCCTAAATGGTTCGCATTTTAACAGCACTTGTTTGTGGTTAATGAATATATAATCATCACAACTCTTGCAGACGCCATTGGCTTAATCAAAAATTAACAAGCAAGCATGCTCGGATCGTTATAAATTGTTAATAAGAAATTACAGTTTTTGGTTGAGCTGCAAAAAAGAACATAAATTATACAGATTATGGGGCTGTGCTATTGTCTTTCCATCAACAGCTGTAAATTTAGAATCAAACTTCTTTCAAGGCCTATTTTCCAAAGTGACATTTACATTTTACGCATTTGACAAATGCTTTCATCCGAAGCGACATACATTGCATTAGCCTACACATTTGTATCTAAGTTTGCTCAACGCCCTGGGTTCAAACCCACATCCTTGACATTATAAGCATCATGATCTTACCACTGAGCATCATGAACACCTACAGGTAAGAGACATATGTCTACAGTGCAGTCACGGTCAAGCCCATGACATCAAAATCATTCTGAGACCTTGATAATATTCAATGTTCGGTATCTGAGATTGATCCACTAACATTTTGAATATACAGGGATATAACGTTTCACAACATTATAAAATGTCAGCTGAACTGCAGTGCTGCACATGAAGATCGAGTCGGATCGAGACATTCATTGTGAGCAGACCCGGTCTGAATCAGACACGCAGACATTTGCAATGCGCGGCTGGTTCTAATGGGAAAAATGTCAGATTTGGTGACGTTCCTCTCTTCACACCGAGGAACTACTGGAGGCACTAATGGTGTCTGCGGTCTTGCTGACACACAGACAGGTTAAGCTGTGTGCGCAGAAGACAGCTATAGCAGCTAAAGATCACACTCCGTTGACATCATCAAACAGACAGGGAACATTTTAAACACGGTAATGAGTCTGTTCTCACAGCGCTTGAGTCCTAAAATAGGCCCTTTTTTTGTTTCTTAAAAATAATTATTGTTAAATGCCACTTCAAGTCAGTCTCCCGTGCTCACAGTCATGGAGTGGATATGCATTCTTTCAGAGATTTTGAGTAAATAAATACATCTCTGGGGTACATTTAATATGCACAGATGTTTTTTTTCAAACGAGATTTTCAGTGCATGTGTAATCTCGTTATATCTTTACCCTTTTGTCACAAAAAATGTATAGCCTAGGTTTTCCTATGAAGCTTTTCGATTGACCTGGAATGTTCTTCCTCGCATTTTAGGAAGCTTGCTTTGAAATATCATCCCGACAAGAACCCTGAGAACCCAGACGCCACTGACAAATTCAAAGAGCTCAACAATGCACATGCGGTTCTCTCAGACAGCACCAAAAGGAACATTTACGACAAGTACGGCTCTTTGGGCCTGTATGTGTCACAGCAGTTTGGGGAAGAGAATGTGAACACGTATTTCATGCTCTCCAGCTGGTGGGCTAAGGTGCAATGTTTTATTCCTCTCTTTTATTTTTTTGTCTTTTTTAATACACTTGAAATGTATAAAACGGCATTCAAATGTTATTCTGATGTCAACTCATTCAGAATCTAAACTAAAGCCTATGTGTGTTTGTCTGATTCTCATTTGTAGGGTCTGTTTGCCATCTGTGGCTTGCTGACAGGTTGCTATTTCTGTTGTTGTCTGTGCTGCTGTTTCAACTGCTGTTGTGGAAAGTGCAAACCCCACACACCTGGAGAAGAGGACCCCGAATCCTACGTGTCCCCGGAAGACCTAGAGGAGCAGATCCGTACCGACAATGAGAGGGGTAAAACTTATATCTCTATGACAACAATACTGACCTGATGGAAAACTATTTGGTTTTATTTCGTAGTACAGAAAAGCAGAAACTGTCAAAGATTTTGGCTCTTCACAGTCACCCTGCTTACAAAAATAAACAGATTTGATACTTCTGAGCCAGATGTTTGGATATAATGCGCTGTTCCTCCGCCAGTGAGCTGTAGGAGGTTTTTTACATCTTCTGCAGTCCCTCACAACAGTGATAATTACAGTCTGAGTCATTTCTCAAAGAGTGTTTGATTTCTAGTTTTTTATAGCATTCTCACAACAAAAATAAACAATGTTCTTACGTACATTTGAAAGGCAGAATGCAGGTTGGTACAAAAAGAAATATAGTTATTTTCCACATAATGGACAGCAGTTGATCTAAAAACACACCGTGGACAAATCAAAATTTGCTTTGTTTGCTGAAGTCACCTAAACAATCATAAGAATTCTGTATTTATTAAGAGTAAAATTATTTGATAAGGAATAACTTTGAAACAGAATCATGTACAAAATAAATCCTGCTTTAAGACATCAACGTCATCCCCTCATGGTCTTATTTTAAAAACTATCTAGGCACAGAACAGCAAGAAAACCTTGTAAGCCAGTGGGCTGCCCTTCAAACCAGTAAAACAGAGCCAGCTTTGGAGGCTCAACGAGGTCATAAGGGTGCAGCCAGCAGGGGCAGGCTAACAGCAGATTGCTGGGACGTCCTTTGAGCGTACAAAACACTTTTCATTTCAGCAGGACGTTCAATTAGGAGTGTAAAATGGAAAGACATTAGACAAAGTATCCTCTTGTATTTTCCACATTGATCATTTGTGACCTCTCTTGTGTGATTTTGGTTTTCCAGATGGCGACACTCCGATTGTGCTACAGCCAACCAATGCTAGCGAGAAGACCCAGCTGATTGGTGATGGACATAGAACGTACACCTAAAGGAACCCCATTATGAGATTAATGTTATACAATTCTATTTAGATATATGGATATGTTTGGATATCTTTTACAATATACAGCGCACGTGAGGAATTATGAAAAGAAAAAACCCAACCTCTTAAAACTGTGTTTGGCCATGCTGTTTGTAAATAACAGATATTATTCTATGCTTATGTTTTATGTGCAACAAGAATGATGAACTTTTCTCTGTGTATTAATAAAATTATATACATAACAGGATTGAATTGAATTCAGTTAACAGAAGTTTTTAGATAATATCTTTCAATAAATATTTGAGTTGCACTCGAATATATAGGCACATGGTATAGTAATGTAACAGACATATACATGCAAATTTACGCTCAACATATAAAAACGAGATTACAAAAACGTTTTCCTTCGAGCCGGATTCGAACCAGCGACCTAAGGATTACAATGGTCCTCTACAGTCCTCCGCTCTACCAACTGAGCTATCGAAGGAGGTTACATTTTCACGTCAAACTAGAGGTTTTAATCATAAAAAGGACACGAAAGTGACTGAATCGAAAAACTTTTCAACATGTAAAGGACGTTCTTTTAATAAAACATAGTTTAAGATAAAGAAAAAAAATCAATGGTCAATGTAACAAAATAAGAGCTAACGTCATGTCAACACAAGAAAAAACGGTTGATAAAGTGAATAAACATAATACAAAAAATATATACAATAAATATAAGTCATACAAATATATAAACTGCAACGACATTAAACAATCCCTGAGTTGTGTATCGTTGCGATGGCAACGGCTCCACAACGGGGAATTAGCTCAGATGGTAGAGCGCTCGCTTAGCATGCGAGAGGTAGCGGGATCGATGCCCGCATTCTCCAAAACATTTTCCCCTTAAATCATTTCCTATTTTAAGAGAATTTAAGTGTTTTGTCACATTAGTAACAATAACATACATAGAAGTAACTCGGTCAAAAACAAACGTTTTAATTTGCAACATATCTTATTTCGAGTTTATGCTAATACATACAAGGTAGGCTAATACAAGGAAGCAGCTCTGCTGCCTTTATCTTAAATTTTCTTAAAAATATTTAAAATCTAACGTTACAACTACAAATGAATATTTTAAACTATAAACCAGGAATCAAGGTGATGTGCTTTTCTCTAAACGTTTTGTATTCATCAGGAGAAACGCAGAATGCAGGCTATCAATTTCATATATGGGCACGTAAACATGGCATCCCCTGACGTGAGTCTTCTAAAAACAGCGCACACAGATAGTGGGCCTTTGCCACTAGTTACCTCATTATAGAAAGAACAGACACACAGTTGGGTAACGGCGAGGGCCCGAGTCCACCCGCGAGCAACAACTGGAACAATTTCATTTTTTCGCTCCCAAACGATCTCATTTCAATCTTCGGTGGAGCCACAGGCCGTCAAATCAGGATGGACAGCTTGGAGAAGCAGCTTATTTGTCCCATTTGTCTGGAAATGTTCACGAAACCCGTTGTGATTCTTCCTTGTCAACACAATCTCTGCCGGAAATGTGCTAATGACATTTACCAGGTACCGTTTCCACATTTCGTGTTTGTCATCACAACAATTTATAACAATAAAATAAAATTTCAATTGGACGTTTCCATTTGTAATTCTTATAAAATATTATATTTGGCCTGCATGGTCATCTTTCATATATAGAGTTAAATCGGTTCTCAAAATTATGTTTTGGGCCATTCACATTTTTTTGGCATCATTACGTATCAAATCAATACAACAACTTTTTGTCATTCATCCGATGTCATTTTGATCCCGCCCCTATACAAAATAGTGGATTACTCTGCAAACATTCATGCATTTCATATTTTGGTTTTCTTCTTCATATATGCATTCATTTCACCAGAAAAACCTCTGACTGAGTTGACATGTAATGACCCCATGTTGAACCATGTCACATCCTTCCCCTCTTAGCATTTATCCCACACGGTGTATCTTTTAATACATTCCTATGTAGTAATTTAACAATTCGTCCCCAATGATACATTTGTAAGGTGTTTTGTTCATTTGCTATCCCATACACATCCCCGTGCAGGCTTCAAATCCATACCTTCCCACCAGAGGAGTGTCATCAGGTGGCCGTTTCAGGTGTCCATCCTGCAGGCATGAAGTTATACTGGACCGTCATGGAGTCTACGGTCTGCAGAGAAATCTTCTGGTGGAAAACATCATCGACATGTACAAACAGGACTACATCAGGTTAGATTAATTCCTTCACAATACATGTCTTAACCAGATGCCTTGCGAGCAACCTTGTGTCTTGAGAAAGCGCTTTTTGACTAAACAGAGAGACATATTTCAAGCCCCACGGTTTAATCACCATTAAAATTGATAGGAATCCGTTTAAAAAATGTCTAAATTTGCTTCTTTTACATCCTGTACCTTTTATTGTAATATATTTTTCACATTTTCACTTTATATTCAAAGATTGGAAGATGTGTATTTCCTGGCATCTTGCTTTTAAGAATGAAATTCCCCAAGGCTGATTGATGAAGTTCTCCAACGCCTTGTCACTTTTGCAACCCACATATGTATTTAACTGTATTCATGAGCCCAAAAAGCTTCTTGAGCACACTGTGTGTTATAAAGCTTTACGTTTCAGTCTAAGGTACAGTACAATATACTTGGGGTTTTCAAGTGTGACCGACAACCAAGACCTATGACTCAGACGGGAGCGAGGGGTTAGGGTGATGGTCAGCTGGCGGGAGCCTTATTTTTAGTTCGACCCCAGTCAGTGTCGAGTCTCCCGGGCATAGTCACAGACCTTCTGGCATTATTAACCTTATAGGTATTTCATTAAACGTGGCACTGTCCTCATCTGAACAATTTCCAAAGATCTGTTTGATATCTCAATTGTTTGCTTTTCTCAATCTTTTGCTGTGAGAAGCAGACAGTTGCAATCTCTTGTGTTTCAGAGTGTCAGATTTCAATGTCTCAAACTGCGCTCGTTGTTAGTCCATGTTAATGAATGCATTTACTAATGTCAACGAATACAACCTTATTATAAAGTGTTACTAATTAAATCTAACTAAGAACTCTCCAGTGCTATAAAATAATAACATACAAGCAATTACATTTTCCTCTGGATTGCTTGACAGGCTGTGGTTTCAGACGGTATAAATCTGTTTTTTTGACCCGAGATGTCAGACCTCGGCACTCATTGATCTCTTATTGTCGATGTAACAGCAGCAGACCATCTCCTGAGAGCAAGGCTGACCAGCCAACGTGTGAGGTCCATGAAGGCGAGAAAATCAACATCTACTGCCAGACCTGCAGCGTTCCCACTTGTTCTATGTGTAAAGTGTTTGGGTCTCACAAGGACTGTGAAGTGGCTCCCATTAACGGTGTATACCAGACAAAAAAGGTAAAACAGCCACACTTAAGAAGCATATAAATATTTATGCTTACCTACACAAGTGTCCATTTCGCATCAATGCTTGTGCGCGTTGGTCTACGCAGTGTCTGATTTTTACAGTTGTGTGTTAATATGCTCACGCACGTTTTCATCTCCAGACAGAGCTCACGGATGGAATAGCAATGATGGTGGGTAATAATGACAGGATCCAGGGCATCATCAGTCAGTTGGAGGAGACCTGCAGGACCTTAGAGGTTAGTAACCTTATGGGGGGGCTTCTCCCTCCTCCTTAAGCTTGACGTGAGTGCAGGATTATTGATGAAAAGACCAAGAATGGTTCCTCTGACAAAAGATACACACGCTCTGGCATCGATGAGCCGGGCAGGCGGGAAGCTGGAATCTCTCCAGACTTCACAGTCGCTTTCAAAGAGGGCTCAATGATTGACACGCGAGCCGAAATGTGCGGTCTCGTCTGAGCATACGGCTTCTGTTATTTGTGAGGTTGAGGGTTAGATGAGGTTTGAGAAATAAACAGTCACTCTACGCGTTAAAAACTATTGATTGGAGAGAAAAAAGTTGTAAAGCTTAAACTCTGATATCATCGCTTGCCTTCCAAAACCTTGGATGTCCAAATGTTTTGTTTTTCAGGAATTGGAAAAAATATGGTACTTTTTAAATCATTAATTACTGTTTTGGGAAAGTAAACAAGCACTTAATACTTTTTAATGGTGAAACAGACAAACCCAATGACAAACATATATTTTTTTTAAGTTGTGTTTCACATAATTTTTTTAGTTTCTTTATGGAGCTTAGCATGCTGAATACTAAAATCACATGAATTATTTATTTTACCATCCTACTCGCAAAAAACAGGAATTTCGGTATTATTACTCGTACGTTGAAATTAAAACAGACGTAGTCACCCATCATCGCATCATCTCACCTTCCCTGTGCTACAGAAATTTCTAAAATTTTTATGATAGTGACAATTGGAAAATAAAATTATATCTTTTTTTTACAGTTTTTTGCTAATTTGCAATTTACAGATATATCATAATTAATTATATAAACTCAAAATGTACTTGTGCTAAATATACACATTGATTCTACATGAAAATAAATTATACTAGGATAAGAAGCTCCACAGAATTGTACAAGAACTATAAAAAGGTCAGGCGAAATAAAAATTTGTTACACTGCGTGATAATGATTTATTGCACAAATAAAATTTACGAAACATGGACATACGGGGTTTCAGAAGGACAGGAGTGATGTCTTTTTTGATGATAAATTGGATACAAAATAGGGCGTAACATTTAGCATAAATGAATAATTCAATAAGACTAGCTAGCTTGGAACTAGGTGTGTGACTGTATTGAAAAACACGTTTCCTATAAAAAGTATTTTTTTGATCATTTTTTCCGCAATAACTTGGGCAACAGTGTGTCAACCGCAATATTGTCCCCATTATTTATAGGAAGGTTCAATTAAATGTTACAGAGGATTCAGATACTGTATCTGAAGTGTCTGATTGTCATTCATGCAAGGTTTACTTAATATTTAAGTTTCAAATTTACATTATTTTTCAATATTCATATTCACGTCATTTGCATACCTGTAGTTAAACATCTGTTCTCCTCACAGGAAAATGGAAGGCGACAGAAGTCCCAGGTGTGTGAAAAGTTCGACCACTTGTATGCCATTCTGGAGGACCGGAAAAGAGAGATTCATCTGAAAGTGGCCAGCGAACAGGAAGAGAAACTTAACTACATTCGTGGTCTCTCAAAGAAGTACGGAGATCATCTGGAGTCCACGACCAAAATTATGGAGACGGGAATTCAAACGTTTGATGAACCTGAGATGGCGGTTTTCTTAAAGGTCTAGTAGGATTTAAATCTACCTCAGTAATTTTTGTAAAAGACTCCTTAAACCAGGGCTCGACCTTAACGCTTTTTCATGACAAGTTAATGTTTTTTTATTTGCCAGTGACAGATAATTTTACTTGGCCGAACGGACAAGTAACAAATAACAGTGCTACAAGAAAATCTGTATGTGCTCAGAATAATAAGATCAAGTGGATTAGACAGAGCTGCATGTTTGTGTGAACTGCGTTTATCGTTGTTGTGCTTGATTTGTGTGTGTGACAATAATCAATGGAGTCCATATAACTCGATGCGGACTCGGAATACTGCTATTTATGTTATTTGGCTGTTCTGTGTATCTGAGGTGCACAGATTAACATGCTACACAAGCATCGGCCATGGCATTTTGGACCAGATCACCCCACATACAAGCACGATCACAAATACCACCCTTCATTGAGCGCCCTTAAATATGTGTTTCTACTCCTATTTCATAAAGTCACTAATAATGGTGTGTAAGTGTACTTTGACAGGTCCTAAAAATATACTATTCACCCTAAAAACACTGCCAGCTGACTTACTGTTAAAGTTGAAGAATGGTGCCTAACAACATAATGTTTCCAATTTATGTAAGGTAAAGTATAAGAGCACAATAACTTCTTATTTTTGAAACGCTCGTAAAATAAACTCAGAACAGATCTGTGGATGAAGTTCGCGTGTTCATGTCCTTGTATAATTAAATGCATACGAGTCCACCTGTGTCACGACTGTAACATGATAAACTGTGCAAATCTACAACTGTGCACGTCTATAACTGTGCAAGTCGCTTAATTCGCGTTTGGTGTTACCCGCTATATAAGGCTCTAGATAAATATGTGCAGCCGGAAAACAAGTTTTAATCGCAATTAAAATAAATTGTGGTGCGCCATCAGTTTACATCACATAAGAACAAGCACAACGATAACCTCACTTCGCGAAACACGTCACGCAGCTCTGTCTCGTGCAATTGCCAAACTGTATCCCAAGCGTGCTACATTGGGAAATGTATTATTCGCACATAATTTTGCGAATTTGCAAAATAAATAAAGAACTGGTTTTTTGTCCATCACTTTCGTTTTTGACCCAGTTTTATAAAGCGGTATCACTGTTTTAAAAGCAGTTTTGCTTACCGCAGGCCAGGGCATTCTCGCTGCACTAACTTCTGCCTCTCCTCATTCCCAATCAGCTCTCTGTGCTTGCCGATGCTTCTATGGCCATGAACATCATCATCAGCCACAAAAGTTCACGAAGGTCCTGCATAATACATTTTTGTTATTATGCTTTGCCGTGTCTGGCTGAAGGGTCTTATATCTCTGCACCTCCTTTAAGTTTCTTCTTCGTGATCTTTCTAACTAATTGACACAGCACACTGACCCTGGATTCTTTCTCGTGTGATTGGGTCAACCCAGTGTCATTTAAAAAGAGCCAATGGGCTGCTGATTAAGTGTCGCATGGTCAGACCTGGTTTTTTTTGACAAATACGTCACCAGAAAGTTTTATTTTTAATTTACTGAACATTCAAAATTTTACAAACAAAAGTGGAATGGCTCCAAAAAAGTTGTGTGCCGCAAATCGTACGAGTTAAAAAAATGGCCCTACGTGCACGAAGCCGCCATATTTGATTTCGATCAGGGAGTGTGGGCGGCGGTCTTATATCCGCTCGTATAACACTGATGGGAAAATAAGGATTTTTGGACGTCAAATATGAGCGCTTTTTAAATAAAAAGGAGAAACTGATACACCAGTGATATAACAGAAAAACCTATTTACATTGCGGAGTACCTCAAAAAGCCAACACAACTCGATATAACGGTGGTAAAAAATACTTTCTTTCCCCGTTTTCTCTATAGAGAATGTGGCACTGACGTCATGCTACGTTAAATGCTGTGTGTCCCGGCCATAATTGTAGTTGGTAGCGGCCCCTTTACTGCCAGTGAGCTTTGTTCAATGTTGATCAGTTTGACTTGATTTTTTCAAATTTTCCACCGCTTCTAATTATCTACACACCACCGTATGCAAAATCAAGGTGAGAGGCGTAGTAAAACAAAACATTCGCTAGTAAACAACCTCTGACCACGCTCATTCTTGCCAGTCGAAAATCCTACTTCACCCATACTGTCCCTGCGTCCCATTTCGAAGGGCTCATCCCTAAGCCCTTTGAAGGGTTTACCCTCCGGAGTGAGAGATTTGAAGGGTAAAAGTGCGTAGGGGACCAAACAATTGTTTCTTGAAGTGCCCTTCTGCGTCATTATCCCGCGCCCATAAGGAGGCGGCGTCACTGCGCAAAGAATCGTGGGAGCCCGAATTGACCATCAGTTGTACCCTTCGAAATCCTTAATTATGAAGGTCCTTTAGAAGTGGCAAGTTATGAGCACTTCGGTTTGGAACGACCCTTCATTATGGCAGCCATGACTGTTGACACTCTGAAAGACCTTTTGGAGGGCGACATATCCCAGTTGTGTTATACACTGGAAATAAGAAAGCACGCCAGTCGCCCACACTCGCTGATCAGAAATCTAATATGGCGGCTTCATGCAACTTCCCCATAGTGGCTCTCACTAAATCCTTGCCCTGCGTTCCAAGGAGCATACTATCCGCCCTAATAGTATTCGAAAGTAGAATTAGTGTGTCCCAAATCTTGGAATGTTGAAAATAGTATTCCAAAGATTCCCGGATGGTCTACTACTTCCGGTACCAAAATGATGCACACTTTAGCTGTGTCCCAATTCATCCGCTGCAACCTTCTAAGGTCGCGGACTTAAAAACGAGGACTTGTTCTTCAAAGTACGCAGCCTCAAAAGTCCAAGAAGCGAAATTTCAAGCCATTACAGGCGAGTAATGAATCTCGGGATAGCCTATGCTGTGAAGGATACATTTGTTCCATCCTCCAAAACCAGAGGAAATAAGGTCGCATTTTGGGGCTGCATTTGTTTATGCAAATGTTTTTTAAAAATCATGGGTAGTTTAGATGGTTAGAGTTAGGTTAGGGTAAAGGTTTCGTAAAACTCGAAACACCAAGGATTTAGTCAAAACCAACAAGCCACACTCACGCATCTAACTCGAAACACCAAGGATTTATTAAGAGCCAGCCTATAGTAGAGATGAATCGACCCAAAGATACGTCTGCCCACTGAGAAAATGCCCGGAATGCGCGATTACCAATCCAGCGCTTTACACAAGTAATGGTGGAGGATTTGTCTCCGTCTGCACTGTATGAGGACATAAACACAAACTTCATCTCCAGACTTTGTAAGAGAGTTTATTTTACGACCATGTTACCGACTGAGTGAAGCTATCATCAAACACACTAAAACTCAAGTGTCTTCCTGACGACCCGTCAAAATAAAAGTCCTGTTAACTTCAACACTCAAACGAAAACATATTGTAGCATTTGCTAAAGGAAATTGACAAACTGTTGCAAACACTGTAGTATACTATAGTAAGGTTTAAAAATTCTACAGTATCTAGAAAGTTTACTGCGGTTTACTATAGTAAATAACACTTTCCTACACTACAGTAATTTATGTGGACAAGTATACCTCTATTGTATAGTAAAAAATATAGTAATAGTAATATTTCTATTCAGACAAGTGTGTGACAAATTTACTTGTCCGAAGGACAACCACATGACAATGCTTAAGGTCAAGCCCTGCCTTAAACAGTAATCATGAATAACTGTTAAGCTTATGAAAATCCATTAGTCAAAACCTATAGAAATGCTATCTTTTGATATAATTGGCAAAATAATTTTCTGTTTCTTTACCTTACTCCAAACAGAGTGCCAAATCCCTGTTGCAAACGTAAGTGCAAATTCTGCCAATTTAATGTGTCTTAAGTTTATTTTTTATTTTCATTTTAAACATACATCGAATTGATTTCTTGTTTCTTAGAATTGCAGAGGCATCGAATACCTCCCACCTGGAGCAAGTGGAGCATGGCTACGAGAGCATGGATCATTATTCTGTGAGCTTCAAGAGAGAGGCCAGGGCTCTACGCAATATTGACTTCGCAAGAGGTAAAACTCACCTGAAATACTCATTACTCTGATTTTACTTTAACTATAAACATTTACGCCTATAAATCAAGTTCGCTTGGTGAATTAATTTGAAAAATAACAGCTTTGCAACTTGCATAACATTTTAAAGCATGGTTTCTAATTGGGGTTTAATAAGCAATCAGTTGAAAAGCCAGCTTCCCTTTCAGTTAAATTTTCAGTCAATCCGCCTTAAGTTAAGATTTGTGTTGTGATACTAATTGGGACTTCTGCATAGTTTTGAACATTCATGTTGTTGGTTACTGCAGAGGATGAAGAAGAGGAGGATGAAGAGGAGGTGTCAGCTGATGCAGCAGCTCAGGCAGAGAAGACAGCCTCTGGAGGTTTGGACACGCTGGGCAATTTGGAGGAACCCCGACCTCCCCTCCTGCCTCCACAAACCCATGGAAAACATACACCTGCCACGTCATCCTAACTTCTACCATTTGCTTTTATCATTTACACATACCCGGACATTCAAATATAGATCCCCTCTTCTCCTTGCAACCTGATCAGAAACACATGAATACCTATAGAACTATGACTGTGATCACACTAACTATAAGTGACTGTGGTTACTATTTTACACAAACCCGAATGATGCTTTTACTGTTTTTTTTTCTGTTACTGTTTAAAAAAGTCAGTATATGACTAAATTAAAATGAAGTTGACTTAAGAAACCCTTCCAAGATTTGTGGTGTTGTTTACTGTGTAGGGAGTTTTCGCGTGGTATTTGCAATGCGGTTGGAATGGCAAATAAAAGACTACCTGTGTTTGTTCCAATTTAAAAACAGTAATCTCCATCTAATGACAAGGGAAGATAGTTGCGTAAAAAATTTGACTTGGTTTAAACCAAATTCAGTTCACTTTGGTTCATTTCATCACTCGTGTATCAAGTATCAATGCTCACTTTGAGAAACAGCCGTGGCAGACGGTGGAAGTGATCTATACAGTGTGCTGTAACAAGTGTTGTTCACAGTTCCTCGGTGGTCGAGCTGAAATAACGATGCCAGGACATTGTGTAATCCATGTATTCTGGCCCAGTGGAGGGTGATGGGTGACAGGATGTGCTTCTGTGGCTGGCTTCACTCAGAGCATATCTACAATCAACTTAATTAGGCCCAGGGAGCACAACCCAAATCTCAACGTGTTGTGGCTTTCACCTACAATGAATGGACTTTGGTAAAAAGTAAAGGTTTAGTGAATCAAATGTTCTAGGTGTCTTGTTAACTCAAAGATACATTTTGTCTGACCGGAACATTAATGATCTGTTCAAGATATAGGAAAGGTTAGGGTAAACTCTGCACCCGAGACTTAAAAGATATCCAGTTACTGTAAAGATATAATAAGTCACGTATCTTTTTTGTGTGTGTGTGAAACCCAACTTAACCAGAACAAGGTGTTTGTACTCCAATTGATAATCAGTCATTTATTCATAAGAGTACACAAGTCTAACGTTTTCTTCTGCTCACCTTTTGCCAAACAACCATCAATCATCTCTTGGTGTAAATGCCATACCTCCCGGAAAAGATGTAAACAGCTCACTTTCACATTTAAAATAAAATCTGTTGAACAGGTAGACAAACATCTGTATTTTATTTGAAGAATCCAGTTTATTTGCAATATACTTGAAGGTCATACGTGGGTACCCGTGTGTGTTTAATAACCGTTTATAAGGCGAGACTTTCCACTATTTTCTCTTACAAATATATAGTCATATCTGCAAGGTGTTGCTGATTTTCTATATTCTTTCTTTATATTTATTTTTACACTTTAAATTGTCCTATGGTCATTCAAGCAGAATGTATACAAATGGATTATTAAAAATATAACTCAAGTGCTTTTTGAAAGCAAGAATTGTTTCTGTTAAGTATATTAGAATAAGTTACTTTAGATTTTTGTCAGTTGTCTCTGCATGACATTAAATGAACAACACTTTGCATATGAATTGCAATGACATGACTGTCAAATTTATTGTCCATTAAATAGTTTCTCATAAATCCCAATTAACACATCAAAAATCAAGAAGTGTCAAACTGGCTTTCAAAGTTTTATTGAAAAATATAAATATAAGACATTCTCTTGCACAACAAAAATGAATGCTTGCTCATTAGTTTATTAACAAATTTGAACAATGTACTGTATGTTACAATGAAACGCAGGTTTTTCAGATAAATAATACAGTATTTGAAAATATTGTCTTTTTTTTACGAAATTCAAACGACCGTTTTGTATCATCTACAGGTCTGAATGATCACTTATACAATAACATGGATGGAGATTCATGACAGTTTTGCGCAATCATGACACGCCTACTCTATTGGTCTCCATTAAAATATCTACAAATAAATAAATCACCGGTATAAATAGATCATGATGGAAAAGCAGCACTATGGTACAGAATATTTATGTTTGTGCTAAATGTAAAAATATCTTTGGTACATGGATCTCGTGGTTACTTCCCGAATATTTCCATCATTTTGCGGTTGCTGTGAGCTTGCTGGGCCATTTGTTCGGCTCTGGCCATCTCTAGTACTTCTCGTAGCAGATGAAAGGTCAGGTCCAGAGAAATCGGCGGCTCCTCCGACCTGCGCTCCCTCTCCCCAGAGTCGAGTGCGCGAAGCGCGTAATTGGCATTAAAGCGGCCGATGTTTCCAACTTTCCCCTCTAACAGACGCTGGGTTAACTGGAGCTGCAGTGCTCGTTTTGAATACTGGGATGTCTCGGAATAGTCGTCTGGGGAGGACCGGGCTGAATTCTGGTTTCTGTTACCGAGCCGGATGAAGAACTCCTCTCCTAAGCGTGCCAAAAGCGGAAGGGACTGTCGCTCTCCATCGGGGTCCGTGGCTGGCTGGTTGGAGCTGCCGTCGATGGCTCTACATTCATATGGTGGTGGAAAGGCAACGAGCAGAGCCACGGTGGTGACGAAAACATTAAGCTTCATGTCAAAAAGTGATGAGAGGAATCTGCAGGAGAAGTGAGTCAATTATGCGCACGATTCAACTTCTGACCAATTGTTTTGCGCACTGGTTTTGGAGCGAAGACCAATTCGTGACATGTCATTTAAAGCAAACTGACTACATATGCGTTCGTATTATAATAATTAACATTTATGCTGCATAATTACACATTTCTAAACCTACAGATACGCACGAGTTAAAGTTGGATGCCTAATACAAATATGCACAAACATATGTTTTATAGTAATACAGCCTTATAAAAATACATTTACAAGTGCTGCTATGTAAGGATAGAACATTAACGGACTTATTCTAGATGAGATGTTGCGTACCTGTGGTGTGCGTAATTGGTATTATCCTTGGACGGTTTTTGAACTTTGCGAGATGCGGCTGTCTTCCAGTTGTCGCCTATCGAGTTCTTTAGTTATAGGACTTCTTCAAAGAAAGCCTGGAGTTGGCATTTATATAGGCACGGTCAGCGACAAGTGTCACGCATCTACTGTCTTGCGTCTGCGCAGAGGAGAGGAAGAGTTTACTTGAATGAACGTAAGTGAAGAGTTTCTTGTTTGAATGAGTCATCGAGGGGTGTGCATGCGTGTGTCCTCGAGTGCGTATGTGTGCGAGTCCTTTATCTGGAGATTTAAACCCAGGGTATTTTAATCCTTTATATTGACGCTCTGTCCCCAAATCCCATTTTGTGCATATTTATGATTTAAGGCCTTAAATAGCAACTTTAATATTTACAGTTCTTTTAAATGCCATCCATAAAATTGATTAAATGATAACATGGGCAAAACTTTATTTCTTTTCATTCTGAATCTACTTAATTGCGTGGTTTTTTATTCACTTGTTCTACAAAATGTTAATGAATACTCTTCCCTCAATTACATATTCATCTCTAAATTATGGGAGGTTTTTAAAGTGGTGTAATTGCACAAATCTATTCTTGGTGCACTAGTTTATTCCCACCTTAAAATCAATGTTAATTATGTCAAAAACCTGCATCATATGCAACAGCTGGTGTTTTTTAGTTGTTTTGGTCATAGTCAGTCACGCAGGCGTGGTGAACTTTGGGTTATGTTCTAGTGGGTGTCTTATTCAGAGAGCACAAACAGAGCTTTGGGTCCCCTTGATTACATATGCACAGCGGCAGGACAGCGTCACTTCTGCAGTCACTGCTGTCAAGTGCTGACCCGCCCAGCCACCCAAGAGGGAGAGTGGGAGATGGAACACTTGGCTCGAGTCCCCTCACACCTGCTTTCAGAATGCCAATCGGACTGCGCCCCAATCAGCTTTCAGACAATATTCCCTTGTGCATGAATCAGATGGTATGTGTTTTTAAACTGATCAATATTAATGACAATATTGCCTTGCTGTGTGTGCGTGTGTCTTAAAGAAAGTGAAGATTTAAGCACTTTCCAAAAATAGACCCATGAACTTCAGTCTCAAGATAAAAAATCAAGTCTTTTACATGGAGAAAGGAGATGCTTAACCTTCAGGAAATTCTGAATGTCAGCATCAAGAGGTCAAACTATTATGCGGAAACGATGCTTATTGGATGTTTAAACAAATTTCAAAGTATGTTTTTCTGTTGTGAAGTAAAACATTCAGTAACAGGGATGTATGAACAAGAAAATATTGTTCATTGTTCACTAAACATTTTGATGTAAATATTAATATAGCTTTTTTTTTACTAAAAATAAGTACATAAAACTGTACACCTTCAATTGCTGGATATAGTGGAATGGGTTTAATGCAGCATTCACATGCTCTTGGTAAAATTGGGGAAATTATCAGAGTTTCCGTATTAAAATTGCACATTTACACCCTAGATATCGCATTCCCACTGGGAAATTGGGAAATAATTTTGAATCCCCGGTTTCCGATACGGGCAGGTGGTGGAAGGATTTCTGCTTATGATTTTATTAGTTTTTTGGCAACAACTTCTTTGCGTTGTCTTGTTGTTAAATTTGTACATATTTACGTAAATTAATAACCATTTGAAGCATTTTTAATGTTTTATACACTGCGAAAATGACATGTATGTCACCAATATTGCAGAATACTCAGCAAACTGACTAGTAAAACTGTAGAGTGTACGGTTGAAAACTATTACCACAAAACTTTTGCAAGACACACGCGAGTATGAATCTGGTGTCCTCCATCCTTTCCGACAACAAAGCACCTGAACACAACCAGCTCATCATAACATCAAAAGTGGGAATTAAACATTTCCGAGAGCATGTGAAGGCAGCATAAACTCTGGAAGATTTGACAGGCCCAAATCCCAACACTTTTAAAATGTTGGTTTATTTTCAAACCAGCAAAGGGTCAAAATGGGACAAACCCAGCAGTTGGGAAATATTAACCCCCAAGAAGTTTATATTTGTCCCAATATGTTAAAACAACCATGCACAGGTTAATTTTACAACCAGACTTTTAACCCAGAAAAGAACCCAGCATTATTCAGAGTGTAAATAAGTAGTAAGATGCATTTAAAACCTGGGTTATTTTTTCTACCCAAATGCTGGGTTGAGCCATTTGGGTCATTTTTGGGGGTTATTTTGTCAGTCCTGGGTAGTTTTTGGTAGTTCTGTGTAACCCAAACGCTGGGTTATCCTCAGGGTCATTTTCGCTGAGAGTTGAATTAATGAACCCCCACCCAGACCCATTAACCCAGCTCATTGGGTCAAATCAACTCAAGCTGTCTGAATTTGAGGTGTAAGTTAAAGGCGATAGGCAGAAAAGCTACATATTATTTTCTATATTTAGTCACTAGATGTTGTTTAAGAGTTATTTAGACGAGAATGTATGTGTTTTAAGTTCAAATCTGTAGTCGGTTAATAAGATAGCGTCTGTTTAAAGTTCAAGTCAGTGAAATCTAACGGTATGGTTGCGAATTGCAACCAACCACTCACTCCAACCCTCCCATTTGAAACACTACGATGGCTGACAGAAAATGGAGAATTATATGCAAGGAGATAGAAATAGCTTGTTTTAAGGTAAGAAAATCTTAACGCTTCAATGTTTAAGCTCTTTATGCACAACTGAAGACTTAGTTGTGTAAATTATATTGCATTTCTATCAATAGATCCTCCAAATACTTGGGTTTCAGGGAACCACCGAGTGTTCAGCGCTCATGTATCCAGCCTAACGCAACCTCACCTCGCAAGTCCTTCTGAAATTCACAGCTGGCTCTGATATCTGTAAGCAGTTAAGCTAGTTTTGAAATATTATACATTTTGGACATATATCTAACGGTCAATATTTTGTTTCTTAATTTTTTTTTTTGTAAATCGTTTTTGACTGAGGGCAAAGTTAAGTTTTATAACTTTATGTTTTTGATTTAACTTTTTACCGCTCATTATTTTTCACATTTTGCTCGAATCATTTGAAGTTTATGACTAGTGTGTGATACAAAACATTTTTAGGAAAATAAAGCTAATACAATGTTGATCATTTGTTTATCATGTGATTTATTTAACTTTAAAAGATTACTTTAAAAGGAATATAAAAAAACATTTGAAAACATAACCCATTTATGAAGTCAAATTAACCCAGCATTTTTGTAAAAAATAACACATTTTTGGATCGAAAAACAACCCATTTCCTGGGTTAAAATTAATAACCCAACTTCTTAGTCAGGTTAGTTTAACCCCAAATGTGTTCTGTCCTACATTTACCCAGCAGCTGGGTTAAAACAACCCAAGTTGGGTTGTTTTTTAACCCAGTATTTTTTAGAGTGTAGCATAAATATGAACTGTAATAGCTCCCAAATCAGAAGCACAATTACAGTATGTGCCTATGATGCTTTAAAAAAATGTAACGGTACACCAATTTGTACCGTATCGGTGGAAATTGCCATATATGCAGCATGTGGGATGGGGAAAAATAAGAGCTGTCAGTTAACAGTGGATTCATCTCAAGAATAATGTTATTATGGATAATGACTGCATCCATCTATGATAAAGCTGACAGACGAGGAAGGCGGCAGACATCTTTGTTCTATTTCAAGCCCCTCAAAGCACCTTCTGTACCCCCTAATCTACTCGAATGAACTCTGGTGATTCATTGTATAAATTAATTCTTATTATATTCGCCCCGCAAAGCGCAGCCCTTCCAGAAGTTGGACTAAATCAGGGAAACAATTCCTGCCATTCATTTATTGTTTAAAGCGATTTCCTATTTCTTCTCTGCGCGGGAGTTAACATATGGAGCGGTCAAACTAACGCCAAGGTCGCGACCCTAAAAGTGTTTTTCCGCAGCAATTTACCTCTTCCCTTCAGGCCTGGTGTCAAGTCCCATCACGGGATGCGGCTGCTTCCTGACACAAATCCAATGTACCAGCACGCCGCAAAATTTGCACATTCGCTCGTGGTCACTAATGTCACAACAATTTCCAATCAATGTCTGTTTACTCACACACACTGAACCCAAACGTGAGCTTTTCCACCGATTGACAAATTTTGACTAATAATATCACAAAGCATATGATGTGTCAAATCAATATGTTTACCAGCGGCTCTAAAGACAAGACCAACATGTTAGTTAAGTCTCGCTCGTAAAAAGAGTACATAAAGTTCATTGGTCTCTTTACCTCATTTGCTCTTCTCATCGCCGTAAGATGCTTCACTTGCTCCTTGTAATTGCAGCGGATTACGCCAGCGCTAACCATAATGACGGCTTTAGGCTTCACACGGTTTTCAGGAGTCTATTTTGGTCAACAGAGAGGAGATATCAATAAAGGTTGTCAGTACTATAAATGAGTTTAAAGACGCCAAAAGAACCTGCTGATCAGCTTCAACTAGACTGTTGTCTGACTCGATAGAAAGGCTCATCCGTCTTCTCAATGGGGTGTTTGGTGATATGAATTGGTGTCTTTAATTGAATTCTGTGAACTCACAATATTGGCTCCCTCCTGGTTTTAAGCTGCATATTAATGCATGCGGTGAAGTTTAAAAATGCTATACTTGGATGTTCAAAGACCCCCCACTGATGTCAGGTGAAAGAGTCAGCAGTTTTTAGTGATTTGATAGTACAACACATTTTTGATGGAAAAATGATCTGTGTCTAGATCCCTGTACTTTCACAGTATGAAAGAAAACTTCAGTAAAGTAAAGTAAATACATACTCGCATACTATGGTGTCCTTGTTTTTTACCCAATTGTAATGTTTATAATCTCCTAAAACATTAAAAAAAATCTTGACAATGTACAACTAAAAAAACATGTTGTGTCCACAGGGTTGCTTTTTAAAGTAAGACATTTACACGATGTGGTTTCGTGTCCTCGACCAAAAGTAACTAAACTAAACCTGTTTTGTCTTCCTGGGACTTATATCCCAACACATATTAGTTCACCCAACAATTAAAATTCTTTCACCATTTACTTATTCTCATGTCATTCCAAACTTATTTGAGTGTCTTTCTTCTGAAAACACAAAAGAAGATCATTTGAAGAATGTTGGTCTCCAAACAACACTGGTGTCCATTGACTTCCATTGCACGGACACAAAACCACCGAGACATGTTCCACAAAGACTCATATACAGGTTTAAAAGACATGAGTGTGAACAATGATGAGAAACCAATCAGAATGTCTTGCTTGTTAACTCACCATGCAATTTATGAACGCTTATACCAGATCTTTTTTTTTTAAGTTTAGTAAAAATGTCTTTTCAAAAACCTCTTCATCTTCTTTAACTCTTTAATCCAAAATGATTTGAATCATAACGCAAATACAGTGTAAAGTTTGACACGTCGAAATTCATTAGCTGTACCCTAAAAGTTTTAATAAGCTTGTTAAAACCCAATTGCTCATGGGTACGTAAATGTCAGCCAGGATTATAGTCCAACTACATAAGGTTACAAAACAGAGTGATCCAAAAACACGTTACATCAAACCCATCAAGCGCCTGTCCTTTACGTGCATGTGAAATCTGCTCTATTTGGACATTTCATTGAGGCAAGCGAGTCCATAAGAGGTCTCTTAAAACACAAGAAGCTATTGGCTGTGAGGAAAAACAGATGGGGTCCGGGCATTGAGGGCTGCTCTCTCCCCTTCACGCCACGATATTCTGCATCTCACCGAAGCGGCAACAATAATCACACACAGCGTCATGCGTGGAATGGAACGAGTGAGAGGAGATCTCATATGCTTAGCTAGATTATTTGACTTATGTTGAATGTATCAATGATGAAAAGTTGGCAACTCTGACAGGGAAACCTTTGTTATGTTTATGGATATTTGGAGTAGGGATGTCTGCAATCGTACAAAAGGAACAAAGATTTCCTTGATGTAAATTCAAAGGTTGAATCTTTTATTCTGCCACCCACAGGGCTGCTCATTACGAAATGTGTTATTTTACAGCAGCTAATATCAATGCAATCTGCTGTCTACTTATAGTCTTGAAATCTAAAGAATTTGGGGGTATTTTAAGCATTGTGCTTTTGTGTTGTTTTTAAAGCAGAAGTTGAATTTGTTTTTTCTTAAAGGCAGACATGTGTGCCGTTCCTTTCAAAAGTGAGAATGATTACATACCATTGCTGTCGGACTGAAACCTCTGAAATCTCAATTTTGTTTCATAAAGCATTCCTATTGGTCACGCACGCTTTTTTGCATATTTACCCAATTAGCAGTGAGACTGAAGTTAAATTCAAAAGTGACTTTGTTTGCATCCCTGCTTGTTTTCTATTCTTTACCCGTCACATGTTTGTGAATGCACAATGCATGAAGTTGAAGCGCACAAAATAGAATCTTTATCAGTGTCCAAAGTCAACTTCCTTGCAGTCTTCATTCCTTGCCTTTTGAAGTCTGGATAGTTGATTCACCTGGAGATGATGTGGAGGCATAGATATGCTGTCAGGAACGTCATGCTTCATTGCACCTGTCCCTCTCTGGTTACATCGAACTTGACTGGTTCTGAGTACCTGTCACTGACTGTGTTAGATATCTGTATTTTATCTTTATCTGTCACTTCAGCCCTTGTGATTTGCCAGGTCTGACAATGCCTTCTTCACTTGACTATGACATCATTTGATATATGATATGATATGACATGACACGAATAGCCCTCACAAGCAGAGTTTGTGTATTGCATGAAAATCAATCAAACATTTTTGTCAACTGTACTGACAGTTTTTTGTTTTCAGAACAAAAAACATCTTATTCCCAAAACACTGACAATTCAGTTCAAGCAGGTGCTAAATGTGCAGAAATAGCGCTGCGCTGCAGAGAATTAATATGAAGTAATTGTCATTGTTTTCAGCACAAACCCGCACGTCTTTATTTGCAAATGAGGCTTATTATAGAATGTGCCTTCTTGACAAAAGGGAGCGCTAGCCTATCTGTCTGGCACAATTAATGTTGCACTACTACTGCCCTGGGAAAGCGGCATCCTTCACAACCCGGAAAAAAACATGCAAATTGCATTCAGCACCAATATTTTGGACGTGTTTTCTCTGTTATCTGATTTGCATAATTTCTTTAGTGAATCGAGGATAGAACAACATATGCTTGGCGAAATGTAAATGTGCTGTCATGACCAAGTATAACCTGAATCCAAAACAACCCTGAAATGAATGCAAGCATATTATTTACACCTTTGGAAGCAAAAGGATTGTTTAGAGGAAAACTATGCAACAATAAATGATGAATGAAGAAATGTCTTCAGACACAAGTCGTGACCTATTGATGGCAGCTTGACGACACGTGGTGAAGCAGCAGTGTTTAAAAATGCCTCTTGTTAAAAAAATCTTTGGCACTTGTGTGTCAAGATGTCTTGTTTTCTTTCTTTCATTGTTTTCATTTTGAAGGAGAATTATCGCTTTAACATCATTTTGCTGTGTTCATCAGTATAATGTATAAAAACTGTACAATATCTTTAGACAGTTCAGGTCATCAGTGTATACTTTAGATCTATATATCATGTAAACATAATTGTGGTTTACTAAAGTACGTTTTAGGTGTACATAAATATATTTGCTTATAATCTAGCATGCCTTTGCTACCAACGGATATTTTGAAGCCGAAATTCATACTTAATTTAGTTTTGTGCACTTTAAATAACTAGTAGTAAATATATTTCTCTAATACACAACTCAAGGACAGTGTAACTTTATTTATATTTCTTGTTCTAGCTCAAGTTTTGTTTTATTCTAACACAGTTGACAGAGGTACTTATTTCATTCATGTTGATTCAAATAATAACATATTCAATACAAAACAATGTTCCATTTCAAATAAACACATGTATTCTAGTGGGATAAAAATGCTGAGCGCACTACACTCACATCTAACTGTTCTTAGAAAGTTTTCATTTTTCATCCAGATCTATATGCAAATCTATAGAATGTTATGTAATCAGATATATATAATATAAACAGAATGTAAACTGTGAAATCTAATTGTTATCCTTACTTACAAATTATTTGTTAACTTTACTCAGTTGTCAAAATGTATACATTTTACTAGTTTTTATTAAGTTACGATTACTTGCAGGGGAAATAAAACAACTTACTTTTCACCTTTAGTATATTTTACTTAAATCAAGCAAGTAGCGGCAAGCGAAGCAATTACTGTACTACACCAGCGAGGGGCAGTGGAGAGCAGATCCTCCCTGTACGCAGAAAAGATTCCCAGCATGCTTGATATTATTATTTTATATGTTTTTAGTAAAGTTAAAGACATGATAGTGTTAAGTGTTCACTTCTCTTAGCTATTTAGAAGAGTTTGACATATTTTTCAGTTTTGAGTTTTTTCTCGTATGTTTTTTTTACCAATGAGCATAGTCTGTGCATACAGTTCTGAGATCAGTCTCCTCTTGCTCATTCTGTGTTGCACAAGTCAAGGTGCTTGATTTATGCATTTTTAGATTAATATTTATGTGAGCTGTAGTCAAATTTAATTTAGCTATACAGTAATCAAAGTTTAGTATGCAAACGCGTCCGGGTTTACAGTGCAATAAATCCAATGGAAATTCTTAAATTGGTAATAATAGTTAATTCTGAGTACTCCGCACTAGGTCAAGAGTACATCTGAACACATTTTTTTAGTTACTTGAACTCAACAATAACATTTCACTTTACTTAGTTTTTTAAGGCAATCGGTTTGCATGCTTTTTTAAGTAAGATCAACTAATTAGATTTTATAGTGTAAATAAACATAAGCTAAAGTACGTTTGAGGTGTACATAAAAATATTTGCATTTAATCTAGCATGCTTTTGCTACCAACGGATATTTTTAAGCCAAAATTCATACTTAATTTAGTTTTGTGCACTTTTTAAACTAAAATGCTTTTGAGACCCTGCACTTTACAAAATGTTTTGTCGGCTAAACAAAAAATGTGCCTATGTGGTTACAAAATGCACTGATTTTATTTAAGTAAACTACATTACTTAACATGAATAATTCAACATGACTACATTAGGTAACACCATTGAAAGCAGTTTTACGGGTCAAGTCGGGTAGAAACATCCCAGCCCAGCTAAACTAAAACATAAACGCTAAACAGAACATGAACATCAACTACTCCCCTCATTTTTATCGTTGAACAAAAGTGACGCATCTTTTCTCCCTCAACACATTTGGGGGCTTCTCTAAATAGAGCATTCGGTCCCACAGGAATATTTCTGGCCGGTCTTTGATCATGTTTCAGTGACACACGATCAATGATTTGTGGCCTTTTCTTCAGTGACCACTCAGAGAGCGTCAAGCCCTGCCCTGACACTGCCCCTTCACAAACACACACACACGACTGCGCATAACATCCTCTACTTTATTTAGCGGTCCATGTGTGTTATTGTGTATTCTATTTGCCTAACATGATTATGTGTATTTTCCATTCTGTTGAATACAGACAAGGATTGTTGGAAATGGTCAATATGCATCACAGGGGCGTTTACGCGACACTGTTTTTAGGTGTGTAACGATATTTTATTCAATGTGGGTTTGCTGTTACGGTTGCATCACGATATTTGTAAAAAAAGGGAAATTATGATATTGACACTCAAATGACAGAATTTTCCCAAAAACATTAACCATTTTAGCAAAATTTGTCCTTTTGTGTAATTTTTTAAAAAAACAATCAAGGTTTATTTCAACCATATGTAAACTAATAAAGACTGAGTAGATCTATATAAATAAAACTACATTTTAATATATATATATATATAAAAATATACCCATACCTCTATGATACATATTTTGAGGTTTTTTGTATTGCTTTATACAATACTTTGATACAATGTTGCACCCCTCCTGTTTTTCCAAGTAAAAACTACATTTCTCAAGCGTTTAGACCAATATTTGAGCTTTTTTCAATATGCATGACGCTATCGTCTTGTTTCCAGTACACCAATGTCATGTAAACTTACTTTTTTATGAGCACTCAAGAATGTTTCTTTCAAAACCAAAGTGGCACACGACATTGACACGAGGACGTATCAGTCAAACGCGCTTAAAAAGGAAGCGTGCTTCATCATTGTGTTATTTGCATAATCAGGCCAATTTCGTCTTTCGATGGGTGCGCTTTAAGTTCGCATCCTTCAGAGCAGATAATCAAGGCGTCACGCTAGGCCGCACAGGGACGCCCCCACCATAAGGCCATTCTACAAACGCGCCTAGTTAAAAAAGCGAATTTCAGAAACGTCACAGGGCAGCATACAAGTTTAATAACCTCCCGAAATAATTACCTCCAGCTAAAGTTTCCCTCGCTATAGATAACCAAAGAGCACTAAAAAAGTATTCATGATAGAACAGTGCCATTAAAGAATTGTCTAATTGGTGCGTGAAAAGGTCTCCCCGGTCTTCTCCATCTGCATCATTATCTGTATCCTAACACGTGGCTGTACGTTTTTCATCAGGAAGTGCGAAGTTAAGCTAAACAAAGGCAAAGCAAAGTCATATATACAGCACTAATTGGTGTTCATTAGGTCTAAGGTTGATCCTTTGAGCTTTCCCTGTGTATCTCAGACTGAATGGATCATCACAGGACTGTACCCATCAATCAGTTTGATTTAGCCTGTTAATTTATCACTATCATTAAACTTTCCAATTGTGCTTGAAAAGAACGTGACTCTCCTTTGTGCACCAAAAAGGCATTTAATTAGGTTTCACTAATGCGGGGAAAGTAAAAAAAAATTTGGGAATTGACAACATTTACTTTGAGAAGTATGCAAGACATCTAAAGACACCTCTGAATTTACTTAATTAAACATTGTAAATTCATAAGCATACAGGGTGAGGCGTCAATTAATTCCAAACATAAATCAAAAAGAAACCTCTCGGGGAAAAAGCTTTCTTTATGAAAATCAAACAGAGAGGGCAAGGCGTTGCTCGGTTGCATCAAGTGTACTGTTTATTTTTCACTTGTTAATACAAGTCATGGGTGTAAGTGATTGGCATCAACAAAGCTGACATCTTGTTCGGGGACATGGTGAAAATACAAATTGTGCATGGGATTTATCGATAAATGACTCTCGTGTGCACTCGTTGGATGAGTCAGCCTCTCTTAAGGGACCGGCGCACATCTTTATAGTCTACGCCTAAAGAGTGTCCCCTCTCCAGGCCTCCTCACAACTTTTAACATCAAGATGGGAAAAGAGGAGTTTGATGTTCACTCTGCAATGAGGAAAGAATGTGGCTGTGAATCAATAAAAATGTCGATTCGCTAAAAAGGATCTCCACCAGTCTTTGAAAATGAAGGGAATAAATACAAAGAATTGAATTTTCTTTTGACGTGTCTAAAAATTTATAATGCTGCCAGCGTCTCAGGAGATCCAGTGTTCCTACTAAAATGCATGCTTCGAGCATTATTATATCGGTTTATCTTATTACTGAGCAATGACTAGAAGACTCTGATGTAAAAACAAAGTCTGTTTTGTTCTAATTGTATTTTCACACGACGCATTAGCAGTTCATTAGAGCAATTAATGAAGATGTTGTTTATTGCATTTACAGCAAACATGTCACAGCATGTAGTAATGAACATTAATAATCTCATCTGTAGCACCTTAGAAGAATTAGCAGTACCTGAACTATTTATGCAATCTTGGATCTTGGCTTTTATCAAAGTGACAGGAAACATGAATATGGACATGATGCTTCTTGGTTTTTATGAATAAATATATATTCTAACACTGAACTTTGCCATTCCAATGAAAACTGTTACTTTATTTGTATTTATTGCTCTAACTGAAGTTTTGGTTAATTCTAACACAGTTGACAGAGGTTCTTATTTTATTCATAACGATTTAAATAATTACATATTCAATAGCAAAACACTCTGTTCCATTTCAAATAAACACATTCTACGCATTGAACCCACATTTAACGGTTCGGAGAAGGTTTATATTCTTCATCCATAAAGCGTGTAAAATTACTATTTCATGTGTCCAAATGTGTATGCCAAATAATTGTTTAGCTTTGTTTAAATGCCCATGAGATACATCTCTGCATTTTCTTGCACTCGGGAAAAAGTATGTGTGCCAGCATCATAATGCTGCATTTGTTTTATGTGGCATGTATGAAACTTTATAATAAAAAAACAGAAAAACACACTCCAGTTTTCAAATATATATATAACTAAGTCTGCAGAATGATGAGATTTTTGTTCACAGTGCTCAAGTGGTTGTTGCTCAGAAAACTTAATAAGAATAGAAACATAAACATATAATAAAGAGTACTACATTATTTTAATAGCTCTAAACAAAAAATAAAAATGACTGAAATAGCTCATTAGTTCATATTAAAATGTCTGTTTACTGTGGGGTCTTTGCTATTATAAACATAGTTCTTGTTTGAAACTCTAGAGGAATTGAAGATAACTAGGGTGTGTTTTTTAGGATAAGTTTAAACCTTAAACAAGTTTCCATTTGCTTTCCATTTAAAGGGATAGTTAACCCAAGAATTTAGTCATTCATTATAATTGTCATTGTTTATTGACCCTCTGGTTGTTCCAAACCTGCATAAATTTATCTTTGTTCTGGTGATCAAAAAAAAAGATATGTGACCCTGGAGGGGTAAAAATTACAGATTTTTCTTTTTGCCGAAAATCATTAGGATATTAAGTAAAGATAATATTCCATAAAGCTATTTTATAAATTCCCTACCTTAAATATATAAAAACTTTATTTTTGTGAGTCCTACAGTGCCTCAGTTTAACAATTTCAAAGGTGATTTTCTCAACATTTCAGCTTTGTAAACAGTTGTTTTTACGCCAGATAGTGTCATATCCTAACAAACTATATATAAATAGAAAGCTTATTTCTTCAGCTTTCAAATGATGTAAAAATCTAAATTTCGAAAGATTGACCCTTAAGATTATGGTCCACAACTGACTTTTGGTTTTTAATTCTTCAAAGTATCTTCTTTTGTCTTAAACAGAGCAAAGAAATGTATACAGGTTTGGAACAACTGGAGGTAGCGTGAATGATGAAATTTCCATTTTTGGGTGAACCATCCCTTTAAGTGCACTGTCCAGGTCAAATGATTGAGATTTTAAGATTGTCATATCTCATTTACCACACTGTTTCAAAGAATCACGCTGTTGGCAGTTATACAATATGAGAGTCCTGTTACAGTGTGCATCCAGTTTTATGATGCTCAAGAGTCATTTTAGAGTAGGTTGTGGATTTCCCATGATTATCTCCGTTCAGTGAGCTGTACCACAAATGTTTCCATTGGCAATATTGAGGGAACTCAGCAGCACAATATCAGAAGTCATGACTCACGGCCAAGAGATGCAGTGATTCACATTGTGTTCGCTCAACTGTATATTGCTGTATACTGATATATAGGACTACTGGGCTGCATGTGCACTTTTCATTTTTAGGAAACCCTCACGGACTCATTACAAGAAGAGTAAGAATATATCCACCCACAGGTTGTGCTCATATTACTTTTTAATCCCATGAGAACGACACGGGAATTTATAATAACTTTAATAATAGCTGGACACTGTTTTCCGTGCAATTACAATTACTGTAAAGTTCAAAATGTTATCCATTTTGGGGTAATTCTACACATATATAATCATAATATAAATACACTATCACAACATAAATACAGTACAGGGTCCATTGCCTGGCTTGTTTATTTTGACTCGAAGTTTAACAACATTCTGCCAATATCCAATGAAGCGTAAACCAAAGAGAAATCAACCAAGTGTTGCCTGTGGCCATCACTGCCAAGCATCTCTAGTGCTGGGTGAATATGTAAACCTGCATCTACTTGAGTGGCATTCCCATGTGCTCATAATGATTTCTATAAAGCACAACAGGATTTTGACACACAAAGTGCCTTAACACTCTTCAAAGCAATGACTCACCAGCTTTTATTTGGAGTATATATGCAAATCAGATGTTTCAGCCTTCAGCACATTCGCTCCTGAACCCCTGACAGAGCATTAATCACGACACTCTCAAAACCTCACCTGCCGTCCAAGGCAACATCACCTGGAAATGAGTTCAACTGTTTATTAGCCCGAAGAAATTACATACATAGGAGAAACACTGGTTGAACCATAGTCACACTGAGGAAATCTTTACAGTTATTACGGTAATTCCAATTTACATTGTTAGACATCGTAAATGTATATTGCCTGGATAAAATAGGCCCAAACCCATATGGATTTCCATTCATTTCATTGGCAGATGCTGTGTTGGTGTAAGATCCCGTCCTCTAGAGACAGATTCTTAAGTATCCGGTCACATCCTTTTTCACTTTCATTCTCATCTTTAAAGAACCACTTCGTTTAGACGACATAATGCAAATATAAATATCGTTTAAACTATATTAATCTGGAACAAAATTCTGCGTCATGATTTCATGTACATCTTACAAACACTTCCTGCAAAAACACCATATCTGCTGCAAATATAGCCATCAACAATGGAAATCACTATGGTAAAAACAGTCAAGAAATCTGTCATATATTCACATTTCTCTACTTAGTTTTACTGCTACAATATATCAATAAATGACAAACTAAATACAATGCTTTAAACACCTTGCTGAATTCTGGTGGACTTTTCCCCACTGATGTATATCGTTACAGTGTTTTCTCTCAGTTGTGAGGACATGATGGGTGATTAATTCCATTGAATATTTTGAATATCATTAGTTCACGTAACGTATTATGGGCGCTGCTCATAATATAAGTTACATAACAACGCCAAAGTCGTGGGTTTGATCCCAGGGGATTACACATACTTAGAAACATACATGTATAAGATAATGCAATGTAAGTCGCTTTGGATAAAAGCGTCTGACAAATGCATAAATGTTAATGTAGGTGTAAATCTGAGAGAGAGGGAGAGAGGGTTGACCGCATTACCCCTTCTGTATCTCTGGAGGTCGTCCTGCGGAGTGATTTTAGAAACAAGACAAACGCTTGAAATAAACTTCCGGTTAATGTTCCTGCATTCATGCATGTTTATCAATGAACCAGAAATAATGTGAAAGTGACAATGCAATGTGCATAATCCGTGACGTCACTTTTTACTTTTTCCAGCAAAATGTTGTATTTGACAAATAATTCAGCAAATTGACAATTGGTCCTCGTATTTAACCATGTAACCGTCGTTAAATCATTGTCTGAACTCTAGATGTACACAGAATCGCTTACTGTTCATTTGAATCACTGTGAATTCCCCTTACACACATCTAGCAAGCATTTAATCCAAACCAATTTGCATTAAATTTTGCAATTTTAGCAGTTTGTGTGTTTGCACCTACTCGGAATTGGGCTACTGATTAGCTTGATACATAGCCAACAAAAAACAAAGATATAGTTTCTGAAATTTCAATTTAACGTTATGTTTTGCTGCATTGCAAGAACAGCTATTTTTTCAGAAAATGAAACACTAGTTAAATGTTCATAATTTAGGTAAAAATAGAGTCAATCATACATTCGAAAAAAGAGAGACCCGTTTAATGAGCAAGTCCATAGCAAGTCCATAGCAAACAAAAAAATACAGGAAGATAAGAAATGGCATTATCAATATATCAAAAACACAATCATATTTTCATTAAAAAAAAATAGACAAAATCGCTTCCTTGTTTTGGTCTCAGTCCGCTCAGTCACATCCGGCGCACATAGCGTCCATAGGGAACAATGACGTTGATGTACCAAGGATTACGTTCAACGACGTGAGTCAATTTATCCGAACTCTACGGGCGGTTTCGCGGAATGAGAAACGACAAGGCCTTTGGCAAATTACGACATTTAAGAAGTTTTTACAATCATGCATTAAAAAAGCTGCTGGTGTGAGACAACACAAGGTCACTTATAATTTTAAAAATATGTCCATGCTTTTTCATTATACATTTGATGTAGTTATCATATGTTTTGACCCGCATTACCTTAGTCATCGTCGGATTGAAGCATTATCACTCTGCAGAAGAGTTTTGCTCGAGGAGCGTCTGATAGCCCCGCCTCTCTTCCGCTACTTAAGCGAAACTGCAACAGTTGAAAAGTGCGGGTACTTGAAGTGCACTTCTTTTTTGAGAATTTTCAATGTGAACACACAACTCACACTTTTTATAATACAACATGGCGTAGAATAGTGCATAAATGCCAGATATGGAACTCACCTTTTGCGACAACCCTATGAGAGCGGAAGTGGGTTTGCCGGCTGAGATTTTACCGGACGTACCTCATCACCCTGCGTGCAGTGTCTCTTGTTGGGTGTTGATTGTTTTTCAGAAATTGTTTTTACCTCTAATTTTATAAACAATCAGAATTTAGGAGACAGTGACCTCTGGTGGTGTGGAGGAGTCATGCGCAGTATGTCGTTTGATGAAGATGATGTTATCAGTCACTGCGTGATACATATATGAAGTATCTGAAGTTTTTTGTTATCCCTTATAAATCTAATGAACCTACCCTGTACGCAGTTTTGTTTCTCTGAATCAGGTTGAGAAACCCAACCTTTTTCCAATTGTGCAAGCTTTGACAAATCCAAATATGAAAACCGGTAAACACACTGGCCTTAGCAAGCACCACTAACATGAGTACAAATGAGTGAAAGTGTTTTGTTTTATATATACCCCCCACACATATACATTCTATAAGAGGCTAAAGCACTATTTAAATCACTTTACATCTTTTTTTATCACTGCTTTGCTTCAACAAGGAAACACAGTTAATTAAATAATGTATGATCTTGAACTATTTTTAGATTTCAGCGTGATGAATTACCAGCTACATGTTTCAGAAAAGTAAAGCTCTCAGTGTCCAATGTCTGGTTTCTGCTCCGTAATCTAATTATGAAATATGAGTTTATTCGAAGGTGTCATTTGCATTACAGGCTGTCTCGCATGCGTATAATCTAAATTATTCATGACAAACCAGAGTGGTTCTGGATTTTACACAGTTCGAGAGCTTTCATGCTCGACCAAAGTAACGGTTCAGCAACTTAGCAAATGTGGCGGCTTGTCTCAGCCGAGAGTATTTAACCTTACATTAATCACTGCCAGCAATATTTGGCGCCATCACAGGTGACACCAAGTGCGAGATCACTTGCTAAGTGACAGTCATGGGACAAATTCTGCGATTCTTCTGACTTAAAGGAGTCACTCGCCGGAAGCAATTGTTTTTCTTTGTCTTTTGTGTGTTTTAAGTTGCCCATGCATATATTAGACACAAATATCAGCGCGTTTCAGAGAGGCGGCGCAGAGGAGATACAAACATGCACGGTATGAGGAAAATACAGCGTTTTTTAACCTTAAATCGTGTAAACACGTTGTATTACATCTAAAGAAAACAATAATATTCGTTTTAGCGTCAAATGACCCCATTAATTTAAAACACTGACATCCCTGTTGAAAAACACAGCATATGCTAGGTTAGGTATAGTTTGATGCTGATTTGACCAGCTTAAACCTGCACACGACCAGCTAAGGACCATCTTAAACCAGCACAGACCACCTTAAACCAGAAAACCAGCATCAGAACTTACTAAACCACTGTAGGATCCACTGTATACTTCATAAAAAATTTTAATAGACTTCTAAGGGGGTAAATGTGGGCAGGAGGAGGTTTGACATCAGGTAGAGCACAGCAACTGAAAAAGGTCAGGTTTGTCACAGCATCACATTTGTGGGGTGTTGCTGGTCCACCTTGCCAGAAACTAGCTGTGTGGGAGTTGTGGAAAATATGTTGCTTGTTTAATTAGCCCGGTCATTGTGTTAAAATAACTCTTTCTTGTTAAGGGTTAACGCTTTTTGGACTCAAACAAGCTCCTTAGGGGCTTCCGTCTTAAAATTAGCTGTTGATGTGGTTTTTCGCACATTGATTAAAAAAAAACTCAAGTCTTTTTTATATCGTATTAGTCACTTTGAAGTCAACACGTATTAACAGATGGTCTGACAAGTGTTGAAACGAAGCACTTTTTCAAATCCTCAAAGGTTGCTCCTCTATGAAAAGAGTGTTTTTCTTGAGGATGGCAAAAAATTATGAAAACTCGCAATCAAGTTGTCTCCATGTTTAATGCGACTTTGCACAAAGTCTAGCGTGGGGTAAACGTCAGAGCGGACCCACGGGATGCGCGAAACGCCGTAATGGCCTTAGAACATCTCTCAAAAGGCTAATTTGTCACTTGTCAAATGCAGATTTGGTGAGAAGTAATTTCTTTTGGATGTGCTTGTTCCCAGCGGTCTTAGTCTGTCAGTTCACATAGTGTCAGAAGAGGGTTTGCTGCCGACCAATTAAATATTCTAACCCCCCAACACACACAAGTTAAAACAGCCTTTTTGCATGATAACATGAGGTCTAAATCTTTTGCAGTTAGCTCAGACATAAATCAGGTTTGATCCCAAATTTTTAAGAGGGCTCTTGTAAGATGGACGTATCAAATAGAAGTGTGCACAAATCTGTTTGGATGCATCAGCCAATCAGTGTTGATGTGATGTCATTTCCTTATGCCTCAGATGATTTGTGGTAAAATCAGAAAGGTACAAACTCTATCAGATATCTTTTTTCAGGTAGAAATATAACAGACCTTCGTGCACTGAAAAAAAGTATGTATAGGCCATCATGTAGTGTACTAATTTTACAGATTTTTCTTTATTGATGCTTTACAGCTGTATACTACAATTTTCACTAAATATTATACAGTGAATAAATATTCCTGTATATTAAAATAGTGACAAAAAATTACAAATACATGTTTACATACTTTTCTGTTTAATGACATTTACTGTACAAATTACAACTTCATCATCAGGCATTAATAATGAGAGCTTTATGACCTGTTATGAAAGGAACTTCTATGGGCTGCGCTCTCAGCAGGAAACGTCAAATATTTGCATACTTGTTATTTACGTTTTGTTTTTTTTCTCTGGCTCAGATTATGAGAATAGAAAATGTGTTTAGCCCCCAGCTGTTTGACAGGCTTGGGTAATAATAGTCCGATTTCTCAGCGTTATTGACACTGTGAAGATTAGTCAGAGTGTTTGATTTGTGTTGTATGAGAACAGAGAAAACTGCAAGTATGTCTCGTGGCTAAAATATCACACTAGTAAGTCTAGGAGAATGATGTCAGTGGTTTTTAATTAAGGCCCCTGTAAGGTGAGTGGGCTTTGGGAGGGGATGGAGAGTGACCTCTATGTTTAATGTTTTTGGGTTTATAGCTTGTCCATGTCACAGCATGATGCGCAGGACTTTCAGCAACAGAAGCACGTAATAGATGGATGAAAAAATATTCCTTGGAATGCGATGTCAAGGGCGCACACTCGCATGCTGGGATTTTCTAGGATGCCGGCCAGATCGTGCAGAAAGTAAGACAGCCAAATGCAGTCAGAGCCTCTTGAATCTTAGATCTGAACGTGGGAAGAAGCAGTTGCTGTAAAAGCACATAAAACACACAACGTTTTAATCTATGATGTGAAAGTGAACTTACTGTATCTAGCAAGTGGTGAATGTAAAACAGCAATGTAAATGTAAACACAATGAAATACTATAATGACTTCTATTTGAACCATGTGATCAAATTTCAGAAAATCTGTTATTTTTAAGGCAAAACAATACAGCAAAACAAAGCTGGACAGAATCCTTTACATTTACTTATGAAGAAGACACCAAATGAGAGACCAATTAAAATGTTGTCACTAAAACTGTACAAATAGATTGTCTAAATGTTTCCCCTTGACCACAACACATACATTATTTCACAAAATAAACAATAGTAGCTCTTTATTAAAGGGACGGTTCACTCAACAGTCATCATTTATTCACCCTCAAGTTGTTCCAAATATGTGTACATTTATTTGTTCTGATGAACACAGAGAAAGATATTTGGAAGAATGCTTGTAACCAAACAGAACTCGAGTTTAAATAATGTAAATGATGACAGAATTTTAATTTTTGGGCGAACTTTTCCTTTAAGAACAGTATTTTGTGACCTCCAAATGGTTGTTTCACCAAGCATAGAAATGTGATATGATCAGCAGGAAATCCTTGTCTGTGAACTCAACACTAACGTTTGTTTCGGACATCCTGACACAGATTTCAATCCCACGTGATTCCATCTTATTCTGTGTATTCGGAAGTTTCCAACCTCCAAAGTGTGTCCGTTACGTTTACATAACACTGCACATACAAGAACACAACCAACCGAGCGTCTATTACGGAATGGTCAGTTGGATCAAGTCAGATGGGCATGAAATCATTGCCCTTTTGTTTGTTTCACTGCTCTGCCCATCGTGCCCTCTGATTGTGACGGGTCAACAGTAATCTCCCTGTAAAGTGTAAAGACATAACAAGCTTACCTTCCACTTACCCATGATTCATGGATCACCAGAGGTCCAACCAGTCAGAAAGTGTTACAGGGAGAGTCTGATCATTCCCAACACCAACACAATGACAGCATGACCTTCAGCTATGTGCATTCTCGAAGATGCTACGTCTTCGCTTCCTAACTATACAACTTAACTATCATTATACGTCAAAGAAATGACACATTGCTTGGAAAGCCTTGGGGAAATGTAAATGTTTTTTCATTTTGCATAATAATAAGCAACAATTACATCTTGAGGACGTCTTGCCCTGATAAAATTAAAATTCTCTCATTATTCAGACGCCTTCTTGTCATTACGAACCTGTTTGACTTTCTTTCTTCTGCAGAACACAAAAGAAGATATTTTGAAAATTTTGATCCTATATATGTATACTGTACATGTGGCAGAATTGACAATAAAGCAGACTTTGACTTTGTGACTAGATGCAATTGTAAGTTATACATTTTTTGTCTATTTAATTCATCCTTTTTGAAGATCCTCTGAAAAGTCATACTTTGATGAGAACTCCGTGAAGTCACATCAGGGTAATCTTCCTCTGAGTTCATAAACAAACGCCCCTGAGTTTGTGACTTCTCAATATAAAAAACCTTTAAATGGCACTCAAGCTTGTTTCCAGCAACTGCGCTCACCTCTCATTAAAATCCGTACCATCACTTCACCTGCAGGCGTTCACGAGAGCGTCATTTCTATTCTCATATCCATAGCTGTCAAATGCCACACTTTTACAAAAGAAGCTTCAAAACCATGTACAATTAGTGATGCCCAAAATAAAATAATGCCAATTAGTGATCTGTTGACATTGTTAAATGCAGAATCACAGCTTGGGGTGCTGTAACAAGATTCTTAAAATCTGAAGCTATCTATAGTAAATCATCAGATGGTTGTGCGACTTGAAATAAATGCCACACGTGGCTTGCTGTTCATCATATGTTAATGTTTAGCAACTGCCAGCCAGACGTCTATCATAATTAAACTGCATTTTCACGCAGAGCAGGCCCTTAAAGTCAGGAACTTACATTTGCTGTAAGTTCCAGAGACAGCCCTTGGATTCATGTCTTCCTTCTAAATATATTGGCTGAACTGCTATATATAGGTCTGACAAAACAATGGGAATTTGTTCTCAAAGCTCTCTATGGTTGACAAGCACGTCAGAATGAATACGCATCATCATGACACCGGGTTTCCTCCTGACTTTTCTGCGAAGTGAATGCATATCTCCCTCATAACAGCATTATTAAAGATAAATATTTGAGGTTAAATAAAAGTTTCCTTAAAAGGAAACTACAAAAGAACATATTAGACTAAAATGTTAGTGAGTAATAGCTTATGGCGATGCGTAAAGAGCGGGCTCGCATTGACAGTCTCATTTGTATGGTTCCCGCCAGGTCAAGATGAGGGGCGGGGCTTCCTTATTGCTTCGTCGAATAATCGTACGTTTTTGTTCGATTCATGTCATACGAATATCCAGCTCGTAAAATAGTATTCCCGTGACAGAACATTCGCTATTCACTTACATCGTGTGCGTTAAAAAGCATTGTTAGGGTCTTGGGTGAACGTGGACGCTGATTAACTTTTAAATGGTTTATGCGCCTCTCCCAGGGCATTATTATGAGAAGATATTTGTTTTGTGTCCAAATGTTAGAGACCAGTGTGAAGTTACTAAAGCAAATTGCGTCAATAAGTATGCAAGGGAGATAAACGCATATTCAAAACATTGAATCAGCACACTTATGCCACAACGCAATTGCGTCGAAAATAAGGTCTTGATTGTTCAGAACCCCTCAGCCTTAGAGGAAAGAGTCTCTTTCTCCCTGTAAATTATCTTCCTGTTTATTCTCCATTTGATTATGACACAGACTGATAACCTTCTGAGCAGGAGAGCAGCTGCTTCACAAAGCGTCACGGGAGAATCTATTAGCTCGAGCTCTGCCGATGGAGATGCTTTTGACAGTACCGTTGACCTCAGGGTCCCTCGGGAGATAGTAGTCAAAAGTACACACGCCCAGTCAAAGAGGAAGATGATACTCGGTCTTCATGCTGATGAGGAGAGAAGCTCACAGGAAACACAAAGGAGTTCTCAAATCTCCTGCCACCTCTTCTGGACCGCATCGCAGTCTCAGGGGATTCTTCAAAGCTTTTTAGTTCTTTGCCTGACTGAAATAATTACAAGCAGCGGCACTTACAGGAAGCACACACAGGAAATGGTCAAGAAAACTACATACATTTTGTATTTTTAATAACTGATTGAGTTAAAACGTGTTTTTTTTTTGGAGTAAAAATGTTCCTTATATTATTGGTTGAACATAAAAAAATATTCACCAACTATTTTTAATACCTTTAAAATAACACCACCAATTCAGTCAAGCACACAAACTAAAATTGACACAATGGCGCCACGAAGCGGATAATAAATGAACTGCTTTAGAAGTGACCACGATTAGGCTGTACAAAGCAAAACATATACCATCATACAAGTCAAAAATATATATGTTTAATTATTCAATTTAGGCCTATATTATGTAACTATGCCATGCATATATTACATTGGTGAGATCAAGTGGATGTAATTAGTCGAATTTCTGATTCCTTTCATACCAAAAACATGTAGCTATGGCATCATGTTTACCGTGTATACAATGAATTGTGATAGCATCTTGTATTTTGCCAGCTGTTTGTCGTTAATACAAAAATAAGGAACTTTTATTTTACAAACACTATATTAGACATGAAAGACATTTTTTGTTTGCGCGTTCCGTCTCAATTGATCTGCATATCTGTGTTTGTATAACGATTTTTTTTTTCAGCAAGCCTTTGCAATTCCACACGAGATTAAAGTCCCAGTGAAATAAAAAATAAATAGTTTGTTATTAATTAAATAGTTTATCAATGTGGGCCATTCTCTTTTTTATTTGCGTGCCCTCATAATCTTTAGTTAAAATCTGGAAATGCACCTTCCTGTAATGAATCTTACGTATGTTAGACTGCTTGGGCGGAGCATCCGTTAACTCCTCCCAGTCTGCTGCGGTTTCAGTTTAAAATCCAACGGCTGTTTTATACATCCAATCAAATCGCAGGGAAAGCCCGTTCTTTTTTCTCATTCAAAATTCCATTTCACTCGGAAATGCGTCAAAATACGGAAGTAAAAACGATCGCAACCTCCGGTTCACGGGGCTTTAAGTATTGAACGCTCATCAGTGGCTCAGCCAATCACACACCTCCAATGTAAATCAGGCAGGAGGGAGTGAGCGCTGATTGGGCTGCTCTAGACTTGCCATCGCCCTTACCAACAGGCTCTCTTCTTTGTTGGTGTTGTTGTGTGCATTTACGTTTTGGCTAGAAGGGATACAACTACCTCCACTGGGCATGCGCACTTCAATTCCGCATCATTTATGTCACGCTGTGAGGACAGTAATTTGGTTTAGGTTTAGGGTATGTGTAGGCATTAGCTAAAATTAGTGTAATTTTATAGCGAGATTTTGCATCACTTCCGGCGCGAGCTGTATCCCTTGTTGCAACAACCGTGCATTTAGTTCAAGAAGGTCCCGTGTGTGGCCGCCACCGAGGGCGGGACGTGGGTGCCTCGATCTCTTTCAATAGGCGGACTCGCTAAGGGGAGGGTCCACGGATGGGAGTGGCTGTAAAGGAGACACGATAGAGTGGGCGGAATGTAGATGCAGGTTCGCCGGAGTAGAGCATCCCTAACAGAGGCTCGGCTAACAGCTAGGTTTCAAAACCGATGCTGAGTCAGGTAGAGGATTCAGGTGGAGTCGCATCCTGCTCGGTTTGGACTCTCCTAAAATTATGGAGGAGCTTGAACATACCTGTCCGCTGCCGCAAACGGTGAGATGGTCGTATTTGTTATAGAGATCATCTGTGTGGTAGCATCAGAAGCGAATGAGATGTGGGAGGGTGCTGGACCATTGTTTCATATCAACTCGATTTTTATTCTATTCGGCACAACGTCTTTTTGTGATGGTTGGGTTCACATATTAAGGATTAGTCGTATAGACTGTGTGTAAGCTTCTGCAATGCAAAACAATGATGCTGCTATTGTCTCTTTTAATCCTCGGCGTCTACCAGATGTTGTTTTTAAGTGTATGAGCCAGGCCGGTGCAAAGCTAATGTTACAGGGAGCATCCTGATTGCATTTGTCTCCAGTCTGTCCTTCCGTGATGTTCTTCCTTCTCACCTTGTACAGGATTCTGGGAAAAGTCCCCAGCATCCTCTGATCACCTGCTTCCGTTGCTATGGGAATGAATCATGTGTTGCTCCTTTTCGGAGCTCCGTGGACATTATCCTACAATGAGTAATTAAACCTCACATCTACATGACACTAAATCACAATATCTATGATGTGAAGTGGGTCTCATTGGAAATGGAATGCATATGTACCTGCTGGGTATGTTTCCTGTTGACAAACAGGAAGGACCTCTCATTTGACATTTCCTGAACAGATGGTCACTATTGTCTGATTTCCCAAAAGGTCGATGCAAGGTTAAAATAGAAAATGGTTTTAAATGGCAGTAAGGTTTGAACATAATAGGTTTTCTGGGTGGTTGTTAAAAGAACAATATAAGAGAAAGAATTTAAAAATCATATTATTTCCTTGATTTTTATAAATATACTGCCGCGGAATAGAGTTTTTCTGAATCTACTATAGGTATGTGTTAAGGTAAATTATATATATTTTTTTAATTCGCTGAACTACAACAGCTTTCCTGTATAGCTGAGTGGTAAGAGTCTTGCGTTAACAACGCAAGGTTGTGGGTTCGATCCCAGGGGATTGTAAATACCTATGTAAAATGTATAGGATAAAGCAATGTAAGTCGCTTTGGATAAAAGCGTCTGCCATATGCCTAAATCTAAATGTAAACTACAAACAATAGTTTTATATGAAATTTGGGTGAAATATTGTTTGTAGTTCACAGAATTGAACAAAAAATATATAATTTACCTTTGCACATACCTATAGTACATTCAGAAAAAATGAAAATCATTTTGAAATGCTTCTATTTGCATTTATTTGCAGACAATGAAAATTGTGAGAGATCTCACATACTACAAAGAAAACAAGTTCGTATTCAGCTTTAAGCAATACAACACATTTCAACATGTATATAATAAGAAAAAAATATGTGATAATTTTTATCACAGTTTTTCATCTGTCTTGACATGCTGTCAGTCTGCTGTTGGATAACGTCATGTCACTTCTAAGGTTGGATTTTATTGAAATTCAACAGACTGGAATGGCCACAATACTCTAGAAATGCTGAATAAATTAAATTAATTAAATGCAAATTTGGAACCCTAATTTTTTTCAGCGGCTGTATATTTATATTTGTATAAGCTATATATTTTTCTATTGAATACGTTAAGGTGTTGGTCTTATGGTGATATCGGAAACATTTGTAAATAAATGTCATGCTGTGTTGTTTAAATTTTGGTAAAATTGTATAAATGTATTACATCATCTGTTGGAAAAACAGTTATATGTACCATGGATCCCAGGGGATTGCACATAGTCAGAAACAAATGTATAATACAATGCAATGTAAGTCGCTTTGGATAAAAGCATCTGCCAAATGCATAAATGGAAATATTTCTGTTTTACCACTTTGACCTTTTACAGTTTTGCTGTTTCACACATTGTTTTTCATATGTTTTACTTAAGCCATTAAATTGCCTATAAAATATTTAATTTTACATACAAATAAACAGTGGATTCTTACTTCAGATAGTATTTAATTGTTAAAAGTGTGTTATATATATATCAGTGTCTCCTGTGTTACTTTGGAGCACAATCTGTCTTTAGACTGGTGACATCAGGGAACTTTCTCCTGGACAAATCGATATCCAGGGTAAAGAGGCTGTTATACAGACTGGGAATCAATACATCAGATAATAACCTCTATTAGTACAAATACGGAAACATTTCTTTAGAAAGGTAATAAGGATGTCATGGCCACACAATGTCGACCTATTTAAGTGTTTTATTTGAGTTCAGGAACCTGCAGTGTCTGTTTATGTCTTGTTATTTCTCTCAAATGGATTTTTCCATCTTCTCTCCAGACTCTTATAGAACCTGCAATATTTACAACCGAGACGAGTTGTGAATGTCAGGCACCACATGAGAAGCTTACGATAGATCAAGCTCGACGCGGAACACCCGGTCAGTCTGTCCTTCCATACATATGTCTCCAATTTCACACATTAAAAACAAACATCAGACCAATGTGTCTAATAACAATTATGATTTATGGCAGTTTTACATACATGAAGAAACAAACTAAACTATTACATGACCTGTATTCATGTATACACTAAAAGCTCTTTAAAGGTCCAATGTAATTTAGCGGCATCTAGTGGTGAGGTTTCGAATTGCAACCAATGGCTCACTCCACCCTCCCTTTCAAAGCACAACAGGTGCTGCGCAGGACTAAGATATCATCATGTTTTCGATGACGTATTAACAAAACATGCTCCGTGGAGCAGTTTGTCCATTTAGGGCTACTGTAGAAATAACATGGTGAATTCCATGGTAAGGGAGATAAATGGAAACCGCTCATTCTAAGGTAATAAAAATATACACCTCTGAGTACATAGTTATGAATATTATATCGCCTTTCTGTCAGTAAATCCTTTTTTGAGTGATTGCAATGGGAAAGGAGTTCTGGTAGGACAGCCCTCCTAGGAGAGTCGACCATCTGAGATTCAGGGATTCCTTTTTCTTTTTTTTTCGTTCAGTGACCCAGATTCTCACATGAGTTTATGTTTATGAAATGCTAATAGGAATATGCTATTTCGTCTCGGTTAATACCACTAACCTGGTAAATCCAGTGATTATTTAACCTTAAAAGCATTCATTGTATGAGCTTAAGTGTGTCTTACTTATATACAATACACATCAGATGGGCAGCGAATATGCTGTAGGCTGTAGGCAGTCTATGGCTCAGGTAATATAACTCAAAAAAGTCCATCAGACCTGTCGAAGGTTTCTGAATGTGTCTCATATTCTATTTGCAGTGGACCGACCGGTGCGAATCTATGCAGATGGGATCTTTGATCTTTTCCATTCGGGTCACGCCCGTGCCCTGATGCAGGCTAAGAATCTGTTCCCTAATGCTTATCTAATAGTCGGAGGTACAAACAAACACAGTCAATTCACAAATTCCATCAAAGATTCTTTATTATAAATGTGCTTATAACATGCAAAAATATCTATGTGTGTGTGAAGTATGCAGTGATGAGCTCACTCACAAATACAAGGGCTTCACAGTTATGACCGAAGAGGAGCGATACGAAGCTTTGCGCCACTGCCGCTACGTCGATGAAGTTTTGCGTGACGCACCCTGGACTCTGACGCAAGCATTTTTAGAAAAACACAAGGTCAGTTGTTTTGTGCATACGTAATAATGTACTATTACCCACGATTCCCTCCGGTTGACCCCTTCAGTTCATTTCCAGATTGACTTTGTAGCGCATGATGATATCCCATACTCCTCTGCTGGATCTGAGGACGTATACAAGCATATTAAGGAGGCAGGTAAAGAACAACGGTCATCCCTCGAGAGCATGTGTATGTCTATGTTTTAGATGCGTCTAACATGTGTGAGTGTCTCAGGTATGTTTGTGCCCACTAAAAGGACGGAAGGGATCTCAACGTCCGACCTGATAACCCGGATAGTGAGGGACTATGACGTGTACGCCAGACGCAACTTGCAAAGGGGCTACACAGCAAAGGAACTAAATGTTAGTTATATCAATGTAAGTCAACAAATAAAGTATTTAAATCGATGAACTTCGCTTATTAAGAAGCGCTTGCTGATCACAAACTGATTTTGGACAGGAGAAGAAGTACCGTCTGCAGAATCAGGTGGACAAGATGAAAGAAAAGGTACGGACGGTAGAAGAGAAGTCCAAACATTTTGTCTACAGAGTGGAGGAGAAGAGCCATGATCTCATTCAGAAGTGGGAAGAGAAATCACGAGAGTTTATCGGAAACTTCTTGGAGCTCTTTGGTCCAGATGGAACATGGGTGAGCCGAGGAATTATGGGAAGGACTAGATAAGGCTTCTTTGTGGCTTCACAAAAGTCTTTTGACATTACATGGTGTCCTGATTTGGTGGTTTCAAGGTTATGTTCTATAAAAAGCCATTCCTTTCCCATTCTACAAAGTATGTTGTCTCTCGACAACATCTCCTTGTCGTCGCATCCAAAATGTTGTGACAATGAATTTTTCCTTCTTCAAAAATAGAAAAACGTCTAGCTATCAGTGGCTTAATAATTATGTATATAAACGGATAGTTCAATATATTGGTTACACATTCTCTGAGAATTTATATTTCCAGTTTTGACTGAAAATGTCACTTAACCCTTGAACACCATATATTGTTTCTTTCCAGAAGCAGATGTTTCAGGATCGCAGTGGTCGAATGATCCAGGGTTTCTCCCCACACTGCTCACCCAGCAGCAGCCCTCCGAGAGATTTTTCTCCATCACGGTCTCCATCACCCCCTTCCCGCTGGGCCATGCCCAGAACCTCACCGCCCTCCTCCCCGAAAGGTGCTTCGGCCTCCATCAGCAGCATGAGCGAAGGCGATGAGGATGAGAAATGAAGGATTGACCATCACAGGCTTATTTAAAAGATTGCACTTTACCTTAACACATCCACCTACACAATAACACACTGGAACTAGCAGTCCACACAAGTTCCCTCATGGAAACTTGAACCTGTACACAGTGCGAGATTGTCCTGTTTAGTTCAGCTGGTATTACAGCAAATTTTGGGAAAGCCATTGCAGCTCCTTTCTATCCTTGATGCAGACAGAAGAAAAAAGTTAAATCAGAATGAGTTACACCTGTGATAGCTGTCTGTAGTTTTTGCGCTGACTTCATTATAACAAAGTGTGGTTACGCTTTATTTTACGGTTCCCCTATACTACAGTGTAATTTTACATTTAAGTACTGAGTAATAATAATTAACTACATGTACTTACTATAGGGTTAGGGTGTGGTTTAGGGGTATTTAAGCATATAGTTAATATATGTAACATGTGTAACAAGGGGACCGTAAAATAAAATGTTACCCAAAATGTTACAAAAATGATCGTAATTTGCATAGAAAGCTTTTTTAGCTTTAAAGACTGACTATGACATTATTTAAATATGGCAAGGGTAATCCAGTGCGTTTAGTGTCGGGTTCAACCGGATTGTGAGTGGACAGTGAAGCACGTTTTGTGCCGAAGTGCCACAAGAGTTTAGACAAATATGAATCTATTAATAAGAGGACGATGACTGTAAGGATGATTCTGTCGTCTTGCTCAGGACTGGCATATTGGAACTGCATAAATACACCTTTTTCTGTTCATTGTTTTCGTGTCATGTCTGATGCACCTCATGACTGTGTCAATGCAGAAGCGCAGATGAGGACACCGCTATCACTTGCTGCGCTTTTTATGCATGAATATTTAGTTGTCATTAACCTGTTTGTCTTGTGTGTTACTGCAGCCTTAAATATAGAGCTAAAGCGTATGACATAAATCACCCAGTCAAAAAGATAGAGATCTAATCAATTTTAGATTTAATTTGAGGGACAACGCATTTATTGTGAGCTGCTCAAGCTTCTTTACATTACTGTATGTTAAACCTTCTGTATTGTCTAGTTATGTCATTATATGTATGCAACATTCACATCAAGTTACTTAATATCCACTCTGTAAAAACTTGAAATTGTCTTTTTTTGTATAATAGTTTGTTTCAATTAAAAATGTAAATAATAAAATGGGTTAACTGGGATTTACTTTTCTTCAAATGACACAAATGGTAATGCAGTAACTTTTTATTTACTTTATTTAAGGGTACTTCAGATGGAATTTAACACTCAATTATCAATACTCTCATTATAAGGATTTTCTGTCCGGTTCAATATAATCATGAGTTTTACACAGTGTCTACACCAGACGCGATGCGACGCATCACGCCAAAAGACAATGCATTAGTAGGCTAGTTTAAAGGGGATAACATGACAACTGTTGAAATTAAACATTTTAACTATGTGCCGTGGTGTGGTAACCGTGGTATAATCGGATTGATTGATTCAGGTCCATTCAATTATTCAAATGTTAATGCACACCTCGAGGTGGTAATGCAGCCACGACGCAAAGATGATTATTCTTTAACATAACAACTGGATGTGGCGCGATGTGAGATTAAGAACAAGCCGTTTGTCGGGTTGCGTCCGGTGTAGACACGGTGTTTCATTTTATCTTAAGCTTATGTATAGTATAAGCACTGGTGATTTTCTTGCAAAGTAAAAATAACACATTCAATCACAAACACATGTTGCCTGTTTTATCAAGAAAGCTTGTTTTGCAGATGCGATGTTTGTTTGACACCGTGAATATATCGGTTGGGCTCATAGTACCAACATTTCTGTGTCGGTAAAAAGGTCAGGTTTTCTTCATGTGTTCCACATTAAAGGCGGGGTGTCCGATTTCTTATTGCCGTTGTGATGTTCAAATCACCAAAACAGAGACACCCCTACCCCCATCTTTCGCTTTCGTCAGCGCTCGGCTCGACTAATGTCCATCATGTAGACTGTTCACCTTACTGCTGATTGGCTGCAAGGTTGTTTCGGTACTCGGCCCGACTTTGTCTAAACAAGCGTAATTCAGAAATCGGACACCCCACCTTTAACTTCTCTTTAGAGCGGTTGGAGTTAAAGGCATCAAAGTGCTTTCTTCATAGATGTAATAATACACTATTAACACGTATAAACTAGAAAATAATTTAACAAACTTTTCAAATAAATACTGAAATCCATATTTCAACACCAAATGGAAAATGTACTATGTTCCCATCATGACCAAAAACTGAACCGTTAAACAGTAACCAAGCATTGAATAACAGATGTACAGCATTATATAGAGATAGATCGCCCGTATAAAACAATAGACATGCAGAAATGAAGGTGGAGAATCTCTGGTAGAAAAATCCCAATTATAAAGCATTTCAATATAATTTAAAAAAATGTTTAAACATTGCTATTTTCATAAAATAATTTAACACATGCATTTTAGGAATCACTTAGCATACTCACTTCTCATTACTGTAATGCTGTAATTTTCTGTATGCAAATACAGTATGTTAAAATTAAACAAACATTTTTCAAACAATAGGCAAAACTTACCTAATTACAGAAATATTTGTGCTTGCAAAAGAATCATGAAGTGGTCAGAAATAGAGTATTTGTGAAGTACTACTACAAAATGAGACACACACAGAGTAGTTGGAAAAAAGTTAAGCTTCTAATGGCTGTTCCTGTAAACCAGACAAGCTGCTCTGAAATTCATCCAATCCCCCATCCAAGTGTTATTACCCTAAAACACTTCCATACTAATGTAAAACTATTTAAATACTCTGGAAACCATTCTTGCACAACATAAACAAGGACATTTCATTAGAAGGAATGAAAAGAATATAAATAAATCCTAAAAAGCCTAAACTAAAAATCTCAATCTGTAAGAAGTTAAACAGAACTGTTACGACACAATGGTCTTCTGAAACCTCTTTAAAATTATCAATGACATGTCACCAACCAGGGCCAAAGTATCAAAGCAGGATCTGCTTTCTTAAACAAAGAAATTCATACCTAGCATTCTTTATGCATCCTTAATGCTAAAATAGGCTATTCTGGTGTGTGCGTTCTTTGAACACAACTCTAGTTCAGAGTAACATTGCCAAAACAACATCAGCACGCAAATGCAAAAGAGCTTAAAATAAGGGATCAATAAATAAATAAATAGTACCGAACTATTTAGATTTTGTTCAAAAGTGCATTCTTCCGGGCTACGAAACATGAGTTATGCATTTGCATGTGGAGAATTGAAACGTGTATGAATTGTGATGTTCTTAAGAATGACAACTGGCATGAAAATAACAATGCAATGCTGTGCAATACAAGCCGAATGGCTCTAATGCTGTGACAGGTTACTAAGATTCACCCAGCATGTAAAAAATCCTTTCGACATAGTACGCCATTAGGGCACTGCCAAGAAAATGGTATCCGTGGAAACGGTGAACAAACCCCTCCTCTCTATTACCAGTGGATTTTTGAATGGCAGTGTAAGAAATGGCCTTTGTTTCAACCATCACAAGCTCCCGGATTCCTTTTTTGAAAATAAAACAGGGGCTCTACTGTGTGGCACAACTAAACCCTGCATCTGTCACTCAGAGCACAAAGTTTACCCCTCTCTCTACACTCTCCTGGAAGACACCATAAAGGGGCTCTATAGGTTTCATTTGTAGCTATGTAAAGAAGATATGAGCAGAAAATGAATGAGACTGACATCACATGTTCCGCTCTGGAAATGCTAACAATTATAGAACACTCGGCTTTGATGTGGTGTTGCCGTGGCAACAGATATCCTCGTTAAAACTGAGAAGGTTTGGAATGGGTGCGGTGGGAATTTGCTACGCTGGGGTGAGTGCATTTATCTTTTGGCCTTGTATTTGGAGGTATCTCTGGGTTCTTTGCTGGGGTTGCTCCAGTCATCGGCTCCAGGGCCTCCTTGGTAGTGCCGCCAAGCAGATTTGTTAAAGACGGGCAGACGCTCGAAAGATTCACTAGAGAGGGCCTGGTCAGGAGTCATTCAAATCCATTAGTGAACAAGGAGACACCAAAAAAAAAGGCAGATTGTGCAAAATGTTGATACCTTCAGATAGATGACAGCGTCTGTCCCCACCCCTTCCATTGAGTACAACTTCAGGTCTCCTTGAAAGTAGCGAGCATACAGTCTTGATATCGGCAAGCCATGTCCAAAACCAGCCTAAAGAAGCATAGAGATTGCGTAAACAATATACAATGTGCACACTACTAGTTTCATTTCCTAAGAGTTCTACAGGCATGTTTCTCCTCACCAATGGGACGCGTTTGGAGTCTAAACTTGGCGTCGGTGCAGTCGAGTAGGTGTAGTTAAACAACCTGTCAATCTTCCGTAAAGGCACACCTCCTCCTCTATCACTGATCTATTATAGAAAAACACAGAGAGATCAGGATCAAGGCAGTGTGTTGACAAAGAACATGCTTGACAAAGAAACTGACCTTCACAGACAGATCTTCCTTCCCCAGGGTCACTTTTGCTTTTATAGGGGGAAGACCCTCCTCGCTGCCCTCGTGAAGTTCATTCGTGGCCCGCATTGCGTTCTGAAAGGACACACAAGTTGTTACGGTAAAACCTGAGAGTCTTAAGAGATAAAGACACGACGCGCATAACAGAAATTCATTGGAAATGGCCTCACGCCGGTATTCAGATCAAAATCTCACACAAAACGTACCTTAAACAATTCAAACAGCATGTGGAACAGATGTGAAGGAACATAAACAGCTTGGATGGGTTTTTTAGGAGCCTTGGCTATGTAGAGAAAGTTTTTACACAATTTTAAGTTAACAATCATGCCAGGAAATTATTTTAAACAACACAAAAATAATTGTGAACAAAACAAATACACAAAAAATGTAAAATAGTGAAACAGGATTTGATTTACAAGCAAATGCACCATTGAACTCTTCTATTTTCAAATCCGGGGCGGCTGGATAGTATTGCTCACAGACCATCTTGGCGGTCTCGTACGCATCTGAAAACAAGATTAAGCTTGTTGACCAAATACAACCAAAGATAATAGATCGTTTTTCAATATGACAGAACAAATCTGAAGTGGAAAACTACTTACCAGTCACGACCTCGGCCACATTGCAGTTGGGATCAATACTGCCAATGTGTTTGGGATGAGCTGGATTTATGTCATTGCCAAATAGAAGAGCTGTAATTAATAGAAAAGAAATTTGGCAAATTTTGATAAAAAAAACAAGATCCGGTATGCACTAGACGTCATTATTTAGTGACATACTGTGCTGGTTAATGAGCATCCGAAAGGAGATTCGGTTTGTGTAGAAGCGGTCCAAAAAGTACTGGATGTTGGAGCTGACAAAAGGGTCGAAGCCAAACTTCTCCTTATACTCAATCACGCCCTGGGCCATCGTCGGAACGACGTCGTTGTGTCTGTTTCTTATGTCAATAAGGATCTCAAGGAAGCTATAACGAAATGGGTTGATAAACAGTTGAGGATTTAATATTGCCTTATCAATCTTTACATTGTGTATATATAAACTCACTGTTGATTCTGAACCGTGATGGAGCAGACTGCACAAGTCTAAATATTATGGAAGCGTATGTGGGAAGTGCATGTGGGTAGGATTTATTTTTTAAGTGTTTTGGTTCCACTTCTCAACTCTGGCTCGAATTCAGCTCGCATGAAAATACACAATTCACAGAGAATGATGAACAATACGCATTGAGCAAACACTCCCTATACACGCCATAGGTTTTCACACAAAGCAAAGGGTTGAAAAATGTCCTACTCACTCATTCAGGTCATGTGCATCTTCTGGCTTCCTGTTTTCAAATTCCAGCAGCTCTAAAAAGCTTTGTAGGTACCTGCGTGGAAATATGTCACAAAATAATCTGTACGTGCTTCCAGACAGTTTGTGTATCTTCCGCTTTCATATCATCTGAACTCACCATTTCTGCACCAGTTTGATCGATGGTTGACTGAGCAGTTTATCCGGCAGTAGGTTCACCTCTCTCATCGTGTTCGCCAGACGCACCGGAAGCTCTTTCCGCAGGAACATGTACGACGTCTTCTCGCACGCATTATCCCGGCCTGCAAATCCAGGAAACGCAAACAAACACGTTGAAAACAGCAAAAAATGAGAAGGGGGGCTTCTTTAGTAATGAAGAATGCTTTGTCATCCTTACAAGAAAAACTGATACACCAGCAGTGAACCAAGACCGGATAAATGAGAAACACATGTTTTGGCAAACATTCACTCTACGGTTGAACAGGCCTTAACCTCGACAAATATGCATTTGGCAAATGAACGTATAGGGCCTTCAAGAAATGCATCGTAATTCCATCGCATGTGATTCAAATCTAAGACATTTGTGTTGCTTGCTCAACCAGTTGAGCTACACAACCCTGTTATTACCTCAGTCTGTACGATAGTCAGTCTAAATAATTGATTTATTTCAATTTAAATAAAAAACAGTCAAAATGATCTATATTTTTTGCTCCTATGCAGAAAAATCTCAACAGATGAGTCAATATCAGAGGTCCGACAGCAAGACACTATATGACAGTCCAAGATTTACTTACAAAGTGTATTTATTCAATGTAACTTGACATCGTGGTTAAAATCTTCAAACTATATACGTCTAAAAAAGCCTTTTTCCACTTATTTCGAGCAGAAATGTTAAAGATTAATTGACAGTTCTCTATGCAAATGAGCTCATGACGTAAGCACAGACTGACCAACAGCTTACAAGGCTTTTTCATCCAGACAGGATACTGCCATCAAAAAATGACTCAAATGTATAGCTGTTGAACTTCAGCAACCGCTGGATTAATTGAAACTAATGTTGTCATCTTGAAAACTCTTTAAAATGTTTAGTATAGACTTTAAAACACAAGTAGTAGTTCAATACAATGTAACGTTAACGTTACAGTTTTGTTTACCATATCAACAAATCCGTCGCATTTCAAATACATCAACACCAATATGATACAACAATATGATATTTTAATCATATGTAAAGCGTTGAAAAGAGCTGCAGCAACTCATACATGCAGGATGATGATGGGCGCTCGCGCACTTACCAAACTCCAGAAACTGTTTGATTGACAGAGGCGATGGTGAAAACCTTGAATAATATTCTATCTTTGGTAAATGGTTCTTCACGAGATAGGAGTAAAATCTCATTGTGATGGGAAGAATGTGCAACGACCAAGAGTGTTTACGAAACAAATGTCTTTAAATTAGGATCATGGCAGTCCAAAGAATTCAGATGAGAGAAACGTCCGGATCAGAATATCTATTTCCGATTACAGATTTATCAGACACACTACATTGTGTGAGTATATAGGCTTTCCAGAAAGATCAAGGAGAAACATTCGTTGCTGCGCTAGACAGCACGTACACAAAAGCGAAAGCACAACCAAACATGATTTCACCATCGAGGACTGTGATTGGATAGAAAATACACGGTGCTTAGCGATTGGTTAATCCTTACACCTGAAACAACGCCTGTCATGTGTTGCCAGTAAGTTTGCTAAAGAGCGCGCATGCTTTTTAAATAATGTATGCACTTTGTGTAAATACATTACATATAAACTGTATGACGTAAAATATGATTATAGTAGTAATAGTAATGAAAAAGTGTAAATCTCGAATTGTTTACAAATTGGTTATTAGTTCTGTACCAAAAAAACGTACTATTTAAATACAATGTGGTAATGTTTTACAAGCTACGCTGAAGCATTTGCGCATATTTCTCCAGATATAAGAGACGACGTCGCATTATGGTTCCGCCCCTTAAATCTGATTGGACGTGCTTTGTTTGAACCCTTATGGGACTCTTCGATCATTTTTGACCGTAGAAAATATTTTACATTTTCTAAATCGTAGTTTCATGGGAATGAGATGACATTTGAATAATTTTGTCATTATAGCTCTGCGAATACACAAAACATGATGGACATGGTTTGAATATGTTAAATGGTCACAAAAAACGTGGCACACTTTTCTCTGACGTAGGACATGGAAATGAATCGGAAATATGAAAAAATATGAAAACTCAGGGAAACTTTTGGTGGTAGAAACTAAAAAAAGTGCACAGCAATCAAGGGGTGACACTTTAAAATACAGACCCACAAACACTCCAAAAAATTAAATAGAAAGGCAACAGAGGACATTTTAAAAATGTGTTAAATAAAATCAATAAATTAAATAAAAATATGAAAGAGGCTGAGGCTATCTCTCTCTCTCTCTCTCTCTCTCTCTCTCTCTCTCTGTCAAACACACTTTGGCACACACAGGAACCTAAAAGTTCACGTGTTTTTACTTTTTACAACCAGATGGCACTAATCTGCTTTTCAAAGATTGGATTTTAACAGCCTGGTATCTGTTTTAACCTGAAATAATGCATTAAATAAATATATATATTAAAAAATATTTTCCAAAATATTTTTTTTCTTTAAGAAAAATGATTTTTTTCAACGAGGAGAAAAATGGATAATAATTATAACATAAATATTAAATAGCACCATGAAATTCTCTTTAACAAATATATATTAAATACATTTTCCTCAAAAAAGTCACGAGCCAAGTGTGCATCCAAAGGAGCCTAGTGTTACCCCCAAATGAAGAAGCCCAGTAAACTGAATGAAATAACAATTAATTGCAAAATGTTTAAATAAAGTGTTTGATGTGTCACTATCCATCCCTTATTTTGTTAGCTTTCTTAATTATCAAATACTATAAGTAACAAAAAGCCTTTCTATGTGGTCCCTTTATAACAACATTTAATGTTTGACTGTAATCATAATGCTCAAAAAATTGCTTGAAAAAAAATCTTTGTGATTGTCTAAATGTACATTAAAATCCACAAATCCTAAATCATATATGACCAGCTAGGTATTTAACAAACTACTCTATAGAAGGCTATACTGGAACCTAGTGGTTACTCCATTACACATGCCACTACACATTTTCAATGTGAATTTTATTTTACTTTTACCACGAAGGAGACAACTCTGACCCCTAAACGCAGAGTCCCATAGGTTTAAATTATAGCCAATGGCGTTGTGCACACAATACACACCTGTAACTTGACGCAGACTCACAGACAAAAGAAAGGAGGTAAAACAAAGACCTCATGTGCAAATGTGTAATAGTTGATTCCAGATTTTTGTCAGCATTGTCATTTGGAAATGTTATGGATATAACAAAAACTCATAGGAAATAAAGGATACCTTGCCTACAATTCTCCTTTTTACCAGTTATTAATATTTGTTGGTGATTTTATGAAGTCATTCTACTGGACCTTCTCAAAGCTGAGCTTCAACATGCAACATGCATAAAATACCCCAAATTTTTATGCACTTTTAATAAAACATTTAAACAAAAGGGGAAACCATACCTTGGCCCACTATTGAATAATTTTCTGATCTGTTCATCGTCACCACACTATGTCAGTTCACTAAACGGACTAAACATCTTTCATGCACATTCTAAACACCTTATGTAACTGACTCTCTTTGCCAAGACACATAATCACTCCACCTGTATATAGTTAAGACACTTCACATGTTAATTTTCCTGTGTCTGGGAATGTTTATGCTCACCCCATTTCCCAAAAAACAAAACAACCCCATCAGTAGATTGCGGAAAGTCAAAAAGTCCTGGAGAAAAATGCTTGCCAGTCTTTAACACATTTTAGATTTATATGTAGATGTTATAACCCAAAAAGAGCTTAGTTTAATCTAGCAGGCATATAAGCAATAAAACAAGATATATTGTCTCTAAGCATGAAAAGAAGTCCTTTATTGTGTTGCCTCTTACATCACTGTTGGAAAAAATGCACAATATACATACAAAATAACACAAATAAATCCTATCTGACCTTTTAACAATTCCAAAAGTCATTGTGTAGCCTATATCATTAAGCCATATACATGACATTTTCTCAGTTTATCAGAACCATGAGTCAGGATAAGTCAAGGCTTTGTTGTCCTTTCAACAAAAATTCCTGAAAGGACATTCAAAAGAAACGTTGAAAACAAGAAACAAGAATCTGTTGTTCTTGTCATTCTGCTGTGATGTTGTAGTGCGTTTTATACCAAATTGATAATTCTGAAAAGTCTCGGACTTTACAATATAATTCATTCTGTACTCGACTAATGGACAGTAACGTCAAGAAATGACACAGATACAACCACACACATTCATATAAAGAAAATACACATTCACACACTAAACAGTCTATTCTTCTCATACATTGTCCACAGCACTTTTTGAGGTTAAGGTTTTCTTTATCTCCTCCTCACCATCCTCTTCTGGCAATGGGTCGTACTGACGTCTGTATAAAATTCGGTTAACTAACGTGATGATGAACATCTCCACGATCAACAGTTGTTGACTCATTACTGTCAAAACAAAGTGAAGGTAATGTCAAAGAGTCAGAAAAGTTTTAGCTGTATTATAAAATGTTACAGTTTGCAATGTTAAGCAAATAAAAGAAGATCCAGTTATTGGACTTCCACCACCCAATTCCTTGGTCTAGTAATCTAAAGATACTCACAGTATCCACGGGCCTGGGAAGTATAGGGTGGCGAGCAAGCAATAGTGCCGTTCATTGCCAAAATGTTGATGATGGCCGTCTGCAACTGACTGAGAATCAGCACCATCTGTGGGTAAATATAATCACTGAATCATCAATGATATCGATTTAAGATATGCTGAGGACAAGTGGTATGAATTAAAACATAAAAGTAGAAGTAATATCACAAACATACCTGATACATGGCATATTTAGGGACGATTTTAAGGACACGTAAGGACTCTTTCAAGTGAATGAAAATGATAGAAACAGGCCACAGTCCTACAATAGTGAGAATTCCGATAAATGAGTTTATCCATATGGCTCCACCGCTCATAGACACCTGCAGACAAGAGAAAAGGTATAATTAAAAATTCTAAATTGGGAAAAAAATGGCAAACGTTTAAATAAAGTCACACTTGCATCAGCTGGATCGTAGTTGCCATTTGTCCATAGCACAATGGAAAGGATGGTGAAGACCAGTTTTAACAGAGCGAACTGGAAGGACCCCAATTTCAACATGAACAGATTTCGCCTGAAAAGCAACACACAGATAGCAACTGAAATGTGATAGGCCGCCTGTACAATCTGTTTCCCTGCCCTGGCCCGAGATGGCACGCACAAGACGTGTACGGAATAATTGGATGTTAACATTCTTTTCACATAATCACACCCACAGATGTTGCATTAGGTCAAGAAAGATTTAAATAAATACGTTAAAACGCCTGAGTTTGATAATGAAAGTCTTACATAACACTGATTATTAGCCAACGGTTCTTACCGTAGAAAAAACGGTTCATTTTATACAGATTTCCAAAGGGTGCAAAGGCCCCGAGGGGCCTGTTCTAGGTTATGTTGTAGCATAATCTAAATCTTATGTTTGCAGAGGAGTTGAATGGCCAGAGGTGCATTTAGACTCACCAGTTGCAGATATGAACAACTAATGCACCACTGACACAACTGAAGTATAATAAGTAAAATACAGGTGCAAATATCTAACCAGTTATAAATAGGCATATATTTTTTGATGGATTATGATACAGGCATGATTTATTTGGGATCAGAATCACAGTTTGCGGTGAAGTCTTCTGCCAATAAGCAACATTGACAACACTCAAGCTTTGTGCTGATATTATGTGCAGTACATGTCAGAAATGACGTTCTATGTAAATGCTGGGTCTGGCATCATGTGCCCGTTTAAATAAGGACTCTTACGGTGTGATGAAAGCGTTTGGCAAGCACGGGCAGCAACAGCAGCAGGGTGCTGTGCTGATCCTCAATGTTTCTTTCTCAGAGCGTCTCAGAAACGCGTCATCCCCTCCGACCTCTTCGATCATGAGAATCAGGAACTTGAAGATCACAATTGCAAAATATCTGCCAAATAAAATGAGAAATTGATCTGTTACTCGTTTCTTGTTCACACAGTCCCTTTTTTATTACCAAAATATGTTTTTGGTCTTGGCACAATTCTTAGCTGCCTACAGTGGACCCTTTTCTCATCCGTGTCTGTGAGGGAGTGGAGTCAGATTTCTCATTTTGGGAAATGATCAAACCATTTAAGAGGAACTCTGAAAGCCTACATGCTTCCAAAAGCATGTGTACTTTGAACAGGACTTTGACCAAACAAACAGGCTTTCTAAGTCTACCTCTTCAGCAAACAGACAAACCTACCTGATATCACAGAAAATGTATGTTGTATGAATTCAATTAGTTTTTTTTATTATGTAAATCATACAACAACAAAAATACGTGCAACTGTTGAAAAGTGGCAATGAAGCATAATCCCTAAACTTAAGATTCAACTAAAGTGCACAAAGAAGATTTTAACAATTTTATATAAATAAGCCGCCTCATAAGAGTTTGCCATAAGATCTATTTAGAAAAAAACTGAGTGCAGGGGACTACACAACTCAATAGCTTCAAGGAATAGTTCACCCAAATTCTTTACTCACTCTTGTGTCATTCCAAACATGTATGACGTTTCCTTCTGCAGAACACAAAATATATTTTAACAACGTTGGAAACCAAACAACATTGGCCCCCATTGACTGTCATTGTATGGACTCAAAACCACCAAGACATTTCTCAAAATATCTTTGTGTTTCACAACAGAAAAAAATCGTATACAGGTGAAGGACATGAGTGTAAAGAAATGATGAGAGAATTTAAATTTTTGGGTGAACTATCCCCTTGAGTTTAATGACACATAAAGTCACCTTTTGTAAAAATGTATTGGCATTTGAAAAATTATGATTATTGAGTACAACATAAAAGCCCTAATTAATCTGATTAAAATGTTTAATTCATTGACAGCTTAGTTCCATTGACAGTAAACTCACGTGGCTGACGTCATGTCGCAGAACATCGTGGCCTTTGGAACCCACATGCCCAAACAAGACATGGTGCCAATGACCTATAAAAAGAAAAACAAAATGTCTCCAAAGTACAATCTTGAGTCTTATTATCAATCTCCAATGATGCTATAGATGACTCACTAAAACAATGCCTCAGTTTCTGCCAAAACGGGTGCAATACAGATAAAGCTCAAATTTCTTGTGTCAGCACTAATCAGAACTGATTAAATATTTAGAAATATATTTTTTTAAACAACTTAAAAAACAGGAAGCCAGGAGCCAATGAACACTCATGTGCGTTGATAAACTGATAAATAGGACAAATGAATGATTAATGCATGTATAAAATGTATATATATACAATGTATATAAACAAATAGACTAGATAAAAATGTAACAATGCTCACCGGGGATGCTCCAGTTACCCAGATGATTAAGGTTTTTTTATTTGGAGGCACTTTCTTATAGATATAGATGCATTCTTCGATGAAGATCAGAATGGACACTGTGGCCATGAAGGTCAGGACAGAGAAGAGAACTATGCCAAATATGTCCAACTCTGAAGAACAGAAACACTTGACATCATAATCATAAGCCTTTCATTATTTAACATATAGAAACCTAGCTGGGGTTTAAAATGTAAAGATTTTTTACGGCTAATAGTTGAGGAGAATTTTAGGAGAAATGAGTTCGACATTTAGTTCAACAGATTCAGGAGGCAGACACATGGAAAAGATTCGGAAGCGATTTTCCATTTCTATTGAGTGTAAAACTCAAGTCAAAGTGCAGTGACCGGTGTAACTACAATATAATCTTCTCTTATCAGCCATGACTAAGAAAGCAAATCAAATAAATGCACTAAAATTAAGTCTCATAACTTGTACAAGCTTTCTTTTCGAGACAGCTAGTTTACAAATGTACAATAGTTCTTTCATATTATCGTATGTTTAATATATATATATATATATATATATATATATATATATATATATATATATATATATTTATTTCTATGTAGCCCTTTTATCTAGATACAAATCTTTATTATATTTGGTGTGAAGGAGGAGAATATAGAATTGTGACACTTGTGACTGTAGTACCTAGATAATTGTGTAGACTATACAGGGATAAACATTACATTTTACAAATATAGTTTCTATCAAACTGCTATAGCAACTTCCGTAATTAAAAAAACAGTTTAAGAACTTTGAATTGTTTTAAAACAAACGTCCTTGATCGTTGTCTTTATTATAACTGTAGATAACTAGACTAAAAAAAGTATTTTAAGGAAACCGCAGTTATCAATATTTTGTCATATATTAAAAATATAAATGTGTATGCCTATTTTAAATATAATTTAAATACTAAAACTAAACAGACATGACTTACATACATTATGTAGCAGGGTTTGGGTAAAAAGGTACTTACGCATAATAACATCGATTGCCAAAGGAGCTTGTTCCCTGCATCTCGGATCAAACAGACTGTGATTGGTCCCGTCCATCTTCAGACTGCCTGTTTATTTACTACGAGACTCGAAGCAAACTTAGATCCCCGGAGAGCTCACTGTCCTCACCAGCAGTCATGAAGAGAAACTAAACTGGTGTATTTTAAACGGCAATAAGGTGGTCTGTGTAGTGGAATGCCTTTGATTCAGCACTTGTCGAAGAGCCGCCCATTCACTGGGATACACAGTAACATAACTTGACAGCACTGCGCATGCGCAATAGAGTCACATTCACAGAAGACTTTCAGGAGTTTTGACGGCGTGAAACGAAAATAAAATTATGCCGGAAAAATAACAAGCACTTGTTCGCACTTTTTCGTTTTATTATTAAGCATTATTTATGTAACATACACATTGCTACAGATTCTACAATAACACTGCAGAACCTTATAACTTAATGACATGAAATTAAAGGAACATAGTAAGACAACAGAAAGAAAAACTAAACGCTTTTTACACTGTTAGATGATGTAATTTGTATATTTACGGAAAATTTGTGTCAAAATGATGTGGTTTCCATTAACTTGAATACAAATGATGACGTGAATTCAAGAAGACTACAAAAATACTATAAAAGTCCTCTAAGTCATGAAAGACTCAAATTAAAGTTAATAGTATTTTTTTCATTTGTTTTGTAAGTTCACTATTGATTAATATTAGTATGAGAGCACCGCAAGTTAATTTTAGGCACCAACATTGTGAGAAAACCAATGTTCCCAAAATGATTAATGTATATTTTTCTGCTTATAAGCCTTCTAAAGTGTAATGTCTCATATCTCTGATCCATCTCATCCGGTTGTAAATATCAGTCATATGGTTATAAATCATCTGGGATACTTTCAGTTATGTTAAGGGCTTTACCAATTAAAAGTCAAATGGTTTCTAGCATTTACATTTCTCTGTGGGTCTTAGAATGGTTATTCCTTAGGAAACGTAAAAAATAAGTCACTGTGTCACCGGAAGGGTTACAAGCTTAAAATGTTCAAAGTTCAAAAAAGGCTGACAATAACCATATACACTTTTACAAAGAAAGATTGATTAACCAAAAAGGAGTGTGAGTGAGGAGTTGTACTCAACGCAAGAGTTGAACGCCCGCAGTGCTGGTGCGCTGGGCAGAGTTCAGGGTAAAAATAACAGCCCTTGAAACAAGTGCATACACATCCAGTATAAATGCAGACAAACAGTTTGCTATAAAACAACATTTATTGTTACTTCTTACATATAAGCGTGTGCCTCATTCACAAAATATGCATGTTTAAATGATAAAATATGCAATTCTGTTTACTTTATCTGTGACTTATATTGAAAGATGTCGTTAAAAACAAATCTATAACCTCCAGGCTTGCACATCAAGTATTTCGTACTTTATTGTACTTGACATGCAGCAAAGCAAAGTTTTTTTCTTCGTGTGTGTAACAGAAATAGGAAAATAATAAAAAGGACAGCAATAGTTATTTTATATTATGGCTTCATGTTTGCTCCTATAGTATAAAAGGTAATGAATTAGAGTAAATAAACAAAAAATGGGTCCATGCTTTGAGACAGACTCGAGATGCATCAACAAAAACATCAGTATATATATATATATATATACGGTATAAGGAAAAGGCTTCGTTTAAGAACACTTCCCAAAAGACCAATAAACTAAAAATATCTTTAAACCATTCTGTACCACTAGACGCAATCATTAAAACCCACAAAAAGACAGCTTTACCATTTCACATTGATATATCTTGAACTTGCTGCAATCTTTAGCAGCAGCAGTAGTGTACTGACAAAGATGAACCTACGAGGATTCAAGAACCAACATTTCTCATAACACAAACAGTCAAAAATATCTTTAAGAACACCTGTTCCAAATCTGGCAATACGTAAAAACCACATGTCAGATTTTAGATGCTAAGATTTTCTAGAAATGCAATTATGTTTTCCTCATCCACATCCTCATAAAGCATCTCTAGAACCTCAACACTTGCTTTTCTTGATTTGTCAAGGCAGTTCTTTAGATACTTCACAACACACGGCACATAATGCAGCGATCACTGCGGTTCACTTTGTAACATATAAACAACAGGTTTCCAAACATCGGTTTCCAATTAAGCTCATACTACAAGTCACGGCAGACCGGCACAATTTTTAAACACTGCGTTCCAGGCTGGACTGAATTTGGCAATGATAATTTACAACAAACAGAAACGCACAAAAAGAGGACTATATCACTTACAGCTCGCAACGCATTTAAAAAAATGATATTCTGAATCTAAGGAATCCAAGAATAGCTAGTAACATTTACGTATAGAAAAAAGAAGGGTACAAAACACAATACTTTGAAAAATGAGATTGATGTACAGTCTGGTGATACAATACCCGAGACCACTGACTCCAGGACACTGAATTTATAGCATTGTAAGGGCCTCCTGCTGGCCACTTCTCTAACTGCAGGAGGAACTTAAAAAGATTAGTGGACTTCACACCAAAATTTCATTTGGTTTTCAATGTGACACTGGCTACACTGCAGAAGCAGAGAGGTATTACTTACATTTTGTAAACACTTCTGTGAAGCTCAGAGCTCTGGAGCTAAGCCCTTATATTTGGCATTTGTAAACTGGCCAACATTTCACACCAGAATCACCCGAGACATGAAAAAATACCAATAAGGTCACCGCGCAAGTGGAGCAGCTTAAGAAAACACAACAAGGATAGTTTCAGTCTTTTGTAGACATCCTCCGTCTGGTCACACTCTGTTGCACTTTGTGAACAGGTGCATTTATAATATAAAAAAACGATTGAATGGAGTGATAAAAGGGAAAACATGCCAAAAATGCAGACACTATGAATTCAAAAGTGCAAATGAGCCATCTTGATGCCATCAGTCCTTTTACTTGGTGTAGATCCAAAAGAAGTCATCATGTCCGTATCTGTACTGCCCCCAACGTAAACAGAGGTTGTTTCAGCACTTGTGTTTTTCTCGAAAACACCTTCACATGCACCGTTGAGGAATCTGCATGTCGTGTAGGTCTGTGCTGTTTGTGTTGCCTGAGCAACAAAACAGTGTGCTGTGCAAAAAACATATGCCAAAAAGATGAGCGTGCAAATCTCTTAGTTGGAAGAGGGATGCTGGTAGAGATGATCGGGGACTAAAAGCAACTATACAGGCTTGATGTTAAAGACAGACCGTCTTTAAGCAATGGGCAGACGAAAGTGTTTCCGAGGGAAAAAGGTTTAAGGCATCAGCTTTGATGGCTGTGATTCTCATCAACAGTCCCCAGTACTGGGAGTCAAAGGCACTGGACCCTTCACCAGCTTCAGTCCTAAAAAGGAAGTGACATAAGAATGGTTACACATACCCCAAAGTCAAACCGCCAATCGGTGCTTACGGAAAGCGATCTTACCTGGCTATGACTCGCTGTCGATGGAGATAGTAACGGCCTCACTATAATCTGAAAAGCAGGATGAAGGTAAAATGTTGATGTTTTTAAGTTCACTCTGCTGTAATGAAACACAAGGTAATACGACACGTACCAGACTTTAAAACTTCCGTCTCTTTGTGATCTTCTTCACTGTGGTAATCATTGGCGAGCAGGTGGTTTTGCGATTCGCAGGGAGGGTCGGGTTGCTCTACGCATCCATCAACAGCACTAAGGACAAAAACAGAAAGAGTCGTTAGTATTATTTCCATTCCTAAATTTACTTGGATGCAAGTTGGTTTTGCAAACAGGCCCCTGGAGGTGACAAGTGGAAAATATCTCACCCTTTATCCAAACCCACATGCTGAAGACATTCAGTGTGCTGCTCTGGATCAATGGTCACCAGCCGTGTGGGAAAAGAAAATCCGTCTCCCTGACTATAACAGACACAAAAAGATAAAAAAAAAAGAATTCTTTTTTTAATTTCATGAATAGCCAGAATTGTTGTTCCGAGTCCCAAGGTGGTTGTATACTCTATAAGTGCCTATTCCCTAAATCAATATGATGCTATCATCATCCCAGAAATGTTTTTTGAATGTATACGTGTATTGGATTGTTATCGTAACAAGTGTGATTTGGGATAATATCACGGGTTCATATAACTCAAAACTTAAGTTGAACGAGGTGTGGCGATGTTATTCCAACACTTGAGATCAAGGGTTTGTTCAAACACCTTTAGTTGATATGATATATTTGCACCACTAATATAAAACCTTTCAACAATCAGCTCACCTGGTGCAGACAGGGAGAAGCCAGTATTTTTTCTGGTCTCCAAACACCTGAGCAATGTTCTTGCTGAAGCCCAGGGAAAATCCGTTTTTATCAGGGCCGCTTCTGAAGACCGGAGCTCTGAATGCTTCTGAATATAAAAGAACAAACCAGAACACAGTGTTGGGTGTAACTAGTTACTAAGTTATTACTCTTGAAAAAGTAAAGTAAGGGATGAATATTGTCTTCTGTAATTTAATTAGTTACTTCTAATATATGTGTGTGCAATAGTGGAATTGACATCAAAATTCAAAGTCTAACCTGAAAATCCGTGCAATAATTGATCATTCTCACATTTGTAATACCTTGGTCAGTTAATAATACTACTTTATGTAGTTTTATACTATTTATTTGAATGAACTAAAAGAGCTGTTTCATGTCTATCTTTGAGACACTTAAGTAATCAAGATTGATATAGGATATAGAAAGTAATAAGTAATGAAGTACTTTTTGGAGAGAATAATTTGTTTAGTAATCTAAATACACTTTTGAATATGAAATAAGTAACTAGTAATTAATTACTTTCTAAGAGTAACTTGCCCTACATTTGGTATAACAGACATTAAGCTATGTTAAACTCTTCCAAAGCAACAAGTCTGTGTTGTACAATATGGAAAACACTTTAATAACACTTTACTGTTTCACACTCCATTCCAGTGAATGGCGTAAACGCACCAACTCGCTTGCCATCCACAATCAAACTAGAAGTTAGCGCGATGTGACCAAGGTCTTGTTGTTAGTACACTTTGTCTGAGTTGGGTAGTGTGGGTGCTGCTACAACAAGAAGATGAAGGATGACAAGAAACCTTGTTGTGTAGTGTATGCACCTTAGCAATTCTAGTAGTCTCACAGTCCCTTAGTGTCAGCCCAGCTTCAAATGAGTAGTTAACTTTCAAAATTAATTTTCATGATAATTTACTCACCCCCATGATTGTTTCACTAGATAAGACACTTATTCATCATCTGGTATCGTTTAAACCCCTTTGAAGCACTTAAACTCATTTTGACCTTCGACTGTTTGGAGTCTATTGAAGTCAACTTTATGGAGAAAAATCCAGGAATATTTCATCAAAAACCTTCATTTCTTTTCGACTACAGAAACAAATACATAAACACCTTGGATGACAAAGGGGCGAGTAAATTATCGTGAAAATTTATTTTGAAAGTGAACTACTCCTTTAAGCACAGCAAGTCCACACGTTTTACCATGACAACAGTGAGCAAGCTCAGTTCAAGTGTTCTACAGGCATGACCATTTCAGCTTTTAGCTTTACTAGAAACATGAATCCTACACGTGGACCAAAGGGGGTGAGTATGGTCTGGTGTGTTACCTATGGTGGACCTGTTTTTTCCCACAAGCCACAAGTGGTAAGTGAAGAGTGAAAGAATGCTGATGCAGAACATGGCCGCCACAAAAAAGAGAAACAAGATATGGAATTTGGCTTGAGACTCTGGCAGGTCAGTCTGAGAGAAGGGAGAGAAAAGGTTGTGAGACAAGGATCAACAATGGGCAACACATGGGCGACCGTAACGTGCGTGACCAGGGTCACAGGAGTTAAAACGACAATAAGATTGTGACTGTAACCTACTACTGACAATGACATGTTTATTGAACACAACACTGTGAGGGATTACCTTTGGACAATTTTCTGCCGATTTCCTCCGGCAAAGCTTTGTGCATACAGAGACAGACTGTTAGACACAGAGAGAGCGCGGCGGGAAGCAGCAGCTTATCAAACAGAGGCGAGATGTCTTAAAAGGGCTGTTTCACAACGCATGCAAGAGCAGCATGACACCGCAGTGTAAAGGCAACACAATGCAGTTCACATTGTCCGTGTTTTAATGTAACAGTGACACTAAATACAGTGATGTCAAGGTTACTACTACATTGAGTTTAGTTTGCAAAATGATTCTGCAGAATACAAAAAAAGATATTTTGATACAGGCTGGTAATGAAAAAACAGCGCCCCCCATTGACTTCCACTCTATAGGCACCAATCCACAGAGAGACATGTCTCAAAATATCTTCTGTTTTGTGAAACTTCAGACACTATTAAAATAAGTGAAGGAATGGGAGTGTGTGAAAATGGAAGAATCCAGCGCAGCAGAAAGATCAAGTGGAAGCAGACTGGAAATGATGGTTAAAGAGTACATAACTAGGGATTTGCAAGGTCCTACTTTGGTTACAATAAGTTTCTGTACATAGAAGGTGTAAAAAAAATGTTTATTTTGTAATAATAGGCAGTTATTCTTACCTTACTTCTTGACTGACTCTCAAATGATTCGTTCCGCGATTCGTCTGTCTAATCCCCTCCTTTCCACTAGCCTAGTCTGATGTGATTGGTCAGATGGTCTAGTCTGCTGTGATTGGTCTACCGCAAATGAGGCTCAAGAGCTACAGTGATTGGGGGAGAAGAGTGAAGTTTTGCAGTGCAGTCCAAGCAAAACATAGGCGGGGACTATATGTAGTGACGTAAATCTGTGGCGGATGACTCGTTCGCGAGATTCAGAGTCGACTTTTTTTCATTCACCTTCGGATTAACAACTTGGCAGACTGCTTGCTAATAAACACGGCAACATTACACGCTGGATGAAATGTAATTTTCATGATCTCATGTTATGTACTCTTTAAAATGATATTGAACAGACCTACATATGACCCGCGAGTCATATAGCGGAGGAAATGCAGACAGGAAACCACTGATCTATATTAGATCACATGTCCATCCAAATGTACCTTTACACTATACAAAAAATGGCAGCAAACTTGCTTATGTAGATGGAAACACATGAATAAAACTATAGAGAGATCTACTCACAGTCCAGAACTTTATGAAGTATTGGAGGACAGATGCTGCTATGAATAAGCAGTAAATAAGGGAGTAGGTCAGGAACAGAATGAAGAACTTATAGTTGGAGAAGCCCACACAGTTATTCACCCTGTGGAAAGAAAAAGGGGAATAGAGAAGTGAGTTTGACTACAAATAATCAAAACCTTTATGTCAATAAAACACATCTCACTTACCACGGACAATGATGATCCATCTTCAGTACACACCTTTTGACAAATTTAAATTATGTAATAAAAATTTAACCAACGTTATGGAAAACACATTCGCAAAACTGATCATAAGGTGTCACGCAACTGAGGGAAACTTACATGTCACATGCAGAACAATGATGACATCTGTCTGGTTTGATCATTTGGCAGCGGTCACAATAACGGATTGCTAAAAGACGACAAAATATCTTATGAATATGAAGCCATAAAAACTGTGATCTGCACTCCCACAAGATTAGATCTGTTATAGCAAAGGATAACATTTACAGTTATAGATCAAAGTGGGTGGACAGAAAATCAGAAACAGGTGGAGTAAAATCCTGCGTGAACAGCTGCAGAGCATCATAAGAGTGCATCATAGATTTTTCGTGAGGTGATATCAATATTTCAAATCGACGTTTATACGCACGACACTCCCATGATCTTTTTAATACCCAGGGTTAACACCTGCTGTACTCAATCTGTGCCAACGTTGGGTCATTTAGAAGATGAAGAACAGGTTTATGGGTAATTATCTCAGATGTTTGAATGCGTTTCTGACCTCCAGCCCCTGTGCGGGTGTAAAGCGGCAGAGTGCTGGCGACTCTCCTCAGGATCTCCTGCTGGGTCTCTGGACGTTGCTCCTTTTCAAATTGCTCCTTCTCAGTTTTGGGTAAACAGAACTGACAAACAACACATTAACTCAGCTTCCGATGTGACAAACCAGTGTACGAAAAGCTTGTTCTGTTTAAACACGGGTAGAGCTGCTATGCACACAAATCTTTATAATTCCATAGAAGCATAAATAAATACAGAATATGTGCATGAGTTGAGCAATACACAATTGTCGGTTATATACTTTCTGTACCTCTTTGGAAGGGTTGGCTGGTCTCGTGAAGATGGTTTTCCAGTAGGACCACACAAACATGACGAACGACAGGTGAAAGACAACCAGGTAGATGACTGCAAGGAAAAGAGAGAGAGAGAGTAGAGTCATTGCAGAGAAACCACCCCAAGTATAAATCAGTCACTGTTTGATTATGAATGCAGCCTTAGAGGAGACAGTAAGTCAGCACAAACACAACCTGTAAAGTTTAGCAGAATATTTAGGATTTAAAAGTTTACTCACTTTTTTCACCGATGCTGGTGCTGGGAATAGTAACTGAGGGACAGAAATAAGAAACATGATTCATGGCACGTGCTATTTGGAAACACAAGTGTGACATATGAACACCGTTCACTCATGTACATTTACACTACGAGTGTAATCTTAATGACGACTATTTTCCATTTACATAGTCATAACGTTCTATATTATTTCTGTGTATTATGACAGTGAACCCCTGGGCACGTTAAGAAAACATTTGATCGGTTTATTTTGTGGAAGCCGGCTGACGTTAACTGTAAACACTATTTGCATACTGAACCGGAATCAGCTGTAAACTATACAAATAATGTAGTCAGCCGTGTCCAACTTACACAGTCCATACAGTGCTCTGAGACGACACCAAAACCATACAACTTTTTATTTTGTGTTCGTTTTTGGTCAAAATAATCATCAAAAAGATAATTAGCCAGCTCGCGTAAACACAGATCGTTCATTGACGTTCCGGTTCACTGACTTCCGGCTGTCACGTGTCGCCCAGATATGCATAATAAATCGCACTTACTTAGACACAGCTCCACCACGTAAGCGTAATAAGACCAGCACACCACTAAGGCAATAAATATCACCGGTATCCATGCCAGACCCCTCTGGCAGCACCTCAGTACATGTGTAGGCGCCATCTTTCTTCCTTGACTACAAAAGACTGAAAGGGAGGGAAGAGATCTGTCCATTCGCGCCCCGCCTCTCATTTGCAATCCTAGACGTGGTTATGAATATTAATGAGGTGGGACGTACTGATTTGCTGAAGCGCAGACGTTGGCGAGTAGGCGTCACTCTGTTGGCGCATTAAGAGTTGGACGCTCATGAATATTAATTAGGTCATGTCCCTGGACGCTTTCGGTACGTAAGGGGGTCTGTTGTAATACATCAATAAAATGGGATTTTGTTATAAAACTTAACATTTTTAAACAGACACATTTATAGGATTAGTGATTTGTGTAGAAATGACACGTTGATGCTTTAATGTGTGGTGTTGTTATGCTTGCGTGCCGCAAATGTTGTTGATCTCTTGAGAGACACAAACTGATAACAATAGATTAAATAAACAAAATAATTGGTAAAAATGAGCTATGTGTCAGTGTTTGATACAGTTAAAATGGACACACAATTACAAAACACAACGGGTTTGGTAAAACAAAAATGACGCACGTGACGTAATGGTCGCTGTCTTTTAATAACAAACACCTCTGTCATCTCGAAAAATACTTGTTTGCACAAAGTTTGCTTAAGTATAGAAACTCTTACTATTTGGTAATGAAAACATTCAGAAACAAAGATGGCATATACAAACATAACATTATTATACAAGTTGACATCTATTTGGTACAATTTAGCAGATACAATTGACATTTTAATGTGATGACGTTTACAATCACAAAATATGTGGATGGAAATAAAGCCACAAACACACAGGTAAACTCAATTCATAAGTATCATCAATAACAAAAGCATCTACATTGACATCTGTGCACGACAACATACGTTCATCTTATGCAACTCATCTGAATCCGGTCATGTCAGCTAAATCTTACAATCTTTCGTTCTGACCAGATATCATTGTAGGATCGTTTAACCACAGTTGATGGTAAACAAAAATAGAGAACACGGTACAGTCACAAGGGTAAAAGGAAAAGCAAATAGAACCATCTCAAATATCCCTTTAATGGCATCCTAAAGAGAAATATATATATACACAGACACATATATATATAAAAATAAAGATCTGAGACGTACATCATCTTTACCTCGTCACATTTCCTCTACCCTCATACCAACATGCTGTTTTATCTCTTGCCCCTCTTGTTACCCGCGGGGGGCTTTTTGAGCTGTAACAGAGGTCCTCCTGTCCCAAACCCCGGAGTCTGTGTGTTGGACACGCCGAAGGTCAGCCCAGCCGATGCATTGATGCCTGGGTTACTGAAGTTAAAGCCTGAGGTGTTAGAAGTTCCAAACCCTGAGAAAGAAAAGAAGGGTAAACGCTGGTTGTAAAACGATATCTCAGTTTTTGCAGCTACACACAAGCATAACTAAACATTCAAGCAGCACGCAACAGCTGTTAACAATTTACAAATGCAAAACTGTTACACAACCTTTGCCCTTTAAAAGTCAAGCCAGCCGTACACTGAGTGATTATGGGACTAAAGGCTATTTGGAATAGTTGGGAAGTGTTAAGTAATGGTTAGTGTTGATGAATAGAGGGAAAATGGAGGAGGGTGCTAAGGAACACACCTGCGCTCAGGCTCCCTCCAGATGGCTTGCTAGAGGAAAACCCGAACGACAAACCTCCTGTTGCCACACCCCCAAACCCAGGGCCGCTACCAAATGCTGCCAAAAGACAGAGGGGGCATTTAGGTGCCGTGACTAAATATACACCAAAGTTAACCTCCCAGTTACAGGGCAGGGGAATGAGGGGCAGGAATGATGAGTTATATATTTATAAACTAGAAAATCATTCATTAAACACAAAGAATATGTCCAATAACACTCAAGTATCAGAAACACTTTGCTGTGTTTTCCACACAGGTGAGAGTCATGTGTTTGGAAAAAATGAAGATTAGAAAATGACACACATTACTGTTTAGAAAGCCTTTCCTTTAAAGACTGCACCGTCTTTAGAAGGTCAGAATAGAGGTATATTACAGGAAGTACCTCCGAGGCTGGATGAGCCCATGCTTGTGCCAATACCCGATGAAAAGGAAGTGCCAAAACTGCCCCCCAGGGGCGCTTGTGGTCCTGGGACAGAGAGAGAGAGCACATGAACTTACTCTCATGCACACTATAGCTCACAAAGTCCCTTTCTCAAATATCAGATGCATACTTAAAGGCTGATTAAAAGAAGGCAGATAAGAAGCAAATGCTCTTGAAGCAGTTTAAACATGGGGCTTGGTGAGAGATGATTCAGCTTTTTTTATAACACATAAGAGCTGCATTAGGCCTGCACAAAGCCATAGCATCATCTTTAAGTAACTTTTCATTTCCACATTGTACGTAGTCCACCAAATATAATGCAATAATAAAAAAAGTTTGATTCTTATATGGCAAATTTTGGCTGTGTTTCATCACCTTAATTTTTTACCAACTAGTATTCTGTTATACACTTACCTTGACACTAACATTTTCCTGTTTTCTCGGTTTTGTGTGGATGCACCAAGTTATTTAGCATCGGACAGAAGTTACTTATTTTTTTTAAATATATTATAGATATCTGATATTTATGAATGGATAAAATGTGCTCCTGTCTCGTTTCCTTTTAGCTGGTTAAAAATTAATTTGCAATTAGTTTTTAAATGTCGAGATGTGACATACGAAGACATCAGCATCTCAAATTTATAGTGTAATCCAATTAATAGAAAAATCTAAAAAAAATCAGTCAAAAAGAAACAAAGACAAGGGCTTTTCTTTAAAAAACTGATTTATTGTCAACTCAAATTACATTAAACATGACAAGCAATTGGACAAACCGATTCCTAGTATTAACACGGTTCAAAACGATTTAAGATTAAAGCCAACTGCGTTAAAATGCATTTCAAACAATGGCTAACCAAATGCTGTATCTAGATCAAAGGCACACCAGTATATATGTATCACAAGCATCATCTGAACATAAAAAAATTAAATTATAAGTTAGATTTTAAAATTGACTAACTATTTGCAAACAAACAAACACTAAGCCCCATATGTGTTTCAAGGAATGAAAATGTCTATTAAGAACCAGACATGTCTATAAACAGACATTCTGTATAATAAGAGCTTTGTACCAACACACAGAAGCCACACGTGTTTTTAAAACATGACATGCAGTAAGATTATACGTTGTATAATAGATCTGTGATTAAAGCAAAACAAGGCTCGTAGGAATAAGAGATTTGCAATGTTCTGTACTGGATGTCTATATATTGGATGACCATGTGGCTGTTTTTAATGCATACAGCTAATTTTCTGAGGTATTACAGCCATCAAAAGATCTTTCCTGAAAGGGGAAGATGTATTTTTTTAATCAGCCATGGCAGTTAAAGATCAATACAAGCATGAAATAGCAGCTTTGAGCCGCCAAAAAGACAGCATGCACTTTTGAATACTGAAGTTTGGCACAATCCTTCACAAAGGACCCTCAAGTCCCCTAAAGCAGCATGTGTACTCAAACTAAAGACCTAAACACTCTAGCCCTTAAAAAAGAATAAGAATTACAAATGTATGTGTACATCTTTATCATTTTCAGTAGCCATTACTGCTATGTAGCCAGTTGTGAACGTACTGGTTCTAAGAGGCAATGCTGTGAATTCACAACTAGCGAGTGTAAGTGTGTATATACTGTGCAACTAAATAAGCCATGCCATCGGTTAAGCGCACTACGCATTTACAATTTATATAATATGCAAAAGCACCCACAACAGCCTAGACATTCTTAGGCACAACGGCACAACCATTCTTTAAAATATTGTAGTAATGTAAAAAAATGATAAACACTGGAAATCACTAAAATGCCAAATCAATGCGAACAGTCAAGTTTATAACTGATAATTGTAAATCACACTTAAAAGCCCTTTTGATGTCAACTCTTATCTATTGCATTACGAATTAAAAATATCCGAACACAATACGTGAGGATTACGAACAAGACGAAAGCACTACACTGCTAATGAAAGTAATACATCTAACACAATTTCCCACACCTCCGACTTGCTGTTTTCGCCAGCTAGTCTCCATGGAAACCACAAATGCAACCATGGTTACAGACGGATAAAGGATGTTACCAAAGCAGGGAAACCTTCAATCAAGACACACAAGTTGTCTTGTATTTTCCGAGATACATCTAATGAAATACAGTAAATGACCTTATGTTTACAGTCTCCAAGTCAGTAGCTTACACACTTCCCACATAAATATATAAACATGTCTATTCATGTATATGCAAACTCCTGATAATGCAAATCCCAAAAGTGAAGACAAAATATATTCGAGAATAAATCGGCCAGCCAGTGTCTTTCAATCACACTCCAAAATTTTCGGATTGTAAGATTAAAAATGCCTAAATATTATAAAACACACAATGTGAAAGAAAAACAAAAAGCTCTGAAACACGTTCTTATGGAAGAAAAATGCTTGTTCTGTCTATTTAGGACTTACACAAATTGATAGCAATTGAGATTAGAAGACTCCATAGTGAAAAGCTTTTTTTGACAAAAACAAGCGATTATGATTTCTAAAAACAAGAAATACGGTTTAGTATCCACTAACTAATAAAATTACTGAAAACCAAATCTTGTAGCATTTGTTCATCCCTAGCAAAAAAATCTTAAATCACCACAACATATCGCTCACAACTATGAAGTGAACCACTCCTTTAACATCCAAGTTTATGATAAAGACTGTACGTTTAGCAGATTATTTGTATTAGAAATGTCAGAAACACAGAATCAATTGTAAAAGCGATTTAGGCCATGTACACAAGCTTTTAGCGGACAACAGTCTATTTTGAAGTGTTTGTAGTGACCGCTACATCAGTGCCACCAGAATATCACAGATCAAACCCTACATTCATCATTAAATCTCGCTAATCCATACACAAGCCAATCAAAATCGTAGCCAAAATCAGAGGCCCCTCCTTTGAAAAACCAACAGACCAATTTAAATTTTCAAGACGGCAAACGCACATCTAATGGAAACCTGGACCTGAAATGTGCCCAAGCCAGTGTCGTGGTTTAAATCTGTGGTCTATCACCATACAGCACCATACGTTTTTTCTCCTTAATGAAGGAAAAAGAAGAAGACCAAGGCGGAAATTGGGCAGGGCACCCAGCATCCAAAATCTCAAAACATTATAGTTGGCACATGTAGAGTGACATGACAGAGATGTTAGAATACCCTGTTACTCCGTATCTCCATAAGAGACAAAGTTTATAAAATGAAAAGAACAAAAACTAAAAACAGACATGGCACTGACTGAATTGACAGTTTATTTGTGAACTCTATCTGCCTTTCTATTCATTCATTTCTTATGCTATCAGTCTAAAGGTCTAGAACTTGAAGGCGGTCAGACCTGGAGCCGGCTGCTGCTGCTGAGTGAGAGTGGCAGCCATGGCAACGGCCGCTGCGTTGGGAACACTGCCGAAGGGGGCCGGGCCTGTGGTGAGTTGATGAGAGCTCTGCCACTTCTTACTGGCTGTGCGTCTCGACTCGAACACGTCGGTGGAGTCGTCGAGGAAGACTCGTCTGTAGCTCAGGTACCGATGCTTTAAGGTCTAAAAGGAACAAAAAGAGGTCAGGACACTAAAGCATACAGGTCATAAATTGCCAGTGTTATTTCATGTCATTTAGAAAAAATCTTTAACAACTTCTACGTAAGTATGTTAAATTCCATTTAGAATGTAAAGATGTTCAGGACCTACCTTAACATTCTCATGTACCCCCTGTAGCTGTGCAGCAAGAGCAACAAACGTCTGGTAGAGTTTCTGCATGGCCAGGGACAAATCTACATGACAAACCACATCACAACAAAACACATCAAGAGCCAAGAAGAACTTTTTTCATTACATGTGTGAGCCAAAGAGAAGCCTTTAATTTGTTTGACAGGAAGTGGAATAAAACCTTGAGGGGTGATGTGCGAGCCGCTGCTCTGGGTGGTCAGATGATTCTCCAGTTCCTCGATCTGCTGACGGTACTGCTGTAACTGCACTTCAAACTGTTCCACTAGAGTACGGAAATAACTGGAGAGAGACAGAGAGAGAGGGCACTTTAATATGACAAGCAAGAAGCTTTGCTTATAAGATGTTTTGTGAATTTGTTAAAGCAGACCTTTAAAGGCAGCATAAAGGAGTAAAAATAGAGATGAGAGAAAAGATAATAGGTCATTTCAAAAACACTTACTCAGACGGGGCTGTATTCTCATGTTGGAGTCCAGGTGGGGTCTTCTGGGTGCGGAACGCGATGTCGGCATTCTTCAATTCCTGTATGAACGAAAATTTGGTTCATAAGATTGTAACGCGTCTTAAAGAACCAAATTCAAAGACTTTTGTCTAACCTGAGAAGTTTCCATCTTTAATTTGTCTGTGGATAATGAATTTCTCTGCAGGCCGCTGGCACAGACAGAGAGAAGCTGTCGGAGGGTATTGATGTCCTCCTGCACTTTGAGAATGGCTTTAGAGGACATCCGGCTGATCTCCTCTTGCACTTGCTTCTGCTCTTTGACAAATTTCCTGTGGAGAGATCGCAGGACAAATATTGAAGCAATGTCATTAATTTAACATCATGCTGTTCCAAACCTGCATGACTTTCTCCTTTAAAAACAAATAAAGGTGATTTTGCAGAATAGTTTAGTTGTGGAATATTTGCCACACAAAGTTTGGGTGAACTTTTATTGTGCTTTTTTGTTATAGTGCCCTTTCATTTTGATTATGTTAAAATAGAGCTGCAAATACATTTTACACAAAAAAAAATAATCAAAGCAACAAAAACACAGATGTGATATGAGATAGAAAAAAACAGCATATTTAATATAAATTGTTTACAGTTTTCTTTAAATAGCAGTTTAAACACACTTACTGAAAATGATCCACATCTTGACATATCGGACCTGGTAGGTTTTCATCTTTAAGAGCTTTACTGTCCCTAAAAAGAACAAAGCCATACACAACAGTATAAAGCAACTTTATTAAGTTATATTGAATTCATTAAATCCTATTTCTACATAAGCTGTGGATCTTACTCCGGTCTGGTGCTTGATGACTTGTCAGTATTTTTGTCAGAAGAAGTGCTAAAGTCAACACCACCCAATCCAAGACTGAGCACAGGAACAGAGCTGGTAGGAACAGAAGAAGAGACCAAACCACCCACACTCAAACCCAGACCAAGAGTAGACTGTCCCAAACCAAGAGAAGACTGTCCCAAACCTGTGTCACAACAATAACATTGTAAACGCATGTAAACAGAAAGAAAACGTATGTTTAAACATGAATCAGAAGCTGACCTGTTGCTGCAGAGTTGGAGAAGAGACCAGAACTAAAGGAAAACCCAGAGGGAGGAGCAGAGGAAGTGGTAGCCGGGCCTCCCAAGTTAAAGGCGAAGCCGGAGTTGCTAGTCTGAGGGGCTGTGGAGGTCAGGACGGATCCCAGAGACAGGCCTGTGCCTGCAGGTGCGGAGGTCGTGGTGTTCAGTGAGAAAGGTCCAGCGGAGGCTGATGGCTTTCCAAAGGCCAGGCTGAACCCAGTGTTGGCAGCAGTTGAGTTTGAAAGACTCCCTGCAAGCAAACAAACACATAAAATGTGAAGCAAAACAGTGTTGCTTTTATCCAAAATAATAGACTTTACAGACACACACAAACAAACTAAAAAAAATCTGTTTACCTAAAGTAAGGCCAGCAGTTGGTGCGGCAGCTCCTGTATAGGGTAAGAAATTTCAATATATATATTATAATATGTTTAATAGTAAATAATTTTGCAACAAAAAGGATTTCATTTTTGGGTGAACTATGCCTTTAAAGGGATAGTTCACCCAAAAATGAAAATTCTGTCATCATTTACTTGCCCTCATGTAATTTAATAGTAATACCATATATTACACTAAATTGTTATCTGTTCATAACCACCTGTACATTAATGTTCACAGTATATAGCCTTCTGTATATATTGTTCATAGTACATACCGACTGTAATATTTTCATAGAACATTCCTTCTGTAACGTATTTTCATAGTACATGCCTATTGTATAGTATTTTTCCTAATATTGTATTCTGTATTTATTCACACTGTATATCCTGCACTTGATAATTGCACTTCTGGTTAGACCTAAACTACATTTCGTTACACTGTACTTGTATATGTGTAATGACAATAAAGTTGAATCTAATCTACTCTATTTTGTTCTGATGAGCACAGAGAAAGATATTTGAAAAAATGTTATTCATTTTTAATTTCGGGTACATCATTGACTTCCATAGTAGGACAAATTAAAAGGTCGTCAAAGGTGCCCCAGTACTGATTTCCTACATCTTTTAAAAGATCTAATTTTGTGTAAAACAGAACTGAAAATAGCTAACATTCTTCCCAAAAAAAAAATCTTTTTTTGACTTTTCCTTGATTTATACAATTTTGAAAAAAAAACCCAGAGTGAGTAAATGATGAAGGAATTTTCATTTTTGGGTGAACTGTCCCTTTCAGAAAGGAAAAATGTTTCATCTACAAAATTAACAAATACATCTGATTATTTATATTCATAACGACGGTCATGTACCCGAGACAGATGAGTTAAAATTCAACCCAGTTGCTGGTTTCTGTGCAAATAAACTGGACCCAAATCCTAGTGTGGAGGTGGTATTGGTGGCGGCCGGTGTGGCGGTCGCTGTGCCAAAACCTCCGGACGCGAATCCACCCGTGCCTGCTGCAGCTGGGGTACTGGAAAATAATATACAATTACATTAAAAATGTAAACAAAAAACTATGTGTCTGTGAATCAGCACAGGGGACCAATAACCCCATAAGAGCATACTGTAATAATAACAAACATTACACATAAAAACGTTTTAAAGCGGTTCACATGGTAAACAGAAGATGGTTAAAGTTAAGCAATTCTCAATTTATTGTTTTTTTTCAGCAGGGACACGAATAGACGTTGAAGTTTGCCACAGCAACACATTTAAAGTAAAACTGAACTTCAAATGTGGCACGATCTGCCGTTTCATCATACCTGGTCGCGGCACCAAATCCAAAACCCCCGCCGGTGTTGGTGGCGGCGGCGCCGAGATTAACGTTCGCTGCACCAAAGTTAAACGACATCCTGGATTCAGTTTATAAAACCTGATGATCTGAAGAACCGAGCGGAGCGGATCCGACCTCGTGGAGGCCCAATACACGCTACCTACGGCAATAGCATATTAACTGAAAAAGCGGAGATTGTTATTTCTAAAAAGTCAATTCGAAAAACAACGTTAACAAAATGTGTCTTGTTTTAAAATGTATAAGTACGTTCTTCGTATCTTATTGCTTATAATGTCTTTCCCCTTGTTTCCGCGCACAATCTCTACTTCTGTTCTCCTGGTTCACAGTTGAATTCAAATAATATTAGTTGCGATCTATTGCCACCTATCGGTTTGGCGAATACATGCAGGCAGATTTCTGTTAGCTGCGTTAGGTGTTGAGCTGATGCGAGCTGCGCAGACTACTCGGCGTATGACATCACAGCAAAGTACCGCGTGAGCGAACTCGCGCAGCTTTTCTGTTGTTGTTGTTTCCGTATTCTGGTTTACTTGCTCTGTTATATATTAATTATATATTGACAAAAGTCAGTCAAGTGAATGTGAAAAAATCATTAAACGAAGAGAGACCGCGCATGTATTAAGAACTTCATGTCCCAGCATGCATCGATGTGTTTTCCACGCAGACACGCCCCAACCAGGAAGTGCAGAGCAGAGCCGCAAAAGCTGTTAGCCGCTAATGATGTTGTTTTGAACGTGGCTTCAATCGGAAACGGATCTATTCTTCATTTATTCATCCGATGTCTGAAAGCATCTGTTTAGGACACTGTCACCCGTTCCTTGTGCCAAAGACGCTAAAATAGCGGCATCATGGAGCACATCCGCACACCAAAGGTAGAAACTGAATGAGAAAATACAAGAATTCTGCAAAATCTGACGTATTGTGACAGGATCAGTCATGACTTAAAAGTCACCGAAACGTTTTTCCTGCAACATGATTATTATTTTTACGTATTTTAACATAATACGTGCTTCTCATTTAGAACGTGATCGCCGTTCTTTATTGTTGTTTATATGAATGTTATCTAGCCCTGTCTGAGTCAGTTGGATATTGGACTGTTTTCAAGCTTGATTCTGTTGCCGGTGATCCGAACATGGTGCTTTATTTTCGCCTTTGAAGCCATATTGATTGGGAAATCGTGTTTGTCTTGGCATCAAAGGGCCTGATTTTACATTTTAATGTTGTCTGATCAGACCATAGAGACGCAATAAAAGGCTACTTCAACAGCCTTGTCCATTATAGTTTATTTGGCCTTGTTTGGTGTGGCCTGTCACTTATAACAATTCATAACACAGGGATTTTAAATCAGGATTAGGCCTTAGTTATATATGGAGATTTAAGTAGTTTTTACAAACATGGCATACACAAAAACATCACTTGTGTGCATTTGAGACAAAACAATGGCACTGGTGTATTTTAAGATATGTCAATGCAAGTTGTTTTCAATTTAGACAGCTCAAACATTTACTGTAGTCTAGGACCATCTTAAACCCTGTATGGGAAACCACATAAAGCATTAGACTAGTCCCAGACTAAAATTCATGTTTGACCTGTCTTAACTGAAAATAGCGTGCCATGACATATCTTAAAATATGTCTGTGCCATTGTTTTGTCTCAGGATGCAAAACAGTAATGTTTTTTTATAAGGCATTTTTATAAAAGATCCCCAAATATCCTAATTTAACTAAGGTATAGTCCCGGCTAAAGCTAAGCCTTGTCTGTGAGACAGGGGCTGGGCCTGAGTGTAATTATGTCAAGGGGTGGGAGCTGGGAAATCTCAGTTAGTCCCCCAGTAACATTTATAAAAGTCTACCTATTGCTCTTTTCTCAACCTCTTCTTTTTGTCAGAATAGTAGATGCATATCAATTACTCTGCTGCGGATGATATTGAAACTATTTTGAATGAATTCAGACTATTGAATTTGTTTTCCAGGAATATCTGAACTGTGGAATTGTGTTTCTATGCCACAGTGGTTCCTGTTGTCTGAATTAACCCCAATAAGCAAGCAATAAATAAATAAAAAAATGTTGCTGTTTGCTTTGTTGTCTGCTGATTGTATTGCAGTTACTGTACGTGTGTTGCAACGTCCAGCTACTGTGAAGCAAAGTCTGAGTGCAAAATACGTTATTTTGAATATGTAAATGTCTCCGACGTCTGTGTTTGGTAAACGGGACAATGTTGTGACACCTACTTCCTTACCAATGAGTATGTTAAGTGTAGAATAAAGCTTTTTAGTTTCAGACCAACAATGATGGTTGGTATATTTATTTTAATAGTGAAGCACAGTGTGCTTGCAACAGCATTTATTTTGCATTATGTACAAATCTCTCATTCTTCCCTTCATGTTGACAAGACGATGTGTTTGACACATTATTGTTTAAACAAAACCCAAGTAAATTGTTTCAGGCCAGTGTTTCTCAACCAGAGGACCTGCGCCTACTAGAGGGACTCGAGACGACTTTACAATATAGTGTTGGACATTTGAAGTACCTTGAAGTAAAAAAAGATTTCGTAAAGATTTTTCCACAATTCAAAGACATAATGCCCTCTTAGTCAGATATAATATATTTTCTCAATGACAAAGTTCTGTTTTGATTTTCAGGTAGAACAGGTGAAGTTGCTGGATCGCTTTAGCAACAAGTCCACCACTGGAACCCTGCATCTGACAGCCACACATCTGATCTTTGCGGAGAGTAACTCTGCCAATGCTCAAGAGATATGGGTAAATGAACATCTCAAAATCCTATTTATAAAATCCTGATCTATATTCAGCGCTTACCAATTGTGATTGGACCTGACAAAATAATATTGCAGACGATATCTGATGTATCACCCAACCCTGAGGAACATTAAGTCACCAGATTTGTTAGCAAGATTAAATTATACTTTGAGAATAGTGTTACTAGTTTCTCAAGTTAGCTGTAGACATTGTTGCTTTGGAAACCTATCGTCATTGCTCACCCTGGAGGCCAAGTGAACACAAGAGTGTAGGGAAGGCCAGGAGAAGACATGAATACCAATGACCCACATAACTGAAGGCATCTTCTGCCACGTTTAAAATCCACTGATCTGTTCCTCTGAGTGAGCAAGTGTGATGTTAATCACGGATGAGGTCAGATGTCACAGGTCTTTTATTCTAATATATTAATTTTAGGACTGCTTGAAAAGGCACGCAGGTCTATTCCTTATAGGCTTAAATAGTCTTAAAGGTCCAGTGTGGAATTTCTTTGAGGATCAATTGACAGAGATGCAATATAATATACACAACTATGTCTTCAGAGGTGCATTAAGACCTTACACAATGAAGTGTTATGTTTTTTATTACCTTAGAATGAGCCTTTTCTATCTACATACACCACAGGTCCACTTTACATGGAATTCGCCATGACGTTTCTACAGTACCGTAAACAGACAAACTGCTCAATGGAGTGTTTAGTAAATATGTCATCTCCTACGGCAAAGAAGCAAAAACGTGACAACATTTTTGTCCTCTGTCAGTTGTTGTAGGGGTTCAAAAGGGAGGGGGAGCGGTGGAGTGAACCTTTGGTTGCATTTTTCAACCTCACCACTAGATGCCACTAAAATCTCCACATTCCTTCTTAAGGATTTCAAGAATTTCTTTTGATAAAATGTCAATTTACAAAATGGATAAGTGAATTTTAGATTTTTACAGGGCCACCCAGATTTTAGTTCTCGTAAAAATCTAGCTCATCCTGTACACAAGCCTACGACCCGATCAAAATAAATTCTGAATTTGTATTTTTACACTCTAATGCAAAATCTCCTTCTACTCACTATGCATTATGCGAACACTTCAGAAATCAATGACAACAGGAGTCACAGTGCCGGTGGAAAATGCAGATACATGCGCATTTTACTGCTCTCCTAAATCTTCCGAAAAGTGCTGTGTAGTTAAGTGAATATGGTAATCATGTGATTATTGAATTCCCTTGATCACTTCCTTGCAAATAACATTCATGTGCACATCTTAAAGGAATAGTTCAACCCAAAATGAATGTCATAATTTCTGTCTCTGTGGAACAAAAAAGATGATTTTTGTGGAATGTTGAAATCAAACTACATTATTCCCTGTTGACTTCCATTGTATGGACACCAAAAACAACTTTTTCTCAAAATATCTTCATTTGTGCTCCACAAAAGATCTATTATGTTAATGTAAACTATAATTCAACTAATTTTATGCCAAGAATGTCACATGTGACCCTGGATGCCAAAACCAGTCTTAAGTAGCACGGTAACATTTTCAGTAAAAGACAAAAATACATTGTATGGGTCAAAATTATCGCTTTTTCTTTTATCTCAAAATCATTAGTATATTAAGTATAGATCATGCTTCATAAAGATATGTAAACATCTCAATTTGAAAAATTGATCCATAAGACTGGTTTTGTTGTCCAGGGTCATGATATGAGCCGATATGAGGTCGCCGTAGCTCATCTGAATGAACAATCTTAACTTGTATGCTTTTAGATTCTGCATCACCACATCGCCTCTGTGGAAAAGCTGGCCCTCACGGCAAGCGGCTGTCCGCTCCTCATTCAATGTCGCAATTTCCGCATCGTCCACTTCATCATTCCCCGAGAACGTGACTGCCATGATATCTACAGCTCTCTGTTTAGACTGCTGAGACCAGGTGGGTAAACTCTTCACTATTTAACACCTACAAGAAAGTTTTCTGAAGAAGTTTTCGGAAAGTCACAGAGGAGGGAGTTAAGCAGGTCTTTGCCATCCTGTGATTGGGTGACATGTTGTGGTCCTATTTAGTTGGCACGAGTTCAGGGACATGTGTGTGTGTCAGTCCTAAACTCCAGATGGCCATTTAAATGCTCTGACTTTCGTCATCACCTTGATCAAGTTTCTGAATAAATATTTTTCAGGGTCGTATGATGATCTGTACGCGTTCTCCTACAACCCAAAGCAGAATGACCAACAGAGAGAGGAGGGGTGGCAGCTTATAGACCTCGGGGCTGAGTTCGAACGAATGGGAGTGCCGTGTGACCAGTGGAAACTGACAGACGTTAACCGGGACTATAAGGTATGATGGGAAGGATAAGGCATTCGTTTTATTTCTCAAATGCAAATATATATTGCTATGTTTTGGTGTGTTTAGGTGTGCGAGACATATCCCAGAGATTTATACGTACCCATTACGGCCAGTACACCCATCATTGTCGGAAGCTCTAAATTCAGAAGCAAAGGCCGCTTTCCTGTCCTCACGTTTTTTTACCAGGAGAAGAAGGTAAGATTCACGAATAACTTGTTTTAAGGAACTCAAATAACATAAACTCAAAAACGTTTTTTGGGCAGGCGGCAGTTTGTCGATGCAGTCAACCTCTCTCTGGCTTCAGCGCTCGCTGTTTGGAAGATGAACACATGCTTCAGGCCATCAGTAAGGCCAATCACAACAATCGATGCATTTATGTGATGGACACGCGGCCTAAGGTAGCCTATCAGTGTTTTTTAAGCCATTTCTCTGTTGACGTTCATGTTTTCTAAACCACATTTGCTTTTTATTGGTAGTTGAACGCACTGGCGAACCGTGCAGCAGGGAAAGGCTATGAGAACGAGGACAACTACTCTAACATCCGCTTCCAGTTTGTTGGCATTGAGAACATCCATGTGATGAGGGGAAGTTTGCAGAAGCTCCTGGAAGGTCTGTGTCACACGTTGGATTCTCATTTGTTAAATCATTGTATATTTTTAACACCTTGGTCACTTTCTGGTTATCTTTCTACCCTCACAGTGGTAGGAACACGATCCCTGTCTATGGCAGATTACATGGCTGGATTGGAAAACAGCGGATGGTTGCGTCACATCAAAGCCATCATGGATGCAGCCATATTCCTCGCCAAGGTGAAACTCGGTTTTGGTTTGGTATTAATGCTTATTTCAACAGGTATCATCTTATAAATGTGTTTTTATACTGGCACAGGCTGTAACTGTAGAGGGCGCCAGTGTTCTAGTGCACTGCTCAGACGGATGGGACCGTACGGCTCAGGTCTGCGCAATGGGCTCTCTTTTGATGGATCCTTACTATCGCACTATTAAAGGCTTTATGGTAAGAGACTCAATTGAACAAATTTTGGTTGTAAAGTGCAAGAAAGTTTGACTGACGGCTGTATTAGTGAGCTGACATTATCATTTGTCTCTTAATGTCTTTTCTCTAATGTTATTTTTAGGTACTTATTGAGAAAGACTGGATCTCTTTCGGACACAAGTTTGCAGACAGGTTGGGATTTTATCACAGATGTTCTCTGTTAGGTTCATGATCCTGTGTTTTGAAGGCTGTTAATGTTGAATGCTTCCCTGCAGGTGCGATCAGTTGAATGGTGACTCTAAAGAGGTCTCGCCCATCTTTACCCAGTTTCTGGAGTGTGTGTGGCATCTGACTGAACAGTTTCCTCAGGCCTTCGAGTTTAGCGAGTGGTTCCTCATTCAGATCCACGAGCATGTGCACTCGTGCCAGTTCGGTAACTTTCTCAGAAACAGTCAGCGGCAGAGAGAGGACCTGCAGTGAGTATAGGAAGAACGAACAGCAATTATTTCTCTATTTTATATGTTTTCTTCACTGCTTATTAAAAATCATCTCCAAGAAGACGTAATGTTTTTGTGCCTGATTACAGGGTGACGGAAAGAACATATTCTCTATGGGCTCACCTGCTTAGCGAGAAGCAGAACTACCTGAACCCCATATACAGCTCAAGGTTTGCCGAATCCCACCCGGTTTTGGTTCCTTCCACCCAAGCCTACCACTTCAAGTACAGATGCCCAACCATCTCTCATTACAATACATGATTTCTTCAGATCGCGAGGTTCTAATACAGTGATTTGTGTTGCAGGTTTTGGAGAAACATGTACCACCAGTATGACCGGTCCATGCACCCTCGACAGTCCATTCTCAAACACATCCTCACCTTGAAAGAAAGCAACCGAGATCTGGAGGGGACAGTGCAAGCCTTGAAGGCTGTAAGTTTACCTCAGGAATATGTTAACTTCTGGGTTACTGGATAAACATTAAACCTTGGGTCCTAAACACTAACTTCTTCCATTAGTCATGGATGTTTTGTGTTCGAGAAACCAGTCAAGTCTTCCCTCAGGACTCAAAAGACCTTGGTCAGAGTTGATACGATATTTAATTTGAATCTTTCAGCGAAGAGTGTTCTTGTATAAGAATATAAAGTATTCTCGCTCCACCATTTTTTTCCTCGTCCATCTGAAACGATCATCCTCTCCTGGTTTTTGTTTGTTTTCACAGAAGCTCCAGAAGTTGGGGGTGAGCACCTCTCCACTAAAGCCCCAAACGCCTCCAAGAGAGCGCAGTCTCCCTCCCCGACCTCAGTCTCTCATTTTGGGAGCGCCTGTTCTCAGTAGGAAAGAGGTGCAGCGGGAGGAAGACGAGGAGGTGTTTGGAGTGGAGGCCAGGGAGGATGTTCCCATCAGTACTGGCGGGGAACGGACTGTAGAGGGCAGCAGTGCCACAGAGAATGGCTACATGGAGCTGCCAGGATCATTTGGTTCTAAGAGTGAGCCGGCAGTGGTCACCTTGGAGTTCGGAGTTGCCAGGATGACCTGCTAAGGACAAAACTTTGGAAAACAAGGAATCTTGGAGGAATGGAAAAAATGAAGATGGAGGAATGGAAAAAATGAAGATTTGTATATTCAGTTAAAGAAAGTTGAAGTTAGTTGCGTGCGTTTGCAAGATTACTCTTTGATGGGACTGCACTTCCGTGAGCTTTACATGTACTATATCTAAAGAGGAAAATAAATCGAGAGATGGATCCGTTCATGTAAATTCATTGTTATATCTGTCTATGGAAATGTTATATATGTCATCTAAATTTAAATTAGCTTCTTTTTTGTTGTTTTTCTTTGCAATTTTTTTTAAAGATGTTAATAGAACTAAAAAGAACAATTAAACCAAGAGGAAAAACCACTTGTCTAACTGGGTCTTTGTGACATTTACAGGGCTATTTTATACAAACTTTCTCACTTACTGTTATATGGGGAGTGTCAGGGTGGGCTATATGAAGATGGATGATCTTCAAAATGAAGGATGACTGTGGCGCTTGCCGACACAAATGTGCTCCATGTGCGGTCTCATCGATTAGAAGGGTTAGTTAGGAACTCAAGAGGTTAAGGTGATGTCATACAGCAGGTCAGGGGTCATATTTCCTTGTAGGTGATTATATGAGCTGACAATAAATCATTAAGGCTTCAATCTGAAAGACAATCTACAGCAATTTGTCAATGTCACATACAAAATGACCAACTGTACGTATAGAACAAAGGGCCCCTTAATTTAATTATGGGTTTTATAATAATGATTTTATTTTTGTCTTGTGTCAATTTGCTATTTGTCTAGGGGGGCTCTGTTTTGCATTTAAATAGGTTTGGCAGAGACCGACTAGACAAATGACCTCAAGCAAAATCATGGCTCCAATGTGCTCTCACTATAGACCACATTTCATGATGTAAACACTGGTCCAGAGGCACTTCCGTTTTTTCTTTAATCCCACATATTTAAATCTTGAACATTTTCATTTTGTTTTAAATGTTCTGTTGGTTATATTTTGTTCAAACAGTTTTGTGCAGTGTTAAAAAACTGAAACCGGGAGTGCTTATGGACCAGCGTTGTTTACATCTTCCGAAGTGGTCTGCACAAAATGTATTTCATCAATGATGGGAAACTACTATTGAGTGTTACAGAGGAATACCCGTAGAGGGACATATACCATGTCAGAGGTGGCTTATAACCATAGACCCCTTTGTTGTGAAATGTTCTAGGCATCTAGGTTAATCAAATACTTAAACATTTAGGTTTATAAAGTAGAAAGTGAATCAGATACTCCTCTGGGGGAAATGTTTAAGATTAAAGTGTGTACTTAAAGGGATAATTACCCAATAATGAAAATTCTGTCGTCATGTCTTTTTTATACAAAACACAAAAGAAGATATTTGGTGGTCCGTCAGAGGTAGTTCTTTCTTTGGAAAAACTAGCAATGTTTTTCACAGCTCCTGTCTCTTATCAGGCTGACAGATTTAAATATTCACCCATCAGCCCTGTGTTTGTACGGATGTCTTAAAGAGTAATTATCGGGTCGTAGACCCCTGAGACCAGTACTACTGCCTGGAAGAGGATCACCAGAAGAAATGGGAATTAACACTAATCCCTGTGAATATGGCCCAGGGCGACTGCCTGCTGTACTATATGAAAATCTACTAACAGTGTGGAGTGTGAAAAGGATTTAAGGGTGAAATGTGTCTATTCTCTGGTCTTCTGTCTCAGATCTAAGTGATAATCTGCTGAATTTGAGTAATACTTACAATACGCAATTTAACACACCAAGTAACAAAGGCTGAATGTGTTTTTATGTGTGTGGATGTTTTTTTGCTATGTATCATAACTTAATACGGAAAACTGGAGATTATCCCCCTCAAATGATGATTATAACACAGTGAGTAAGATCATTTACATAAATTTAGCTTTGCATAAATTTACCAGAATAATTACAGTTTCCGCCTAGATGCTACTGTTACCAGCTGATTCTTTTACAGTTTAAGTATATTTTTAGATCCATAATTTTTACGGTTTGAGAGTTAACCATCATTTTGGACCTGACAATAATGATTGTTTTCTTATCTATAAAGTGTAGTTGTAATTCAAACAACGTTTTTTTTTTATCTCATCCTACTCGGTACTGAATGATGGTTTTAAAGCTGTGGCCTCTGTAAGCCCGGGCTGTTTTTACAGTGTCACGTGCAAGAAAACATATCCACAGTCTGAATTAATACAACACAAAGCTTCTGATTACAAGAATACAAAATTGCTGGGGAGTAAATATGTCTATACACACACACAGACACACACAAGATATTAAAATGTCACAGCTATTCCATGATTTATGGAGACTAATAGATTTGACTGAAACCCCATATTAATTTATTATTACATTACAGTAGTTGCAATAACTATAATAGGCTAACTATGTTTTGGAATAAACTATGTTACACTGAATAAATTTTATTGGATAAATTGAGTAATGCTTCCGAGACCCTAAACACATAAACCCAGCCCCGTTTATCTTTCTGATAATGTATGACAAGACATCAACCGTCCTGTGTATTTAGTTGCATACGTTATTGAACAGTTTGAGAGCTCTCTTTGTACACTATTTTGGTGACCGCATTATGCCTCGGTTCATGAGAATATTTGTCTTCTATTGGTGTCTCTGATGTAGTCTGCCATTGACAAACACCACGATAAGAGCGTCACGAGATCTGAAGAGTTTGCACGCACCTGTTCTCTTTCAGTTTGAAGATAATGGGGAGAAAGCAGCATTGTACAACCATAGACAACACGCCCTTATTCACAAACAGAACAGCCCTATCCTATTCTAAGTGTCCCAGTTTGCTTCTCAGGAGAGTTCTGCCCTTGGCAGCAACAGGAATGTCACACCAGGGGAAAATGATGTGAGCACTGTGTTTATCCACCGAGGTGGAGCCTAAAAAACACAACTGCAGACTCGCAATTGAGTTTACAGTGAAGACCTTTATTAAGTTTTCTCTGTTTTCTTCTCTTTCTGTTTCTTCCTGTCGCTCTCTTACTTTCCTCATATGGTTCTGCTTAATTGTGCTTCCCGTACCCTCAAGCAAAGAAACAACCCCATGGCCCAGATAGTGGGAAAACATTGTGCAGACCCAAAATGACCCGGAGAAACATTAGGCGGCGTGACACATTCCACCCCGTGTGCCCCAGAGGATGCTGACAGTAGTGGCAGACACAAGTGAGGAGTTTTGGAACAGCACAGCAGACCTGAAACCAAAGATGATTCAGAGACCAGGAAGACTCGACCTTGTTGAAATGGTTGCAATAGTAGCTTACCTTCACACGCACACACGTGCACACATTGTATGCTCAGGGCGAAGCCCCCCGCTCAATGTGTAAATGCTTCATGTCATTGAGGTGGAAGAGGAGGCCGGTATGTCTAAATCGAAATGAGGAGCCAGATGGGCAAATCTGCAGTACAGAGATTTCTTCTGGCTGTTTTTATCGGTTCTTGTTAACAATAAGTGTGCCCATCGTAGAAAGAATGTTCCCTTAACGTTACTTTTTGGTTTACGTGTGAGTTTGTACACAAAACAAAACAAAACATTAGCTTATATTTCTGTTAAGAAAACGTTTCAGGATAATCAAAGATAAACTTATAAAAAACATTGTGGGAACAAAAACGAATGTTTTGGGACCGTTTTGGGAAAGAAAACGTGTTACCAGGGTGAAAGACGTGCAGAAAAACTGTAGATACCATTCAACCATCGCCAATTTGCATTATGGCGTTCTCATTGTTTACAGTGATGAAAATTATAACATTTTAATTTTAGGGTAGAAATTACCTTTCCAGGTCATACTACAGTGAATCTATATAATGTTTGTACCTACTTAGTTGTCAAATATACTAATATCTGCAAATATTTGCTCTTTGGGAGTTCAATTTGAAAGGATTTGAATATATTTGCATATAAATATTTATTCTGTTGGAACTCAAACAGTCATTGGAATTTATCGCTCGAAATGGCGTTTGTACTCCTGTCCATGTCTACCACATAAAAGTGTTTTGTCATTCAAAGCACACAAGGTTTTTCACCAAATGTTAAAGTGTATGCTAACCACTATAAAAAGAAAAGGCTTTCAGTTGTTCAGCTGCAATTTCACACAATTGGAGTGTAGTTAAACTAATAGCTTTTTTTTCAGTTGAGGAGTGTGGTAACAGGAGTCCCCCTGAGCCCATATGCTGTAGGCAGATGGACTGCGAGTTTTTGAGGGGTACGTTGAACACGATCAAGCACTCCAGACGGCCCAGAACAGGTGAGGACCACCAGCGTGAGTTTATCTAATCTCATTTAAATTTCATCAGTCATTTTTGAAGCATTTCAGGGTAAAATGTTTAGCTAAATCCGCATTATGTCTTCATACTTGTAATTTCTCCTATCAGCAGCTTTTGCCTAAATCCTAAGTCTGAACATTACAGCAATGATTCAAGTCCGTGTTTTCGTCTTATCTGAAGGGGATTTTCATTGGCTTATTTTCATTTTCACTTTGTGTTTTGGGGCTGTTTTATCCCTAATGCATTTCTGTACAAATCAAAAATGCCATTGCAGCATTGGTGATCTATTACAGAGCAAAAGATAAGCGAACGACGCAAAAACTTCCAGACATAGCCTCTTTATCTGTTACACACACACATAGACATAGACACGATGGCGATGACAATGACACGGCGCAATACACCTATTCTTTGAAGCCCGCACATAGATGCATATCACATTCCTATTCACTCCGGAAAGAGAGAATAATTGAGGTAGAAACAACAGAGGGATATGTGATGTTTGCAGCGTGGGGGATGAGGGTGTGTATGTGTGTGTGGAGGGGGCGAGCTGAGAGGGCGGAGAGAAAAGCATTGGCTTGCCTCCAGCACTGACGAAAGCTGCTTAACCCTCCTAGTTACCATAGAGACTGTCAGTGAGAGAGTGAGAGCGAGAGAACACCAACAAGCGAAGGCAGCAACAGAAGTAGAGAGCAAGAAGCGGCTACAGACAGGGTAAAATAAAGGGGCAAGAACCGAGAAAGAACAACAAAGCTTTAGAGGGGCACTAGCAGACGTAGCTACAGACATGGATGTACAAACCGAATGCAGTGAACCTCCTCTGTGTGAGCCCCAGCCACCGGGAAAGCTCAACAAAGCTGCGTTCAAGCTGTTCGGCAAGCGTAAGTCCGGCAGCAGCATGCCGAGCATCTTCTCAGTCAGGAACAAAGGAGAGGGGACCGGTAAAGCCGCTGGGAAGCCGCTGGAACTTGTTAGAAGCAAAACCCATGATGGCTTAATTACGGACACTCCTTCGGAGCTTGACGGCCACAGGAAAGAGGAATCTGCCAGCAGTGACCAGCTCCATGCCGGAACACCAGATGGTGCGTCCATCGCCCCCCTCCGCAGCTCCATCACCAAGTCTTTCAGCTTCTTCTCTCTACTGCGGCGTAGCAGCAGCCGTGCCGGAGATGGGACTGCCACGGTAGGACGGCGTGGACGTGGGCTAAAGGGACTGTTCAGCAGCATGCGTTGGCGCCGGAAGCCGCAGGCTCAAGATTTCTCAGGTGAGGTGCAGGAGGTGGCCAAGGAGGTAAAGGAGGAAGAGCCAATACTTTCGTGCTCCGATGACACGAAAACAGAGAAGGACATGACTCTCACTCTCGAGCCCCTACCGCAAGTGTTTGAGGAAAGTAGTGTCCCAGGGGATTCCGGGAAATGGCTGAGAACGTCTGTGGAGGAATTACAGGGCACTAATGAAGTGGACTGTGGCAAGTGTAGTCCTTCTCTTTCAGAACAACTTCCAGAGGAGTCTCCGGCTCCTTCTCCACTACGAGTCCAGGCAGGGGTGCTCCAGCATGACAAACACAACGATTCAACGCACCTGTCATCTATTCCAACCTGCGCTTTGACTCCTCCAATGGAACACAGTACTGCTGACCCACCGTCAGAACAATCTGTCGATCGCTTATGCTCCATGTTCACTGATGTCACTTCTCTGAAAAGTTTTGATTCTTTAACGGGCTGTGGTGACATCATCGCTGATGCAGAAGAGGATTCTGGGAATGGGGTAAGTGCCACAAGCAGTGGAACAGGTAGCAGCAGTGGGGGCTTTGTGGGTCATAGGATTAGTGGAGGTGGGACAAACTCTGAAAGGTGCTCCCCCGCCAAGCCTCCACTCCCTCCTCAGGTCAGTAGCATCACACCCATACAAGTTTCTTGCTACATGCCAGCCCACCAAAGAGCACGTGCACCCCCTAAAAAGCCACAGGGCAGTGGGGTTGTTGCCTACATGGGTGGAGGAGAAGAGATGGCTAGTCCTGAGGGTGTCGACGACGCAGACATGCAGGGGCTATGGCACATGTTGCCCAAGAAAGGTGAAGACTCCCCAGCCCCACGTCGTGCAGAGCCGGTACTGCATCATGCGCCAGGGCGGCTGGAGAAGAGGCAGCCACCAGTGAAGGCGCTTGGCCTCAGTAAGATCCCTGTGAGTGGTTGTATTAAGATAGGAAAACCATTGCCCACACGTCCTTCTCCTCCACCTGTCGAAAAAGAACTCCAGGATGTGCCACCCAGTGATGAAGGCTACTGGGACTCTTTAACACCTGGACCGGAAGATGAGGATAGCAGCTTCCTTCGTCAGGACGGCCTTATGAGGGACAGCTGCTCTGGAGATGCACTCTATGACCTCTACGATCCTGACAGCCCCAGTGCCGCCGGGTCTGATGATGATGCAACCGACTCACCGACAAAATCCACAGGGGATCTAAAGATGAACTTGGCCTCCCAGAAATGCTCACCTTCCCCTACTTCCTCCTTCCGTTCCATGAAAGGCAGCACAAGCCTACCTCGAGATTCCAAGATCCCCATTAGCGTGAGACAACCTCCACCTTCCCACTCTTCAAGCCAAGGAGCGCTGTCTTCCACTTCAAACACCCCCTCGAAAAAGACTGATGCCCCACCACGCACTCGAATCCCCGTCTCTAAGGTTCCTGTCCGTCGCTCTGGCAACAAGAACACCACCAGCACACAAAGCAGGAAGTAAACCGCTCGGAGAGCCATCAGATGTTTCTGACAAACAAATCTTTCACCTAGAGCTTTAGGCCAAAACAAATGTTTTTGATATGAAACAATCGACATTCACTTTGATTTCACACAGTTAGCGAGGACTACGTTTTTACTGACAATGACTTTCTTTCAAACTATTTTTTGAGATGTGTCACGTGTTACACAAACTGTTAACTGACAACTTTGTAGAATGCCCTATGCTATGTAACACATGACATTCTTAGTAATCCAAGTTTGATTTTTTTTACATTGCTTACCTGCCTTTGAAAAATGGGCTTAATATGGTAAGAATGCTGATCCTAAGAATGTTTAACATTTCTAAAAAGCTTACTTGGAGAAGTTCCTTACAAGGTTCCCTTCCATTCAAATAAGCAACTGTGGGAATTTCTTGCTCATTCGTCCCATAAGCCCTTAGCACTGTGTAAAATGCAGCTGCAATCTTCATCTCTCCAAGGTTTTACAACGTACAAGGAATTTGGAGAACTGCGCAAGATGAAGCCAAACCGAGCACTTCTGACACATCTAAACAAAAGCTGCATGGACTTGCACACTCAAACTGGATCAGGGAACACAGCCTTTTGTTTAAGACACTTTTTTTGTATCATAATCATACAACGTGACTTCCTATTGGTATGAGGACGTTTCTTTTTACTGAACCTTCACATTTCTTACTCTTTTTATATAGTATAAGGACTTCCCTGTGACCTCACTGTGGATATGTGTGCACTGCTTGTTTTCTCTTTTGGTAAGTACAATTTATAGAAAAAAATGGATAATGAGAATCCCAGTTATTTGTGCTACTCTAAAAACTGGACATACATGAGCTGGATTGTGTTTTCGAATGTAGCATGACATCACGCACAGGTCTGTTTTATTGCCTGCTCACCGCTCTATAAATAAAGGAGATCGGAAGAAGCCCACATATATCATGCGTTAACTGTCTTCCACTATTTGGCTCAGATTTGGACTGGACTTCCACATAGATACTGTTTTTGGGGAAGTGGGGTCTAACTTGTCAGTAACATATTTTCTACTCTGTTTTTATAAAAAACGTATCTATTTTATTTCTTAGTTGTCATTTTCTCTTCAAGAAGTAATATGAATTGCTCCCTTTCTTTGAATTGTTCTTTATTTAATGAATAAAATCACACTCTCTGTGTCCAGCAAGTGGACGTCTATCCTAGTATGTTTGCATCATTTTACACACTCACACACACACCGAGTGGGCCATGTGGGGCGGCTTTGGTGGGCTCAGATGTTAGCTGTTTTAATTGCATGGATGCAAAGAGCGTCAGGATTGCCTTTTTGCAGCCATTCGCAGTCAGCCGGACTAGGATTTAATCCTCCCATGAGGAAGTCGAACAGCGTGAGGCTGCATCTGAATCCCTGTGACAAAGGGAGGTGTTTACTTTGGAGGAGAATCATGGGCTTCCATTGTCATACATCTGTTTCTGATGTTGGTGTAAAAGAGTGTGTGGAGGGAATAAAGATTAGAGCTGTGCACGATTTAATGCTTGTTCATCAACGACATGTGGATGGAGACGTGTGTGTGCATGCGTGTGTGCCTCTGTAAGGGGGATTTGGTGCAGTCCCACAGTAATGGTGCAGTGAACAACATTTACTCCTGAACAGCTCTCGCTGCAGTGTGACTTCTTATGTAACACCATAACCCTCGGATATCATCCCCAAACAGGAGAAAACTGGTTGTGTGTTTGGGTGTGCTTGTGCAGATTTATAATGTGTAATGCGTAACTGTGTTGTAATTGGGTCATCTGGCATTAGCCTGTTAAATGTGTTTATCTGTGTGAAGGGCACTAGAAAAATTCACATCACTGCTGTATGCATAAGGAGACCTAAGTATGAGTGTGTGTATGTGTGACTAATGGTTGGGTGACCTAGTTTTTAAAGACCCGATTCTGTGAATGAGAGAGAGAGGAAATGATCGAAGTGAGAGGTAAACAAAATCTGTCTGTCCATCTATGTTAGATAGTTAGCATGTGGTTGATAGAAGGGGGATGTTTAACCCGCTGAGCCCTGAGCTCATATTCTCATTAGCCTCTCATCACACCTGGGAGCAGGATGGTAAACTCTAGGGTCCTAGCTGTGGATCGACTCCCGCAGGGGCTCATAAGGCCTGTTTAATAAGCTCAGAATCTAGTCCAACACCAGCACAGGAGACAGAATCATTAGTGTGGCAACTCACTAAACATGTTTTCTGACGGGAGACTGGCTGACAGGAGAAAGATGCAATAACCCGGTCAATATGTGATAGAAAGACAATTTTTGTACAAGCGCATACTGTGAAACAGTTTATTAAACACTCATTAAATGTTTTCCTGTGGTTCAGTGGTAATGCCAATGTCATAGGTTCGACCCCAGGGGAGTGCACATAGCTAGAATCAAATGTATAATACAATGCACTGCCAAATGCATAAATGTTAAATGTAAGCAGGGGCGGACTGGCCATCTGGCGTTCTAGGCTTTTTCCCGGTGGGCCGATATCGTTTGGGGCCATAACGGATGCTTTGGCTGCTCAAACCGACATGTAATAAATGCGAATGCACGCAACGCGAATGTAAAAGGTTCAATTCAATTTATTTATATCGTGCCCTTCTCAATGTGCATTGTTCCAAAGCAGCTTTACAGGAGTAGATCAGAAAAACACAGAAAGGTAATAAACAGCCAGTGCATAGTGTTTATAGAACAAGTAAGATCATTCTTATAGATAATATCTAATAAATAAATAGACTCTTTTGACGAGCTAGGCGGGACGAGAGCCATGAGGGAACAACGCAAGGCCGATGACACGAGTGATAACGAGTGTCAGTTGCCAGTTGCACTAGTCTCGCATCTCTCACGGAGGAGATCGGAAGCATAAAAGGACGAACGACAGGAGTGTGCGACTAGAGAGTACAAGGCCTGGATTTTATCTTATGGTTTTTATTATGTTTGTGTGGCCGGCAGTCGACAGTGAGGGAGCTGCCAGCATTTGACTTTCATTTTGGGGTTTGTTTATTTTATTAAAAGTTGTTAAATGTTCGCCGTTTCCCACCTCCTTCCTTCCTTCCTTGAAACTTTGTTACAACACGTATGCAGGCCTATCCATGCGCACACCCATCCCCCCGTCAACAGAGATGGTGGAGGGCCGATGTGGGCCAAAAAATGCCAGGGCCGATTTTTCTTCCCAGTCCAGCCCTGAATGTAAGTTTTCTTTATTCGTTTCCTAGAATTCTGCAGTCGCGTGTGGTTGCTGTGCTGCTGTCTTGTGTTTATACATTGTCTGTCTCTGAATTATTTAACTTTTAGGATATACGCTCGTTCTTATACAACAGCCTACAAATGTAGATCACAAAGGCGGCGTTTATCACTTCATACTGCTGTTTGACATTTGGGGGTTAGTTGAGACAATCCTCTACTCAGTCATGAAATAGAGGGCTCTTTCTCTCGCTCTCTGTCACTTGTTTGTATAAATGCACTCTTGTGTATATTCTCTCTGTTTTCTGTAATCAAATTCAATAATTCCAACAAGCTAGCCTCTCCTGAATAGACCCCACTTATCACACTGCGTCCAGTTTCTGTTTGTGTGCATCCCTGTCCCTTTTTACCTCACTCACAAAATACACAGGATGCAAAATACAACACTTTCAAGATAAGAGACAAATCTCTTCAGGTGAGAGCGGAGCAAGAAATTATAGATTATATTAATAAATAAAATAATTGTTTTTTACCATATTGTTTTAATTGTCTTGTTTGGTCGGACAAAGTCACAACCCAAACTCAATCTCTTGGTTGACAATCTGAGCAATCTATTGATAGTACAAGAGAATGTTGCTTACTGGAAATTCAATGAAAGAATGGGTTTCTTAGTTGTCTCTTAAGCTTGGAATCAAGAATGCATTAAAACATCATCACAATTACACATTCAGCTTTAAAAGTCCACCGGTGGTTTCACTTGCTCCGTTCTGTTTTGTTCCTTACAAACACTTTTCCTTCATCTCTAGGGGATACTAAAAGCCGTCACTTAAAACTTCCAAGTGTTCGCCTGCTATCCAAGACTGAACTTTTGTCTCGTACTTTAAGTGCATGGATGAAATGCGCTCCCTGTTTTCCTGTTCAACTGCTTTTAGTTGACGGATAACCTGATACAGAAAAAGCACAGACCTTTAATAGCTCTTAGGTTCTCTGCTTCCTCTCTTTCCGTTCAATTTCCGTTCATCATCCAGAGGAAATTCCAATAGAAGAAGAGAAGAAATTTGGAATAACAACCAGTATTGTATGATTGGAAGTTTATGTGCGTGTTAATGCGTGCGTATAATATTATAGGGGTTTGGTCATTCAAAATCTGCCCCTTTGTTTTCACACGCTTGCCCTGGTACACAAATCTCCATGGCAACTTCAGTAGGTCATCCAATGAGAGGTGGAGGTTGGGCTGGGGAGTGGGGTACGTGTGACACCGATTGGAGTGAGAATGGTGCAGTGTGAGTTTGTGCAAATACAGGGAGTCTCAAATCACATTTTCTACACTTGCACATGATTTGCTGCAGGCATGTGAGAATAACACACCCTCTAGTTTCCTTTTCATGACGTTCATGAGGCAAAATAGTATGATGTTTGATGGCCTTCATATTCTTACAGTTTATAAGAACTCCAAAATTCTTGCCCCAAAGGATGATGTCATTTCCTATTCTTGGAGCTGTTGTGTCTTCACGAGTTTGTTTCATTCTGCTATTCCGTCAACATCAATAATAAATTCACATGACAAACTTCACATGTATAATTCATTCCAGCTGAGTGGTGGATATAAGGTCTTCCATTTCTGAAACAGGACGAACAAAGTAGCTAACATTGTTCAGTGAGTTTGCATTTTGTCTTAAAGGTACAGCTCACTTAAAAATACAAAATTTCACGTATCGTCATATTTAATCCTGGAAAACAGTAGAAGAATTTTCAGACATCGCTTCTTTCACACTTTGAAATAACTCAAAATATACAGTCAGTTTTTCTGAATTTACTGTGTGTTTAGGCAAAATTATCATTTTTGTTTCAACTACTAACAATGGCCTTTTTATTATTATTTTTTGCAGAAAATGAAAACGAAACAGGTCCAAATAACAGAAAAGATGCTCTGCAGACCTCAAATACTGCAAAAAATACAAGTTCATGTCCACTTTTAAGCAATACAACAGTAACATTTGTATATGAATTTATGAAATATTCAACAATATATTTTTTTGTGATAACCTTATTATTTTTATCACAGTTTTCATTTCAGTCTTTCACATTGCTGTCGGGTGCCTCCGTCACTTCTAATGTTCTGAATTTTGTTCAAATTAATTGGACAATAATCAATTCCTGCAATAATAATAAAGTGCAATTTTAAACATATCCTGCAGATGATACACTATCTATTTTTATACAACTTTTTCTGTAAATTATATTTCATTCTGCAACATAGCTTTCCTACAATAGTCTATTCTTATTTTTTACTTGTACATATTTACATACACACATACTTACTCTCTATAGCTTTACTCTTATGTTTATTGTATTGTATTTCTTAATTTTTTATACCCATAGGCCCTTATTTAAATCATCTGTGTACTGTATTCTATTGCTTGATGGTCTCTGTGTGTTGTTGCTGATTCTGTGTACTGGATGATCCTGTCACCAAAACAAATCCTTGTATGTGCAAACATATCTTGGCAATAAAGCTCTTTCTGATTCTGATTCGGAATGGCCACAATACATCTAGAAATGCTGATTCAATAAAGAGTGTGGAATAGTCTTTTCTTGTTTTCCGTAGCAGCATATCTAACAGATCTGAACTGTTGAACTTTTTTTAGGGTTGCCAGAGTATTCATTGTATGCATAAAGTGTTTGTATTCAAAAGAAGGCTTGAAACACAATACAATATGATGACTGATTTTCCATTTTTGGGTGAACTATTGCCTAAAACCTAGCCATGTTTGTTGATCTGTGTCTTGTAAACTACATGTCACATATACGGTCTATCCCATAATACACCGCAGCAACTCAACCACGGGCTAAATTCAAGCGTGAATTTGAGTGAAAAAAGCCTCCAGAGGAAGTTTAAATTTTAAAATCCAATTGATCAATATGCCTAACTTAGCCTGATGTGCCTTGTCAACTTAACAAGGTTACATCTCGCTCTGAAGAGACGCAGAGGAAATATTGAAGAGAAAGGCCAAACAATATATCTAACTTTATATCTGACACAGATCTGTTTTTGGACTACAGTGCAAAAAGTAAATTCACACATTTTTCCAGTGAAATAACACTAAATTCTCAGGTTTGGATCACAAGAAGATATTTTGAAGAATGTTGGTGACCAAACGTTATTGACCACCATTATTTAGAACTAAACCAGTTCTATATTATATATAATCTTTTGTGTTCTTCAATACTACTTAAAACTGTTAAGTATACTTTAATGAAACCGTTGTTAACTTTTAAAATAAACTAGTTTACAGTATGTTTTTCTGGGAAGTACAAATAAAGTAGACTAAAAGTATAGTTATTTTATACAAATAGAACATTTGAATTTACTTTTTGTAAGTTTTAACAAGGTTGCATTGCAATGTCAAATATGAACAATATTTATATTTCAAATTTCTTGTTAATGTGATGACGAATACCCCAACATGTTTGCCCATACGGGTCAGTGTAAGAGCATTATTGTTTACATCAGCATCTGATATGGAGCAGGTTAAAAAGTCATGTGAAAAAAACAGATTTGAGCAGAAAAGCTGTGTACTTTGTCCTGAATGTGTTTATGTTTGAGGGGTACACCTCAGCCCTGTCTCTGTCTCCACACAAAAGAGCCCCTCAGCAGACACCAATCAAACCACAACAGGACAGGAAAGGCTTATCTGACACACCAGCTGGGCCGCCCCCACCATACCCCCATGTGCAGACCACCATGAACACAAAAAAGGGTGAAGCTATATGACCCCCCCACCACTAAGCGTACACGATGTGCCCCCTACCCCATTGAGTGAACCAATCAAAACGGCTGCCACAGACACAAAGGCTTGAGGTCAAGTTCACTTGATGAACTGCCTGAAGTCAGTTTAGACACAAGCAACCAAACAGTAACAGCAGCTGGGATGCCTGACATTGAGTCATTGTCCAGTGCGTCCCTTACCTATCATTTCTTCAGCTCAATCTCCAATTCTCCTATTAACTAAAATATCCAGGATTAAATATTCATGCTTTGTGTGGAGGGGTAAGCTGAGAGTTAATAATGATGTCACTTGAGACCTATCAATGTACACCCTGAAACTGTATGATCTTGATTCAGGAAATGTGTGTGAAAATAATTATTTTTTACATTTTTGTCTAGCGGCACCAGTGACATAAATCCCACCTTAAGCGCACATTTGTAACACGCACAATAAAAAAACAGATGTGTTGTAAAGCGCAGGTAGCTATAAGCAGTTTTTATTTAACAAACTTGCTAACTTTTTCTATAGCTTGTAGATAAACAGAAATAAACTCAACTGAATTGAAAAGCGGAAAGTAGACATTTTAAGGACGCACACTAGTTACTGAATCATGCAGTATGCACAAACAGCAACGCATCCATGAAATAAACATCGAAACCTTCACCGAAAGCTTAATGGGAATTGCGTTGCTTTAAATGTAAACCACTGTCATTTGTATTTTATTTACTTTTCAAACTTTTGCGTCACATGAGTACATAACCTACAGTAGCTATATGGCAGCGTCCCAAATCGCATACTGTGATAGTACGTACTGAATTTGAATAAGTACTAATTGAAATAGTACGTTCAATATAGTATGATCGAGTGAGAGTAGAATACATTTTGGACTTACTGCGTCCACCATGTTTTATGGTCATGTGAACCGTATGCTCTTTGATACGTGAGAGTGGATAAAAACATAATTCATTATGAAATTCACTGTCCATCCGATCCACACTCCCGAATCTCGGCGGAAGTAGTAGACCATCCGGGTATTTCTCATCTACTGTTTCTTTGCATACTGAGGTTTCGGACATACTATTCATGACTCATGCTGCGTCCCAATTCGCAAACTATCCGTCCTAAATAGTATTCGAAAATGGAATTAGTACGTCCCAAATCATAGTGTGCTGAAATAAGTATTCTCAAAGTACCCGGATGGTCTACTGTTTCCGGTGAAAATTCGGAGAAGGGGGAGTCTGCAGACCTGGAGCATGCAGTTTTACGCCCCAGGCAGTTTTAGGACCCTGTTGTTCCTTATTTCTCCAGTCGGTGTTCGCTGTTCATTATGAACCACCAGTACAGACCTAACAGATAACTTCGTCGTCTATCAAGAGTTAGAGGTATGGTAAATAACCGTTTTGATACTAAGAAATGGCCCAACGTGCATATTTTTTTACAATATGGATATTGTTATGAATTCTTTTAAACATCTTAACATATATATATATATATATATATATATATATATATATATATATAATATAGATATGTGTGTGTGTAATTTAAACTCAAAGACAATACAATTAATACTTATTGGCGACCAGGTCAATGTTGTGTCTGGATCAACCTTAGCTAACCACGTGTATGCCAACTCGATATCTCTTACTCATTTTCATATTTATTCTCTTTATAATATATTGTCTCTGTAGTCAATGCGAGATGGCCTTTCCTGGTAAGATATTCTTCTGACCCTGTTAACGTGCATTATATGTTATATATAAACCATTTCAGTTAAGCTGCACACGTATTCAAGTTTTTTATAAAACAATCAACAATTAAGCACCAACAACCACAAACATGTTCAAACTCAAATTGAAATCATAAGTCCCATATGGCTCTTGATTTGAGTTGTTAAACAGATGATCCAATTATCTATCATACATATAATATACCTCTTTAATATTTTCCATTGAATATTTTAACTTAATGATCTGGATTAAAATGAATGTGCACCTTATGTGGGTTTTATCACGTTTGTGATTGTTAGTGCTCGATTAATCATGTATCTTGTTTTCTTAATAACAGTTGTTGGCTGGCTAATTAGGCCTATTATATGGCGATATTATTGATCTCATTTGTAATAATACTTGGAAATAATTTAAAAAATATTAAATGATCATGCACTTGTACTGTCTTGTTATTTCAAAAAGTTTTAGAAAAATAAATCTCTATGAATTTGTAAATTAAATTATACAGCAGGGAAGTAAAACTGCATATTCCCTCTACTGGAGAAATAAGGAACAGCAGGGGCGCAAAACTGCCTGATGCGCAAAACTGTATGCTCCAGGTCTGCTGACTCCCCATATAAGACGCTTCGCTAATTTAATAAAAGTAAGCACACAGTAAACCATACATACAAAATAATAAATGAATAAATACTTAAATGCAAGGAAGAGCTGTATGTGATGTTCGTGATGAACTTGTTGATGTTTGATGTTGACGATGTATCATCCCTGCCTCAGGGCGAGAGGGGATGACGGGCCTCCTGGTTCCCTTGGGATCATCCTTAAAGAAAATGACATTTCCGTATGTGTATTCTCTGAGGACTGACAGCACTGCATAAATGTGTTTGAGTCTGATTTTCCCCGACATCAATTATCTCCAAATTGACAGGACACCGCTTTACAACCCGGGGTCCAATCGCTGCATCCCCCTCTATATGAGGTTGAGTTCAATGCGTTCATTTATTATGCGCTGAGAGATGCGCGCACACAAGTGTGTCTGGATGGCAGGATGCATTACGAAAAAGATTTTGCTACAACAAAGAGATGATGAGAAATTAGGAGGACAAAAGAGGAAGATGATGGTCTGCAATAAAGAAAGCGGGAAGTCGGGAGAGGGGGAGTTGGGTTTTTATTTGGATGGGAACACCAACCTGTGAAAGTGCGCAAAACGAACATGTGAGGAACAGCATTCTCTAAATAAAAAAACATACAACACGAATGATGCTATGCAGTAGTCAAATCCTAACAAGGCCGTATGCAAAAATGAGAACATGCCTGTAGGGTTCAACGGTACAAACACGCACATCATGTTTATATGATAATGCATGTGTAAATATTCTATCTGCTGTATGCGTTTCTGTTTATCTGTTGAGTTTTAATCACGTTCGGTAGAACATCCAAATCTTTAAGACAACCTAACAAATCTACTCTCCATGCTCAAATCCTTCATTTGAGTTCGTGTTTAAACGTGTTTGCCTGAGTGATAACATGACGTCTGTGTACAGAAGAATATTAATCCCTTGCAGAGGAAAAATGCACATGAACCATAACAACAATATACATTTGCTTTATTTTGCCGCATGCAAAGATAAAGGTGCATGCACGGTAGTATAAATACTTGCATAAGTGAGTATGAACATGATAGTCAATTCTTTAAAAATATACCACAGCATAATTCACAGATAAGGCTTGTGTGGAGCATGTAAATATCATACAGGTGTCGCCCCCTGCTGGTCGTAATGAAGTTAGTTTAAATCCAGTTTGAGTTGCATTTACATTTATGCATTTGGCAGACGCTTTATCCAAAGCGACTTACATTGCATTATCATACACATTTTACTTCGGTATATGCAATCCCCTGGGTTCGAACCCACAACCTTGCATTGTTAACGCAATGCTTGTATTAAATGTTTAACTGGGGAATGGAAATCTCAACCAATCTTTACCAAATTTGGTTTAACGGTGCAACATGAAATCTGTGCAACAGAATATTTTATGCAAACCAAATAGAAGTAATCATAGCCTGCAAATGGGCCAAACAGCACTTAATAGTCCATATTGAAATTATGCACCGATTAAAACATTAAAAAATACATTAAACATATCGGAAAAACCGGGCTTCCGTGTGCCCAAATTTAACAAAGAAAGTGGTATTTAACCTTTGGAGTGTAATACCTGAATTCCAGGTTGCTTTAGTGTTACTGAAGAATGCTTTAATGAATAACTGCGGCGTTAGAACAGCTTTCATCTTGAATATATCTACATCTTTGTATGTCGTATAGCACCTATGAGTATCAAATCGAGTATAAAGGAATATCAGCATGACACAAATCTGAAGGCACTACATCCACACTCATGCATCTATACATAAACTCTCTACAACATGTGAACAGTGTGTTCTCATCTTTGGCAGAACAGCTGACAACTGTTTATGGATATAAAGTGTGTGTCCCTGAGGCCCTGTACACAAGCTAACAAACAGACCACACACAACGTGGCACATTGGCACCGAATATCATATAACACTCTTTATACACACATATACACAGACAAACGTACAGGACACACACTTGCATTTGTAATTATAGGATATGTGCTCCGTCCTCTGGGCTGCCAAGTAAAAGTTCAAGTTGGGTAAAAAGTAGGTGAGAAGAACACTCCGCGTGTCTAAAATAGATCATAACAGATAAGAGAAAAATAATAGCAACAGATAAAATCAGTCTAGCGTTAAGTGGTCAATACTATAGCCAGAAAACGTAAGAGTGTGGAATAAGTCTCTTGGTTTTAATCCACACGCTGCACACGTTCCTCTCCTGTTCAACGTCTAAATCATGAAGTGTGTGTATCCCTCCGCCCCTGTCACGATGACATCCATCCAGATTCTCATGGCTTCTGGAGAGGGCGCCACCATGTAGTACACACGATCATGAGTCTTGACACTGAATGTTAGAGAAGGGTTTGGACTCTGTGGAGAGAGATGCCAGAAAGATTACAAAGAGGCCTCTAGGGGGCAGCACTGGAACACATTTTTATGCTGCAATTATATTTGTGTGTACTGTGTTGCATTGTATATCAGTCTGTGTTTCATTCTTGAACGTTGCACAGTGACAAAAAAGTTTAATCTAATCGAAACCAAGCATGTAAGATACTGTAAGTGTCGGAAAAGCTGTTTGTCTTATATCAGAAACATAAACAAACGTTATGTGGCCCAAACGTAACTTCTGGTTGACCTCCGCGAATCATCAATATCTGTTAGGTAGTTTAAATGTATACAATTAATATACAATTAAATATTAATGTATGTTGTTAAATATAAAATAAATTGTTTTATTAAGACCAAACATAGCCGGCAACGTAACCTCTGGTTTACCTCCGCATAGAATCAATATCTGTTGAGTTTTTTTAATTTAATACAATTAATATATAATAAAATATGAATATTAATGTATATTATTAAATATAAAATAAATTGTTATATTTAGACCAAACATAGCCCGACAACGTAACTTCTGGTTGACCTCTGCATAGAATCAATATCTGTTGAGTACTTTTAATTTAATACAATTAATATACAATAACATATTAATATTAATGTATATTATTAAATATACAATAAATTGTTATATAAAGACCAAACATAGCCTGACAAACGTAACTTCCTGTTGACCTCCCTAAAGAATCAATATCTGTTGAGTAGTTTTAATTTAAAACAATTAATATAAAATACAATATAAATATTAATGTATTTTATTAAATGTAAAATAAATTGTTATATTACAACCAAACATAGCCTGACAGTTAACTTGCATGATGAAACCGTCCATAATTATAACCAAAGAAAAGCACTTTTGGTACCTTGTGAGCACTCTTTAAATGGTCATAATAGACTTCCTCTATGGCTTGGAAATAAATCACTCCTTTTAGTTTGGCCTCATGTTTATCTGAAAAGAATTCAATAAAAAGTCAAAGTTTATGTCATTTGAATACATTTTAAATAGTAACTGTTTAATGTTGAAGTTTTTGCCTACCTGCATAGTAAGACAACGTCCTCCGGTTGCGGTCAAAGACAAACCAGCGCTTCTTCCAGGTTTTGATTTTGCCGCCCATCTTTATGAGAAAGCCCCTGCAGGTTTTCTCTGTGATGGAGACGTGGAAACAGGTCTCTGCGTTGTGGCCGGCCGAATCGATGTGGGCGCGAAGGTCGAAGTCGTCTTTTCTTACTGGTAGGTAGCGTGTCAGCGGACGAGACTGAGAGTGAAAGGTCACAGTCAGTCAACAAGTATGTTACAATCTGAAAATCATAAACAATAGTGATTACGCATGTGTGGGTCTCACCTGTGCTCGCTGTTTCTCACGAAGTTTCACCTCTCTCTCGATGAGCTTCTGCCTCCTGCTGGTTTCTTCCTGCAATCTCTTTTCAAGCTCCTCTCGTCGTCTCCTCTCCTCATCAAGAGCTCGACTCTTGTTCTCCATCTCTCTCTCCTGTCAGATAAAAGACATCGTTCTGTGTAAATACTCGATGATTAAAAGTTTCAGCATTTCAGCACAAACTCCCACGAAAAACATCGGAAACAGGAAGAACGACACATTACCCACAATGTTCTTTTATTTCAAGCCAAATTTGCTTCAGTTTACGACTGACTGAGAAACTCAAAAACAAGCAAAACAAAAGTAAACAAGCAGTTTGAGATCCAAGAAGCTTGTTACCAAATGTGGCTCATTCATCATCATTTGGTTTTAGAGACCGTACAAGTATAAAAATATGAAGCTTTATTAACTTTCAAGGGCTGTTTCTTTCATAAACACATTTTGGTCAACCATATACACATTGCCTTTTTATGTTTTGAAAAAAAAGTTGACTTTACATTAGCAACGTGTGACATTGATGCAATAAATATGTGAAAAGACAAGTGTCTGTGCAGGCGTTTAACCCAAAACGTAGACAGGTCAGAAAATAGAAAAAAATGAACTACATACTAAATAAAAAAGCATTTGAAATATATTTTATGCCCCAACCTCTGACCGTCTGTATTTTAAGGCTGAAGGTTTTTGCGTACCCTGTGTTCCAGTAGCTTGTTTCTATCAGCCTGAGCCTCTTTCAGAAGACGTTCCATCTCCTCCATCTTCGAAACGTTGGTGCTGGCACTACCAAAAATAACAAGATAAACCGTTACAATGTTCTCCTTTATGGCAGACCTCCCACAATCTAATGCCACATCCCTCAGCCAGGTACTAAAACACCATTACACATAGTTTACACCCGAGACATGCCAACGTAAACCTGGATCAGCGCGTATGTATACATGCTGTAAAGAACACAGAAGGAACCAATAAAGTTGGCCGGTGCTGGAATGAATTAAAAGTCCGGGCTGAAAGAGCCTGAGAGTCCAGCTCACAATCTTGACACTGATGCTTTCCATATAGACTTCAAACGGAACACGTGGAATAGATCTGACCGGCCCCTCCTAAATGTACAACTTCAATTTTCCTTAACCCCCTGTAAAGAACATATAGTAATCATATAGCCTCAATTGGCGTTATGGACATTCTTAAAACCACAGCTCTCTATAAAACAAAAGATGGCTGTTTTTAGCTAAAATTGCATTTTTTGAAGAAAATAAACCTGCAGAAACCTTTAATGCAGAAAAAGAAAGGCTGATCCCAGTTTAAGTTTTAGACGTTATTGAATGTTAAATGTTGCATCCGAGGTGCGGTTGCCATGACAGCAGCAGGCATCTTGTTTTTGTTGCCTATCACAAGAACCACCATATACATTTTTTTGTGATGTAAATGTGGCTATAAATCGTTAAAAAGTATGTAGAGAAAAGACCATGTAAGACCACCCAATACAATGCCGTATATAATTAATGAAAGGAGGACCAATCACAATTTAGTTTTCAAATATTACAATGACATCATCGTGACGGTTATAAGAATGAGCTTTTCAACTGATTTGTTTTATTTTTTCTACAGCATCTGCCGTTCTCTCAAAGCCCAAGACTGAAGTAGGCGGGTTAAGATTTGTCTGTCAGCTGTCAATCATTAATGACACACTGCTTCGTGCATGACAGTAATCATGCAATAAATAGTACCAAAAATACATTTAAAAAAAAATGTAAAAGCTTTCAAGAGTGTTTTAAATCATGCGATACATAAACAAGTCAAAGTAAAGAAAACATCCCAAATAACTGAAATAAATCATTCTCAGCATCATAATAACAGCAAAATCCACATGAGAGAATTCAACACAACACAAACGTGACCCACTACAGCTATAGCTGATATATATTTAAAATCTATTGTCTATATTATCTTATCTATAAGATACTCCATTCGATCTTCACATCTCTTTCCTACCCAACTAGCTCACAAGCTGCAGTAACATCTGGCCTCCTTGTTTCCATCTCTTTTAGTCATCACTCATCTCAGTCAGTCCTGTACCAATCACAGCTACCGATCATTTCATCCTTATCATCTCTTACCGGTGATGCTGAAGATGTACAGTGGTCATTCCCGCTCTAGAACATCCTGAACTCGAAAAACCAGGAGAGACTGCCCAAACATACCACACAAAGCTCCCGAACCCGCGCTCTGCAGTTGATTACATTCAAACTCGGGGGAAAAAAACCCGGACTCTGTTTCCTCTAAATGTTCCTGTTGTAATCCGAGTGGATTCTTCCCTGGAGCAGAGGGGGTGCGCACCGTCCTTCCCGGGCCCCTCAGAACTCACATTATTCAAGCAACCCACTCACATTACACAATCACGGCCCATCGCCTCCAGCTCAGACACACGCAGCGTAAACACAAGTCCACCGCCCTGAGAAATGATCTTTTGGCCTTATCTGTCACAGTCACTAATGTCTTCAACTTATCACTCTGAAGCAGACTTGAGCTTTATGGAAAGCTGCAGCTGAGCTCTCAGACATGGTCAGAGATTTTAGATGCTCGGTTGTTGCCTGTACTCTTTTCTTTTTGGTGCACTTTCAGTCAATATGTTTTTCTTTTTGCACCACAGATGGAATTTTTGGCTTGAACTACAAAAGGAGCTTTGGAGATATTTTGGGTTATGGAAGTCACATGTGTATTTGTCTCGCCGATTTGACATGACTATCTGTAAGCTCTAGATCCAGAAACATACACTCACACGTTTTAGTGATTTAAAAGCACATTTTGAGTCTGTTTACCCCTCAAAGAAAATGATTTGCCGTTTTTTAAATGAAAGTGTACACAAGTATGTACTGTAGCAACACCTCAATGTAAAGTCGGAGCCAAATGTAATTTCGGAAAATTATTTTCATTATAATATATAATTGAAAATGGATTAAAACTTTGCACTCGTCTTGCAACTTTGAATGTAAACTGAAGAGCAACATGTAAAGATGCTTAAAAATTACAACACATAATAAAAACCTTATTGAGTCAAGACCTCATAAATTTCAAAATTTACTAAACAATATAAATATACAAATAAAATGTATCATTGTAATCAGTTTATTTACTGTAAGCATTTTTGTTTTTTAAGCATTTTTTGTCACATATTCCCTGAAATGCTGTAGTTTGTCCTTTTGCCAATTATGTTCGGTGTTTGTCCATTTTGTACCACACACCTGATTTTTCAAGGTTTAATCTAACCTGAGGCACCATTACAAATGGGTAAGTATCCAAAATGAGATCAAAATCCTTTTTTTTATTGTGCATTCCAATTAATATTAATCAAACTGCAGATGGTTTTGTTTTGATTCAAGGTATAATAACTCGGCAAACTAACACAATAACACCATGATAACATAACAAAAATATGATTTTTGAGTTTTGTAACCAAACTCTTCGCACAAATACACCCACACATTCTTTTCGGACACTACTGTATAATAGTATGAACTGTCTTTCTAAATGCAAACTCCATATTTACATTTTTGTGTAATAAAGGAATAATAGAAAAATCAGCCTCACCTGGACACATTGTCAGGTGAACAGGCGGAGATGCTGGTCTCCATGCTGTCTGAGCTGTCCACGCTCAGTGTGTCAAAGGCACGGCTCTTGTCTTGGTAACCGAAGGTGTCGAGATAAACATTGGTCTGTGAGGAAGCACGGCCGCTTAAGTTACTCGACCTTGTTCTGTGGTCCTCGCTGATGTGCTGCTGACTGTGTCCTGTTAAACCAAACAAAGAAATGAAGAATTCAGCATTAGTTAACACTATGGGATGCACCGTTACTATCGAGCTCTCCTTCCTCTTTCAGGGCTATTCTAGGCTTTACCTGAGAGTGCCGCATCACCCTCAGGAGTTGCTTCTTCATTCCTGCCGCCCAGCTCTGTGTCCGCTGGGCGGTCAATGCTCAGGGCACTCTGAGGCCCCTTACCCTGCTCACAAAGACCAGCCACCGTGCAATGATATCCTGACAGTGCTTCAGAGAATATTTATTCCAATTCAGAGGTAGCCGAGATCCAAAAGCGCTAAGAACATCCAGAACCACACGGATGGGTATATCTGAGATTTCTTCTGGAGATGTGGAGCTTAAGTAGTCAAAACGACTATAGATAACTCTGCGGATGTGAGACTCCACTTAACATCAACAACAGCGTGCAGAAGCACGGACACGCCTTTCTGATGATGCTACACGAGGGACATACAGATCTACACAAAAAAGAACATACAACTTTTCATCTACCTTAGGAAAGTTAACATGATGGTGGTCAAGCTTTGTTGTATTCAAGATCAAAGCTGGAAAATAAAAAGGCCCCTTTAAGGCTCACTCTGGTCGAGATGGACGTGGATTTATGTCAAAAACAAAATGAAAGAATTTCCTGTCTTCCCAGCAATCTTCCACTATCTCCAGCAAACAAATAAATAAACACAAAGTTTCCACAAAGATGGAATAAACACCTCTTATTGGACAACAGCAACAAGGCCTTAGAGGCAGATGATTCACTATAACTTTATTTTGCTGGTGGAAGGAACGTAAGGCGATGACTACAATTACCACACAAACAGAGAGATCCCTAAAACCCAGTGACCAGTGTTACATGCAGGGTTAAAAAATAATTTATCTAATAAAATTGAATAAAAATCTAAAAATGACAATCCCCACGAACTGTGCTTTATTTACTGTATTTACTGTGAATGAGTAAACTTTTAAAACGAATGACTTCATTACATCATAAAGCAAAGTTTTACTCGGCTACATAAATTCATAATAACACATTTTTCACATGTCTTACCTTTAATACATACACACATTTAAAAAGGTGTGATGCTTTAAAATCTTATGTAGTGAAGTAAAAAACTCCACCTTAAAAAAAAGTATCACCTTAAGTCACACTTGAATCTCTTAAAATACCTGTAAACACCAGCAATCCCTCATGAACGAAAATAAAGTAGGTTAAATCACAGTTTTACAATTAAAATTCTGTTGTTTAGTCTGACGTCAAGAACCACCATATATGGAAAGTCATATACTGTTTCTGGGTCCAACCGCTCAACATGATGCTATAGGCAAACAACAAAAATTGCCAATATACGCTCATGGCGAGTGGAAAACCACAAACCATAACTTTTATCTTCATAACGAAATCCCATATGGCCAGTCAGTGATTTATGTTTCATAATTTATTCAAACATTGATTTGGGAAGTTCCTTAAACCTGGAGACTGTTGTGTTTACTGCGAGTTAAAAAATTCTTCGCTTAAACATGCAAAGTGAGTAAACAGTGCTCATTGAAGTGACACGTCACCCAAAACTGAAAATTCTGTCATCATTTACTCACCTCGAGTTATTTCAAATGTTTATAAATTACTTTGTTCTTATGAACACAAAGATATTTGGAATAATGTTTATAACCAAACAGATCCCTGACACCCATTGACTCCCATAGTAGGTAAATCTCTTTTTTTGGCTCTGTTGAACACAAAATACATTTTGAAGAATGTAGGACAGCAAACAGTTCTGGGGCACTTTTGACTACCACATTTTTTTTACTACTATGGGAGTCAATGGGTGTTGAGATCTGTTTGGAATTTTCATTTTTTGGTGAAGCATCCCTTTATCCGCTGTTTAAGATGTAGCCCTCCTTAAAATGAATGGAGGCTTGGACCGGGAAAAAGTATTCCTATGTCACCACTTAACAACCGAATAGGAACAACAAAAATGAACACAAACACCTAATCATGCAGAACGGAGAACTGGTGTGGCATTAAATAATGAAGACAAATAAAAGATATTGGTGACTAAAACCATGCCAAAAGTAAAAACGTTTTCCCATTTTAGTAAGACTGATGACATCAGTTATGTCCACACACAGCCAATGAAGGAGGCAATAAATGTCCCCGGACATTCTTTAGCAATGAGGAACCCCCGCCATTATATAACAGGCACATCTACCATAAAGTACCTCAGGCTTAAAGATCTTACACAATACCCTACCTTTCTTACATCTGCCTGCAGGAGGGAGAAATTATTCAAGATAAGTTCAAATACAGCTGTAAACACCCAAAGCACTATTTTTGATTATTTAAACCCAAATAATGACGCTGTATATTTTAAACAGAGAGGTGGAGAGCCTCACCCTTGTGCAGACGGTGCGTTTCCACTTGTGTCTCTTTAGGGGAGATGGCGAGAGCTCGATTCAACACACTTCCACAGCTGGAGCTTTGAGTTAAAGGTGCATGAAACTGAACACAAGAAGATATTGTTAATGGTTTGCTTTTATTACACGACAACAATGACCACTAACAAAAACGAACAATTATCGAAAACTACTTTTTGTCGACACGTGAAAGCATTTTAAAACAAAGATTCCGTTGAGAATTTTACATTTACATTTATGCATTTGGCAGACGCTTTTATCCAAAGCGACTTACATTTTTTTATCCTATACATTTTACATAGGTATTTTACATAGGTATTTACATAGGTATTTTACATAGGTATTTTACATAGGTATTTGCATTTTAAAGTATGATGCAAATGAATCACCGAATCAGTTTTGAGCTGATTCTTTGAAATATACAGTTTGAAGTAAACGTGATTTGCATAAATGAACAAACAAACTTTATAAACTTTGTTTATTAATTACAGCATGAATAATGATAAGCTCCACTATGGGTATACATGTGCGTTTGCTTACTTTTGAGGGTATGTTACGACCAAGCGTTGCACATGTGAACTGTGGTGCTACAGTGGGCTGGGTCTTCTTCCTGGGAAGAGTGTCACTCAAATGAGCTCCGCCCTCCTTATCATAGCGCTTCCTTTCCTCCAAGGTGCGGAAATGCTACAGAACAAAATGTTAAAGGTGAGAAGCTCATGACTCGTGCTCATGTTCACACATAGGCCTACATGCAAGCTTTACCTGCCTGTAGCGACGCTGTTTTTTGGCAGGTAAAGGAGGAGGAGAAGGAGAGGGGTTGAGGAAGGTCGCTATGTCCTCAGGCCAGTGCACAGAGGGAGGTTTGAGGTTGGGACGAGAGCATGCGGTGGAAGAGAATGGAGGGGCAGAGGGAAGAAGTGAACAGGAAGGGGAAAGGAGCTTTGGCAGAGAGAGGGAGAAGGAGGAAATTAAGAGTGAAGGTCAGGAAGTAAGGCAGAGAAGGGCTATAGAAGTAAGAAATAGTTTTTGCCAAAACGACAAGAATAGCTAATTCATCAAACCTATGAAATAACACAACCGTAACTCAAGAAATTATAGGAATTGTGTTTTAACGCCTTCCAAATACTAAAAATAAAGCACTCTTGGTGTTTATCAGACAGCTTTTTGACGCTTCATCCCCGGAAGCATTTAAATGTACTTAGCTATTGGGCGCTCGTATTGCCTTTTCTTCATTTAAAGTGATCTCGTTCAAAAATATTAAAATTTAATTCTTATAATTTTCGCTTTCTAATGAATTAAATTACTATGTTGGCACAATTATATTTTTGTCCACAAAACAAGTATTTTCCAACATTTAAGAATACAACTTTAGGTTAACATTTTAAATCGTAAGAATCATTTCAGTCACGCATTTTGAATGGTAGTGTGCAGGTCGACTTTTTCTTAAGCTAAACAATTTATTTTGTTAAAGATCTGTCACTTTACGTATGTCCTGTGTATAGCGAAACTAAAACTAAAATAAACACATACAGTACAGGCGTTAAATTCAAACCTACAATTTGAAATCCGTTGGTTCCCGTGACTGTTTGTGAACATTTTGTCACGAATAACCAACGAGATTTTAGGTTATCGACTTGTTGTATTTGAATTTAATGCCAGTACCTGTTTGTTACTCAAATTTTACTAAATAATCTAAAAATGTAATTGTTCTCTCACACAACGTTTGTTTCGCTCCAGAAAACATTTGTTAATTCACTTAAGTCATGAATTACTTTAATGATAGCTTTTATAATTTTACAATTTTCAACATTTTGGGTCCTGTACATTAACATAAAATGACAAAAAAAAATAATTTTTTTTTGTTTGAGTTCGACTGAAGAAAAGAACATATGAAGAGCTCTTTTCCAAAACGCATTAAACGCCAAATTTAAATTTATTTAGTTTGTCATGCCATCTTGCTGTGTCCTAAACCTATTCACTGCTCCATCAATCTTTCAGGCCAAATCGCTATATTTCGTTGTTTAAAATGTTCTGAAAGATGCAGTTTATTTCCAAAACGCTAAATAAGTGCTAAGTGCTGAACCTGTTTTTAGACCAATTGCGATATGTCCTCTCGACCAATCAGAATTCACTCGTTAGTGGAATTTGTATGCGTGTTATTTTTTAATTTGTTGTATGTGATGGAAAATATTGAAACATGAAATTGAAAATATTAATTTTATTTTAACTATTTAGTTTGTTACTATTTTTTTTATTTGGCTGTTATTTATTTCATGCATTTGCATTTATTTGATTTTTATTAATTTATAGTATGATTCCCTGATGCCATATGTTGCATGTTCTCTTGTTTGTTTTTAAAAAGAAATAAACCAACATTTTCTTGAAAAAAAAGGATGGATTTGTAGCGTTTTGAAAAAAAAAAACTTTGAATTTATATTCGACAATATTGTTTCATTTAACAATCATTGTTTAACATGTTCAGACTGAGCCAACAGAGCATTTTAGCAGGATAAATTGAATATTAACAAATTGTATGGGTCTAGGTAAAAAAATGTAATTTTCATGAAAACTATTAAAATGGATTTATAGCGTTTTGGAAAAGAGCTCTTCATATACACCTGGAATAGTGTGAAAAGAGTACAATGATATGATTTATTCCTTTAAAGATGTATCAACGTTAAAAAATATATATCTTTTGCAAGAGCTTGATGTGCCATGTAAGCATTCAGAACTCAATACATACTCTCTAGCAGATTACAAGTTCACTGTTATTTCATTTTAGCTACAGCAATAAATAAATGTTAATTTACAAAAAACAAAATGCAGATTGAAATTGCTTAAACCCCTGCAGGCACGGAAAACCAAACCCCACAGCGAACATGTAACGTGACCTTGTGCTTCATATTTCCTGTATTTCCAATGGCTCGTGCAACCTAAATCCTAACATACATAAACCATCCTGATCACACACACCTCACCCTCTCCTGGCGGGGCAGTGCTCTCTGCAGGACTGGGGTCAGGGCTGGGCTCAGTCCCTGTGGAAGGGGCGTCAGGGGAGAGCTGGGCTTGGTTAGGGAGAGGGGCAGGGGTGGGCTCTACCCCCAGTCGAGAGTAAAGTTCACTGATCTCAGTGACTGTAACATAGCCCTGTGGAACACACCATTTGAAAAATGGGGGAGAGATGAGGGGGTGCAGAAACACATTCAAGGGGGTTAAAAATGATGATTAATAAGCAAATGACTAAGTGTAAGTTCATATAAAAAACATTAAATGTTTATTGGATAATCAAATAAAAGAGAAGCTAAAATTAAAAAGATGCAAGCAATCTTTGTTACATGTAAAAACACACATGAACTATAAGTATTGCAGAAACCACACACATTAACTTTAAAGGACTAAAAAAGTAATATGGGAAATTACCTAACCCTAATAAAAAAAGCATGCGTAGATAAACTAAACTTGGCTCAGTACACTGTAGTAGGCCTTGTAAGAGATGTTTTTATTTCTCTTATGCTTTTTGTTGTCCTAATGTTTGACCCAACTTGTAAGTCGCTTTGGATCAAAGCGTCTGCTAAATGACTAAATCCGAATGATTTAATGTTATATTAACACCACATCAGCCCATTGGATCAGCATGTTAGGAGATATTTTGGAAAGCAGGAAATGAACAACGTTTTTTTGCATGCACAAAGCTAGTGCGTTACCTCTGCGTTTTTGATAGACAGAGAGGAAAGAAGGGAAGAAAACATCAGCAGGTCGGCAGGAAGGGCAGACAGGGTTTTGTGGGCATGGCAAAATTCGCTATGGGGCAGACACACGTCAGCCAATTGGATGCAGTCCTGGAATACATGGAAACAAACCTGTTTCCAGATTAAGGAAACGTCCGAACTTAAACAAACAAGCCTCTGCGACTACAGACTTCCAGACTGCAAGTTGTGTGAAAGGGGCGTGAGAAGAAAACATTTAACTGTAGTCTCATTTCTATCGTGATGGTGTCATTTGGGGTCGCCACACATGGTTGTCCTCATGTGTGATCCAAGAGAGGACAATGTTGTAGTTCATGTCATGACAGAAGAATGTCTTCCAGACAGTGAGAGGACATGATTTGATGGCTTTTATATTGCTCACCTCCTTCATACTGCTGGGACTGACAGGAAATCCAAGGGTCCCGGTGAGCACTGAATATCTCTTCTCTAAAATGACGAGATTCTCCTTTTCCTAGAAAACAAAACAGATTTGTATTATACCATCAATGAGCTGGAAAACTAAGAACTATAAATGGTGAAAAATGATGTTGCAACCAAAACATACAGCATTTATTACATTTACGCACATGGCAGACAGTATTACTACAGACGGTTTCATTAACTTCCAGTCTGTGTTTGCTTATAATATAAGAATTTATAAGAAAATATAATTTATATTAACATTATATTAATATTTTATTGTATATTAATGGTATTAAATTACATAAAAACTACTCAACAGTTATTGATTCTTTGCGGAGGTCTACCGGAAGTGAAGTTTGGTCCCCATTTGTTTATGTTGTTCCCGCTTAAACTGCCTATACACGGTTTAAAAGTGACAATATACACAAAAGAGTTCCTATAGATTATTTCTGATAACAAGGAAAAAAGCAGTTTGATGGCTAAACTTGTCTCTCCAATATTTTGAACTTTACATTTACATTTAGGCATTTGGCAGACGCTTTTAACCAAAGCGACTTACATTGCTTTATCCTATACATTTTACATAGGTATTTGCTAACCCCTGGGATCGAACCCACAACCTTGCGTTGTTAACGCAATGCTCTTACCACTGAGCTACAGGAAAGCAGAAACTTAGACTGCGATACCAAGTTCAACCGCTAGATGTCAATGTACCACAGGTTTTTTTAATGCATCAAAACTACAGGACCCATTCAATAAATAGTTTATTTAATACAATTACTATACAATAAAATAATAACATAAATTCATATTAACATAATTGAAATTAAATATAAATAGTTATATTATTAGACACTAGCTAAACACAGACCAGAAGTTAACTGCAGTCCAGGTGTGCACATAGGATAAAATGGTCTATACTCGATATAATGATATAATAAAGACTGAGGTCATACCCGATGTAGCATCATCTGAAGATTAGTCTTTTCCTTCAGGAAGTTTTCTTTGTCCCTTTCAGCCTGCTGGGAAATCTGTGTGCATTGTTTCTTCAGGGCCATGAGCCTTTCCTGATGACATCACACATCTTTATTTTACAATTCTTTGTCAACCAACGTATTTTCCCGCAATCATCAGATCCCACCTGAACGCGTATTGTGTCAATAAGTCTCTGTGCATACGCAAACAGGTAACCCACCTTCCTCGTGACGGTGCAGCGCTGAAATTCAGCGATCTCCCTGAGAATCTGCTGAGTCTTTGTCTCCTTCTCCTCATCCTGACGACTCTCTCGTTCCAGCTGTTGAAACTCCAGATCTTCAAAACGCTTGGTCTCCACCTCCAGCGTCTCTGCATCCTAATACACAAATAAACACAAAGGTCTACGTTTGTGCTGTGTTTCAATTGTCAAAGCGGACCGTGCACCCGCTAAGGAATTGAAGTCATCTCCCAAAGGTTTAACCAGCATCAAAGACACCAGCACTCCCACTTCTCCAACACCAAATGTTCTCAGCTCCTCCACCCTCCCTTGGGACAGAGATGAGGGTTGAGATTTAATGTCTGGAACCGGGCCAATAAGAGTCATAAACATGCCAGAGCCACCGCATGCCAGACAACGCTTGACCTGCACAACTTTCACCCGTGACCGCTGACCTTTAGATCAATCATGTCAACACTTCCATAACATGACCTTGAGGAACGTAAAGAACCCTGCAGGCATTCCACTCACTTAAATATACAGCCAGCCTACTTCACACTTTCTTTCAAAGCCGACAGCTTTAACTAACCCCGTTATTTCCTCAAAATGACCTGGTCGTATTAAAGAACAACACAAGAAACTAACATTATTTTCTTCTGCCCTCATGGTGAAAAATCTAAAGGCAGGCAAGACATGCTTTTTGAAGATGATGTTACTTTGTGATTACATTAAAAAAACATGCATCACAATTAATAACGAAATGCATGTGATGGAAGCGAGAAAGACGGATGGGAGTGACACAGAAGCAAGCACTACAGAAGAGAAGGACTTGGTTACGAGGAAGAGACGGACGAAGGCTGTGTGCGAGTACTGACCCTGCTGAACTGCAGCTGAAGTTGCTCTTTCAGGGCTTCAGGGCAGGTGTCCAAATGAGTCTTCTGCTCTGCTAGCAGATGCACCAGGCGCTCTAACTTTACGCGCTCCGCATCTAGCTTGACTTTGTCCTTCACACGCGCGTGGACAGGATGCAGGAATACAGGAGAGAAGGGTTAGCACTGGAGCAGGTGGGATGGGTGGGGTTAGTCACTAGAACGGGTCAGCAGGAGGGTATGTAAAACATGATGGAAAGTGATGTATTAATGGAGAACATGAAGAGAACGACTCTCTCCGATCAGCAGGACGGAATGACAGTATGTACTTATATAATTGATATACTTGCAACAATTTCTTGATAATCCATACTATTCTTAATTGGAAAAGATCAATGAAATCATTGATTCGTGACAGTGTACCTTTTATTTCATTTAGGAAACGATATCGACAAATAAACAATAAAATGAATTAAAAGTCCAGTGAACTTGAACAAGTGATGACACAAATATTACAATGCTTTAATATACTATACTGTATTTCCAATAGTGAACAATAGTATACTAAAGTATATATAATTTGTACTTCAGCATGGTATAGTAAACTATAGCAGTTTGTGGTATTAAAATAGTAAATTGATAAACTGTAGTAAATACTATTCAATACTTTTATATTTACTATAGTATCACTTTATTAATTAACATTTTTTCCCTACAGTTTACTGTTATACTAGCTATAGCATACAATAGCATTTGTTCATGTGGGCAAATATATTAAACAATAAAAAAAGTGCAATCCATGGTGCCCAACGTGTTGTGGTTAAATTGCCATAGGTTTATAAAAGCAATATGATAGAAAAACAACAATGTTCAATACATATACTTATTAATAGTCACAAATAACAATTCACTCCGTCTAGACGCTTGTGGTTGATCACAGAAACTAAAGCTTCACCATTAAGTGAATTCTAAAATAATGCATTACATCACAAAACATAGTCACCTAACTGTCTACCGCCTACATAGGAAATGCATTCTGGGATTGCCTTATTTATAAAAAACATGGCAAGTTATTTTAGAAGGCAGCGTCATTTAACTACCTTCTGCCTTCATTTACACATGGAACAGTTTTTGTGTCGCCTGATGCTTTAACAGGTTCGGTAAGCTCACTAGACATTGAAACAGAATTGATGTTTGGTCACAGGTGTGCTTATATCGACTAATTCACACCAACTTTAAACATGGCATGTCCACATTCCAAATCCAGAAACATCCGTAACATAGAAGCAAAGCAACCATTCTTCACAAATTAACACCCCTAAATGACCTTTGAGATTTCAAGCAAGGCTTTAGAATCGTGTGTCTCTGCAGCTGCCAGGCTGAAATGGAAGAAGCCGGAAGTCTGAACTTGACCCCTGTGGATGCAGGTGACACACTTTCCACAACCTGCTAGCTTAGAAATCCCTTACATCAACAGAGTTTGTGGTGACACTCAGTTTAGCAGAGGTGGTGTATTTAGAGCAGACCTGGGATTAACAACTGTGACACACATGCAGATGCTGCCAGGAAGTCCGTTCATGTGTGTGTGTGTGTTAGAGCAAATAAACACATTTTTGCCCTTTTAAGTTCATACGTAGTGGCCAAGATTAACCCACTGCTATTGTCACGTAAATAAAAAGTGTGCCCGCATTCCTTACTTTTTATAAACTGTATTATTTTAATCTATATTTATAAGCAGGGCCGATTCTGGGGGGCTATGGGGGAATTGCCTGTCCCAAAATATCCAGCTGACAATTAAAATAATTAAAACTAAAATACTTATGATTAAATACTTACATAATACTTATTTTGTTTTATCTATTAGATAAGAAGTAAGAAACAGACTTTGGGGGGTCCCTCAGATATCTGTATTTGAGTAAAAATTATAATGACAAATGTGATTAAATTCATGCAATGTATATGGTCAATTTTGTGAATTCATTATTTACAATCATTTAAATTAAGTTTGTTTATGGGCTAGTTGTAATGTCTCTTTAAATTTGAAACGCCCCGCACCACGTCTAAAGACAGCTAAGCGCAGGACAGTGGAAGAAGCCTGTTCTTCTCTGTAAGGCTGTTTTTAATATAATAGTATATAGTTATGCATGTTACAATCAAATATATTGTGTATTTTGTATAGATTGCATATCGCGAGACTAACCCCCACCAAAAAAAACCCCCATAAGACCTGGTCCAATTCGAGCACTGCTGCAAAGGGAATATGCCAGTATTGACATACCTGAGATTTTTCCGTCTGTGCTTTGTTTTCGATGTCAGCCATCTTGTCCTTAAGTTTCTCCAAAGCATCTCTCTCCTGCTGCAGTTGAGTTGTTTCTGAATCCTGTTCACCCTCCAACAGAGCGCTCTCCACATCCAGCTAAACATACACGCACATTAACACGTCATTTTATCTGAAGTTCTAATTTAATTGCTTAGCTTTTTCAATTTTGAGCACAACAAAACACTAACCGCAGCTACTGTATACAATTCGATAACATTGTGGCAAACAGCGATGTTATGGACCACCTAGAAGGTGCCTCAATTCACACAAATGAAAAGAACTCAGAGTCTGAGCACGTAAAACTCACGAAAGCTCCAAGCTCATAAAACTACCACGGGGCAGACAGCCCTAGTTCGTTGAATAAAAGTCTGATGGAACAGCTAAATTAACAATAAAGAGGAACTGTTGCCAGATGAGCATCTTACCAACCATTAATTCAAGTGATGGAGAGTTTACGCTATGACATGAAAGGAGCCATTACTCACTTCCTCTCCAATGACACTGTCCTTTTATGAACATTGTTCTTATAAATAGACAGGAACGTGTGATTGTGTTGAAAAACTGACAAAGAAAGACCGATATCTTAGCACCTTCTCATCTAGCTGTGGTTTGCATCACAGTTCCTGATCATTCTTCCACACAAACACGTCACTACATCTCTCTCTCAACTCATGCCACCATCCATGATGTCTCCATCTGACCTACCTCTCTGATGGACTCCTCCATCTGGTTGTCCAAGTCTTTGATCTTCAGCTCCAATTCATCCATATTATTCAGGACCTGGATTCTTTCCTCCTCGATACGTCTCACTTCCAGCTTCAGCTGTGCTTCATCCTCAGGTGCCTGCTTGGGACATCGTACATTTACATTTAGTCATTTAGCAGACACCAAAGCGACTTATAAAGAGTTTAAGGAACAATAAGCGATATGTCATACAGGAGCAATAATGCAATAGGTGTTAATACAAAGTTAACGGTTTGAACAAAAGCTAGACCTGTTGAGGGAAAGAGAGAGTCTTTTTTTTGTCTGTCAAGTATTTACGGAAGAGATGGGTTTTAAGTTCATGTAAGAAACTTAAAACTTTCTTAAGTTCATGTAAGAAAGCATGCAACTAAAGTTATACATGAGATGCTGGGCTATTGTGAATACGTCACAGCCAAAGTGGGAAATACTGATCCATAATAAATACAAAATATTATAAAATGAAATTAATAAAATTACAGATGAAAATGCTTCATAATTTTTTCTCAACGGTAAACTGATAACGGTAAGGCTGATAGCTGACCGCTGTGGATGTTTTGACTTATTTTAAAATACTTATTACCTATTAAGAAAGTTAGAAAAAGGAAATACAGTGTGAACACACAGCCTTCTGGCAGCAGTACTGAGCCAGAGTTCACTGAATGAAACAACAGTGATGAATGTGTCCAACGGACACTCTGGGGAACATAGGGGCGGAGCTACCACCTAGATTTCCTTAACCAATTATTTATCTAGAATTTGAAAATCCGTTGAAGGTGGTCTCCTTGTTTTGAGTTTCAGAAGTAGAACCGTGACCTGTGACCGGGTTCCACGTGGATAATAAATGAGTTTGGAATGCACGCAGTATCATCAGCGACGAAAGAGAGAGAGAGAGAGAGAGAGAGAGAGAGGGGAGTGGTATTTGTCCATTGTGTGGCACATGGTATGGAGTGTGTGAGAGTTGGATAAACCAATTACAATCCGTGTGACTCTTCTATATTTGGACCGTTATTTTTCTATCGCCTAATCACACTTTATTTTAAGGATTGGGCACATCTCTGGGTTGTCAAAACACTGTTTGTTTGTGGGGACTAAAATGGAGAGAAAATAACTTTCTGTCATCATTTACTCACCCTTATGTCATTCCAAACTTGTATGTTTTTTTGCCTTTAGCAGAGCACAAAAGAAGATATTTTGAAGAACATGTGAACCAAACATTGGCATTGGCCACCATTGCCTCTCCTTTGTATGGACACAAAAACACTTCTCAAAATATCGAGTTTCACAGAAGAGAGAGACATTCATCGTGTGTATAAATCCAATATTGAATGACACGAGGGTAAATACTGACACAAGTTTAATTTCTGGGTGAACGACCTCTTTAAGACTTATAAGGTCCTAGAATGATTCATCACACATTCTACCCACCAACAGGTCATTTTTATAATAGTTAGTTTGCACATTGCTAGTTTAACAGAATTATTTCTCCTGCGCATTATTCCATACATAAGAAGAATGGATGACACCAGCATTCCTTTGTGGATTAATGTGCATGCGCCTGGTTGTGCATGCCAAGGAAGGGTGGGAAACTCTTATAAGGTCACAGGAATTAGCTGTAAGGAAACGGTCTAGCTTTACGAACGATTCAATTACCTAACAAGATTAAAGGCACATTGAATGTGGGAAAAGACTACATGCATTAAGCTATATTGGATGAACAACCTGTCGGAGTGACGCTGAAGGTCACCTGATCAGCAGAGATTAGTCAGTTCAACATGTGAATAAAAGTCTCCTTAAAGGGTTTGTTCCCCCCCAAACTGATTTTTTTTTCATCATTTACACATCCTGATGTCATTCCAAAGACTTTTCTTTGCAGAACACCAAAGAATATATTTTAATGAATGTTGGATACCAAACTACACTGGTCCCCATTTACATCCATTGTGTGAATTCAAATCCACTGAGACATTTCTCAAAATATCTTCTTTTTTGAGTCATTTACAAGTTTCGAAGGGAACGAGTGAATAAATTAGATCTTTTTTTTTACTTCAGTTTAGTTGTGGACCACTTCAACAACAACATGTAGCGGTTTACAAAATTATTTATAGATTTATGACTTCATTTTTCTGTTTGGACATCTTTGTGTCAAGTATTTCATGCGGCATTAGAGAAATTCACATTGGTGAACTACTTTTTAAACATGACAATTACCTTGTTGGTCCGTATCAGCCAAGAAGAAGGTGCAGGGCCAGAGCTAAACACACTTGTTGACTCCGCCCTAATTTCTCTCTGTCCACTGATCCGGCGCTGCCGTACCTGTCTCTCCACACTAGCCTGGGACTCCCTGGTTTTGGACCCGTAGTCGTTCTCAGTAGAAAAGCTGGCCGAAAGACTTGCAGAATCTGAAAACGTAGACTCGTCATCTGACACTTGTAATTTTTCCAGCTCCTTGTTGATTTTCTCCAAGTCTGTGACGGCAGAGCCAGTTTTGCTCTGCTCCGCACAGCCCAATTCTGAGCACAGACTCAGGATAGTCTCCAATCGCTGACGTTCCTGTGTATTCAAGAGCAACAAACACATTGGCATTTGCATGTAGAAATCATCCAGCATTAAAATTTAGAATGCAGACATGTAGCTGTGCGCTCTAACTCATTTGGAAACGATCCTCACCTTTGAGATACACACAGATTTACCTTCAGCAGTTCTGAGCATGTCCACATGTCACAAAGACTTTTGCCAAATAACAAACATCTCACTATACAAGCCCATGCGCAGCGCTAAGTAAGCAGCGTCTCAACATTAAATCCAACCAGTACATTTGCATGTTAAAAAGACGACGAAGCGGTCTGAAATCCCCAAACTTTCCAGGTGTATAAATCCAAAAAGAGATCTGGTGTGGGAGGCAGCTCTGGCTCACCCGGGAATAAATTCGGCTTTAAAGAAGCCCTGCATTTATCATCCAACATAGAAAAGCATAAGAGCACTCACACTAGTCAATCCTAAACTTTGAAAAAGGATCTCACAGGTTCAGATAGCTGTGAATCATTCATCCGACACGCATCGTAGCGCGAAACTTAACAGTAATAAAATTCACACGGGAGTATTTCCTGGTAAATGTAAACATGATCCACAAAACAGCTGATAAGGCTCATATATGAATGAGCCATAATCCACAGATTGATTTTTCAGCTGTACTCACCATGTTATCAGATACAGAGGTCAAAGGGCACATGGTGACCTCCAGCCCAAAGGAACAGAAGACACCTTCATCACCAATAACAAGATGCCAGGTTACATTTCCCAATGCATTGAAGACAAATGACAAAACAAATCTGCTCAACAGAGTCAAAGGAAAGACAGATTACAGAATCTGGGAACGGAATGAAACTATACCCATTAAACCACTGACGGCACTGGGCAGGAGACGATATACAAATAGCAGCAGTGTGATTTAATCCTTCCGCTGAAACTAATGGCTGCCCCACCTCCATGCCAGTGCTTGGCCGAGGGTAAACCTTGTCATTGGCTCCCCCCATGGATATGAAGGACAATGACAATGTAAACAGTCCTATCTATATCAATTCAAGGTCAGCAGCACTCTATTACACCATATTGTGACTCAAACAGATTGTATTTCAGACAGAAAGATGTGACAGGGGATAATTTCTTCTGTGACAAGCTCAGAAAAAAAGTTTGGTAATAAGTATTTGTTGTATTTGTTAACAATAGTTAATGCTTTAGCTAACATGAACTAACAATGAACAAGACTTCTACAGCATTTATTAGCCTTGGTTTGTGTTAAATTCAGTCTTCAAATTAAAGGTCCAGTGTATGAAATTCAGCAGCATCTAGTGGTGAGGTTGTGAATTGCAACCAACGGCTCACTCCACCCTCCCTTTAGAAGCACTACAGTGGCTGACACGGAAATTAGATGTCATCACGTTTTCGTTGCTTCTATGCTGAAGGGGATAACGTATTTATGAAATTCGCCATGTAGAGCAGTTAGTCCGTTTAGGGCTATTGTAGAAACAACATGGCAAATTCCATGTATGGGGACCCGCAGTGTATGTGGATAGAAACATTCTAAGGTAATCCATCATTATGTTAGGTCTTTATACACCTCTGAAGACACAGTTATGGATATTATATTGCATTTCTGTCAACAGTTCCTGCAAAAAATTACACACAACACCATGGCTTCACTTTAAAGGTCAATGCATCAATTGCTTTCTTTGTAAAATAAATTATGCCAAACTAACAGTAATTGGAAAAGTCATAACAAATAAATCGCAAGCTTTTCTTTTGGTTATGATGCCTCAGTTCAAGTTGCCAGTAGAGCATCCCTTTAGTTTCTGGAACACAGTTAATGTGTGTTTTTGGACACGAGCATGACTTTTATAGTAGCACACTGCACCGGGAGTGTTATGAAATTCTGAATGTTTGGAAAAGCCTGTTTTTGTCTGTGAACTTATCCACCTGTGGTGGTTTGGATTTTACTTCATCCAAGCCTGTATTCTACTTTGCGAGGAGTACCACAGCTACAGGCTGGTGATAAGTAATAAATGGGTGCAGCACACGCTGATGGACTGGCCTGTGCCCATTAGGCCGGCGACACAGGTGGCCTCTCTTAACCACAGTGTACAGAAGTACTGTTGAATTTCAAATAAACCCTGTTGAGAGCAGCTGAGGAGCAAGAATGGAGCATGTTAGTGTGGGCATCTTGCCAGGATCATCTGCAGCTGTGGGCGGCCTCCCAGAGAGTGAGTTTGGGAGGCCGAGTTCAATGAAAGTGGTTCTGGGCTGTCAAACCGTCTATTAATAGGACTGCCAGCCACACGTCTGTATGGGTCTTTCACCACATCCACCACGGAGAACGAGAGGGGCATTTCTGTGTGTTATGACTGAGCGGAATGCAAGGGGGCACCAGTCCATCTTTATCACCCACAACTTCCTAGGTTGGGGATTAGTGTAGTGTGTACACAAGTTGTAACACTGACTAGGGAACTGACAGAGCAAGTTGGCAGCCAGATTCATTTGGATTTGTATCTAAGCTACCACAAAATCCCGTAATGCAACAGGGATGAAAAAATCTCCAGCCCTAGCTTGATATCCCTCATAAAAAAAGAAAATAGCGTCATGGAAGAAAAACCAATGTGCGTTATACTGGGGAGTCTTAAAGACCCAATAAAAATATAAGTGATAATGAAAAACTAAAAATGTCTCACCAGCCTCTCCACTTCCTGTTCCCGCAGTCTTTCATCTCTCTGTCTTTGATGATAGTCTTGAAGTTCTTCCTTTCCACTCAGAGAGCTGATGCTCCCCTTCCTCTCCCGGAAGCCTCCATGTGGTCCAATCCCTGCCTTCCCAAATGACTGCCTCCTCTCCCCGAAACTAAACTCCAGTGCCGGGGAGGGACCACGTAGACTTTGCTGATCCAAATCGGAACAGGAGCTGACAGATGTCAAGCTAACCTTCTTGGCCTGCCGAGGACTAGTGGTCTCTTCTGAGGTCATTGTGACATCAGGAGGGGCCATGGTGTAATTGGCAGCTGGTTTGGTGGACAAGGAAATGCAGACCACCTCTGGATGACCGTTCAGGTGGTTGGCTTCAGGGCTGCCAGCTTGGCGAGAAGAGGGGCGGTCTTGTGATCGATAGGTTGAGTGAAGGGTGAGATGGCTTTCGGCAGGTCGATACAGCCGCGGTAAGGAGCGGCTATGTGAGCCCATGCTTGTAAGCGACCCAGCGGAATACTTCCTTTGTCGTGGAGTAGGATCGAGTCCTCCGTTGTGGCTCATGTCTGGGGTATAGAATTTGCGAGCCAGGCGGGGGCTGGAGGGCATGCTGGCTGCCCCACTTGAGCCCCCTGGTGTGGGGGGAAGAGAACTTGAGAGAACAGAACCTGAGGTCACAGTACGGCGACTCTCCGACGTACTGTTGAGAAGACTGTCCTGAGATTGGTTGCGCATCATGGGTCGGGAGTAAGAAAGTGAGGTGTCTCGCTCTCGGGGATCAGAACGGCGGGGAGATGGAGGCATACTTTTAGGTGTGTGGACAGGAACTTTGGTTCCCAGTGGTGGCCGATCTGAGTTATACAACCGCCTGGCTTGTTCCTGATAGGGTGGTATTGGGGACGAGTTAGTGACGGGTGACAACATATTGGGCGTGGTGGGTGGAGACTGTGTCATGGTGAAGTAGGAGGGGCTAGAGTCACCATTGGCGCGTAAGCTGTTCTCCAGGGCCTGCTTCTTTTTCTGTAAAGTGTCCATCAAATCCCGCAACTCGGAGACAGAGCGCATCCCTCTAGTGCTGGTTCGACCTAGGCAGTGACTAAAGTCACTACTAAATTTCAGATAATCTGGAAAAAAGCAAAACAATTAAATTACATAAATGACAATTAAAAAATACTCTATTGGGGAAAATGTTTAGTGGAGTTTGGTAATAGTAGTTTCGTTGAATGTCAGGCTAATAAAAACACTAGCAAGCGGTTACAAGAAGTTATATAACTGTATGAGCCAATTCAATAGATCATCTCCAACGGATATACCTGAGACACATCTGACTTTTCTCTCAGGGATGTTTGTCTGCCCCTGGATCCATTCATATATTCTAAGCACACTAAAGCCAAAAAATAACAATGAAGACCCATTCTGAAAATAGACACTGCCTATGAGCGAGTCCAAAGTCCAAGTAAGTCCAAAGTTACACAAAAGTGTAAAATGGGGTAAACGAAAAGCTAAAACAACAAGAATTATACATGACTTTTTAAATAGCAGAAACCATTCATAACCTCAGCTACATAGACATTAGTGAAAGATAAATATATACAGTTCCTACATATGCTTTGGTCCTAGGTTATAGTTTTTGGGGTCTTCACATCTGTTTAACACTCCCTCAAACACACAAACCTCATGATACACTCTGCCACTTGCCAGGAGAGCGCAGATCAAAGAAAATTCCTCTTCAGATGACTTACATAAACGCGCATAAAACACATTAACCTACACATGCCAAGTGTAAATCACAGACGAACCTCTCGTGTCAAGATGAAAAAGGAAACCGAGCAGAAACTGGAAAATATATCATAAGGATGATGTGGGGAAAGTCATGCATGATAACACAAGCACATACACTTTGACCATATATGGGGGGGGGGGGACGTGTCTGGCTATCCATTTACAGACAAGAATCGCATTTATGGATACTTTGAAACTGATATATGCAATTCTTAAATAGATTGTTCACAAAATAACAACACTTGTGTCAGTATTTACTCGTTTGTAATCTGTAAAACAATAGTGAGAAGAACTGTAGGCTACTAGCTGCTCATCCATACAATTATAATAAATGAGAGCTGAAGCTTTCAGGGTTTAAAAAGTACACAAAACCTGCGTAAGAGGTCAATACAACTGACCCGGTCACATCGTACTCCTGTAAACAAACCAGTAAGGGTTAAACTACACAATAACAGCATAAGAGTGGGGGTGTGTGCTTTTCCCAGGTTTCCTATGTACCCGCCACAGTGCCTGGATTTACGTTTGTTTACGTTAAGGTTCTTGCTGTCTAGCAACACAAAATGTGCGTTGAGGGTGTATATGTGTGACTTCCTTACTTAGTCATACTTTGGAGTCTAAGTTAACGTATTAATCTCGCTATGTCTTCAAGGCAATGTCTGTAAAATAGACGTTCAATCCTTAAAGGGACATCAAAAGCTTTGAGGATCGTATTGCGCGAGACCGCAAAAGAATTGTGACACAAAACTGAAATTTAGTAGACACACCAAATCCTCTTTTAAGTTGGTTTGTTGTGATACGGGATATGGGCCAGGTGTGTGCATGTGCAGGAAAGATGAGAGGAGATCAGTGGTCTCACCTCCCGAGGGGGTTTGCGGGTGTTAGACCAAAATCTGTATATAGTTTAAAAAGAGAGGAGAAGTGTGTGATGGAGATGATAGCAACAAAGGGATAAGTGGATGGAGGAGGGTAGGAAGAAGTTACCTGTGCTGTACACCAACGGAGAAATGGGGCTCTTCTGAGGCATCATGCTTTTCAGTCGATTTGCCTCCTCTGGATGGTTAAAACGAAAGATGTAGGATTTACCAAGACAGAGAGTGTAACCTAGAGAGAGAGGAATAGAAACACGCACATGGTTAAAATTATAAAAAATAATACATTTCATTTCTCACAGACCACAACCCAGTGAGAAGAAGATATCAAGAGATTTCAGGACTTTCTTACGTTAAAGGATCTTCTTTTGCGTTCTGCGGAAGAAAGAAAGTCATACAGGTTTGAAATGACAAGAGGTGACAGAATTGTCATTTTCGGGTGAACTATCCCTTAAAAGTTAAATACCAGTCTCAGGCACCATTTAGTTTCATTAAAAGGAAAAAACTATTAACGTGAATGGTGACTGAGCTGCAACAATCTGTCTTTTGTCTTCACAAAAATTAGTAATGTGGGTTTGGAACAACACAAGAGTGAATTAATGATGACAGTTTTTTCTTTTTGAGTGAACTAGCCCCTTAAGATTAAACAGGATCCTTTCTCTTCCAAAAACCAACGTCTGTTCCTGATTCATTTTAATACAAAATCTTTCATCCGCATAATAATACTTACTCCTGTCAATCAAAGGAAATAAGAAAAGCTTATGTCACCCGAAAAGTGGCTTAAACATCAATTATTCCTCATTGTGTCTTGAGCACCAGGTCCTGTGAGGCTTTGCTCTTTCCACTAATCTGAAATCAGAGACCACGGAGCGATGGATGGATGTGAGCCTGGAAACTCACGGGAAGCGGAATAACAGCTCATGGAAAATATTTAGGACCACTTTTTCTTCCTCAGCAAAACCCCAAAGTATTCGCCTGAACGGTCTTTTTTGCTGAATGAAACAAAAGAGGATGTAAAATCAGACAGTCAGTCTGAGCTTTAGGAGGAAAACAACTCTATTAAAAACGGGGATTTGTGAGAACTGTACACAAACAAATCACTTAATTTCAACACTTGAGCCGAGACATTGGCATTTAAACAAAGTAACATCTCTACCCAGTTGTGTAATGGTCTATATCCATGCATAATAAATTGTCTAACTCACTGAGAGAATACACTATAAAAGGCTAAATGTTCCTCAAACATCCGTGCCTGGCCAACATTCGTGGTCCAGTGCCCACTGTTGAGTGAACGTAAGTCTTGCGTGTCATTAACATGCCAACCCTCTGACATTTGGTCTCCTAAATCTATCCCACACATTCCAGAATTTGGTGCACCGGCAAAGCTTTTCTTCAAAGCATTGCCAGGTTTCTCATAAAGTTGCTGAATGGACACAGCAAACTTGAGTCACGAAAAGTCCTGATTTCATAACAACAGATGGACCCAATATTCCAGAAAATAACCCTGAGTCAGTCAACACTCTTACTGTAGAAAAAAACACATCAAGACAAATGCACTGCAGTTCCCAAGCATAAACAGGCACGCATGTGCACACATGCACGCTCATAGCCGACAGCGTGAAGTATTTAGTCTACACAGCTGTGCCCCTAAAGCTAAAATCCTAAATATATACATTTCATGATGTACATATAACTTTAAACCCCGATGCAGAGTTTCAATGCAAGCGCACATGGCTGCATGTTATGCATTTCTTTCCATTTAATTACATGCCTGTAAGTTGTCGCTTTTTCCAAGTGAAATGCATGTGTGTACGTCAATAAAAGTGCTTCAAACAGACTTTAATAAAAGAGTTTACACATGTTGCAAGTCTTTCCCTGCCATTTCACCCCACAGATGAATCCACAAACACAGCTGGCTCTTCTTATAAACTCTCTCTTCTAAAGTCAAACTCAGATTAAAAATAAAATCCCTTTGATCACATAATTAAATATGCATGTTAGTTTATACTCGGGTTCCTGCTTAAATTATTCGATTAACCCAACAATCATCTGCTACAATGAAACATTTAATATTCCTGTTTAAAGCTATAAATTAAATGGTTGGATGGTTAAATGATTAGATGGTTGAGCTAATTGTCGATCTTAATAGAAATATATTAAAACTTTATCTGATTAATAAAAGGAAACTCATCATTGACTATTGACTTGGCATCATGCCTTATGGTCACAGTTCAGGTGATGAACATGCAAGAATTACCCAGAGAAAACAAAATTCACAAGATACCAACAATTCATTTTAAAAGCATAGTTATCTGCATAGAAAGCAGATTATAATGCATGCACTTAAACATTTAAATGTAGTCCGACATTACAGCATTTAAATGTTAATTCCTTTCCTTCATATTGATATTACATAATGTTTTAATTATAGCTTTCTCCCTCCGTGCATGGAAAATGTTCATTTGTTATTTTTTTCATTGATTGATAATACAAATAAAAACTGTATATAAAAATAATCATCCAATGACAGACTCTCGCATATAATGACGTCACTCAATAAATCTCGGCGTGTAGAAAATAATAGGCGTAAATAAATAATAATCAATAGCCTCAACCATACAGAAGTAAAGCACACCTCGTTACACTGATCAAAAATACGATTATTAATGACTTGTTTCATCTTCACCCCGACGCGACGCAACTCGCTTTCATTATGAACAGCTTTGTGATGACTAGTGTTGTCGCGTCGTTAGAATGCAGTGTAGATGTGTGACGATAAAACTCTATAAAGTTCACATATCTGTGGATACAAAGAAACCTGAAAATAAGACTGTATACACAAACCTTTCAGAAAACTCCCACCGAGCGAAGTCCTCTATTAATATTTCACGCAGAAAGCCATGATCCGTGACGCGCGCGCGATTCACTGAGCGATAAACTCTGACGCGACCGCTTCACTTTCCTCCTCTTCTGAAGTCAATGAATGAGAACAGAGCAAACGTTCCTCACCCAACCTAAAGGGGTGGTGCTGTGCCACACGCTTTACATTCTCATGCACAGCAAGAGAGAGAAATCATGCTCCTTAACTCATTCTTTATTTATTTCTAAAGCAAGTCACTCTTAATTTACTGCTTTATCATTCAGTGAATGTAAACTCTACATTTAGTCTGTTTGTTAATGTAGAGATTTGGAAAGGCAGAAGAGGGGATGATTTAACCCCATACCCTCCCTAAGGAAATACTTGAAAGAAACTAAAAACAGAATGATTTGTGGGAAATAAACGGCGTAAATTAACTGTGCAGGATTTTCATCATTCATTGAGTAATATATTGTGCAACTTTGAGACTAAAATCAATGATCCCTCTTGAGCAATACTTTTTTTCGGACCTTCCACATCATCATGGTGTCAGCACAATTGTTGGTCAACAAAATGCTACCATTTGGGATTAAGACAATGAGGGGTGAGATTTTAATCCGAGTCTGGCTCAAATGCGATCTCGGTTTAGAATGTATATATTCTCTAAGAGCAGACTGAACACTCGCGAATAAGCAAAGAAAATGATTGATGGTTTGTTGAGGAACATGGTGGGGTTAAAGAATGCAGGCATTATGGGAAATACAACCTTGGGGCAGAAATTCACTTAACGTTAATCTGTGCTCTGTAGCTCGTTCACTAGTGGAATCTTTGAGTCACTGCGTCACATTGAATAAAGATCCGAAACCACACCAATTAAACTCTGCATGACGTCCAAAACCAAAATCCTGCAGGAAAAATATACTATTTCCATAACACACTTCATTCTCACAAACCTCTACCGCTTGACGCTTTATTATCATGTAGTTTTTTAATAGGCGGATAGTACAAACTTCACCAAATGCAACCAAATACTAAACAATAATATTTACATTCTGCAATGTTTTTATGTGAGAAATGCTTTTGCAGACAGCTAAGACATCAAGATCTCCTTCCGAGCTCATGCTGTGGTTACCTTGTGTAAGTTGTGTGGGTCTGGTGACAGGAACGCCATCGAGTGAACACAGGTGTCCGCAGGGGTCAAGAATGACAATCCCTCCTTTGTTCTCGATTTTGCAGTGTTCCGCCTCGATTCCAGGTCCCTCGATAGTGATGTCCTGAGGTACAGGAGCATCATCACGGCCAATGCATGTCATTCCTTCAACACAAAGTGATTCAATATTAATCGTTTGGAAGCTAATTCAAATTTGGCTTTAAGACCTTTTCACACGGCAAGCAAAACACAAATTCATGTATTATAATTGTTCTTTCGTGGTTTACAGAATACAGTTAACTCAGAAATCACTTTATTGTTTGTGTTTCGTCTAAGATATGTTATGTTACAAAAAGCGTAAACTCGTCTGCTAAAAGTTTAAATTGAACGGTTGTGTCACGGTTCTTGCTGGTGTGAAACATATGCCTATGGGATGTTTTACTATGTTTAAATCAGTTTATCTCTACATATTGTGCTGCTGTTGGTACAGCTGACAAGTCCAATGCTAATGAATCCTGAACAACTGTGGGGCTTTACGTCTTTACTGCCTGGGGGCTTTTAAATTGAATTCTGATGAAAGTATAAACTTTAAATAGGATTTCGGGGTGGTTAGTTATAAACAGGCAATGTTAAACCTTTCATGCATGAATTGATAACCACATGGTTAGTTTCGTTTTGTGTTTTTATTGCTTTTAGGACATATAAAAACATTTTTCAGTGTTCAGTGAATGGCTTTACACTTATGTTTATCATTTCAATTCTGCTCGGACTTCTTATGGCTCACTTATTTATACAAGTTTTTGCTGTGTGTAATTTTTTGGAGGATTTATTGACAGAAATGCAATAAAATCTACATAACTATGTCTTTAGAGGTGAATTATGACCTCACATAGTTATATTTTTATTATCTTAGAATAAGCTATTTCTATCTACATACGCCGCAGGTCCCTTTGCATGGAATTCACCATGTTGTTTCTACAGTGGCGCTAAACGGACAAACTGTTCTTCAGAGTGTGTTTTGTAAATACATTATCTACTTCGGCAAAGAAGTGAAAACGTGGCAACACCTAAATCCTACATCAGCTGCTTAGTGATTCGAAATGGAGGGGGAGGTGTGGAATGAGCAGTTGGTTGCAATTCCCAACCTCACCATTAGATGTCCCTAAATTTCAAATACGGGACCTTTAAATTGAATTGTTACTGTAACACTTGTGTGGCTTTACTACTTGGCATCACTAGCAGGAAGTTAGCTTGACTTCTTGTCCTGTCACTCTGCACTTCCTTCCCCATTCTCACATTGCATTTAAATGTGCACTATGACATAGTAAGAGAGGTGTGAAAGGGAGGAAATTGTGTGTATGTGTGTAGATTTAATGTGTCATTTCAACAAACCTAAAACCTATAATACCCAGGGCTGTAGTCAAGTACACCTTTGTCAAGTCCAAGACAAGTCTAAGACCAGGACTAATCGAGACCTAGTCTAAAGAGGTTTGAGTCCAAGTCAAGTCCAAGTCCAAATGAGACTTAAAGAAAGAAAGATAAAGAAAGAAAAAAGAATCCTCTTCAAGATCACATGCATTTTTTTTGTAATGATCAAAAAGTGGATCAAATTAGTTTATTTTATTTGCTTTAGGTAAGTGCAACTTCAGATTTTGATTCTTTTTATTCTAGTGTACCGATCACATTCTGGGCTGCCAATTGACAGATAAATAAAAATAAAATTTAAATTGCTGAATCGATCAGACGTCAAGAATCAATGTGTGAAACTCAACTGTTGTGACAATCAACAAAAGAAAGCTTCATCTTGCAATTCATACTGGGTAACATCATAGTACAAAACTCATTCATGACCCCCAGCATGCATTGCTGTTGATCTGTTTATCTGAATTACTTTTGATGAGGTTTGTATGATGAGTGTTGATGTGTAAGTGTGTCAGGAAAACTTTCGGTTGAATTTGGACGAAAACTGAAGAGCACGAGCAACTCTCGATTTCGATTCAAGAATCGGTTGCAACAGTTTTCGGATCACCTGTTTTCAGATCACGACAAGCATGGTTATATCAATCGTTTTGTTTGGAAGGAGAAAAAAATCTAAAGACCATCTGGACCATCGAGTCCAAGATAAGTCCAAAACTACAGAAAAATGTCTGAGACCAGGCACAATTACTACAGCACTGATAATACCAAATAATACACGTATTTACTTTCAAATGAAAACACACTTAAAAAAGTTGTAATTATTAAAGGGATAATTCACCAAAAAATTCGCCCGAACAACCACTTGCATCTTGTGTCCAGATAGAAGCACATGTCCTTTCGAATAGACATTGACTGGTTACCAACATTCTTCAAAATAACTTTTATTGTGTTTTTCAGAAGAAAGAAAGTCCTACAGGTTTGAAATTACGAGAGGGTGAGTAATTGATGACAGAATTACAATTTTTGGATGAACTACCCCTTTAAAATGATAAATACCACATCTGAGATTTGAAACTCCAATTTTACGTTTTTTTGTAGCTTGACAGCCGTGGTTTATCTACAAACTGTCTATGAACTGTTGCTGTGTTTAAATTGCTCCTTTATTCTTCTGATGATAAATGACAAAATATGGGTTTGCAATGACACAAGTCCCTTGTTTCTTTTGTGGTGGACTATTCCTCAAAGGTAAAGATTAAAGCCACACATGGGTTCCGGTCTTTGGAATCTTTACACCACAAAATCCTCCTTCTTCTGTCCTCTTTCTTCATTACATCCTAAGTCAACCTGCATTCAACCTCTGCAGGCATAAGGCCCAAATCCTCTCTAACAATAGACTCAACAAGCATCCACTGTTCATGAAGGCACACACAAAGATCCACAAAGATAGAGGGTTGATTCTTTGTGCACAGGCTTGTTCATAGCTATCTGGGTGTTTGTGTGTGAGGAAGAGAGATCAGGGCCGGTTGCATGAACTGATTACACTAGACTTAGAAGTTAGTCATCTAATTTGTCATAACTTCTTAAAATCATTTACATAAAAAGATAGAGTGGGCTAGCTGAAATATATAACATAAGACAGGTTGGTCCAAAGTAAGACGCAGTCTTAACTTAATGGCAAAGTTTATGCAACTGGGCCCAGGAGATAGACAAAGTCAAATGAGCAGAAAAGAGCATTTACCCTCCTTCAAAGGTAACAGCGTAATGGCAACACTGAGTCTTCCGCTACCAAGGCTGACCAGGTGAGGGGTGGTTGTTTGTACCTTCAGAGCTTTTCCCGTGTCGATCAAATCCAGGGGCGGGCTCTGAATCAATAGAAGGTTTTGATGATTTTTTATCAATAACCAGTTAAAGGGATAGTTCACCCAAAAACTCCAATTTGCTATTTATTTACTCACCCCCAGGTCATCCGAGATGAAGATGACATTTTTTATTGAGTAGAACCATAAAGAAGATTGTTTGGAAAATACCCTCTTTGCTTCAAATAAGGGGAGTCTATGGGGTCCACCTGTCTAAGTGTTCCTAAAGCACATAATTCCCAAAAAGTGATTGTCGCTCAACACTCCCTTTCTGCAGGTGGCGCTAAATGCACCAGATGCTGGCATGCCATCCGCCACCAAATACTACAAGAAGGAGATTGTGATTTGGACGTATGCAGAGGCTGCACAGTATGACTAATATTATTAAAAATGACGTTCAGTTTTATGAAAATATCGAACGATTCGCTTCACAAGACGTCAACATGTCGCCAGGAGACTATTTTGGAATTGTGTGCTTTATGAACTCTTAGACAGGTGGACCCCATAGACTCCCATTATATGAAGCAAAGAGGGCTGCGGATTTACCAAACAATCTTCTTTATGGTTAAAAATTACTGTTGAACACAAAAGAAGATATTTTAAAGAATGTAGGTTAGCAAACCGTTCTGGGGTACTATATTGTATTGTTTCCTACTATGGTAGTCAATGGGGGGCAATATCGGTTCGGTTATAAGCATTCTTCCAAATATCTTTGTCTGTGTTCATCAGAACATAGAAATTCACACAGATTTGGAACAACTCGGAGGTGTTTAAATGATGTCAGAATTTACATTTTTGGCTGAAGTATCCCTAAGGCAAAACACAAAAGCTTAACGAAAGGTGCACTCACCTTAGGAGAATCAAGACTTTGATCTGACTCTTGTTTGAGGACATTAGGTTGGCAGTTTTTCTCTGTGTCCTGTACCACACAAGAGGAACAGAGCAGACATATTGAAACATACATATTATGTGACAATTAATACATTTATTATCAAACTTTACATACTCTGAAATATAACATGAAAATGAATGAAATTCGATTTCATATTCACATAAAAATGACGCAGATAGAAGTACTGAGGAACACACAAAAAAGCAAAGTGTTTAGAAAAAGCCTCCCAGATATTTACTGTAACCTGTCAAAGGTTTATATCACATGAAGCCCATATTCACAAACAACTGTTGGATATATTATTTCTAGTCTTAACACGAGTGAAAAAACAAAGTGAAATCAGACCAAAAGAATATTTTGTTTAATGATACCCCAGTAACAAGAGTGGCCACGTAGACACTCACAAACATGACCCTGAGGGCCATAAACATCAGAGTGATCCACTCACGCTCTCTAATCCACCAGCCACGCGTAACATAGGTTGGAATGTGTGTGAAAACCATCCCAAAGGAGAAAAGTAGAGAGAGGGAGGAAAAGGCGGGAATGTTCCATGCTACAATTTCCCACGAATCTTTGGGAGTGTTTGGCATACCATGCCAGGGGAGATGTAGGGGAGATGAAATGTTGCTTGCTTTGGTCCAACCACCCCAAAGTTAGCAGTTACCACAGAGGGGGCCCCAAATACACTGCAGCCAACCCAACACACCCATGTTCAGAGGCCCCAAAACATATTTGGACATCAAAGGCACATTTAAAATCTATTCCTTTCATTGCATTAAAATTAAAACATCAACCTGCTTATGCACACAAAACCTTTTTCAGAATTACATTTTGTATGTACTTTTCATTTGTAAGAATTGATCTTTGATATAAGTTACAGTACGTTATAAAGTATGTTTCGACTTTTGAACAGCATGTATTCTTTTATCATTTGTAAACATGCGATCATTGCCGGCTCACAGCGTTTCCATTTCCTCAGATACAAAAAGCCCTTCCTGAATGAAGTCACTCCTGTTCCATACCCGTTTCTCAGTGTACAATCAGAGTGCATCCATAACCATGATGATACTGTATTACAACATAACATGAACAAAACATGTAAAAACATGCATTCAGTACCCTAAAAACATCTTAAAGCAGTATACAATAATAGTATACAATAGGAAACAGCTTTTTTCCCAGAGCTGTTTCATTATTGAACACTGTCCCCCACTGATTCCACTACCCCTCATAACTTTAACTGTATGCTGCTATTACATTGCTTACATTGCACTACAGGGCTGCCATGCATGACTGAACTGTACACACCAGTACTTCATGTATCTGCTCTATCGGACTGTTTACACACACATAGTATCATTTGCACTCTATACTGCTCACTTGCACACCAGGAATATTACACTGAATGCTCATTTGCACTAATGGACTACTCTTATAACTGCATATCCTCATCTACTGCACTGTAACTTTCATAACTGCTTTACCTCATCTACTGCACTGTTACTTCAATAACTGCACCAACTTCTCTACTGCACTGTAACTCATCTATTGCATTACTGCATCTATTGCATAACTAACTGCATCTACTCATCTATTGCACTATAACTTCAATAACTGCATTAACTCATCTACTGCACTGTGACCTTAATAACCGCATTAACGCATCTACTGCACTGTAACTTCAATAACTGCATCTACTCATGTATTGCACTATAACTTCAATAACTGCATTAACTCATGTACTGAACTGTAACTTTAATAGCTAATGTCTGTAACTAATGCACACTCAAGTCACTTGCACTATTGTTTAGTCTATATTGTTATCTGTTCATAACCACCTGTACATTATTGTTCACAGTATTTATCCTTCTGTTTATATTGTTCATAGTACATACCGACTGTCATATTTTCATAGTACATGCCCATTGTATAGTATTTTCCTATATTGTATTCTGTATTTATTCACACTGTATATCCTGCACTTGCTAATTGCACTTCTGGTTAGACCTAAACTACATTTCGTTACACTGTACTTGTATATGTGTAATGACAATAAAGTTGAATCTAATCTATCTAAAAAAAAATCTAATCTAAATCCATCCATCTTCTTTATAGTCTTTATATATCTGAATCTATGTTCTCATAGTGTCATCAGAACAGACATCTAGAATGTTGTATACTTTCCTAATTTCAAAACATAATGTATTATTTACCAAATATGTTGTTGTTATTTACAAATATTCTACCCAACTTTAACATGACCCCTTCTTCACCGCAAACTGACCTCCTTGCTGACAGGACAGGCGTGTTCCAGCAGGTATGTTTCAATGTTATGCTTTTGAGATCTACTTGGGTATGTTCCCCCAGGAAGAGAATACCTGCTACATTCCACTCATGCACTTTTCTTTCCAATCCGCTCTTATGTCTATATGTGGGTAACTCTGGGTATGAGGGCAGACTTGCTGCTTACATATTACAATCTCCAAGATCTCTTTATTCAGGTGAAAATTGTATAGTTTGGGCTTGTTCAGACATCTACAGCAAAGAAAGAAAGAGGACAAACTCTTGAAACATGCGGGAAAAATGTCAAAAGATTGTTTGGGGAAGGAAAAGGGAAAGAGTGTTAACTTGAAAACAGAATTAGTTTTATGAGCCCATAAAGATGAAAGAAAGAAAAAATGGCTGGAGAGAAAAAAGGAGAGAGAATCAAAGAGTCTGAAGTTTAAATAAAATCAAAACTTGGACCTTGACTGTTAGCTTTAAGGCACATGCTATTGCAATCCTAAAAGTCGACACAGGTTACTTGTAGCTAATATTTGAATGTTCCTACCCCCACACACAACCCCATATATAGAGATAAACGGTATAGAGAATGTATGGAATTTACTTTTCACATGGTGGAAATTCCTAACAGGGAAAGTTCTCAGGAGTTTGGCTAATAAAAGGCTGTAAATGTTATCTCAAACTTATCAAAAATGTTCTTGCAATAATGTCCACACAACATATTATAAACATTGTCTTGTGAAACGATTTAAAAACATTTTAAAAACTCTATTCTTAGAGTAGAATATTAGCCAAAGTCCTGAGAACATTCCACGTATAACATTTCAAAACATCCGTAAATAACATTTTCTTATGTTAATCTGCTATGTTAGCAAAATTTAAAATGTGTTTGTTTGCAGGAATATTAATGCATCGTCTTTCATTCAGGTCTGTGAGTGTGTCTAATGTTTTGTCCAATAAAATGCTCTTTTAAATGAGAGCCCCCATATACCACCTGCCTTTGACCTGGAATACAATCATAAAAATAAAGGCTCTTCAAAGCTTGCTTCACAGCAATGAATAGAAGAACCTTTTAGTGAAAGAACCTTTTTGTGAAACAGAGGTTCTTTGGATGGTAAAGGTTCTTTATGGAAGTGTAGCAAAATCACTAAATAAATCTGAAGTCTGTTTAAAAGAAACTTTGTTAACACTTTCCTTGAAGCATGTATGTATAATGCATTATAAAGGGATATTAAAGGGTAAAATGCATTATAATTCTTCATAATGTGTGTTGCAATGCATTATATGTAGTTGTAAAGAATTATAACCAATTTAAAATGCGCAGTGTAATAATGAATTGCTAAGTGTTATAATGCCTTGACGATAATAACAATTATTCTATTTCTAACTATTCTATTTCTACATCATTAAAAGATGCATTACAATGCTTTAAAACTACTTTTATAATGCATTATACATTCATGCTTCAAGGAAAGTGCTACCAAAAACTTTAATGCGTACTGCCAAAACTTCATGTTTCAATTGGAAATATGTCAACACAAGAAAAAAGACATTTTTCAAGGGAATCTTTACGAGAAGACAGAAAGAACCGACCAGGCCAGAATTTGACAAAGGGCTTTTGAGTCCTTGTGCTTTTCACAAGACTTGATGTGGGAGGTCATTAGACTACATCAGCTCAGATGCCGATGGAACAATCAAAGAGGTGTGTATTGAACATTCATATTACACATATCAAGTCACCCAGAGACGCATGACGGGTGATGACAGCCCACAAAGGGTTAACGTTCACTAGCGTTTTAGTGGACGGATGGGAGATTGAAAAAAAGGAAACGGCCTCCCCCCTGTTTTCATTCCTCACCCTCATCAGATCTAACACAAACACTGGCCCAAACACGCTCGCGTTCTATGTCATTTACAAATGCATTTGGCGTAGACTGATCCTGGTTGTGATGGCTGTGTTCATCTTCCCCACACATGGACCATGAACAGAGCGGAATAAAACACACTGTCTTCTGCCATCGTTTTTTTTAAACCGTATGGTTATTAGGTATAATTGAATGAATGTTTAAGACATTCATTTTGACTTTTAAAATAAAATGGTAAGTAAATGCTTTGTGCAGGCTTTGAATCATGGTGTTATGTTAAAGTGATGCTATGGCATTTTTGGTGAGTCATTCCCTGAAGGTCAATCTCTTCTACTCAACAATAGCAGCATAGAAAGCTCATATAATCTCTCAAAGGTGGCAAAGTAGCACTGCTTCTTTAATCCAAACATGTGACAATGATCTCATTGTGACTGGATCTCATATTAATATGGGGTTCCCTCTGTGGCATGCAGTTCCTTTATTGATTCCTCTGGACACAAGATCTTTTAGGTAGACTGACCAGCCTCTGTTCTGAGTTTCATCCCTTTTTTTGGTTTAGACTCTACACATAGGCCACCTAAAATCATTCAGGTGAATTATAGGGATCTGATCTGTTTAAAAATAAACAGATAAGACTGCAATTACGACAGCAATTTGCTGCCATGGGGCAAAGGTGCCTTGTGTTTATTTTGTATTTTAATTAAAGACACAATGTGACGAATTAATAATACACTGGATCGTTATAATGGATGATTTCGCAGCTGTCTAAAAAACATTTTAAGAGCTTTTGAATCATTAGCCCCCAATTCCAATGTTAACAAATGAAAGACTGAGGAATGTTGTTACAGCTGGATCTAGCTGCAGGAATAAGAACCATAAGGAAATCCACATTAGACCATGAGAACTTACGTAACATAATTTTACCAGCGCTTTTTTAATGAAAAATACTATTGTACATTTAATATTGTACGTAAAAGGTCACTAAAATAGATTCTAAAGAATCTATGGTGTGGTTTTACCTCTTTTTCATTCTTCACCTGACTGTTACATCTTTGGTGTTTTTGTTTCAGTTAGAGCTCATGAGTCATCTAGTTTGGTTGACTTTCACACCTGATTGTGTGTTGAGTGATGAGGTCCAGTGTTTTGGATCCACAGCATCTTCTTCAATATATCGTATCTCCTCTCTCATTGTTGGCGTATCATTGTCTGTCTCTGACTTCATGCTATCTTCCTTTAATCCTCTCTCAGTGACTCATGCAATAATTGTTGTTCTTATGTGCACATCTATATAATCCATTACAATTATGTGCCATGGAGAGACAATATCAACATCTGGTTTGATGGTGTCATGCATGGTTTGCTACCTGTTGTGTCATAAAACTGCTATGAGCAGTCACTTTTAATTCTGTCGTTTTTTTCCAAAGAGGGTAAATATATTTTTATTAAAATAATTCAAACAAACCAATCTATATTGTTTGCTCTGTTTGGTGTTGATTCTTTTTTAGAGAGTTCCTGAGCAACTATATTCATCCAAGTCTGTGATCTTTTATGTTTATTTAATGAAGTCTATCTCTCAGTCCAAAGCATCAGAGTCATGATTCAATGCCCATGACGAATTCAACAGTCATAACACATACCCTCATGCCAAAACCTGCGCCAAGACTTAACAATTAAGGTGATGAATTTAGATGGCAAGTGTGACCAAGCCAGTATTGTATAGCCTATACTCATTATCGATCAAAGTAATTATCTGTGAATTCGACATTACACATAACAGACAATAAAAAACAAGACTACTGCGATATTTTCTAAAAAGATCAGAAGTTTCTATTTAAACCAAATCTAGATAAACATACATTCAATATTGACATTCTTCAACAAGAAAATAAATAGTCTCACCATTGCCGAGAAGAATTCAGTCATTTTCAATAGCAGTTCATGAAAAACTTTCTAAAGGTGCGAAACTCTCCCCTTCAGGTCGCTTTCCAAAGTACAAAATAAATAGTTTATTTATTTTATGCCTAGAACGTTTTAGTTGAAAGTTACATCAAGTTAAATTGAAATGTGGGACAAGAAACAATACCTGGTGATCTTCGGGGAGTAACGGCGCAGTCCTGTCGCACTTGGCCAGCGCGCGACTCCGCTGTGCTGTGGAATGCGCCACAGCTGGAACGGGACACAGCGCCTCTGACGCACGCATGCGCACTGGAGCCGCCGGCGCGTGGAGAACAAAACCAACAGCACTGGCTGACAACTACATTTAAATGAAGAGCTGGAACGAATAGGAGTGTCATATGCACTAAATCACGAGACACAAATCATTCTTAATGTGTCATGGTTATTTCACACCCTGCTGGGAAGAACTATAAAAAAACATTACAGGAAGGATTTAATTGTTGTGATTAGAATTTTGGAAACAAAAATTGTGTCTGAGTTACCCTGCTGGTAATGTGTTGGGTTCTATTGATGGCATGGCTTTGCTTGAACAAGGCCCTGAAAATGTGCAAGAACTTTTTAAAGAGATGTTGTTTTTAATACTGAACATCTGTTTCATAACGTTTTTGTAATGGAAACCATTAGAATTTGCGTTGACTTTAAGCAGGCCAAAGATCCTCCACCAAAATAGCCTACTTTCCAAATTGTTCATACCCCCCTGTTCGATACTTAATGGGGATTGGTTTATATTTGTCTAATAAGACATTGTTTGAATATACTCCAGCTATAGACACTCTAAATTAAAATAAAAACAGAATATCTAAACATAAAAAGCGATACAAGTCAATGGCAATGGTTCATCAACATGCATGTACCATAAACCTTCATGCAAAGTTGTTTCCTGCACTTTCACTCATCACTGCTGCATGCATAGTGTTTTTGATTAGAGTTGTGGTTAAGTTTTTTGGTAAACAGGATGCTGCAGCACACGCTGATGAAGTTTACTTCATCGCAGAACACAAATCCATGCACACACTTAGTTGGCCTGACACATGGCAGTGTGCAATCACCTCATTTGTTTGTCTAAAAAACGCTTAGGATTGCATCCTTATCCTCTGCCAAGCTGAAAATGAGCTATACAAACAAAACCAACGGAGAGCATGATGACTTTTGGAGAGCTTACAGATGCCCAAGAGTGGATAATGCTGCCCACAGCCTCGGCTCTGCCTGGAGTCCAGAAGAACCCAGCAGGAACCTCAAACGAGACTTCGAGCATCATGCAAGTCAGAGGAAACACTGACCGATGTCCTCTCTAACAATCTATACACAGAAGGCCACAATGGTGAGTAATTACAGTGCAGCTACTGTCCCTCCTTATACTGTAAACTACTGCATTTTTGGCGATGTGAACAAACAACCCCTTACATTCTTTCAGAGTCTGAAACCTTGACTGCAAGCACAATGACAAGAAGAGTGGGAGTATAGAATGGGAGAGCCCAGGGTTTGAAAGAAGGCATGGAGAGAAGGAATTTGGCTATTAAGGTCTTTAAAAAAACACTTGCACAATTTTCATGGAAAGAACATAAGGAGATGAAATTGTACACTTAAAATCTATTTGTAAAAAAAGGAATTGTGTTTAATTTGTGTTTTAAGAATTTAGGATTGCTGTCCTTCTGTTTTAAGGACCGCTACACTGTGAAATACAAGTAAACGTCTTGCTTTGTGAAAGCAGGGGAGTCTACAACAAAATATATTTAAGACAGGAACAGCTGTTTAGATGAAATCTTTCTTCCCACATACCTCTTTGTGCTTTGTGCACATTTCTTCAAGTTGTTGCAAATGCACAGTGTAGATTCTTTCACATGGTCTTGATCATTATCTGATGCTTTTCCCATCCCAAAGATCCCCCCCCCGAAAACAGCCATCAGAATGAACACATGGTCACACAACGGCAGGTCTGAAAGAATTTTCTAGCACTCTGCATGTCTCTTGATGTATACATCACATTGTTTTTGTGATAACTGGCAAAGGCATGTTTAGTCCTGAAAAGAAAAGACTATAAATGAATAAAAAAATCTCATTCAAAACATTTTGGGCATATTTGGGCTGAATTACACAAAACAACACCACACAATGTCCTGGTTATATTTCATCCCAAAATCTAAATGATGTCTCACATAATTTCCATGACAAATACACTTCTCCCATTTCTTGCAAGGATAATGTGAATATTTTATTTGTAATATATAGATAAAATATGTTCATTATTACATATATACATTGTAGTATTGGTGATATAATTTTTTTTAAGTTCGGACAGGAGTAAACACAAAGCATAGGAACTATTTATTGTATCAGACCAGTTGTCAAAAAGAGCTTCCTGCCGTCACTGAGGTCCACTTCTTCCAGTAAGAAAATTCACAAAGACCGGAAACTCTGGGGTCACATGAGGAAAGCAACAATAGCCATTGTGAAAACATTCAATTTACTTTTTATCGAAGAAATCCCAACTCAAATAAATGATTTCCTTTTCTTGAGAAATTTCTAGGCCTCGAAAACACAAGTAAAATTCCCTGATATTTCCAGGTTGAACCCCTAAGCTAACATAAGACAAAGTGACCATGTTTTTTCTTTGACTGTAAACAGGCTTAACCGTATAACATATTCTATATCAAAAAATAAACTTTAATGTTTATTAAAACATACTTTAAAATGTTATAAATAGCAATAAATAATACAAGTAAACACATTTGAATGCAGACGTCTTTGATAAAGAAAATAACAGAACTATAATTTGATTGAATTTCCATTGATATTAGCAGCTCTCTGGTGACAGTCTGATGGCACTAAAAGCTGTGTGGCTAAAAATAAACTACACATTTGGAGCCCTTATGGTCAAAGGTATCAGCTTTTCCATATTTAGCATACAGTATTTCTGTTGATAGTGATCTTGAAAGTATTAACATATCCCATAATGTTGTTTTTGATTGCTGGTCTTGATGCCCACCACAACTTCAGCCTTTGTTGATAATCCAATAGGACCTATGCTTTAAGGTCACTGAGAATATCCTGTGCCTTTCCGATCCTTAAGGAGGAGATTATTTAGTCTAATGACTGTGTTGGCAAAGTCCACAAGCTCTACAAAGTCTGAGGTGATGATATTGACTCCATTAACGCCGGGCTTCTGCGCCTCCACCCACATCATTATAGTTGGAAGGTTCCTGTGACAGAAGTAGAGCATCATACACAATCAAAACAACATCCATGGTGCAGTGGTTGGCACACACGACCTTGACACAATGCTCATGTGGAGGTGCTGACGTTTTGAGTCTGACTTTCTCCTATTCATTACAGTCTAACGGAAATCTCACAATGTGTAGCATGTATGGAAAAATCTGACAAATGCACAAAATGTAAATGTACAGTTATGCACTTGTCAAAATAATCACTTCACGCACGTGCAACAAACTGTTAAACTATTAGCATGTGTTCGTTTTAGCAGAATCGGCTGTGGCTAGAAATAACCTCCACACAGTCATCCATAACAGCGCCCTGGACAAAACCAGGAAATGAGACGTTCAGACTGCGTTCAGCCTGGAATAATAAACAATCCCATTTCCACACTCGGGCGGAATTAAACGGCTTCCTCCGATACGGCATTCTTAGTAGGATGTCCGGTTAGACACACCACAAATTCTTATTAAATGGATAGTTCACCCCAAAATTTAAATTCTGTCATTGTTTGTCATCATCGCCCTTATGTTATTTCATACCTGTGTAAATTACTTTGTTCCGATGAACACAGAGAAAGATATTTGGAAGAATGTTAGACATTTTCAGTTCCGGGACATCATTGACTACCATAGTAGGAAGAATTAAACGGTAGTCAAAGGTGCCAGAGAACTCCTTGATTTCCTAAATACTTCAAAATATCTAATTTTGTGTTCAACAGAAAAAATACAAAAATACAATATTTTTTTCCTTATACTCATGGTGTCCCATGAGTTCCCCCCTATACTGAAATGTTACCAAGTTTTAGATTACTTGCACATTCTAACACTTGCAACGTGTGTGTCTGCATGATAAAAATAAACCCCATAATGATTTGCGAGTTAACGCAGCTCAAGGGTGAATTAGTATAAAGGAGCTTCTCTCATTAATGTGATTTATTGAAGATGACTCGAGTTGTTTGGATTACATTAAGAATAGCTTTATATCCTATCACTGACATTTCATGAGCTACTACTGTGATAAGTTACGCTATGTGTGTCCTAAACATCCCATCTACATTTGGGAGGAGGGGGTCTCTGAAATATGGAAGGGAAAGGCCAATGAGACCAAGAACCTCTAAACGAAACAAATCTGCCACCTAGTGGTTCATTTTTCATACGCTTACTTTTCAAAGCTTTACCAAGCTATCCAGATTTAGCACACACAGGTCTAAAAGTCTCCTTAACAACAGCTTTTATAGATTTATTTTATCTAACACCCACCTCTCCACGAGGTAGTTTCGTAGCCCCCGAACCAGGCCTCTGGCTATAGTCTTGACACGTGGTGTTAGAATGGCCTGAGACACATGAAAGCTTCCATACTGGGCTCTTTCACCCAGCGTGGTCTCCAGGAACTGGATGAGCTTGCTGGTGTCTGTGGTATTGGCCCAGGGAGCAGGAATTTTACTACCAGGCCACATCACAGGGCATCCCTCCGCTGATGGATGGTGGTAGAACACTAGGACCTGTGGAAAGCAAACACAAACTTGAGAGACTAAATGAGCACGTTTTCTACCTAACAGGATTAGAGATCAGGTATCTGTTAGCTACCCGATCTTTCAGACCCCTCTATTTATTGGTGTATAGATGGTGATATTTTGCTTTGTACGCAAGGAGGGAGTGATTGTTTTAAATAAAATAGTTTGTTCAGTTGTGTTGTACGAACAGAAGTATAACAGTAAATAAATATTGGTTCTGCATATCGGGTATCGGGCAGATAAACATGCAAATAATCATTATCTGTATCTGTTTTTAAAGAACAATATTGGTCGATCACTAAACAGGATGTGATCTTTTTTATATTTATGGCATGTTAAGAGTTGCATTAGATCAAATCTAGAAATGTGGTTAATAGAAAAACACTGTTCAAACTTCTCGCATTAGAGAATGGTGATGCACTAAAGTCTCACAATCAAAATTGAAGTAATCTGACCTGTTGACGTTAAGGATATCTATAAACCAGTGGGATCCAAAACATTCGCAAAATTCAGATATAAGCATACAAAAACATACAGTCTCTCACTTTCACCAAAATGAATCAACAATTTTGATGACATTATTCAGCTTCTCCTCATTTTTTTCTGACCAATCAAAAGCACTCTAGAATCTACAGAATCTTTGTGTGTCTCATTATTGGCTATTTTAGGGGCCAGAGCCACACAAAATGTCTCCCCCAAATTTCCTTTAAATTGTGACATGTCAATTTCTGGTGCTGCACAACAGACACACAGAGAGTAGTTTCCACCACCATATCCATCAGTGTGACATTGCCAGCAGTCTCATAGTCCGGTATTTCAGTAACAGTTTCAGTATGACTGTTATCAAGCTGTGATCGAGTCCTGATTAAATGTTTAAACAACCATTTCACTCAGTAAATACTATTATCTGCGTCACAGTTTCATCTAAAGGGAACTAACTTTTATAATAGCTTCTCACAGATAAAAGAATGAACCAGGACGTTTTCCTATATGGGAGTGTAATTTTCAACAAAATAACTAATGATCTAGAATGAATTGATACGCCATAAATGTAAAGTATATATTGATATAAAGCAATATGTTTACAGTATGTAGCCCTCAGAAGGACTGGCCATGTACCCTGCCAGTGACCCAAGATGCTCATTCTCAATTCTGACATCCAAATATGTAAGATCTGTCATGGTTCCACCTCTCCTTGTCAGGTATTTCTTGGTTTAGAGGTGGAATCATACAGAATCCTCTGTTTCATGTGGGAGAGAGACGATTTCATCTCTCTCTTGTCTCGTCATCGTTCCTACCCTCCTGTTCCCTAGTTTGTGTTGATTAGCCTTCCTTGATTGTAATCCCTTGCACCTGTTCCCTCTTGTTATCTTCCCTATAAGAATCCTCATGTTTCATTGTCCTGTGCGCGTTCATTGTTTGAGGTTTGAAGTTGTTGTATGTCTTACCCTTGCTGTAGCTGTTTATACCTTACCTTGTTGCCTATTTGGATGTTCCTTGTTCCTGTTTCGTGTTCCCCAGTCTAAGTGAGTTTAGTCATTGTTGTTCAAGTGTTTTGGTTTTATAGTTTAGTTAGTCCGTGTCCTTGTTTGTTTTGTAATATATATTCCTGCTCCTGTTTTCCCCCGCGTGGGTTTTGTTTTGTGTTTTATAGTCTTGTCATTGTTTATTAAATCTGTTTAACCCCTTACCATCTTGTCTCGTCCTGCCTATCACTCTGCCTTGCAATTGGGTTCCACCACCTCGAGTTTCATGACAGAATGAACGCGCCAACGAAGAACCCAGCAGGCAGAATGGAAGAACGGGAGATCGCTGCCACAAGAGGCCACCAAGCCCACGTTTTGTTTGGCCTCCGGCAGCGGGGAAGGTTCTTGACGGACTTTGCCTTGGACTTCCTGGCTGCAGCGCGGTCCTCGGGGTTCAACGAGGCGGAGTTAAAGGCAATTTTTAATAGTTGCCTCGATGAGCCCCTAGGACCCGCTGAGATGCGCCAGCTGAAGTTCCAGAGCTTCACGGACACTGTCCAGACCCTGCTGGATCGTGAGTGGTCCAGAGTGGATTCTTCCGCGGGGCTAGTCTCGGGTCCCGAGGGTCATGCCCTACACATCGGGTTCGTAGGTCTCACCCCAACATCTGTAGCCACTCCACCGCCCACCAGTTCTGCTGGCAAGCGGGGGAGAAAGAAGAGGCGACGTGTGGTCCCGAGTCCGGTGGTCCCGAGTCCGGTGGTCCCGAGTCCGGTGGTCCCGAGTCCGGTGGTCCCGAGTCCGGTGGTCCCGAGTCCGGTGGTCCCGAGTCCGGTGGTCCCGAGTCCGGTGGTCCCGAGTCCGGTGGTCCCGAGTCCGGTGGTCCCGAGTCCGGTGGTCCCGAGTCCGGTGGTCCCGAGTCCGGTGGTCCCGAGTCCGGTGGTCCCGAGTCCGGTGGTCCCGAGTCCGGTGGTCCCGAGTCCGGTGGTCCCGAGTCCGGTGGTCCCGAGTCCGGTGGTCCCGAGTCCGGTGGTCCCGAGTCCGGTGGTCCCGAGTCCGGTGGTCCCGAGTCCGGTGGTCCCGAGTCCGGAGGTGTCAAACCCCAAATATTTTTTGGGGGGGCGCCGTGGGGAGGTGAAGGTCCGAGCGTCCAGCTCGGCCGCAGATTCCTCCCAGGAGCCGGAACCAAGCCCGGCTGCCCAGGAGCCGGAACCAAGCCCGGCAGCCCAGCCGCCGCCGTCAAGCCCGGCTGCCCAGCCGCCGCCGTCAAGCCCGGCTGCCCAGCCGCCGCCGTCAAGCCCGGCTGCCCAGCCGCCGCCGTCAAGCCCGGCTGCCCAGCCGCCGCCGTCAAGCCCGGCTGCCCAGCCGCCGCCGTCAAGCCCGGCTGCCCAGCCGCCGCCGTCAAGCCCGGCTGCCCAGCCGCCGCCGTCAAGCCCGGCTGCCCAGCCGCCGCCGTCAAGCCCGGCTGCCCAGCCGCCGCCGTCAAGCCCGGCTGCCCAGCCGCCGCCGTCAAGCCCGGCTGCCCAGCCGCCGCCGTCAAGCCCGGCTGCCCAGCCGCCGCCGTCAAGCCCGGCTGCCCAGCCGCCGCCGTCAAGCCCGGCTGCCCAGCCGCCGCCGTCAAGCCCGGCTGCCCAGCCGCCGCCGTCAAGCCCGGCTGCCCAGCCGCCGCCGTCAAGCCCGGCTGCCCAGCCGCCGCCGTCAAGCCCGGCTGCCCAGCCGCCGCCGTCAAGCCCGGCTGCCCAGCCGCCGCCGTCAAGCCCGGCTGCCCAGCCGCCGCCGTCAAGCCCGGCTGCCCAGCCGCCGCCGTCAAGCCCGGCTGCCCAGCCGCCGCCGTCAAGCCCGGCTGCCCAGCCGCCGCCGTCAAGCCCGGCTGCCCAGCCGCCGCCGTCAAGCCCGGCTGCCCAGCCGCCGCCGTCCAGCCGCCCCGTCAGCCGGCGCCCAGCCCTGTCCAGCCGGCCCGTCAGCCGGCGCCCAGCCCTGTCCAGCCGGCCCGTCAGCCGGCGCCCAGCCCTGTCCAGCCGGCCCGTCAGCCGGCGCCCAGCCCTGTCCAGCCGGCCCGTCAGCCGGCGCCCAGCCCTGTCAAGCCCCCTGGGGCTCCGCGCTCTGGCGCGTTCCCCAGGGCTAGGACTTCCCCTCCCAGCCCTGCCCCTTCTGGACTTCCCCCGATGTGTTCTTGTTTGCCTCCACCCCCCCTCCCTTGTCTGTTATTTTTATTGTCCCACCCTAATCCACTCATTGTCCTTGCCTGTCTGCCCCTATTCTTGTTTTCCATGTTTTGTTTGATCTTGTCTTTGTCTCAGTCTGCCTTGTCTTGTTCGTGCCTTTGAGGAGCATCAGGTTGCTGCTCCTTAAGGCGGGGGTTCTGTCATGGTTCCACCTCTCCTTGTCAGGTATTTCTTGGTTTAGAGGTGGAATCATACAGAATCCTCTGTTTCATGTGGGAGAGAGACGATTTCATCTCTCTCTTGTCTCGTCATCGTTCCTACCCTCCTGTTCCCTAGTTTGTGTTGATTAGCCTTCCTTGATTGTAATCCCTTGCACCTGTTCCCTCTTGTTATCTTCCCTATAAGAATCCTCATGTTTCATTGTCCTGTGCGCGTTCATTGTTTGAGGTTTGACGTTGTTGTATGTCTTACCCTTGCTGTAGCTGTTTATACCTTACCTTGTTGCCTATTTGGATGTTCCTTGTTCCTGTTTCGTGTTCCCCAGTCTAAGTGAGTTTAGTCATTGTTGTTCAAGTGTTTTGGTTTTATAGTTTAGTTAGTCCGTGTCCTTGTTTGTTTTGTAATATATATTCCTGCTCCTGTTTTCCCCCGCGTGGGTTTTGTTTTGTGTTTTATAGTCTTGTCATTGTTTATTAAATCTGTTTAACCCCTTACCATCTTGTCTCGTCCTGCCTATCACTCTGCCTTGCAATTGGGTTCCACCACCTCGAGTTTCATGACAAGATCTACATATAATGACACCCTAAGCTCACCTGGTACCCGTTCTCCCACAGGTAATTCAGAGTGATTTCCTCCACCACGTCAATCTTGCAGAGCTTATGGCCAAACACCTCCTTCAGCATGCTGATCAAGTAGCGATGATGCTCCTCCCTCATGGCGTAATGGTGATTAAAGTCCAGAAAAACAACCTCTTTCCTGTGTGTGTTCAGAAAATGGTTAATGTCACGAAGGCCGTCGCGTACTTTGTGTCCAAACAGCCCGTGAATAAAGTATATCTCATGGCCTGATTCTCCTGGTTTGGAAGATACACGTAGGTCAAAATAGCGAATCCCACCCTCAAGCTGTTCTCTGAAGGTGAGGTTCTGGGTCATGGACCATTTTTTCATCACCTTCTTGGCCAGAAAACGGAACACTGCAGCCAGGTGTTTCACATATGCCTTTTGGTCTGGGCCGACTGGAGCTTGCTCATCCACCCAAAAGCTAAACGAATCGTGAGACCCTAAAACAAAAGAAATAGGACGTTACTTTGGTATGTATTACTGGGAAATAATGACATGAATATGGTTTTAAGATGTGCACAAGCCGTGTTTGGTTAACGTCACGATTCAGGCTACCAATAGATATCAGTAGTTACAAATAGATAGCTATTGTGTAACTTAATACACAGATGCACGGATGGTATCGCATATGGGGGCGTTGTTAACCCAATGCTCTAACCACTGAGCTTCAGTTTGGAAAGCTCATACATTTATTTAAGTCTAGGGCTAGTCTGACTGGGAAACCACTTCACAGTGTTGGATCGCTTTATGTTCACTTGATGTCACTTAAGGCACACAACTAAAAAGACTGCGATTTTTATGATTAAAAGACAGCTATTGACACACACTGCGGACACACATTTCTGTTTACACACCAAAACAATTATTTAGCATAATATGTCCCATTACATTCACAGAAAAAAAAATTGTATAGAGATATTTTTGTGATGTGGTATATTTGCCATCCTCCATGTTTTGCCAAAAAGAGGAAGAAAAGCAAACAAAGAAGTGAAAGCATAGAAAGAAAAGCAACCCTGATCTGCATTACTACAAAAACAAATGTAAGTTAATTTATGCATTTGGAAGAGGCTTTTATCCAAATCGACTTACATTGCATTACCCTATACATTTATACATAGGTATTTGCAATCCCCTGGGATCGAACCCACGTTGTTAACGCAATGCTCTACCACTGAGATACAGGAAAGTACTTATAGTTTCATAAAAAATAGACATGCCCATCACCCTCCAACTTGCATTGTTTTATTGATTAAACATGTTCAAAAATATGTACCTAGCTCTTTACATGCACTTTTTAATGGATGCTTTAGGGACTTTAATAAAAGATAACGCCTTTAACATTATGCCACAGAGAGCCCAAAGAAGTTGTAACTATGGGACGCCCAGACACATTATGGGCAAAAACATAAGAAGAAGAACATGAAGGGTTTGGTTCCAAAATGAGATAACTTCTTTAATAATACTTTGTTCAAAAATCACGTTTATTATTACGTCGTCGTGTTTTATTGTATTTATACTTATATTATTGTATTTTGTATTTTTTGCATTTAAGCATTTGGCAGACGCTTTTATCCAAAGCGACTTACATTGCTTTATCCTATACATTTTACATAGGTATCTGCAATCCCCTGGGATCGAACCCACAACCTTGAATTTGATTGATATATTAATTGGAATGCACACTAAAAAACTTGAAAGTTTGTAAAAGGTTTAATTTTGGAACCAAACTCTTCCAGTATTACTTATCGATGAATTATTCGACTGGACCCACAACAAACACACACTCTAATCGTGCTCTAATCATTCTCACCGGGGACAGCCAGGTACTTTAGCGGCATTGACGTAAGCGCAGGGCACAGGGAGCCCATCCAATCGGCGTTAGAGGTGTTGCATGTAGGTCGCGTCTTCATGTCGCGATTCAAAGCCTAATATTTGTGTCAGAGTTAAAATTGCACGATGCCAATTCAGCACCGATCCAGGCCACGTCCATCCATCGACGATCGTTACTCTTGGCGAAATCATAACAGCTAATTTCATCAAGATAACGATGCTTTAATCATTATTGGACCGACTTGCTGGATCTGTGGGACAGCATGCGCCCGGAGCGCGAACACTTCTACAAAGTTAATCTGCTTAAACCGAAATAACAATCCTATATCCTCCTCCATGCCTGAGTTTTAAATGTCTTTGCCTGTGCGATTATCTCCGCCCTCTATAGACAGGTGACGGTAAACTTCACTTTAGTACTGCCAGCACAGTTGCACACCTTTTACCTGTGACTTATGATGAGCACATCGAGAATATGACTTTGTTTTACTGGGGTGAAGAGTTGAAACGGGATAAATAGAAATATTGATGCCAAATTAAACTAATAATGATGCAAAATTAAACTAATAATGACTGAAATGCTAACTAGTAAGGGAAAGGCGATTAGGAATCATTTTAAATCCTCTAGAACGTTCCGTTAAGAATCGCAGTGTGCATTTGTCGCAAACCTAAATATGACGTTCACACTTCCTTTGACCATCATAACTAGCAGACAGACCAACGCTCACACACGCACACAAACTGACTTCCTGTGTTAAATTAGTAGGCATGCGTTTCAAGCCTTGTGTCGTTATTCAAAGATGGAAAATATACTAAAAGTGTGCGGCAGTGTATCATCATTTCTGAGTGTGGGCTTCAAGGAACATTCCCACCACTGAGCCGCAGACCCGTTGAATGTTAAGTGTGGACTTCCGAAAGGCTTCATAGACTGATCCGCTACATTGTGAAGAAACAGCGGTGACCTGCGGTGACAACATTCGTCCTCATTCGTGCGATGTGAAACATGGACCATCCGGCGTATCATGGGCCCATTACCAAACAGAGATGCGAGGAGTTACTGGGCAAGAAAGGAAAGGATGGGACGTACCTCATCCGTGACAGTGAGACCATCCAGGGAGCTCTCTGCCTATGTGTGTTGTGAGTATATTTGTTATACTTTATAGGTGCTCACTGATTTTTAACTCAAGTATGTATGTATCAAGAAAATGTTTTGAAGAGTCATATAGACATATAAATATATGTTACAAAAAAGGCGTAGATATTTATTTATTTATTTGGGTGCAGCATGTTTTTCTCCAATTAATCAAGATTTTATTAGAGTAAGAGTGAATATTTTATAAAATTTTGTATTACCATAGTTTAATTACAAATACTACTGTAGTGGGGAAATGGAGTAAATATAGGCAAATTGTGGTCACTGTTGTTTTTACGACAAATTAAACCAAAAAACTATAGCTTTAATAATTTTTATAATGCACGTTTTCACAAAATGCGTATTTTCCATTTCCTGTTACTCAAGCTGGAGGAAAACAATGTCTTGTATTAAACTAATTAATGAACTGAGATGGTCTTAAACTCTGTTTCCTCCACACCACAACCAGCTCAGACAGAATCTAAGAAGCTGGCGATATTATCGTGCGGCCTGTAGCAAAACACATATAGCTAACATGACATTTTTCTTTATCCTTTTTTTACAGCAAACAAAAAGTCGTTTTTACTTACAGGATCCTACAATCCCACACTGGATACTTTACTTTACAGGTGGGACATACTCAACAATAAACATTCAGTTTCACCTCTTTAAAACCAGGTCTGAACCAGGGTCCTAAATTAACACTGGAAGGATGTTGAACACGGAACTGCGACACGTGTTCATATTTGGTCATATATATTTATGTGATTTATTTTAATGATAGGTTAATTTTAGTCCCTGGTTTCGACAAATTTACTGCATCTTATATGTTCTTATGATTCACTGCAGCAGTCTAATCGATTGAAGTACCACCAAATAATCAATAAATATGCAAATAGAAGTCAATAAAATGCCATCCTACCTTTTGTTTTACCAGACTAGTTCGGGAGTAGAAGAAAAGTTTTTCAAATCATTGAAGGAACTTATTCGGCATTATAAACAGAAAAATCAAGGGTTAGCAACACACTTGTGCCGTTCACTGAAAATAAAAACATTCCAAGAACAGCCTCGGCAATGTGCAGAACCAGGTGTGCCCGATGAGGACAATGACTATGAAAGTGAGTATGAATTGTAATGATTGAAATGGAGTATAGACAATAATGTAACGTTTACATGAGCTGTCAAAAATAAGATGGAAGCAGTCAATTAGAAATAAATGTATCGTCTGATTTTATTGCTCTTGAATGATGTAGGTCCAAAACTGTCCTCAGATTCACATGAACTGTTCTTTCTCATTTTTTCTCTTCTAGATGTGGAATGCTCTGGGGAATATGTTGTTGTTCTTCCAAATTGATTTATATGCAATAGCTTTGTTTCCACAAACTAATACTGGTAATTGAATTACCGGCACAACGACATGTATGACATATCGACAATAGCCACGGAACTAACTTACTCTGGTGTTAGTAAACAAGTACAAGGTCATGTTCAAGCTTTATCACCTTAAAGGAAATCAAGCAGCAATTTACCAGTGAAGACCGTAAAAAGGACTAAAGTAACATTTTTACTTGGAAATGGGATCAGCCAATAAGAATATTTGAAAAAATAATTGAGATAACATTAGAATTTGTACATTTTGTAAATTTGACTAAAATTCTTGTATGTAAATGTTGTCTACATTTGTCAATATTGTAATATGCTGTGAAAGTTGTTTTTACGAATGAATTTTATGAAGTTTGATAGTGTTCATAGTAAAAACACAAATAGATGTGTTTTTTTTTTTTTTGGGTAGAGCTTGGTGCATTACGTCATGGATAACTGTGGGTGTGGGACTAATCTTAAAATCTTTTTCCGACTTTTAAAACTTGCAAATAATTTGAATCAACTTATTATGTAATGAAAACAATTATGTCTGAGTAAGAGAAACTTAGTTCATTATTTATGGCTTTCTTATCGCGGACACTGTTCCTACACAAATATTATGTATGTGTGTTTTTATTAATGACCCGTCATCAAATGTACATATACGTTTGTTATTCATTTTAAATAAAATGTATTAAACCACTGAAAGAAAATGTAAATGTAATTTTAAAAAGGGTACACTGAAATGTATACGCCTTCCGAGTGTGACGTAGGCACGTTGAATTGTTGTTCCAAGTCAGTTTTTTGGAGGGGGGTGTAGTTTCGCCAAGAACAATAAAAGAATACTGTAAACTAAAGCAATACGCCGAACCCCAACTAAACATATCGTATGTAATTATAAACATAATCCTGGTATATAATACATCTGTAATATTTACTCTTTTTTTAAACATTTACTTCGTTTCATCCACCCCTGATGAGTAATGATGAACTCTTCCACCGATTCGAAGTGCAAGCGGGAGGAAGTTGATGTTGTACCGTACGTTGGGAAGCTAAACTTTATTCATGTACAACTTAAATACTGATACATTCATTTTATAAAATTAAATAAAATATAAATCACCGCGGTATTTGAAGAAAAATTAACGCTAGCGCATAATGTTGTATCGTGGTTTATAAGAATGTTAGGACGTTGTCGCTGACAAACTAGCCTAGCTTGTGTATACAAAGCCTTTCATTAACATACTAAAAAAAACGACCATATTTATTTATTTATTCTTCTTAATTAACATTTGTCACAAGTCGTTGTTGGATGTAAACATGGATGTATCGACCTGTTTGAAGTCTCTTCTGCTGGCCATCCGTCAGTACAGAAACAACAGAAGCGCTTTAAACGCCGCACAGCTGCAGAAACACATCGAAGTGAGTAAAAGTTAACCTCTATGTGTCTTAAAACAGCAATAAAGTATTAGAAAGTCCCCGAGAAATTCAGGAACATGTCTAGTTAATGCATATAACAATTAAACCATACAAAAAAGGTCAGAAGTGGCAACACTAATGCATAAGGTCGTTTAATATATTTAAATTGTATTGTTGTTCTGTATTTTCACAGGATGTGTCCGGACTGAAGTGTGGTGTAGTGCTGTTCTCAGGTCAGTTGCTGCCCAGTGAGTGTCTGAGTGGACTGATGGAAGTGGCTGGAGATCCAAACTCCAGTCACACACTGACGGGGACCATCATATCTCTGCTGGCCCAGTTTGGTATTCAAACTTTAAGTTATTAAGCTAGTGCTTTATCAAAAGCAAAACGCAACGCAATCACAATCTACTAATGTACATTTATCATTGTTTATTAGCTTCTGATGGTGAGGCAAAAGAGGCTCTTCACAGCAGTTACAACTTTACTGGCACTCTGGCAGGTATCATTTACTGCAACAGAAGCACCCCAGAAGAGCCTCTTGTACTGCAGGTAAGAATCTGTTGTCATCACGCAAGCTGGATTCGAACTTGTGCTGCTGACAGAAACACAAACGTGTGTGGGTAGTTGAATAATAAACCGCACATGTGTTCTATAGTGTGACACGCAAAAATTAACAAAAAAACTGACAATGAAAATAAATTGATATAATTGTAAATATAATTATAATATGACAAAAATATTAATAATTTAAATTCTAATACTTTTTTTGCTGTCACAACACAGAACACATTGTAAGGTTTATTTGTCAACTGCCCATGTACAACATCGCCTCACACATGAGAGCAGCGTTTTTAAGACGATGTGTCATATTAAAACAATTTCAACTTTTACATGCAGCAATGTCAGTTCCAAAGCACTGCCCGAATCAGAATAATTAGGAGGCCGGGCAAGTGTTGCAAGCTTTGTTAACAGTAGAATGTTCTCATGACATGTGGGAAGCTTCTTGAGACCCTTGAGTTCTGCTTTTTTTAAAACCATTGCTGAGCTGCTTGTGGTCTAAAAAAACGTTATGTGTGAATGTCCCCGTAACATATAATCGTGCAATTATTTTGTATCAAGATGCACGTTAGTAATATTTTTTGTATAGTATGTTTTTAATAACAACTTAATTATTCTAATTTAACCAAGGTCTAGTCTAGGTGTGCTCTGTTCAGGATTTTTGGGGCCAATCACCGAGCCTCGATAACTGAAAGCTATATCAGCCGATACTGATCACTGATTAAACTATATTTAACAACAATTTATATATGTATTAAAATTTAGAGAGGAGAAAATTCTCATGAATTAACAAATGAGTATAAGCAAATAAAATATTTACACAAAACATAGCAGTCTGTGACATGAGTCCCAGAAACCCTTTGTCTTCCACAACATATAGTGGCCGTGATCAAAGCAAATTTATTACATAATGTTTTCTGATAATCTGATATTTCTCTATGCTTCTTACTGTCCTTGCGGTAGGGTTGATGCTTTTAAAAATGTCTATGTTTCTGACAGCTGAGGAGAGGTTGTGCTAGACTTTTATTTTCGACTTTTCGTTTATCTATTCAATGTTTCTGTTGTCGGACATAAATGAAGAATCTAATTACAATCAAATGTTTATGTTCATATGTCCAATCAGTTAAAATGACAGGTGCCTATAAAATTTGTTTTGTACTCACTAGAAAGCCGTGATTTGGTGATATATGTGCTACTACTAACGCTCACTGAACAGAGAAAAAACAGAGAGAGACATTTTTACACTCACTGAAAGCTTTTATTCATCCAAAAAGACGCTATTTTATGATGTAAAAACTCTGTAAAACGGCACCACAGCACCCCATTCGTGCACGGGTCGAGAGTGTGACGGATGCATATGCACCTCGAGTCTCTGCTGACCACATGAGCGTTTAGCAAAACTGAGCAGGCATTTGACAGTAAGCTAATGAATAGGAAACACACACACGTCCCTTCGTGATTGTCTACCTCCTATCGCTCACAATCATGTTCAGTCCATTCACGATCACGTTCTGATGGCACGAAATGATAAATAGGGGAATTACAAATCGCCTTTATTGTAGTCCATCAAAATGACGGATTGCCTTCAGATTTTTCCATCACTGTTAAAAAATGACAGAGAACTTTCGGTTGACGCGAAAAAAATGCAGCTGAGTGGCGCTCGAGCTGCTGAACTTTACGTGACTAACCTTCAAATGTCTAATGAGGTTCGTGGTGTAAAAATGTTTTGGCTGCGTGGAATTCACATAGTACACACGTTTCAGATTTCCAATGCATTGTCTTTTTCACACACCTTGTAGAATTGCCAGACCGGGCTAATTTTGCATCTTCTGATCGGCAGAGACTGCAGAACATAACGTTAGTTCAGAAAGTGATTATCAGCCGATTAAGATCGGCGACCGATCAATCAGAGCACCTCTAGCCTAGTCCAGGTTTAAACTAATCCCTGTCTGGGAAACTGCCTCTTTCTGCTTGATGAAAAGGCATTTTTGGTTAGCTGTGTTCTAGTTTTAAAATTAAAGTTTCTAATATGTCATAAAATGTTGTAAATTTAACATTTAATGTGTACTTATAATAAGGAATTTAATTTATTGCAATTTGTTTATTTTAAGCATGGTGTTAAAAAACTAAAAGAAAAGAAAAAGAATGAGTATTTATCTATAGTGTGTAAATTAAATTGATTCTGTGTGAAGAATCTCCTTGGTTGATGTATCTGTTTTCAGTTAATAGTGTGTTGTTATACCACTTTTTTAATTTGAGTGTAGTGGCATATATATAAACTGTCTTAACTGATGATTTCACTAACAACTCTATTTTAGTGCCTCAACGTGCTGCAGCGACTTACTTACAGCGTGAGGACTCTGCAGTCTGCCTCTCATATCCATGAACTCATCAGCTTCTTAATGGAACATGTGTAAGACCCGCAATATTCCGTTTCCATTTCCATTTATGCATTTGGCAGACGCTTTTATCTAAAGCAACTTGCATTGCATAATACTATACATTTTGTTTCTAAGTATGTGGAATCCCTGGGATCGAACCCACAGCCTTGACATTTTCTCAGCCATGTTTAACTAGGGGGATCTTATTTTGATGAAAATACAGATGTACTGTGTTTTTGGTTAAAGGAATGGTGGTCGCACATGTATACTGTGTACAGTATATGGATATGACGTATATACTGCACAATATGGTTATCACAGACGGATAATATCAAAATAATTGAGCTGTCAGGTTGTCACAAACACCTTTTAAAACATAATTTAAGGTAATACAATACCGTGAAAGAAGCAGAGGTGTTGGGGTACTATGAAAAACCACAACAGTAACCTGAGACACAGTTAAGGCCTTTCTTCTGATGTGTTGGCGGGTTGTCTTCAAGCACGTGAGCTAGAAAATTTGCACGGCTAATCCTTTCAAAGACCATTGTGGGTTTAAGTGCGGCTTTATTATCATCGCCCCTGTTTCTAGCTGTAGATACAAAGACGAAAATAGAACAGTAGCTATTAAATTCATCTTGCTCCTGCATTTTGTGTATTTCATGATTTTGAAAAAATTAAATAATATCTGTGTTTTTAGCCAGTCAAATAATGATGACATTGTAAAGGCTTGCCTGGGCTTGATGGCCAATCTCTGTCGACACGACATCTCTGTGCAGTCACACATCAAATCTCAGGTACTGAACAAGAGAGTTATTTATTATGTGTTTATGTTTGCAGTTTGAATCATTTTCTGTCCACTCGTTTTATTTTGCAGAATAATGTGAAGGCTTTCTACAGAGCTTTGATTAATTTCCTCGGTCATAACTGTCTGACCGTGGTGGTGTTTGCGCTGTCTATATTATCCAGTTTGACTCTTAATGAAGAGGTCGGTCAGAAGGTATGCAACGAGTCATGTGCATGTTTCAAATATTCGACACAAAGTGCTTATGTAGGTGGGCTATGTTGTTTGTTTTCCTAGTAGTGGCTGGAAACTTGCCCTGTACTAGTGTTCCACTGGTGGTATTGAGGTTGCATTACTGTGTGGTTTTTTGTCTGCAGCTGTTTAATGCAAAGAACATCCACCAGACATTTCAGCTCATCTTCAATATCACTGTCAATGGTGATGGAACGCTAACCAGAAATTATGCAGTGGATTTATTAGTGGATCTTCTGAAAAACCCCAAAATCGCAGATTACCTAACCAAGTATGGTCGTATGGGAATTTGAGGGTGCTGTGTAAATACAGTTTGTTTCTTACTGCACTCTCTAAAGTGGTCTTTCTCACCCTAGGTATAAACATCTCTCTGTTTGCTTGTCTGAGGTACTTGGGCTGCTGCATAGCAAAGACCCTGATACTGCATCAAAGGTGAGACATTTGTGGAATGTACGAAACCATTTCATAAGGCCTTTCTAGAACACGTTTGGGTCATGGGTAAGATCGCAGAAAATGAAAATAAGGCTTATTTTTGTACACATAAATTCTCTATGCAGGTTATGGAGTTGCTGGTGTCTTTGTGCTCAGTCCCCATCCTACGCGAGCTCGTCTGCGAGGCGGTGCTCCGACCTCCGGCCCCCAGACTCCAGCCCGGTGCCAGGAAAGGCGTCCAGACCAGAGGGTCCGAGCCAAGCCTAGCGCTCGTTCATTGGGCTACGTCACCTCTGGATGGTCCGGAGCAGTGTTACACGCAGGCTTTGTCTCTGCTGGCTGAGCTTTTTGAAGTATGCTGTCTCGACTGTCCCATAACAAGGTTCGGTTAATGTCTCTTCGGCCTATTAGTTTACAAATCGGTCCTCTGTTCCTCCAGGAGGTGATCGATTCCTCTCTGTCAAGTTCAGCTCAGTCGTTCGCGGAGATGCTCCTCCAGCAGGTGCTGGTTTTGATGCAGTCTCCAGACGCGACGGAAGGAACGGAACTGCTGTTAAAGAAGCACTGTGTGCGTGCTGGACATGTCGTCGATCTTTTGCTAGATATCCTTAACTACTGATGCTAAATAATCTCAAAATATCTTCAAGACGAAAAAGGCTCATTTTTGATCAAAAGTGTTAAATTAAATAAACATTTACTTGTGTGAACCTGCCTGATTCTGCCTATTGTAATGGCGTAGATATCCTTGACTGTTTTACTGTTATGTAGAGGTGATTCTTTGAGGCTGCTGGTGTCCCAACGTCTGCTTCCTGAGGTGTGTGTTTCACAGGTGGACCTTTTGCTTTCCTACTGCCAGGATCTTACCGGATCCAGATCCAACTACCATCTCAGGTAAAATCAAATATGTTACGTGAGCTGTATGAGTGACCCAGCCCCTCAAGTCTTGTCTGCTTGACTTGGTTGTTTTGTTGTATATTTGTGTTGTTGCAGTCAGGTGTGTTCAGAAGTAGTGTTGAAGACTCTAGAACTGATGAGCCACCTCAGACAGCAGATGCCAGACATGGAGACTTCCTTCTACAGGATCCTACAGGTACATGTTCCATGCTGCACATAACAATATTAGTATTCAATATTTATTACCATATTTCGAGGTGTTCGATGTGTTATCCTGTTCATATAGTGGCTGACCGCACAGCTTTAGAGTTGGGGATCTTAGCTGTTGTCGCGGAAGCCCAGAATAGCAATGTAAACTTGGGTGCGTGAGATTTGCAACACTTCCTTTTGTGATCTCTTCCTTTTTTTGTCCGCTCATTGGTGCAGGATCAGCGCATGGTGACGCCTCTGTCATTGGCCATGACCTCTAACTGCAGAGAGCATGTGCAGGTAGCACTGCGCATACTCTTTGAAGCAGCCCCACTACCTGATTTCCCCTCAGTCACGTGAGTCAAGAGAACATATCACCATGGTGTGAACTTTTAAAGATAGGTGTAATTCAAACTGTTGTTCAAAGCGTTTTGTTCATTTTTTTTAGGCGTTATTGCGAATTCAACCATTACTTGTGCTATTGCTTATAACCAGGTTTTATCTGAATTATTATTTTGAATACATCGGAAGTGTTATTGATTGTAGACAAGTTAATATTGCACAGATTCAGTGTAAATGGTTATTTATAAGCTCTAATGATTTGTTCCTCTGCTGCTCTTATCTTAAGTTTGGGAGACAGCATCGCTGCTAATAACGCGTACCGGCAGAGGGAGGCTGAGTTGTCAGTCCGGAGTCCTGCGATCGAAGACGGGACTTTTACTGGAAAGAGTTTTCATGCAGCCCACGCCGAATCTGGCTCTGCTTACAGTATCGACAGACTCATTGAGAAACTTCAAAATGGAGCAGAGGTGACTGCATTCAACTTTTGGGACAATCATTCGGAGGTTGGCCACTGTGGTTTACACATCCATAGTGACTTATTGCAAACAGGTTTAAGGTCTGTTTGGCATTTAGTGTAAGCATCCAGTGTGACACTCAAACGCAGCCGTGCCATCAAAAAATGACAGACAGCTTTCCATTTTGTGGAGGAGAGTTTGTTGTGTTGTGCTACTAACGTTACAGTGTTGCAGTTACAGGACAAGGTCAAGGATGTGCACATGTCAGAGATTATAGATGTTTATGAGCAGAAGCTTTCTGCCCTAGCGGTGAGTGGCCGACGCATTGATGAACTTCCTGTGTGATTTCACATTGTCATGTGTGACTTGTGAGTGTTCTTGTGTCTGTCTAGTGTAAAGAGAGCCGTCTGCAGGACCTTTTGGAGGCCAAAGCGCTTGCTCTGTCACAAGCTGATCGACTCATTGCTCAATACCGCTGCCAGAGAGCTCAAGCTGAAGCTGAGGTTACACACACTCCAGACCGTAGCTGAGTTTACACTTACACACTTTTTTGCATCAGTTACAATTTACAAGTTTAACATTTTCTTCTCATTTAATTGCATATTTAGAGAATAAGTTTAAATAAGAATTTATTTTATTCATACAAATGATTGCACGCCCTCTTGTGTGGTTCCCAACCTTTAACCTCCTTCCCTGATCTAGGCACGTAAGTTGGCATCTCTACTTAAAGACACGGAGAGGAACAAGGAGGATTTGCAGTCTGTGTTGAGTGAACAGCTGTTGGAAGTGGAGAGACTGAAGTCTGACAGCCAGCAGCTCCTGCAACACAATGGGCGTCTGCAGGCAGTCGCTGATCAACACCAGGAGCTGAAGGGAACATACAACCAGCTGCTAAGCAGGTCAGTATCTCACATATTTAAATTATTTTGATTTGGAAAATGCTCTTATCCAAAGCAACCTCTGTGCATTCCAGATATGCACATTTTATACACAATTCTTTACACTTTTGTTTTATGTGACTGAACAATCAGGTATGACAAGAGTGAAGGGATGCTAAAAGAACTGCAGGCCGCCCACATCTCTCTTACCCAGCAGGCTGAGTTTCTGAAAAAGACCAATGAGGGTCTCAAAATGCAACAGGAGAGGTCAGTGAATAAATCTGTAGCCGTGTTTAGTATTCAGTGAACGTGTCAGTATCCGATTTTTTGGTGTTCTCTCAGAACTCTTGCAGAGGTGGCAGATAAGGAAATGCAGATAAAGGATCTCAAGTCAGACGTGCTTGAGAAAGAGAGAAATCTAGCAGGTGAGAAAATGGTTTGAGGTGGAGTAGAGTAATTATCTGCATAGTCATTATATTCTTAGTAAATTCATACATTTAAAATACAATAAAAATAGAATGCAATGTTTTGCTTGTCTTGCTGTGGTTTAACAGGTCTTCAGAATGAGCTGAGGAGCCAGAACGAACAGATCCACGAGCTAGAGGAGAACGTAACTATCCTCAGGAAAGAGCTTAACAAGACGGAGCAAGCAAGGAAAGAGACCAGCATCAAGGTGAGATGAATATGTTTCATCTGTGAAATCCATGCTTTTGAGGAGAAATGCCTCAGAAAGTGGCCAGAGGTATTCAACAGTTAGTTTATCTGTCATCTCGTCTGCTGATCCTGGGTATTTCATGCTGTTGTACCCATCTCGCAGGCTTCCTCTCTGGAGCTGCAGAAGTCCCAGGTAGAAGCCAAGCTGGGGAAGCTGGAGGAAGAGCTGGGCAAACACACACAAATGATCCAAATGATACACAGTCTTAGCAGCGGGAAGCTCAAGGGCGACGTCACGGCCAACCTTTCTCTGTGAAACACACATCACTGAAAAACCATGACATATTTTAAATATTTACCTGCAATGAAATAACTTATTTTATCTGTGCTTACTGTACTGTTCCTTTTAGTGTGTGAACTTTGTGTCTGTTTAATATTGATGAATTAATGCCTCTAGAACACAGAACATTAGGAATTCCTTTCATTTTTGATACCTGAAATGTATTTTTAAGCAGATTAATTTGATGTAATTTTGTATCGTGAAGTGTTAAGTATTTCACCGTTGAGCACCAGAGATCGCCAACGGCACTAGCTAACGTTCTCCCCTCTTTTGTTTAATAAACAATAATTGCTTCTTTATGATGATGAATTGTCTCTATAATTCAATCTAATTAGTTTTAATTCTGTAATTCATACAGTGTAAAAATATTCAGCTTCCAGAATTTTAAGAGCATGTATGTTGTCATGTTGTTGATCTTGGCTTTAATGTTATTAAAGTATAAAGTACAATTTACATGCTACAGTTAAACGAAACCTGAAAAATATCACTCTTTAAGAAGCGTGTGGTAAGAAGCAGATTTGCAGCAGATGTTTTCTTTCTTGTATTTTTGCTGCAACCTTTTCGCTGTTATATCTGGTTAATCTGATATAAATAATATTGTATCAAATCTCTTAAATCTGTTAAGTACAGAACAGGAGTTACTGTTAAAATATACTTTTTAATATTCACCTTGGCAATGTGACAAAAATATCAGCTAACAAAAGCTATATAAAGTGGGAGGACGTAAAAACAATCTATACCTAAAACAATCACACCAGGGACCAGTCCAAAATTTGATTTTAACACCTCGTAACTGTAACTAAATCATGAAAAAAAAAAAGAGAAATGGCTTTAGTTTTCACTGAGCAATTTAACATTTCCATTATGGAATACAGGAAGTGGATTCAGATTTCACATTTGTAATGCTGAGCATGTCTTTATGTTGTCCTGCGTCAGTGACTGTGCTCATGCTGGGAGACTCTGCGAGTGCCCTTACGGAGGCTGTGCGAGAGATGCGGCCTCGGGACAAGAGGCGCAGGGGTGGAAATGATGTAAAGAGCTTTGGGGTCAGGGGACATCATGGGACCCTGTAGTCGCCCTGGAATGAGCGGAGGCATTCCTAACATTGCCGCTCTGGCTTTCGACTCAGCCAAAGAGGAGCTCAAACTGCCCTGACGCCATGCACAAGAGCCATTCACTGTTAAGCAGAACAAGAGAATTGTGTTATTCAATTATGATATGAAATAAAAGACAGAGAACTCGAAAGACCAGGATATTCACTTGTCCAAGGTTTTATTAGACCGGCAGATGGCCGCTGCTCTTCATTCCATGCAGACATCTCTGTTGTACAGTGTTTTAAAGCACCCTTCTCAGTATGGACCGGCTGAAGCCTCCCTTCCAGGGAGGGCCACGGCTTTCGGTTTTGCACCTGCTGGGAATGTACATACTGCAGGGATGGTTTGGCTTTCGTAGATACCTGCTGTTGCATCATAGTGCAGATGTTCTTCTGCCTCCATGACATCTCTGCAAAGGGGTCCAGCTGGAGAAATGCAGAACAATTCAATGTTGACAGGCAGGATACGTGTTATGTTACATGGGGTGAGTCAGAAAACCGTTGTGATACCTTGTGGTCGTGTCTAGAGTGCGAACGAAACCTGGCTTGTTCATGCGAGTGGTTGATAGGTTCAGAAGTATGATTGGCACTTTGAAGCAGCTGGCGGACCTGGTTAACCACACCCATGTTCAGCAGCAGGGTCTCTCGTTGGTGAAGCTCACTGACTCTCTCTGCCTCATCTTCCTCTGATAGGTCAAGAGCAATAGTTGTCTCTCCTTTCAAGGTGGGATTTTCAAGCATAGCAGGTAGCTGGAGTAAAGAATCAGACCACAGGGAATCTCTTACAGTTAAAACATGGACAACAGCATCTCTCTACTGGTATGTCTATGGAACTTCATGTTTGGTTACGCAAAGATAGCCTACTTAGAAGACACATTAGGCCATTTGAGTAAATATTACAATAATAATCTGTTGTTTTATATGCTGGCACTCACTGAATTTGGGTTCAATTGTGTGGGCTGAGCCTGAATCCGTCTTGGTTTTACTCTTTCTCCAGCAGATTCACCTTGAAGATTTCGCTTCCGTGAGCCTTTCTTATCCCATTCCTTCTGCTCCTGCTTCAGACGAAGTTCCTGCAACTGCTGCCTACACACATTTCACATTAAAAGGGTCTTAATTTCAGTATTCTGTGAAATATATTTAAAATACAGTAGTGGCTGTACAAAAGCGATGTCCAACTTTGGGCAATTGGTAACTTTGCTATTTCTTCAAATACTTTATAGGATGCATTATTTGTTTTAATGATTGGAGTATGTACTAAAGCTCTGAGCTTTATTTGAAAGGGGTAACGTCTAAACAACCAACAGGACCACATATTGGTACTGATATGTTGACGGGTATGATTTAAGGCAACGTTTACACGCCGAAAAACGCGAAAGTTTTCCTTTGCGATTTTGGAAAGTTTCACGAACACATGACAGCGTTATAAAAACGGTCTGCATTTACACGGACCCAGGAAAACGGATAAAAACGTAGCAGTATGCACGCCAGGCCAGTGGATGGTGAAGTTGTGTAAAGAAAGAGGACGTTCCTTGGAACATACACATGCACAGTTATAAGCCAAAAGTACTTTTTATTACCTTTTGTCGAGGTATATGTGTAATATGTAAATAGTGTGTCTCCTCTGGTCTTATTGGTACAGCAAACCCACATTTTTTTGGGGAAACGTTAATACACAGTCGAGCAGTGAGAGCTCACAGTAGGGGAAGCCGCCATATTGTTTTGTATTTTTCTGATGAAAAATGTCTTGCTCTTCTGGCCTTCCTAGCTGACATTTCAGCCGACTTAATGATCTGAACCAAGACTTCAGGGCAAAAAATACATTACTCTTTACTCTTTCTGATTAAATTTAAGAATGGATTAGAAAATTGTAATTGTGGCGAATTTACTTGGACAATGATAACTTTGATGCTTTACTGGACAATTTCCTTTACAAGTTGCGTCAGGTGTCCTGAAATTTCATCCTACCCGTCAGATTGTCCTACTAGCCATGTGCACATCAATTATATGTTGTTTTTATCGTGTCCTACCTAAGTGAAATGGAAATGCAATTCAGTGAGTAACTTAATTCCCTGAAAATCAAGCCACCCACCCCACTTTGTGCAGTCCTCGAACCAGCGTCCGTCCTGCATGGGAGTCTGGTGCTGAGGAAGCTGAACAACGCTGCCTTTAGCGTCTGTTGCTAGAGCATGTGAGATGTATTAAGGTTATGGCTAAGAAGGCTATGAAGGCTATGAAACAAAATGGGTCCAGTAGCGTATCAAAAAAGAATCTTAAAGCAGGCACTGCCTGATGCATGGTTGGGATTGTGTTTGAGAATGGGATGAGTCAATATTAGTCATGACTGTCCACATATTCTCTGTATCGTAATTCAAGGCTTCCGTGTGCTTCTTAAAGATGGAGAGTTTCAGTGCGGTGGGCCATTGATAATTGTACTGTATATTATTGTATATTTATATTCTTGTGGGTCGCAAAACGTTGTCGTTCATGTAAGTGGGTCGCACGTGAAAAAAGGTTAAGAACTGCTATTGTACCATACGCCTCATATTTTTGGAACAAACCTAAAGGGCATTTAAAGCAAAAATGTACAGATATGCCTCCAGACATCACTTTTTGCCACTTGTATATTGAATGCAACCTGGCACACTCCTCCCTGGCTTTGGACGCTGCAGTCTCCTGGAAGAGAGAGCCGCTGTGCTGAAAATACTTGTCGTATTGCTCTCCTCCCTCTCGAGGAAAGATCCGTCGAAATCCGCCCATGTGTTTGGCCTCGTATCTCTGCATCAGCTCCATGCTAGCGGCCTGCGACTGCCGAAGCTCCTCGCTCCTGGCTTCTCTAGAACGGTTCTGCTGGAGTCTCTCTTTGACCCTGCGTCTCTCCTCCTCAGTGATCTTCCTGCGGTCACAAGCTCCCAGGTTAATCAGCACCAAAGTGTCATAAAGCAGGTCGTCCTTTACCTCCCGGTCCAGACGGGAGTCTGTGGTGAAGCTGGGTGAATGGTTGACCTAAACACACAAAGTATGTACTGTTTTATGAATCCACATTATGTAGGTTTAGATGTAATTAGGTTATGGCTATGAAGGCTATGAAACAAAATGGGTCGGAACCTCAAGAAGCCAAGGTTTAAATCGATGGTCAAGTAGCACATCAAAGCCCAGAATCTCAAAGCAGGCACTGCCTGATGCATGGTTGGGAAAGCATGTGTGGTAGTTGTGTTTGAGAATGGGATGAGCCGATATTAGTGTCTTTATGATGACGTCCTCGATGTCGGTCCACATCTTCTCTGTATTGTAATTCAAGGCTTCCATGAGCTTCTTAAAGGTGGAGAGTTTTCTGAATAGAAGTGAGTGCATTTTTTGTTCACACAGAATCCTAGTTTAGCTCCAACACAATTGTAGAACATCTTTGGGAAAATGTAGATTACCGTTTGCTGCCAGTATCTTCATCTCGCACAAAGTTTTCACTGTGTTTGTTGATTGCGTAGTTTGTTAAGTGCATGCAAACATCCTCCTGAAAATAAGATGCACGAAGACAAAGAGGAACATTCATTTGTAGTCTCTATTATAATAACTTCAACTTATATCTATATAACTTTATAATACAGTAAATATAATAAGATTTGGACGTTTCAGCCTTTTTACCAAATTGCTGCCATTGGGGTCAGTGTATTGAGTTGTGCAGAATCGGACCAGTCCCTCATTGTACATAAATACACGGAAAGGGTCACAGTTGGTCACTAGCACATAAATACGCAGGTCGAACTTGAAGCCATCGATGATGAACGGCTAAAGAAACACAGATTAGACAAAAGTGCCTCATTTCCCCGCATGTTTATTCAAAGGCACAGTTCACCCCAAAATAAAAATGATGCACCCTCATTCAAAACCTGTATGATTCTATGAAAAAAGATTTTGATAAATGTCTCAGTGGTTTTGTGTTCATAATAGAAGTCAATGGAGTCCAGTGTTGGTTCTATAAAATGTCTTCTTTTTGTGTTACACACAAAAAAGAAAATCATACAGGCTTGGAATGACAAGAGTGTGCGTAAATGACAAACTAAATTGAATTTGTTGGGTGAACTATATGCTTGTGTTGGTGGCTATAATTGTGATGTAGCTGTGTTACCTTAGATATGTACACCTGACAGATCATATGTTCTCCTTGCCGAATGTCCTTGCTGGACTTGGTAAGATAGATACCACGACCTTGGCAACCTGAGTCTGGCTTACAAATGTAAGTTTTGTGCTTTTTGGCTCTGGTGTATGCTAGAAAATCACTATAGCTGAAACACGAAGCAAGTTTTTTAACACCCCCTATAAAGTCACATCGTGATTTCATTGCACGGCTGAATGTAAAGACTCACTCTGCAGGGAGGCACCATGTGCGGGGGAAAATGTTGTACTCCTTTGGAAAGAGTTTCAACATACGGTTCATGTTTCGTGCAAGTAGGTCCTTCCTGCAGATTTCATTCATGCCAGGAAAATGATTGATTTTCTGTGTAAGAGCAATGATATCTTTTTAACACTTTAAAAGAGGCAAGAACGCTAAATGGGAGACTTATGATACTTGACAGTGAATCACCTGGTAACGCTTCATATCCATGACCCTGTCTAGTGAGACTGAGCAGTCGGTCCAAAACAAGGTCCAGTCTTCGCCCTCCACAGCTTCTCGCAGCCCATATCTGCGAGCAGCGCGGCGCACTTCAAAAAAAGGAAAGAAGAGTTAAGTGTGCTGTTAAAGCGGTACTTTAGCCATGAGCTGCATTATCCTTCAAGAAGAAAGTCAGATTCACTTAAGATGCCTTGAGGGTGAGTAAAACATGGGGAAAATTGTATTCATGGCTGAAGTATCACTTTAAATAATAGACAATGATGTTATGTAGGGCATTTTATTAATATCTTTAGTAATTCAGACAAATGTGAAAATACAGAAGAGATAAAACTCACCACTTTCATATTTGCAGTTGGTCAGATTTATCCACAGTCATCTGAAAGAAAAAAGAGAACCAAGAGACAGACCTGTGCATAGTTCAGGGAATAAAAAGTCCCTGTTATATTCTAGATAGAAATGATAATCCTATTAAAGGGATAATTCACTCGACAATAAATATACTGTCAGCACTTATTCACCCTCATGTTGTTCAAAACCTGAATGTGACTTTTTCTTCAGTGGAACACAAAAGAAGATATTTTGAGAAGCGTCTCGTTTTATGTCAATGGGGGCCAGTGTTGTTTGGTTACAAACATTCTTCTAAATATAAAGAGCTCTTTTCCAAAACGCATTAAACGCCAAATTTATATTATTTGGCTGTTATTTATTTCATGCATTTGCATTTATTTATATTGATTTATAATATGAGTCCCTGATGTCATATGTTTCATGTTCTCTTGTTTGTTTGTTTTTAAAAAGATATAAACCAAAATTTTTTGGAAAAAAAAGGATGGATTTGTAGCGTTTTTAATTTTTATTTATTCATTTATAATCGACAATATTGTTGTTTGATTTAATAATCATTGTTTAACATGTTCTAACTGAGCCAACAGACCATTTTAACAGGATAAATTGAATATTAACAAAATGTATGGGTCTAGGTAAAAAAATGTCATTTTCATGAAAACTATTAAAATGGATTTATAGCGTTTTGGAAAAGAGCTCTTCATATCTTCTTTTGTGTTCTGCAGAAGAAAGAAAATCATACAAGTATGGAATGAAATGAAGGTAAGTAAATGATGAAAAAATTGTGGGTGAACTGTCCCTTTAAGATCCTTTACCCCAACCATAAACATAAGTACACGAATCCAGTCAACAGCATCCCATAGAAATGTCTTACTTCTTTCTTTTCTTTTTCTTCTTGTTTACTGCGCATACATGGATTGGTGTGTTGCAGGGCTGTGCGTTAGAGTCACTTCCCCAGCCCTCACCCTCCGCACCTGCCTCAGGCTCACACCTGTACGCTTCACTTGCCAGGCACCTCGCTGGGTTCTCTGTTGGTGTCTCCATTCTGGGACATAAATGTTTTATGAAGACAGCGATTTAAGAGGCTTCTAGATTTAGTTATATGGCTTTGTTCAAAGATCTAATATTGTTTCATGTCACATGCCCTTCGTGAAACTCAATCGGCCATATCGGTGGTTCCACTGGTAAAGGGCAAAACGTTAAAGCTTGGCATCATGTTTCTGTCCTTGTTACCCTCCACCGATGAGTACGCTACTTGTCAACAACATCACATTCTGAACAGACCAAGGAGAATTATTTTGACAGACAGCGTACTCATCATCACGTCACAGAATTGACATGGTAACCCTTTACAATAAGGTTGTATTTGTTAACATTAGTTAATGCTTTGGATAATATTATCTAACAATGGATTTTACAGCAATTGTTTTGAGTTGTGACCTGTGTTTAGCGTTTGTAACCTTTGTTTTGAATGTGTGAATTCTGTAGTATCCACACGGGGGCCGCATTTGGCCCACAGGCCGCCAGTTAACTACTCCTGGATTTGAGGGTTCTCTTGGGAAGTTAGTTCATGGATTATTTGTTTTCTTTTTTTCTTTGATTTGGCGCCACTCTCTTTCTTTTTTCACCTTTAAAGCAACACTATAGAACTTATGCTCACGGTTCCCCCATGTGGTTGATAAGCGCAATTGTCTGTAACCAGTGTCGTAAATAATGTCACTGTATAGGCTTCCCTGTGGGCAGCACAATACTTGTGAATTTGTTTACTAATCTGATGGAACCAGCAAATGGAGAATTGTTGTTTGGAAACCATGTGGCACTCTTCCGCAGTCAGGGGATGGGCGGGCCTGTGTGTACCGACTAGGGGGACCACCACCCAATAAACCAAATGTTGGACAGGTAATTTGTTTGTGTGGGACAATGTGTTACACCATTAAAAGGATAACGCGAAACTTTGATATAACAACGACAAGAAAACATTTTTATATAATTTGTTAGCTTATAAAAATAATTTGTAATTTAGTCCATTCCAACTACAACATAATTAAGGCATAGATAAAATGTTATATTACATAAAAAAACAATGGCGATTTCAATTTAAGGTTCACTGTCTCTTTAAATTTGGAGCACAGAACAGACATGGAGTTATCATATTGTACACAACACTTTGAAGATCTTTTCAAAAACAGAAAACTAAAGGAATAAAGAACAAACAAATTCGGCATAATTGTTAAATAGTGCATTTAATGATTTGCAAATCATTTTTATTTTAACACGTTAAACACAACCTATAGGCTAAACTCAGTTGCAAAGCCACACAGTTTACGATGTTTTATTGAGTTTTATTCAACAAGTTGACATGGGAGGATCGCCACCTGATATACTGACAGACCTCTCAGCCCTTGATGACGGAAATCACTGCCTACTTCTCATACATTGGATAAAAGTTCATTTTAAAAAACAGTTGCGTTTGTATGAGCTTGTTGGACACTGGAGTGCACCGGATTGCTGCTTTTGACACAGCGCTGTTAAATAGTTAAATAAACAATGGCACAAAGAAGCGTCTCATATGCGTTTCGGGTTAAAGAACGTATATCTTAATGTGAAAACATTTTCTCAATATGTTACGTGCGGGACAAGAAGTGAAAATGCTGTGCGGTACAACACAAAGCAGACGGGTGGTCACCTAGTACCGACCCGAACACAGAATTTACAGAGTGTGGTCGTAGCGGCTATAAGGGTGCTCAGGTAGCAGTGACTGTAAAACTTGTCTGGTTAAGAGTTGTTCTATCACAAAAATGTTTTTAGAGACATTATTTTAGTTGAAAAACTACAAAGTGTCTCTTTAATTTATTCTGTTTTTCTTTATTGTTGCTTTGCAAATAATGCGTTGTATATTGATTACACTGTTTATTAATACGGCTTTTCGGAAAATAGATAAATTCATTGGCTTTATGTGCCTGGTCTTTTCTGCTTCTTCCATTACTTCAGCAATATGCATTAACTAACATAAGATTAATACAAACTGTATACAAACTATATTGCTCACTGTCATGTTACAGTAGTTAATGCATTTACTATGTTTATAAAAACAAAGCTACGTTTACCTTCTTTGATGGAAAATTCTCCTGTCCACACCACTTATGTTTGGCTGTCCAGCAGACGGCTATTATCCTCCCTACTGTGAGCTGTCTGTCTGGGGACTGGCACATAATCCCTGACAAAAAGAAACAAATTTACCTCTTCTGTGCTGGAAGGCCAAACTTGGATATGCTTACACACCGACACACTGAAACCTTAAGATCAAGTGACCTATTAGAAACACAGGAGAGCTAAACCTGATACATGACCACAAAAATAAAGGCCAGGAGGCGAGTAAGAATCAGAGGAGTAAGATAATCCACCATTTCTTGTCAAAAGTGATGAGAAAAGAGGTTTGGGACACCGAAGCAGTATATTAACAGAAGTGTGGGATTTTATAAAACATAATCCAATTGTTCACATAATGTTCAAATGATGCTATTGAGAATCAAAAGATGTATATTCGGATTTTATTGTCACGTTGTTTTTAAACAAACTTCACATTTAATGATTAATTAATAACCTACTACAATTAAGACTATTATAAGATACATTTTCTAAGAAATCTGTACTACTTAACACGGATTAGTAAAATAGACTTATCTGTGATTGACTTAATAAAAACATTCACAAAAAGCAGGAATTGAAATGATTATAATCATACACAATATAAAATAGTATATAATATCATTAAAATGCATTTGTATGCAATAGGTTTTCCATAAACTACCGTTTTTTCTGCCCACATTGAAGTAACTTTACTCTTACTGTAAGTGCAAACATTAAGCCTCCTAAAAACATCAAACTTTCCTTAAAGTATTTGTTTTATTGTTAAAAATCATTCATAGATAATAAAAGCTCAAGCTTTGTAAACAAGGTTAATCGCATATGGCGTATATCTGATTTCTTCAGCGCACGACTTTCCCTTTACAGTTGCCATGGCAACAGGACGCTTTTCAACGGGTCAGCCGGTAAACCAAATAATACACTAAACATCCTTAACGATGCTGTGCTTTGAGTCTAGAAAGATAATATACACACCTGTTTCTGTTATTAACTAAACGTGTGGTGTCAGCGAGAGGCAGGATCGTGGATTTTCATGCTACTTAGAAATAACAGCGGGATTCTCATGCCCACTGCGTTGCTAAGTGCTAGCAAAACAAATGAGAGCAAGAGGTCAAGCGAACGTAGAGCTGTACGCGATCTCTGATTGGTCCTGGCTCTGGCTCGTCAGTCTTACGGTATGTGATTCAAGGCTCGTCCCGGATTTACCATTTAAAACACAGCGGAACAAAACCTACGTATTCTAAAATGATCGTTTTACATGCACGTGTACACAAAAACTACGGTGTTGCTGAACTGAGCTAGCAACGCAAAGATCGTGGGTTCGATACCAAGAAACACATACAAGGCAAGTGTAGACTAAAATGCCAAATGCACACATGCGATGTAAAAAAAACTAAATAGAAAATAAAGTGCTGGTCTAGAACGAGCATCAAACACAAATGGCAAACGATTGCAATCGCAAAACTGCATGATCTCTCACACCGGTAATTACGTAAAAACATGAAATACAGTTCAATGACCACCAGAGGGCGCCCATGAATTATCTGAAATGTATTTTAATCAGATTCCTTGTAGATGTTGATTGAAATGTTCATTATTATTTCATCTTGCATCAGAGGTCGCCATTCCAATGGTATTATGTTTTTTAAATAGCCCTTTAATCATAATAGATGTTTTCCAGTCATATTTAATAGTTACTCTGACCAAACTGACACCCACTCCTCTATTGTGTAAAATGTGTTTTTTCCTGAAACAGTAAGTGTTTATCGTGTGATTTCCTCCTTGAACTCAATTTAGTAATCATTATCCCTATTTTTTCCTTTAATGGCCTTTATTGTCAGTTAATCATATTGTTGAAATTATTCGCCGAATAAAATGTAAACCACCTTAAATTCCGTTGTTCATCCAGAACAAAACCACTACAGTACACAGAATTAGAAGTCCATCAGAGAGGATTTGGCACTGCAAAATTTGTAGGATTTCTAATCTGGCACTGAGAATGGAGCCCGATACACTCAATAAGTGATCCTGGAACAATTTCGTAAGTTCCCTCAATGATTACCATAGTTGCAAAAAATACAATGGTATTGAAAAGTGCCCCAGAACTGTTTGCTGTCATACATTGTTCAAAATGTCTTCTTTTGGGTTCAATAGAACAGAAAAAAAAGATAAAGTAATTTTTCTTAATATGGGAGTCAGTGGGGAGGCAAGATCGCTTCGGTTATAAGCATCCTTCCTGTGTTCATCAGAACAAAGGCATTTATACAGATTTGGAACAACTTGAAGGTGAGTAAATGATGACAGAATTTTCATTTTTGGGTGAAATGTCCCTTTAATTGTTATTTCATTTTTAGGCACCAATTTTAAACTGATTTTCAATCATATTATAATTATGCATTTCATTAAGTAACTCAGAACAAACTAACCTGTTGCTTAGATGTTTTGCACAATTTAGGTTTTTTGCGTGACTGTTTATGGTGTTATTCAGAAATTAGTGTTCCTTGAACTCAACTTCCTTATCATGTTATTCACCTTCCTGAAAAAACACTGACAATCAAATTGTTGACATTTTTTGCTGATTATCGTGTGAAACCACACCTTCAATTCTTTGTTTTTTTTAGACTTTCTGGTCCGGTTTCATAGGCAAGGCTTATGGGATAGTTCATCCGAAAATAAAAATTCTGTCATCGTTTACTCCCCCTCAAGTTGTTCCAAACCTGAGGGTATAATATATAGAAAATTAATATATCATATATTTTATCTAAGGACTTAAATATTCTAATTTAACTAAGGCATAGTCCTTGATTAAGCTAAACCTTAATATCAGTGTAACCAGGGCCCTGAATGTAAACAAGGCTGGCTGTTTTCTCAATAGTTTTATCAGTTCAGGTTTTTAGCCACGTGTTATTTAAAGCTGTATTACTCATGAGAATGTGTTGACAAATGTTAAAATAAGAAAATGTTAATAAAAACAATCAATACCAAAAGGCTAGAGCAGTGGTTCCCAAATCCAGTCCTCGGGACCCCCTTCAAACTCATCAGCTAGTGTGTAAATTAGGTAGACATCTCCAACATTCTGGAAGGGGTGTCCCGAGTACTGGATTTGGGAACCACTTGGCTTTACACACGATTTGAAGTGCACAGAAGTGATTTTGTAGGATTTTTATTCATGGACTAAAAAGGGAACCCAGTACCCAACAAGTGTACCGACCCTTTCAAAGCAGCGATTCTGATTTCTGGCTAATGTGTAAGTACATTTTCAACACAAGTTCCTAAGAACTTATTTAAGATGACTGTTCCGCATTAAAGTTTAAAGTTAACATATTCTTTTTAACAATTTTCCCAGTAGCTAATAAACAGAACACTTCCGAGTGACAGGTAGTAACCGAAGCAGATAAGGTGACATTTTTTCATTCAAGGTAAAACACGCTACTCCAGCTGCACTTGTTTAAAATATTTGTCACAATACATCATACACACCTTAAAGCACTGTCTTGCCCTATTTTGTTTAGGTATTTTTTTAGGCGTATGTTAGGTTAAAGGTATTGTTTCTTTATGACGCTATGCATAATCATTTTATTGTTTCATTTTGTGTTCTCTAGCACTAAATGGAATGTGAATGTAGCAGCACAAAATGATCCCTGCCATACATTGATCCTTCATTTCAAAACAAAACAAAACAATACAAAACAGATTAAACAGAATAATAACAAGTTAAAAACACAAGAATACGAACATATTGAGTCACAAAGTGCAAAAACCTAAAATCTTCAGTTTCAGTAAGTCGAAAGCATACAGGTAAAAATCTTAACAGATGACATTTTTGCGTCAGATAAGAACAGTCATAAATGTTATCTTGCGTAATGAGCTTGTCATAATCAATGTTGTGCTGGAATGAAGTTTTGGTGTTATGACCTTGTCTTGGCAATGGATTAGCAGCTTTTGTTTGCTGGAAGAACTTGCTTGTTTACTTTTTAAAGGGACAGTCACAGTCTTTTAATACAAATAACATATTGGGTCAAGGCCTCCCTGTCACGTTGCGTGATGAGACATGACAGAGGACCTAGGCACAGACAGCGGGTAAGGGGATAACACAAAACTTTAATAAATAATAAATACAAAACAAAATCCGCGAAGGGGTTAAACCAGAACAAGGGTATAACTATGACATAGATTCAGGAACATGGACTAACTAAATTACAGAGGACTAAAGATAACATTTACCATAGTTTAGAAAAAAATAGTCTACACTGACAAGACAGGAACTCACCCAGGTGAAACGAAAGAAAGAACCAGCACAAGACAGAGAACACAGGGGCATTAAGTAAGGGATCAAATCAATAGGAAACAGGCGTAGGGCATGAAATTAATAACATGCAATAATGAGGAAACGAGGGGGCGGGGACAAAGAGAGACTGGAGAGAGTGTAATGGAATGCCCTCCACATAAAACACGAGGCTCTGTCATGATCCTGCCACTAGATCAAGAGAAACATGACATAAAAGAGCAGAATCATGACATTCCCTGTTGAAAAAAAACAGCATATGCTGGTTTGCTGGTTTGTGCCGGTTTAAACTGGTCATATGCTGGTTTAAGCTGGTTTATGATGGTGATGTGCTGGTTTAAACTGGTAATGTGCTGGTCCATAGCTGGTTTAAGCTTGTCAAACCAGCCTCAAAAAATACCTAAGCACATGCTGTTTTTTTCAACAGTGCTCTTACTCAAAAGCTGCAGGTTCAGTGCTAAACAAGAATAACCCAATAATTAGAGAATTCATACTTAGAGATTATAAACACTCAATTATTATGATTGCAATGTGTTTGTTCATATTAAGACGTGAACTGTAAGCAATGTTTTTTAGTGGAATGGTCTCAAACTGGTTTACGTCTCAGGCTTACAATCTCACAGGCTCTAGAAGTTTCGAGGAATATGTTGTGAATCTGGTTTATTCACCAAGGTAGAGAGTGAGGTATGTCAAGAGGAAATGAAAGTCCTTAAAACACGAACAAAAAAAAACATCCTTAGACCTCAAGGCTTCAAACTTGCTGTGCCATTTGAAGGTATGGTGAATCAAGGAATGAACTGAACAGAATCCAACACTTGATCAGTCAGTCAGTACAGACAATCATGCACACAGGCTTGAGACTACAAGGACATGACAGTAGCACTTCAAAAGTCTCACTGCTTGTTCTATGAAACCGTGGTCCTCCTATATGTCTCCAGTTCTCATTGTTCTTATTTAATATAAATACAAAAATAGGTCCTGGAATTCCTTGATATCTCAAGACTCTTCACATACTGCAGAGTATGAACATGATGTATTTCAGTCCACTCTGTAACTCTGAAGACTTACTTATGAGACACCATTAGATGATGGTGGTGTTCCACTGGTAAGGGGGTTTCCCTCCGGAGAAATAGGTGTATCTGGCTGTATTAGGACAAATCAAGACATTTTCACAGTTAATAGGTAGTCTAAACTTTGAAAGTAAATTCATTAGTTCATTATGTATGTATTTTTGTTAATAATACTGGCCTTCAAAGGCAAAGTGCAGTAACTACACATTTAGTCAAAACTAAGATAAGCTTTGAAATGAGCTCTGTAGCATCTGTTCTGTCTTTTGACCAGTTTACTGGTTCAATTTTGTCCCGTTTCAGAGAAACAAGAGTGTCAAAATTGCAGTAACTGGCTGCAATGACTGGCTGGTGTGATAACTTTGAAGGCATTTATCTCAGCTTCAGTGTTTGTGGAGTTACTGCACTTTGCCTTTGTAGAGCAGAATAATGGTGTACATACCTGTGGCCTGTTCCTTCTTTTGACAAAAAAATAAATCCCAATTATCATAATAATGACAAAAATAAGGAGAGGGATGACAATCTCAAGGTTGCATGAGATGTCACACCTGTAAAAAAATGAATTAATAAAAAACAGTTCAATGACAATTTAAATGTTAAGACCATTTCGAAGAGATTTGATCTGTTTTACATGCGCTTCTTTGCTGTCTGTCTAGAGTATAGATGGTGTAATATTCATTACCTGTTAGTGTTACTTTGGTGTGTATAATGTATCTATTATGGGCTGTAGTGCTCTCGCAGGTGTATGTTCCTGAATGCTGTTTTTGGTTGAGAGAAGAGAGTTTGACAGCTCCACTGTCTTCTGATGGAAAGGTAATCTTGTTCGTCCATTGGTCAAGAATCTGTTTTTCAAAGGTCTTGCTGTCATAGATCAGTACAGTAGTGTCAAAGACCAAGTTGGTATTGTAGTTTTGATCCTTGGTAACTGGACATTTGAAAGTAACCTCATTCCCTGTGGGTTTGGAAATGGCAAATATTTCACATTTGTTACAGCAGTGTGCTGTTAGGTACTAAAAACAACAAGTAACATTATAATTATAGGCTGCTTACCTGATATTTGTTTAGTGGTTATCTGTTGGGCTGCAGTTGTCTTACACGTGTAGATTCCCATACGTTCTTTATCCAGATTATGAAGTTTGACTGTCCCATCTTCAGGTGAAAAGCTCACTTTGTCCTTCCACTCATCATGAATTTGTTGTTTAGAGTTATTACTGTCGTAGCTCAGAACAGTGGTGGAAAAGGTCAAGATGAAGGAGTTGTTCTTGGTGAATGGACAAGGGAGTATTACCTCATCTTCCACTGAGATTTCTGAAATACAGAATATTTCACAGGCTAGTATTACTTAAATGTGCTCGGATGAACGAATACCATAGCTGATGAATTTTGCAGTCCTTGACTTACCACGCTGTTCAGACTAGCTGTATAAAGGTTCTTGTCATTTAGATCTTTCATTGAGCAGTTATATGTGTAGATGTCGTTGATGTTGCCTATCTTAAGTTCGCTGGTCACCACAAACAGTTTTTTGTCTGTCTCGTTGTAATTTGACAATGGGTTGTTTGCTGGGGGGTCTGAGGACCACGACACGGTTGGTTTTGGGTAAACTCCAGTGGTGCCGCAGATGACTGTGTCAGCTTTTATTGTGATATCAACCGATTTCACAGGAGCTTAAACAAAAGGAAACATACAGAACGTGGTCACACGCCAGTTTATGTCATAAATGGCATAAAATTAAAGGTTTTTTAGATTATTTATCAATTATTAACATAATTTTGAATGATTTAAGTAGTTCAAATATCCAGATTATGGTGATAAGATTCATTGTAAAAATGTTTGCATAGACAGAGATAAAATAAAATAAAAAACACAGCACATTGTAGCCTATAGTAAAGTTAGAATGTAAATATCCTGTTGTTTTATAAATCTTGTGCACTTCATTTGTCAATAGACCGTTTCATCTGACATGCGCACCTGGACTGCACTTACTGTCTATAATAATTGCATTAAATACACGATTTGTGGAATTTTGTTTGTCAATTTATTAAATAAACAATTTGTTGAATGCGTTGTGTATCTTTTTTGCATATAAAGAAACAGTCTGGGAGTGATTGAGCTTTGTATCAGGTCAAAACACATTGGAGAAGCAAGGTTTGCCAAGTAACGGTTCTCTGTGGTTCTTTAGCTTGTTATCAGAAAAGACCTTCAGACATATTGTTGGTGAATGTGCACCGAGAGTTAAGGACAGTCCACGAACGTGTGCTTGCTCAGTAACGCTTGTGAATGATTGTTTCAAAGTGTAAAGTGTGTACTGTTTCTCACCTTCTACAGAGACGAGTACAAAATTCTCTTCATTTAATGTGTCGCTTGCACCGTAACACTTGTATTTCCCTTCATCTTGGATTTGCATGTGTTTTAACAAGAGTGATACATCGCCTTCTTGATTTCGGATTGTGTGGGCAGTGATGTTCTGCCCCTTGTATTCTCCGGCTTGATACGCCAGTTGGTCTTTGCCCTGATAGAATGAATGCATTGCTTTTTGCCCCTTGTACCAGTGAATGATGTCGTAGTATGTTGATTGACATGGTAACAAACACTCCTCAGTGTAAAAACAAGTGATAGCAATTTCTGTAGGGAAAGAAATCTGAATTACAGTACAAGTATCAAAGCTTTTATATGGTGTGTGTCATGCAGGGCTAAAGGCCAGCCTTTCGACTGTATCACACGGTTTCTTATCTTTGTCTAGATGTGTTAAAATTCCACTGAAAGTTCTTTGAAAATGTCCTTGGCTTTAAAAACATAATGTGAAATCTAAAATTCAAGTGTGCAATTATTGACTAATCGTATCAAAGGGCAGTGTGACTGTCAGCTGATAGTGATGCTGCCAAACAGCTGTAGTTACAACACAATCATTTTTATGACATTATTTCAGTTTCTGTAAAATCTTTAAAGGGATACTTCACCAAAATGAAAATTCTGTCATTATTTACTCGCCTTCAAGTTGTTCCAAATCTGAATACATTTAGTTGTTCTGATGAACACAGAGAACGATATTTGGAAGAATGCTTATAACCAGACAGATTTTGCCCGCCTTTGACTACCATAGTAGGAAAAAATACAATGGTGGTCAAAAGTGACCCAGAACTGTTTGCTGTACATTTTTCCAAATAACTTATATCGTGTTCAACAGAACAAATTGTAAATTTGAACAAGTAAATGACAGAATTTTTATTTTAGGGTGAGTTATCAATTTAAGCCTAATTAAAGTCATTAAACATCACATTATGTGAAGTCTTCAGTTTTCAGTTTCATTACAAAGTTAACCATAGTGAAAATATGTCTTATTTAGGTTTAAAATACTTAATAAATATGTTTCACATTCATAGGAATCATGTGCTGTAGACTTGAATTGTATTTTTCAGACATGTAATATCAGATGTTTCTGTTTCTTACCTTTACTCAGAATTAAGGGAAGAATCCAAAGAAAGTTTAAAGTCCAAGTCACCAGCTTCATAATCAAATAAATAAAGTCCTAGAAAGGAATTTGTTGATGGATACAAATCGCAACGTTTGCTTTCATTTTAATAGGGAGAACTACACAATGAAACAAAAAGCCTATCCATATAGGCTAGTTCAGACTAACTTGTTGAACTTGTTGCCCGTTCCAAAGGTGCGCCGCCCATACTGAAGCTCTCTTAAAATGCATGAAGTACTGTGAAGTTAGTTTTCTGCCATCTACTGCTTGATATTTGTCATTTCATTTTATTACGTTTTTTTTTCTCTCCATAGACACGATTTCATACCTTAACAGAAGCATATAATTAAATGGGTATCCATTTTTAAACATCTATTTACAGTTTTGGCATCTTAATGTCTAACAGAAGATCACTTTACAATATAAAAACAATGCATTGCTCCACATCAATAATTCACAACAACTAATAGCCCAAGTCAAAGTAAAAAACATTTCAAACTATCACAGTTATTGGTCATCATACGCAGAATGGCATCCAGAAGTTTTTCTTGGGTCAGATGATTTGCAAATCAAAAATGTACGATTTATAATAGAGAAACAATATAATTAAAGCAACTGCAAATGTTATGATTAATCCGTTTTGGTAAGGGTTTAGCCCTATCTTGCTTCATAAAAGAAGATTATTATACATTATTATACGTACAGCTCTATATATTTATTTAGACATCCTTAAAAAATATAATTTCTCAGTAGAATGCCACACGAGATCAGCAATTAAAGGAAGCCCAGTTTGCAAAACAAGCACTTAAGCAATGTTAAATCACTGTTTCCACATCAACAACATCAACACAGACTGAAGCAACATTATCTCATGTTTTTATACTTCCCTTCAGCTTTTGTACTTTTTCTTTAACATAATTGAAAAATGAAGAAAAGCACAATAGTGTGTATCAATGTCATCTTTCTATCTGAGAAGCTCTATAGAGATATAAACACTAAACCAAATGATTCCACTGCCTACTCTCCATCATGTCATGTTTGACTCTTTTTCTGTCTCTTCTGATAAGCAGATGGTCTCTGAAGGATCTCCACTGTTTGCATCTGTGAAAGTACAGGGCAGCGAGATCTGTTAATCTGATAAAGTGGAATAAAATGAACTGTTATTTATATTATGATGACTATAGTAACTGTTAGACAACCTTTCGTTGGGTGCATCTCTGTAGCCTCCTCATGGGTTTTATTTGACCGTGTCCTACTAACTGCTAAAAAAAGGGAAAAGTATGACAATACATTGTACGAATAAATGTGCTTTTTGGTGAAATAATCCATACCTTTCCATTTTAAAATTGCTAAACCGATTACGACAGCAGTGACAGTCAGGCCTGTGATTATAGCAGCAGTGATCCTCTGCGGGGAGCTCTTGGGCAGCCTTTTAGCTGAAGGTCAGAAATAAGAAGTTTTTACACTTAATTAAGCAGAAATATCTGTTTGCTGGTTGGAAATGAATAGAAAGAAATACCCTTTACTTCTTTATAGAGATTTTAATGAAGCTTTTTATATACAATTAACAATAAGGCAACTTGGCAAGCATTTTTATCTCTAATAAACCAATACAAGTTTTATTTTAAATACTTAAAATTCACAGTTCATGATTCTGTTTTAGAGTATAATTTCCTCTTACCCGTCATTGGAATGATGTTGACTCTAGTGTGGACCACATGTTTAGTCTGGAAGGAAGACAGGACGCATGTGTAGATGCCAGTGTGCTCCGTTCTCATTGGGTTGTGTAGCTGTAGAGAGCCATTCCCTCTTTGGCCACTAGGGGGCACAAGTCGAATCCTCTCCTCCCAAACACTAAAGCCGAGGTGCGTGATGCTGTCATATGTGTAGATGACTGATGACTTGTGTTCTTTGGCGAAGGACCATGTCAGTGTAAAGTTGTCCAGAATCCATGGAGCCACGCAGGGGATGATGAAGTCCTTACCCTCCACGCTGTACATTTCTGCGTTAAGATTGAACATTGCTTGATAACTTGGTACAGTTCACAAGATCACAAGAATTATAGTGTTAGATTATGTTGAGAGTGATGTGAATATTTTCATGATGCAATGTCAAGCAATAACGATGATGAAATACCACGTAACGTGTTCAGACGTTTATGAAAGTAAGACATCAAACCTTTTTCCTGCAGCGATGTCCTCCATATCTGAGGCCCGTAGAATGATTGAACCAGACAGATGTAGGTTAGATCGGCCTGATTTTCCAGCTTTCTGATTTTACTGTCTACTCTGTATAAGCCCTGCTTGTCGGCCGTTTTGCGGGTGTCAGTTTGAAGGCCGTCGGGGAGAACAGGCGGCTCGGTGAACAGTGTTACACGAGGAGCGGGATAGACATCTCGGGCAGAGCATTTGACTTCCTCGTAACCGCTGAGCCATGTTGTCTCCATGTTTACCGACTCGATAGGGGCTGGAATGACAAACGGCGATTGTGTTTGGCTGTTGTGCTGTTTTGAAATCATCAACAAGATCAAATCATCAAACGCCTACCTTTTACTCTAACTGTGATGGAGTGCTCACTCGTCTCTCGACCGCTGGTGACAAGACACCTGTATCTCCCTCTATCTTGCGGGCCGCTTTTTTGAATATGTAAAGACGCGTTACCGAAGGGAATCGTGTCATTAGAAAGTGACGTTCTGCCAGTGTAACGTTTGTCTGGCTGGTCCAGAATGCCACTTTCTTGTTTAAAAGTGTGGAGGAGAACATTCTGTCTGAACCAGTATATGATCTCATCTCCAACTGGTTCAAAGAGGCATGGAAGAATGCAGTCTTCTGAAAACATGCAGGTTACCAGAACATCTAGAGGTGTGGTGAAGAGAAAAGGTTATTGATTTGCTTTAGAGATATCATAGAGAAGCGCTTTCTTTTTGGCGAAAGTCATCAAAAGGAAACTGTGAATGTCACATTATCAGGAACAGGGTTTGACATATTTCTCATAATTGTCTCATGTTAAATCGTTTAGGAGGTAATATCTAGGTCAGTTTTACATATACCACGTGCATGGAAAGGCAAAACCTGTATTGTGTTGTTGAACCAATCTTTGAGGACATCAAAGTGAACTATTTGGGTCACAGGTCAAAATGTAATCAAAACAGACAGACAGTTAGACATTCATAAGTCACTTTAGTGAATTCCTTAATGTTGTCTAATTTGAGATAATCATTAGAAATAAATGTGGGAAAAAAACCGATGAGAACCTTCTCCATTACACAAAAGAAGATATTTAGACAAATGTCTCAGCGGTTATGTGTCCATATACAGTTGAAGTTACAGAACAAGAAAGTCATACTGGTTTGATAAAACACAAGGGTGAGTCAATGATGAAATATTTTTTGGGATGAACTATCCCTATGGTTCAAAATATAGTCTGTCGCAAGCTACACAGATAAATGACTCTTCTCTAGTAGTCTCAGCAATGTACTTTTCAAGCAAAGCAAACCCGTTCAATCACTCTCACCTGGAGTTTTCCCATTTGCATAAACAAACATCCACATCCGTATTAGGAAAATCCACGAATGCTGTCTTGCCATGGATCTCTTGAAAGAACTCAACTGCAGGAGAAACATTATGGAAAAAATCTCTTGTTACTTGGAAAAACTGTGAAGCTTCAATCAAATAGGTTTGTGTTCAATAATATTTGTCATTATATCATAGATGCTCCATTTACCTAAGCTGAAAGTGTAATCATTTGACACATTAATACATATTTACACAGTTTAAACTATAAAATGTCTTTGTGACACATTTTTTCTTTGGAAAGAAGAATTATGTTGATAAGGCGCTGTACACTTAAGATAGTGATGATAAACTGCTGCTTAAGACATTTCTGCCCATGAAAATTCTAAGAAACGCAACTTTATCAAATAAACCTGCACACCTGTAGAAACACAACCACAATCAACATTATCTACTTCATACTCGTCCGATTCAAAAATCTTGTTCCTGTTTTAGTCACTCACGCTCTCTTTTGACATTCTGCCCTTGTTTAATTATTTGAGTTAGTTGCTGTCTAAATCTGTTATTGTCAATATAATACAAAAGACTGACTTACTCATGTGTGTAATTGTCAATGGAGGTCTCATCTGTGTATCAACGATGACTAAACTGGCAAGTTTATTTTGAAATACCTCCATAGTATCAGCGTTGTCTAGACAAGTGGAGCTCACACTTCACACACCTTAATAAGAGGTGGAGTTTAAGATTTGATTTTAAATCTGTAATATACCATAAACAACCGTGGATCTCAGACCCGGTTCTCGGCCAACTCAGCAGCCCACATGACTGTTCCCTTTGGCAAATTATGAAAATTTAGTAAAATTAAATAACAGTAGTTTATTTCCTTTTAAAATTAATAAAATAATATTAAATGTATCACTTTAAGAAAATATAACATATAGAACGTGTTAGACAAAAGCTTTATCTGGTCATATATTTTTTATCTGATTTGGGTGACCGGTTTAGTTTTTTTCCTGTTTACGTTTTTTGGTCAACTGACACGTTGTTGATAATGACTCAGCTGGCATGCTTCCTTTAATAGCTTGCACCACCAGAATGTTAGGTCCCTATGTGTTATAAAAAATGATGTTGGTGAAAAATATATCTAAGATAATACAATAAATATATATATAAAAATAAATATAAATATAAAATGTAGAGGGGATGTTTTGCATGTGGAATTCTGATCTCTGTACCAAAGGTACCTAAAAACGCAAAATATAAATGTTTATAAAAACTATGTTACATTTTTAATATAGCATTTTTTTTTTTATTATAATAGGATCGTAAAAGGAGAAATATTCCCTGAGGTTAAAGGTCATTTGTTCCTGTGCTTCATACATTTTTAAAAAACAATGTGATCTCACTTGATATGTAATATTTCTTTATGTGATGTGGTTGGTTAGACCACATGTTCAGCATCTGTGATGATGAAGCTCGTCTCTCTCTTAATCCACCAGATTATGAAATGCACTGGGATTACTGGACACAGGAAGGGGACGCAGTGATTGGTTAATCATTTCTCTCTCTCCGTATCTTTCCATCATATGCTCTTTCGCCGCACTTCATCCCCCTCTCTCAACCTTACTGTAATGTAATTGGTTGTGTTGATGTGATGTGATTTGATCGGTTCGTCCCCCAGAGCTTTTCATAATAATAACTAATGATGCATCTAACTGAAACTAGAACGTCAGATGATGCCAAAACAGCGCTCGACAAAATGACCCGGCAATTTGTGAACAACACAGATTTCTTTGGCAGCGAAGAACCTTCACCCTTAATGTCATGGTTCGGCCATCTTGTCTTGTCTATTCTTGGTCTTGGAGCGGAGCCATGACATAGCCTTAGGTTCTATGTGGAGAGAGAGGTTGGGCCTTAACTCTCTCTCCAAGTCTCGTCTGTGTTTCCCGCCCTTTCGTCTTGTTAAGCCTTCCCTTAGTGTTTAATCCCCGTCACCTGGTCCCTATTAATCATCCTGTGTTTGTTCCCCTATAAATAGTCATCATATTTCATTGTACTGTGATCGTTTGTTTTGTATCATGTCCTAGTCGTGTCGTGTCTTGCCTGTCCTGCACGTAATCTGTGGATACCTTACCTTGCCTTTTTGTGACGGTCTGCTTTAGTTTAGTTTTTTGCCCCTTCGTGGGAAGTCTTTGTTTTGAATTATATATTTAGTCCTGTCTTTTTTTGTTTCCCCATCGTGGGCTTCTATGTTGCCTTTTTGTAATAAAGTCTCCTTCACCGCTGTTGCCTGCATCTGGGTTCTTCCACCCTGCAAACCGTGAAAGCCTTTTTCCTGCAAATTTAAATCTTCATGTGCTGATATGATTCACAAATCTTGTCTAGATGACTAGATCTGTTTAAGGACATTATTACTCTTTGACCTATATACAGTTTTTTTATATTTCAGATGCAATAATATAGATGTATGTGTCTGGACAATGTGAAGGTGTGAAGGTATTTTCTCTGTAAAGAGAAACCAGCACAAAGCTTCTGCTCTGTGGAAATCCTGATTAGAGATGCTCCCAGCGCTCTGTGTAGGTTAGAAGATTTTACCAGCAGCAGATAAGAGGATTTGCGAGGAATTAATGCCATTCTTCTATTACTGTAAGTAAAAATTCCTATTGATTTAGGTTTGGATGAGAACACGTCACAGCCTGTTGACGTGGTCTGATACTACCCGACACATGTCCTCGCACACATGAAGAATGCAGTGATGGATGATGGATATATGCTGTAATACACACTGACAGAAGACTCTATAGAGGTCAACTGAAGCTTCTCGACGTATCCCAGCATCCTCTGGGCATGGCCAGCACTCAAGAAAAGTCCCCTCTCGGTTCTGTGGAAGATTTCTGGACCACCCTTACAGGACACAGAGATCCTGAGGAAGAAAGTCAGATGTTCCGTTCTCATACCTGGTCATGAAGCTGGTCTTGTTGGTCTTAAGGGTGCTGTGTCTTGCGAGCCTGTGGCCCGTCACCCTGCTCGATAACCGGTATCCTGACCGCAAGAGAAACAAGGATGTTTACCTCGGCGAGCATGCAAAACACAAATTTAGAGGGTAAGAAACTCCAAAAGAGTAACTAAGCATTTTTTTGCAGTTATCACATCACATTGTTTTTATCCTGATTAAAAATTACATGGAAGGATTCACTGTAAGTAGCTTTGAATAAAAACATCTATCCAATTTGTTAATGTAAATCTGATGTAAGTGTCTATATGAAAAGTTTGGTTCCAGAATGAGAACTCCATTTTTGACAAAATTCTAAATCATTTTTTTATTGTGCATTCCAATTTATATCAATCAAACTGCCATTTGTTTGTCTTGATTTAAGCCATAACTAATAAAAACAGCTGACTAACACAAAAAACATGATTTTTTTTTCGGATTTGTCTCATTTTGGAACCTAACTCTTCATATACTGTGTTATAGTTTGGTAAGAAAATGACTGCACAGTTTTGTGCTTTTTATTGAATGTGTATAAACAAGTATGTTTGTGTCATTTGTATGATAATAACATGTGGTGTGATTGGATAACAGGATTTCATTAGCGTTTTCTGGTGCATTAGCATTTACTCACCCCATGTCGTTTCAAACCTGTAGGATTTTCTGTCTTATACAGAAAACAAAAGATATTTTGGTTAGAATGTTGGTTACCAAACAGCACTGCCACCCATTCACTTCAATTGCATGGACTCAAAATCAATGCAAGTCAATGGGTGCCAGTTAACAACATTCTTCAAAATATCTTTTTTGTTTTCCGTGAAAGAAAATCTTAAAGCTTTGAAATGACTAGACGGTTGGCATGTACAATAGTTTTTGCATGTCCAATAGTTTTTAAAGTGTCCCAATATTTAGAAGTCCCCTGTATTCCATTTTAAAGTCTTATGTGCTGTTTCCTCTGGCTCTTATTTCTTTTGTTCAGGCGAATAGACCACAAACTAAAGCGGAAGGACAGCACAAAGTCTCTTCTGATCAAAACGGAACAGCTGCTGAGGATCGAAGATCACGACTTTGCCATGAGGCCTGGATTTGGAGGTCACGATTTATTCGCTATTTATTTGCTCCATTTAACAATTCTAATCTCATTCCATACAATCATAATTAGAGCGTTTAATAAACCTGAATTGATAGGCCGTACCACATCCGTCAGGGGGTTCATCTCTCTGCTCTGGGAAAAGGGGCTGGGTTAGTCCTAAATTTGGACGTGACCCAGATTGTACAAAACACAAATTAGTCGATGGGTTTTGAGGACACAGACTCGCTTTCGTGGATTGTAATCTGGGTTATATACCAGGCCTGGAAAACAGATGGAAGGTGCAAGTTTTTAGGTAACAAAGCAGAAATTGGCATGTGCAAGTCACGCATGGACATGTATATTTATAACAAAAGGGCGTTTCCACATATGGATTTGAACACCATCAATCAGAGAAAGCTTTGCATCTTGGATGTACTTTCACTTTTGTGTGTACAGAAAACCTGTGTGGCAACCTCGTGACGGCATGTGTTGCATTGTTTTTTCAACCAGAAGGGCGGCGATCAACTCTGCAAATGTTGTATTGATAAGAGCTTAGGTTCCTCTTCTGCAGTTTGAAGGTTTAGAGATCGATATAGGTGTTGAATGGCATCCTTCAGTACACCGCTGTTAGTCAATGATGGGACAAACAGGATTAGAGGAAGCATTTTGGGCTCCATATGCTCTCTCTGTAGGAGCAGTGGATGCTGGTTCTGTCTAAGTGGATTTCAAAGGCATTGCTGTTATCCTGAACATAACAGCTGTGTGTTTTGTTTTCTGATCTGCAGGGTCTGCCATCCCTGTTGGCATTGATGTGCAGGTGGAAAGCATAGACAGCATCTCTGAAGTAAACATGGTAAATCTTTTTTCTATAGTGCTCTATGAATGGACTTTGTGTGGACGCATCTACAAATCATATTCGCACTGAAATGCCAACCAGCCGTCGTAATATTCTGCAAGGTCAATAAATTCTCTTTAAGGACTTCACCATGACCCTGTACCTGCGGCATTATTGGAAGGACGAACGGCTGGCTTTTCCCTCCACTAACAATCTGAGCCGCACATTTGATGGGCGCCTGGTGAAGAAGATCTGGAAGCCGGATGTGTTCTTCGTCCACTCCAAGCGTTCCTTCATCCACGACACTACCATGGAGAACATCATGTTAAGGGTTTATCCAGATGGAAACATCCTCTACAGCGTCAGGTAGATGCTTCTGTTGATCGTACCGAGATGCATATGTACATTTTTAATTGTTGAATATTCTCTCTATTTCAGGATAACAGTCACGTCTCTTTGTTCGATGGATTTTAGTAGATTCCCGTTGGATACTCAGAACTGTTCCCTGGAGCTGGAAAGCTGTGCGTGTCCACCTTAGAGTTCAGTTCTTGTGTGGTTTTTGCTTTATGTAGTTTGGGGAAATTTAGTATTGATTTCATTAAAGAAATGTTCTAGTTCAAACACATTTGCATTTGTGATAATGATTCACACAAAATATATTGTTGATTTGCAATAAAATTGTATTTTTAAACCATCCAACTGTATGACCCCATTTACTTCTATTGTAAGTGTTGTTTTTTATTGTTTATCTATTTATATTTATTGTTCTATATATATATATATTTTTACACGACAAGTCTATATATATTTGAACATTGTCTTACGGTATGCCCTTCTTTGCCCTCAGATGCTTATAATGAGAATGACCTCATGTTGTACTGGAAAAACGGCAATGACTCCTTAAGAACAGATGAGATTGCTCTCTCTCAATTCTTCATCGAAGAATTTCATCCGTCTCACGGTCTGGCATTGTACAGCAGTACAGGTACATATTCTCTCTTTTATATTGGCAGTGACGGCTATCTTTGTAATATCTACTTCAGATCATTGTGCGAGTCCACATTGTTTGCTTTGTCAGGCTGGTACAACAGACTATACATCAACTTCATCCTGAGACGACACATATTCTTCTTTATGCTTCAAACGTACTTTCCCACAATGCTGATGGTGGTGCTCTCTTGGGTGTCTTTTTGGATCGACAGGCGGGCGGTACCAGCCCGTGTCTCACTTGGTATGCAACACATGTGCACAAACAAGCGCATGCACCAGTGAGACTCTTTAAAAGCTTTAAAAGCAAACCTAAGCTCTTTTTAAAGCATATGTTTATGCATATGTGTTCAATCTAGGCATCACTACGGTGTTGACAATGTCCACCATCATAACCGGAGTGTCAGCATCCATGCCTCAGGTGTCATATGTGAAAGCCGTGGACATTTATTTGTGGACCAGCTTCCTGTTTGTGTTTCTTTCCGTCATCGAGTATGCTGCTGTCAACTACTTCACCACCAAGGAGGAGATGAAGAAACTTAAGCAGTTAAAGGTTAGAGATCCTGAGGTTAAGTTATTTGACTTAAGACTTAAATTTACACCGTATATGTTTAGTTTTATGATGTTTGTAAAATGTCAATGCTAGGCTCTTTAAAATGCTGCCCCCTGTTGATCAAATCGTGTATTGTTAATCTCTAAAAGAAATTGAAAACATGAAAATTCATTCATTAGGTCGGTTTACTCATGTTGTTGCAGAAGTGTACGATTTATATTTTCTGTAGAAAACATACATTAAACAAAGAATCTTCTTTCTACAATTTCATATTTTTGTAGCGCTAAAAATAAGTGACCTGCCAAAATGAACAAACAAGCTATAGGAAAAGTATTTCAGGTTTGTTGTATTCCAAGGCTTTTTGCCAATCCACTTGTCACTTTGCGCTCTTATCTAATAGAAAAATATATGTCGATTTTCTTTGAAAGCGTCTTTCTGTGTTTTTTTAATGTGAATTATTTGTGTCTTTGAAACAGCTGTCAGAATTTGATGCCTCTCAGGCTATGGCGTTTGACGGCTGTTTCCACGACACGGACATAGAGCTCAGCACGTTCCCTCCCATGTCCGATCTGAACTCTGACCCGTGCATGACATCCCTGAACTCTGCCGTACCAGAACTACCTCGCATCATGGGCACACGCCTCCGTCGCAGAAGGTCCATTCGCCAAAGTGTCAACCATATCATGAGCAACAGTTACAAGATAGACTCCTATTCTAGAATAATCTTTCCTGTGGCATATATATTCTTTAATTTCATCTATTGGAGCATCTACTCTTGAACGAGAGAACAGGTCAACATCCATAAAATTTGCTTCTTTTGGGCAACAAGACAAAAAATGAAAATAATGTATAATAAATGATTGATTTGAGAATATCATATTTTTACGTACAGTGCAAAAAAATGTATCAAAATACAATAATGATATTATTAAACTTTGGCTAAGACAAACTCTAATATTAAAACATAAAAACACTATTTAAGGTGACTTCCTTCATTTAGATACAAAACAAATGGGCTAACATTTTATATATTTTTTTCAATAACGTTTGCACGTTCTATGTAAACACACTTTACATGAGAGGACTACAAATGACTACAAAAAACAACCTCATATAAAGAATAAAAAAACAGAAAAAACAGAATCCAGTGGTATCAGTCCATCATGTACCTGCTTCGTGTGATTTTAAGACAGTAATAAAAGTAAAATAAAAACATAAAATACGCATATTACTTCATACAGTACATATTTTCCCATAAGTACCATTTCATGAATTGAAGTTTTCAAGTGTCTTTTTCTGTTTTAGGATATAGGCCTATATCATGAAGAGGAGGTTTTTAATACTGTGATTTGAAAATATACAGAAGTCCTTTAATAAATCCCTTGAACTGCAGGAACGGGATCAAATATCCCGTTTCCACAGTTTCCAGTAATATGGGATATTTTTGACCATTGGCTCCCATTAGTCCTCGCTCCTGCTTCTATTTTTCATCACCCCAATGGTTTCCTGTTCCACTCCGAACACTACGCAGGTCTGAGTCGTGAGCGGAGTTGACTGCTCATATCGTTGTGAATCACATCGCCGTGTGATTCCCCAAATGTGATGAAACTATCATCCATCGGTGAGCCTGTAATTTCAATTGTCACATATATAACCATGCAAAATAATATGACATGTAGTGAAAAACAGTCACTTTTTTTTACTGAACTGAGAGATTTTAAAAGAGGAGCAATTCCATTAAAACTGACCCATGCCGTTGGATGGCACTGATTCATCACTGCACACTGAACTGGGGGGGGCGCTGTGGTGCTCTGAATCAGACGACACTGCTGTGAGTATGGAGGATTTCTTTGTGTGATTGTTGTGTGTCACTGTTCGACTCCAGTCTGCAGACAAGCAGTTGAGAGGTTTTTGGCATTGTAAACTAACAAATTATAGTGCTTTCAAATGACACATCTGTGAAATATCTTAAAACAGTAACATGTTTGGTGTGGTAATACCTGAGTTTTCAGCCAATCGGAATCTGCCGCAGCAGAGGTACATTCTCCAGTGTTTACGGACATTTTCCTTTAGAGCGCAGTGGAAAACGAAAATAAAAAAGCCTGAGTAAAGAAAACGAGAATTTATTTAATATTACTTGAAAGGCCGAGTATGTTCTGTGCTTCCGTGTAAAGTCAATATGGAAAATATAATAACAATGTTAGTATGGTACCCTGGATGACAAAACCAGTCTTTAGTAGCACTGGAACAATTTTAGTAAAAGACAAAAATACATTGTATGGGTTAAATAATTAAATTATTTTAATGTTATGCCTAAAATCATTAGTAAATTTCCTATCTTGAATAAGTAAAACTTTTTTTGTGAGGGGATGGTCTTCCACAGTGCCCCTGATGGACAACTTTAAAGGCAATTTTCTCAATATTTCGTTTTTTGCTCCCTCAGATTCCTGGGTTTTACATTTACATTACATTTAGACATTTAGCAGACGCTTTTATCCAAAGCGACTTGCAAAGAGTTTAGGAGCAATAAGCGAAAGATCATACAGGAGCCATAATACGTTTTAAACGGTTGTATCTCAGCAAGATATGGTCCTATTCTAACAATTCATACATCAATATGAATCTTATTTATTCAACTTTCCGATAATGTACAAATCTCAATTTCGAAAAATTGACCAATAAGACTGGTTTTGCTGGTCACATATACTGTCTGTAATGTTGATGTATTTTCTACATTAAAACGATCTCACCCTGCAGGGAATTAAAGATGGCAAACAGATACGTGAAAGCCAAGTTGACGGGTCCCCACGCAAAGAAGCCGAAGCCCCAGGTGAGACCCAGCAGAAACGTGAGTCCCGCAATGCTCTTCAGTTCTTGCAATCCGCTCCGGTACAGATTATTGTGGGGATTTTGCCGCTTGATTCGTATCAGCTGCACCATCACCACCACGAACATGGACATGTTCCACACAAATATCACGGCGAAATACGCCACCACAGTCACGTAGAACACCATGTTGTTTTTCACCCAACAGCTGTAGGGACAATTGTAGTTTGTAACTACAGTTTATGACTTAATAATGATCAATACGTTTACAGCATTTATTAATCTTAGTTTTGAACATGTTCATATTTACTTTAACGTAATTAGAATCCAACGTTATTGGTTATATGTGACCTACTGTAAATAAATATCATCATTAATAGGCCACACTATTTACTTACAAATCATCTGTAGTTCCATCCAAATATTTCCCATATTGCACAATGCCATAGTTTTCCTTGTCTATAGCAATCACAACGATAACAACAACTAATGGGATTCCTGCAACGCATCAATGAATTAAGTCAACGACCGTCTAGTCAGACCACTTTAACAACCTCAAACCACACAGCTGAACTCACCCCATCCCACCAAGGAAAACTTGAGCATGTATCTGGTCATGTAGTTGTTGAAGACCCTGACGATGGCCAGGTACATATGGAGAGCCTCCAGACCCATCCAGGTGAAGGAGACCAATAGGAAGTAGTGCAGGAAAAATCCTGTGGAAATGCACAGGCCCGTGGCATTTGGAAACAGAGCCAGCCACGAGTCCACCAGGAACACCAGGTTCAGAAAGAGCAGAGCGAAACACAGTTGAATCAAGATCTTGGAGGGAATGTCACGGCGGATTTTTCTGTGAATAAAGTGAGGAGGACTGGGTGTTCATGTTGGAAGACTTTACATATTATTTAAAAGTACAACAGTTTTGTGTTTTTTTACCAAGGAGATTAGACCATCAAAGTGAGATGCCTCTCATCTGATTTGCTCATTGTGTTTTGACTTACATAAATGATATATAGATGTACTGGATGTATGACAACAAAAGTACCATTGAGAAGGATAAATATTGAGTTTAATTAACTTAAAATGACTGGTACAATCGGAATGGTTTGGATTTAATCAAAGTTTTGTCAACATTACTTAAATTTATTTTGTTCATACAACTAAAGTTTATTTGTTCAAATTACTTAATATTGTTGTGTGGAACCACTTGACGCAGCGTTTTTAAGTCAATTCAACAAATCAATTTCTTGAGTGTGTCTGTAGAGTATGTTATAGATCTTTTTGAGGTCTTCAAGATATCTCGGCATCATTAAGGAAGACTTACTCGAACCCGAGGTAGGTGAGTAGAGTGACTGCGATGAAGATAGCAGAGATGCCACAGCCGATGTAAGTGATGAATGTGAGGATTGTGGCCTGCACGCGGTCAGTTATGCCTTGCCGACTAATATCCTTAAAACAAACAGAAAAAGATACCAATTTACAAGATGTAGGAATGAATAAATGCACTTTATAACAATCCCAGTGTAAAAGAGTTTCAGTTCCTGCTAACTGGAAGTAACATTATCGAGCGTATTTACACAGATCGTGTTTGGTTAAAATTGCAAGAGTGACTTAAAGTAATCATGGTAGCAGAAAGAAAAATATTGAATATGTTGAAAATGATAAATTAGTGAAATGCATGAATATATGTTATCATTATACAGCGTTTAAAAAGTTTTTTAATAATCTGAAAGTTGAAAAATTAAGCTTTCTATGGATTTATGGAATGTGAGGATAGGACAATATCTGGCGTATATACAACAGTTTAAAACTGTAGAATCTGAAAAATATATTGAGATGTGGCGATGTGGCAGGCCATCTACTCACAAACATTTATAGGGATAAGGTTAGTTTTTATATTTAAGGTAGGAAATTCACAAAATATCTTCATGGAACATCATCTTTACTTTATGTTTAAAAAAATGATCAATTTGACCCATGCAATGTATTTTTGTCTTTTACTAAAAATGTTCCTGTGCTACTTAAGACTGGTTTTGTGATCCAGGGTCACAATGAAAATATATCTTTAATGCGATTCATCTTTTTCTCCAGATTAAACATAAATTATTTTGTTATTCTTGAAGGAAAAAAACATGCAGATTAAAAAATATAAATACATACAGTTGTGGAAAAAATTAAGAGACCATTCCAGAAGCACTATTGTTGTTTCTGAATTTACTTTTAATACGTGCATGTGTTAAGGTATTTTGTTTCATTCTGTGAACTACTAACAATATTTATCCCAATTTTCAGATATACACGTCTTTTTGCATTTATTTGCTGGAAATGAAACTGGAGAACATGTCAAAATAACAGAAAAGATGCTCTGTATTTTTTTCAAACCTCAAATAGTGCAATACAGTAACAGTAATATTTGTATATGTACAGTATTTAGAAAAAGTTCAAAATTACTTTTTTTATTAAATAACCTGAATTTCTTTCACAGTTATTTTGTGTCCTGTCATGCTTTCTTTCACATTGCTGGATGACTTTGCTTTTACAGTTCAACAGACACTGGATTGAAAACATTTGGAATGGTCTCTTAATTTTTCGCGGCTGTAGCCTATATATATAAGAAGATAATATAGATGCTTAGTTGACCCATTACTCTTGTAGCTCCTGTTAAAAGAAGGATAAGACATTTCTGCGATGTGTTTTAATTGATGGCACACTTACTAATAAAACCGCAAAACTGGTTAGGTGATTACAGCTGCAGACGGTCTCGTTCTCAGTACTGCTGTCCTTGACAAAACAGCCGTCAGAACTCCAGCCTCCCGAACCTCCTACAAAGCGCATCAAAGTTACGTCACCTCATACACAGAATTATATTCAATGACCTTAATGACAGGGAGCACTCGCATCTCACCATTTATTTCAAAGTCCCAAAACACACATGAAGCAACAAAATTCCCCTGTGGAAAGGAGTTCAAAAGTCAGATATCAAACCAGATTTAGTGAGCAATGACAAAATGTAAAAAAAGTCAACACACACCGCCACAGGCTGCATATTTCTCAGAGTAAACTCGACATTCTCTTTCAGGTTTGTGATGGAAAGGTTAGCCACACTAGAGCCCAGAATGTGGCTGTTAAGAATTTGTTTATTCCCTTTATCCTGTATGAACAAAAAATAAAGAACGTGAAGACGAAATATGAAGCAATTTTAATTTTTAAATCTACTTGTTTTACCTGAAAAAATGTGCTTTTCTGAAAGAATGTGAACTGAATTCTAGAAGCCATCTTTTGTTCTTCTGTAGAGAGCTTCTCTGTCAGGGAAGCTGGAAGTGTTATTTGGCCGAGAGGAGAGGAACTCACAGCTCTCGTGTCTCTCTGAAAACCTTTTGTCACCTTCAAAAACATGCAAAAAATGTTGATGTTTACTTTGACGTGGTTGGCATTTCCAAAACATTCCACAAATGTAAAACAGTTGCACATAATTTCAATAGTCAATACCTGTGGGTTTAAGGGATCTGTGATCGAAAATGATGTTGTCTTGAAGTTAGTGCCATCAGCTTTGGTTATAGTCAAAGCAAGTGATTCAAACGCGATGTTTTCTGTCTGGTCTCGAATCACCAGTTTTAGAGCCAGAATATCCACAACTTTGATTAATCTAAAATAGCCAAAGCAAAGTTTTTATATTTCAATTGTCTACCCATTTTCTGTTTCAGCTTTAAACCATGAATGCATGTGTTAAGCATGTGACTTACCGGTTGGAGGAGGAAGCCAGAGTATCTGTAGAGCAGTTAAGCAGGTTGTTGATGACAGACAGCATCGCCCGGCCCACGTCCAGACTAATATTGGGTGCAGAGAGCAGATTCTCTAGCTGGTTGACCAAATTGTTCACCTGACTTGAGTTTAAAGATGACACATCTTTTGTTTGACTTAGAAGATCTGCAGCCAGTGCGCCCGGACTTTCAGTTGTCAGATATACTACAAAATAAGAAATTTTAGGTACGACATTTAATTGCAATGTGATCTCTCCACCATTCTTAGGAATTCATATTCACATCATTTTTTGTCTATGTAAATCCAGCTTATAGAACCAAGTCAGTTTCACTGACACTTATATTTAACACTAGTTGAGCTTTCACAGTCAGACAAAAAGATTAGAAAACATTACAAAATGATGAACCCATTAAAAACTACAAAAAAGGGGCTTAAGGGTAAATATTATTTTTTGTGCCATCAAAGGGATTGTTCATCAAAAATGAAAACTCTGTCATCATGTAATCACATTTTAAATCTGTATGAGTTTCTTTCTTCTGCACAACACAAAATATATTTTTGAGAAATTGGTAACCAAACAACACTGGCCCCCATTGACTCCCATTGTACGAACAAAATATTTCTTGTGTTTCACAGAAGGAAAGTGATACAGGTTTCGAATGACTTGACAGATTTTTTTTCTCAACTATTCCATCAAATACAAGCCTATAAATCAATAACTAATTAACCAGGACTAGTTGCACAAGAATGTATGTGCACACCTCTAATACTGTACACATCTCTAAAATATGAATGAGAGCACTCTTGAATTTAAACTTGAAGTCATGTATGTACATTATATCGAAAACCAAATGAATAGTCAAACCTGAAGTTTTCGCCATGGCAACAGTGGATGGCACAGCAGGACCCACAGGCGTTGTGTTGTTTGCTGTTGTATTTCCTATGCTGGTTGTTTGTGTAATGTGATGGACAGGTGAAACAGTTATCGAGGAGTTGTTGTGGGGAGAGACTGGCTGTGTCGCTGGAACAGCAGTTGTGTGAGTTTTACTGTAATTGGTAACAGCGGCAGAATCTGCTGTTGTGTTATGTGCAGTGAAGATGGGGTGTATTGTTGTGGTTGTGTTGACTTTATCTTCAGCTTTTTCTGTTGTGGTGTTTAATTGTGTTGCATTGTGGTTACTTTCTGTTGTAATATTGTTTGATATGTAGTCAGTTGGTGCACTGGAAGTGTTTCTTGCTGTTGGGAAAGGGGTTGTGTATATCTCTGTTGTGTTTGACTGGCTGGTGTTAAACTGTGTTGTATTAACTGCAGGGTGTGATGTAATAAATTCTGAAGTGTTGTTGGAGGTTGTGTTGATACTATGGTCAATATTAGTCCCATTGGTAAACGGGGTTGTGTTCACTTGAAAGTGTGTTGTACTCAGTTGTGTTGTGTTAAACTGAGGGCTTGTTGTATTGGAAGTTGTGAAATTAAACACATGCAATGTGCTGTTGAATTTGTGTGTATCTGTTGTTGTGAACTCCGTGGTATTGAATGTTGTGATAGTTGTAGTGGTTTGTGGGACCGTTGCATTGAGTGTTGTGATAGTTGTAGTGGATAGTGTGCCTGTTGCATTGAATGTTGTGATAGTTGTAGTGGTCGGTGTGACTGTTGCATTGAGTGTTGTGATATCTGTTTTGAGTTCTGTGACTGTAGTATTTAACAATGGCTCTGTTGTATTGAGTGTTGTGGTAGTTGTACTGGTTGGTGTGACTGTTGTATTGAGTGGTGTGACTGTTGTATTGAGTGTTGTGACTGTTGTATTAAACAGTGTGTCTGTTGTATTGAGTGTTAAAATATTTGTATTGGGTGTTGTGACAGTTGTAGTGGTTGGTGTGCCTGTTGCATTGAGTGTTGTGATAGTTGTAGTGGTTGGTGTGACAGTTGTATTGAGTGTTAAAATAGTTGTATTGAGTGTTGTGACTGTTGTATTAAACAGTGTGTCTGTTGTATTGAGTGTTAAAATATTTGTATTGGGTGTTGTGACAGTTGTAGTGGTTGGTGTGCCTGTTGCATTGAGTGTTGTGATAGTTGTAGTGGTTGGTGTGACTGTAGTATTGAGGGTTGTCATCGTTGTAGTGGAAGGTGTGCCTGTTGCATTGAGTGTTGTGATAGTTGAAGTGGATAGTGTGCCTGTTGCATTAAGTGTTGTGATTGTTGTAGTGGTTGGTGTGACTGTTGTACTGAGTGTCGTAATAGTTGCATTTGTTGGTGTGACTGTTATATTTAGAAGTGTGTCTGTTGCATTGTGTGTTGCGATAGTTGTACTGGATGGTGTGACTGTTGTATTAAGTATTGTGTTAGTTGTAGTTGTTGGTTTGACTGTTGCATTGGGTGTTGTGTCTGTTTCATAAAGGGTTGTGACTGTTGCATTGAGTGCTGTGGTAATTGAAGTGGTTGATGTGATAGTTGCGTTGAGTGTTATGTTTGTTGCATTGAGTGTTGTGACTGTTGTAGTGGTTGGTGTGACTGTTGCATTGGGTGTTGTGACTGTTGCATTGGGTGTTGTGACTGTTGCATCGGGTGTTGTGACTGTTGCATTGGGTGTTGTGACTGTTGCATTGGGTGTTGTGATAGTTGTATTGGTTGGTGTGACTGTTGTATTGAGTGTTGTGATAGTTGTAGTGGTTGGTATGACTGTTGTATTGAGTGTTGTGATAGTTGTATTGAGGGTTGTGACTGTTGCATTGAGTGTTGTGATAGTTTTAGTGGATGGTGTGCCTGTTGCATAGAGTGTTGTGATAGTTGTAGTGGATGGTGTGCCTGTTGTATTGAGTGTTGTGATAGTTGTAGTGGTTGGTATGACTGTTGTATTGAGTGTTGTGATAGTTGTATTGAGGGTTGGGACTGTTGCATTGAGTGTTGTGATAGTTGTAGTGGATGGTGTGCCTGTTGCATTGAATGTTGTGATAGTTGTAGTGGTTGGTGTGACCGTTGCATTGAGTGTTGTGATAGTTGTAGTGGTTGGTGTGACTGTTGCATTGAGTGTTGTGATATCTGTTTTGAGTTCTGTGACTGTTGTATTTAACAGTTGCTCTGTTGTATTGAGTGTTGTACTGGTTGGTGAGACTGTTGTATTGAGTGGTGTGACTGTTGTATTAAACAGTGTGCCTGTTGCATTGAGTGTTGTGGTAGTTGTAGTGGTTGGTGTGACAGTTGTATTGAGTGTTGTGACTGTTGAATTAAACTGTGTGTCTGTTGTATTGAGTGTTAAAATAGTTGTATTGGGTGTTGTGACAGTTGTAGTGGTTGGTGTGACTGTTGCATTGAATGTTGTGATAGTTGTAGTGGATGCTGTGCCTGTTGCATTGAGTGTTGTGATAGTTGTAGTGGTTGGTGTGACTGTAGTATTGAGGGTTGTCATAGTTGTAGTGGAAGGTGTGCCTGTTGCATTAAGTGTTGTGATTGTTGTAGTGGTTGGTGTGACTGTTGTAATATCTGTATTATGTTCTGTGACTGTTGTATTTAACAGTGGGTCTGTTGTCTTGAGTGTTGTGGTAGTTGTACTGGTTGGTGTGACTGTTGTATTGAGTGTTGTGATAGTTGCATTGAGTGTTGTGACTGTTGTATTAAACAGTGTGACTGTTGCATTGAGTGTTGTGGTAGTTGTAAAGCTTGGTGTGACAGTTGTATTGAGTGTTGAAATAGTTGTATTGAGTGTTGTGACTGTTGTATTAAACAGTGTGTCTGTTGTATTGAGTGTTGTGATAGTTTTCGTGGTTGGTGTGACTGTTGTATTGAATGTTGTGATAGTTGTATTGAGTGTTGTGGTAATTGTAATGGTTGGTGTGAGAGTTGTATTGAATGTTGAAATAGTTGTGTTGAGTGTTGTGACTGTTGTATTAAACAGTGTGTCTGTTGTATTGAGTGTTGTGATAGTTGTAGTGGTTGGTGTGACTGTTGTATTGAATGTTGTGATAGTTGTAGTGGTTTGTGTGACCGTTGCTTTGAGTGTTGTGATAGTTGTAGTGGATGGTGTGCCTGTTGCATTGAGTGTTGTGATAGTTGTAGTGGTTGGTGTGACTGTTGTATTGAGGGTTGTCATAGTTGTATTGAGGGTTGTGACTGTTGCATTGAGTGTTGTGATATATGTATTGAGTTCTGTGACTGTTGTATTTAACAGTGGGTCTGTCGTATTGAGTGTTGTGACTGTTGTATTGAATGTTGTGATAGTTGTAGTGGTTGGTGTGACCGTTGCATTGAGTGTTGTGATAGTTGTAGTGGATGGTGTGCCTGTTGCATTGAGTGTTGTGATAGTTGTAGTGGTTGGTGTGACTGTTGTATTGAGGGTTGTCATAGTTGTATTGAGGGTTGTGACTGTTGCATTGAGTGTTGTGATATATGTATTGAGTTCTGTGACTGTTGTATTTAAAAGTGGGTCTGTCGTATTGAGTGTTGTGACTGTTGCATTGAGTGTTGTGGTAGTTGTACTGGTTGGTGTGACTGTTGTATTGAGTGGTGTGATAGTTGTACTGAGTGTTGTGACTGTTGTATTTAACAGTGTGTCTGTTGTATTGAGTGTTGTGACTGTTGCATTGACTGTTATGGTAGTTGTAGTGGTTGGTGTGACAGTTGTATTGAGTGTTGTGTCTGTTGTATTGAGTGTTGTGACTGTTGCATTGGGTGTTGTGATAGTTGTAGTGGCTGGTGTGACTGTTGTATTGAGTGTTGTGTCTGTTGTATTGAGTGTTGTGACTGTTGTATTTAACAGTGTGTGTGTCGCATTGAGTATTGCGACTGTTGTGTTGAGTGTTGTGGTAGTTGTAGTGGTTGGTGTGACTATTGTATTGAGTGGTGTGATAGTTGTATTGTGTGTTGTAACTGTTGTATTGAACAGTGTGTCTGTTGTATTGAGGGTTGTGACTGTTGCATTGAGTGCGATGATAGTTGTATTGAGTGTTGTGACTGTGGTATTTAACAGTTTGTCTGTTGTATTGAGTGTTGTGACTGTTGCATTGAGTGTTGTGGTAGTTGTAGTGGTTTGTGTGACTTTTGTATTGAGTGGTGTGATAGATGTATTGAGTGTTGTGACTGTTGTATTAAACAGTGTATCTGTTGTATTGAGTGTTGTGACTGCGGCATTTGGTGTTGTGATAGTTGTAGTGGTTGGTGTGACTGTTGTATTGAGTGTTGTGATAGTTGTAGTGGTTGGTGTGACTGTTGTATTGAGTGTAATGATAGTCGTATTGAGTGTTGTGACAGTTGTATTGAACAGTGTGTCTGTTGTATTGAGTGTTGTGACTGTGGCATTGGGTGTTGTGATAATTGTAGTGGTTGGTGTGACTGTTATATTGAGTGTTGTGACAGTTGTATTGAGTGTTGTGACTGTTGTATTAAACAGTGTGTCTGTTGTATTGAGTGTTTTGACTGTTGCATTGGGTGTTGTGATAGTTGTAGTGGTTGGTGTGACTGTTGTATAGAGTGTTGTGATAGTTGTATTGAGTGTTGGTACTGTTGTATTAAACAGTGTGACTGTTGTATCGAGTGTTGTAATATCTGTATTGAGTTCTGTGACTGTTGTATTTAACAGTTTATCTGTTGGTTTAAGTGTTGTGTCTGTTGTATTGAGGGTTGTGACTGTTGCATTGAGTGTTGTGATGGTTGTATTGAGTGTTGTGTCTGTAGTATTGAGTGTTGTGACTGTTGCATTAAGTGTTGTGATATTTGTAGTGGTTGGTGTGACTGTTGTATTGAGTGTTGTGAAAGTTGTATTGAGGGTTGTGTTTGTTGCATTGAGTGTTGTGATAGTTGTATTAAGTGTTGTGTCTGTTGTATTGAGGGTTGTGACTGTTGCATTGAATGTTGTGATTGTTGTGTTTAACACCATTGCTTTAGAATTTGAAGTTGTGATAGTAGTAGTGAGTGTTGTTATAGTTGTATTGAGTGGTTTGACTGTTGTAGGTAAGAGTGTTTCATTTGCATTGAATGCTGTAAGTGTTGTGATGGTTGTATCAAACTGGTTTTCTTTTGCATTTAAAGTTGTGGCAGTTGTGTCAGGTGGTGTGACCGAAATCACCAGTGGGACTGATATATTGACTGGTGTTAAAGTTGCATTTTCCAGTGCACCTGGTGTATTTCTATGTGTGGCTATTGTTGTGGGCAGTGTGACTGATGGAATGAGTGGCAGGTCTGTTGTATTGAGCGACAATGTGTTTGTCTGAGTGTCTGTACTGTTAATGGATGTGAAGCTAATATTGGATACTGAGATTGTTGTATTCAGTTGTGTAACAGAAGTATGCTGTGTGTCCTCAATGCTGGGTGTAGTAGTTATGGATGGAGATGTGATATTTATGGATGTAGCTTTGCTCGCAGTGGTTGTGTTGGGAAGTGGAAAAGATTTAGAGATCTCACAGCTTTCATTCAAAAGAACAGCAAACGTCTGACCCGGTTTACTGTGGAACAAAGAACAAATATCCAATAATTTGGATTCATCTGATTAAATCTAATTAAACATAAAAGATGAGTTAGCACATCGCAAAATCTAGATGTAATGGACCACCTACCATTTCAGCTGGTTTTTGACATCATTAATCTGGCTGGCACTCATATTTACATAGGTCCAGGTAAATGTAGAGTTTAAAGATATGTTTACAGAAACAGTGGTCGATCGACATATAGCTATACAGGAGACAGACAGACAACCCATTTTGTTATTCCAAACACATGGATGAGATGTAACTGTAGGAAACATAGTTCAAAACACTCACCTGTTTTATGAACAGGCCCATCAAAAATGATGCTGGTGCTGCCCTTCCAAAGAAAGGCCACAGCGTCGCTAACAGTACAAACATCTACCTGTTGCGATAGCTGTAAAGTTAACATGCAGGTGTAGAGCCTGAGGAACAATAGAGTAGTTAGTCGAATACATTAATGCGTACAGAAGCAAACACACAAACACTGTACAGCATACCTTGCTCCTTCTCCAAAACATTCCAGGTGCATTTTCTGTTAAAAAATGAACGCAGGCTTTAAAACACACACTCACTTATAACTATTCACAAATATATTGAAAACATCAGATTAATAGATGCCTACCTGAAAAAACTGGGATGCAACAGGATTACATTGAGACCTACGGGAATGTAACCGAAAAAATGATGGCAAAAAAATGCACCACAAAGTTCACACACAAATAAAACAACTTGTACTGTACATGGTCAAATGTTTATTTTTTACAGGGTGAAATTTCAGACGTACCCTAATACGCTGGATTCGTTGCAGGGAGAGCTCCACTCTGAAACCTATAGGATTGAGCAAAAAGAAAAATATGAAAATACGAAATAACTAAATGAACTTTTTTCTTTATTTTTGTTTTTCTGAATGGCTCTACGAATTACAGTGCTGCTCATTTTTCTTCCTATTATTGTCACCTAACACACTCACCATGTTCTGAATAGATGTGAAATTCACGTCCGAGCTCGAAATATTCAAACGAAGGGCAAAATATGACTCTAAATCAACACAGAGGAGGTGGACGGGTGATGGTGGTTTCAAATATTTGCATGCATGCTATGATAATTAAAACAGTATTCTGTAACACACTTACCGTTGTTGTCGGATACCTGACACTCACATTGTTGCTGGTTTTCAACTAAAGGGAAGAAATTTGTTTTTTTTTGAGAAAGAGAAATGTAATGAGACACAATATGTATCTGGTGGGGAACATTTATAGACAGTGTTAGGAATCAGTGATATTTAGAGTATTCATCTGAAAACATTTACATTTAGTCATTTAGCTGCCACTTTTATCCAAAGCGACTTACAACGTAGGGGAAAACAATAGAAGCAATAAATGCAACAAAAGAACAACAATGCATGGGTGCAGCAAAACTGGTTTCAGTTAGCCAACCAAAGTAACAAAGCTAGGAATATCACTTTTAGATGGGGGGTTTAGAAAAGTAGAAATAAGAGGAAGACTGTACTAAGGGTAAGATGTTGATGGAAGAGATGTGATTTTAGCCGATTCTTAAAGACTTAAAGACTCTTAAGTGAAGATTTGGGGTGCCGAACCAGTGGTGGTTTTGTAGGCCAAGAGCAGAGATTTGAATTGGATTTTAGATTTGAAAATTCTCACCATTGCAGGATTGGTTCTGCAGGATTGTTGAATCATTAGGGATGAACATATTCTTTTCATAAGAGCTAATGAAAAAGAGGGAACATTATGTATGTAAAATCAATGGCAGAGGTTGAGTATGAGGTTACTATAAATATAATGAATGTAAATCAGTAAAACACATCTGAACAAGTGAAGTCTGTATTCTTTGACTAAAATGCAGTCAAACAAGTGAGTTCAGGTTGAGACGACTTGCAACTTTTACCATGTAACATTGACAGGTCCTTTGCAGACTTCATCGAATGGCAAAGAAGATGTGCAGTGCACAAAACCTCCATCAGGTGCTAAAATATTCTGCTCCATGCAAAGGCCTTTACCTGTAAATAAGCCAAGAATTATGCAATTTCTTGAGACAACAATTATTAAATTAATAAATCATAAATATATTTTTTCTGTTTCTGCAGGGCATCTAAAAAACCAAAGCTCATTCCAACAACTTATGAATGAAAAATGCTAATCCATATCTGTGTAACTGCATTTATTTATTAATAAGATATTATTTATTAGAATGATCTTGCTCGTTCCATAAACACCATGCACTGTGCTGTGTTTTACCTTCTCTGTTTTTCCTGTTTTCCCCTGTAAAGCTGCTTTGGAAGAATGCATATTGTGAAAGTGATATATAAATAAACTTGAATCGAATTGAATTAACTGTGCAATGTGATCTACAGTATGTTTTGTCTACTCTGTATATTCTGCTCTGTTTTTTTTTTTACATAACTTGGTTATTAGTCTTGTAGTATCCCTATAGCACAATCAAGTTCATCAGTGACATCATCCTGCAGGAAGTGACATCATTTTGGTGGGACAACAACAGCACAAACAGGAAGTCAAAGCATTGGCAATGGATTGGGTAAAATCTGTGATAGTTCTTTGTATTGTTTAGTTTGTTTGACATTTAATTCTGTAAGATATCATTTTTTTGTCTTCTTTCATACTCCTAGTTTTAATGAACAAATAAAGTTTTGTAAAGTGCCTGAGCTTAACCAGTGCATATTTCTAACGCATCTAAAACCTTGGGAAAACGGTAGCCGTGCCTCTTTCTCTCTTTAAATGACTCGCGCACGGCACTCCAAAAAGTTGAACTATGTTCATCTCGATGCGGCGCCGACGGACCTAGAAAAAAGTGTGCGGCGTGTCACCCCCTATTTGCACGCGCCTCCCGCGCATCTACATTTAAAATAACTAATATGCGTGCGGAAAAGAAGCGAAATGTGAATCGGGCCTTAAACAATTATAAAAAGACTTCTTTATATTGCAAAACAAGTGAAATAATGTTTATTTCACAATATATATTTTTTATTAATTACATAACAGGATTGGCCCTTATATTTAATTAAACAGACTACCCATGAGTCTGTAAACATCTCAGGTCAGTAGTTGTTACTCACCCACTCTCTCCACATCTCCCAGAAGGCGTATTTTGAAGGTGTTTGTAGCACTGCTTTCCACCAGCTTGCGGAGATTGCAAATATTCATAGGCTGCCTAAATTTTAGCAGCACAGTGCAGTTAGTCTGCCTGTGAGAAAGATTTCAGAAGTTGATGGTAAATTACCATGTGATCAAACTTGTTGTCTTGTAGTTTAGAGATTCAGATTTGACTTACATCATGTTCCAATTGTCTTCACATTGAACATCAGCATTCTGTATAATACAAAATAAAACGATTCCATGCTTGACTACAGCTAATATCAGTCGTGAACTTTTGTTTAAATGCAAATAATACTTACCATAAATGCATGTGCGGTCTCATTTGCATTGCTGGCAGTCGTAAAAAGATCTGAAAACTGAGTGCATGACACAGTTCTTTAACAATGTGCGTGAACATACAATGTAGTGAGGGGGAAAGAATCTGACTTCTTATTCCAAGTATTGTGTTTAAATCTAAGCTAAACTATACTTTCTGAGAAAATTATATTATAAAGGTATTCTAAGAGATAAAATCTATATTTAGAAAATTTAGGTGGACACACAGCTCCTATAATACAGTATAACTAATCTGATAACAAAAGATGGATGACCTAACTTTTCATTTATGTAAAAAGTACATTCACAAAATCTAGCCTAAGGATGTATCGGTAAAACAAATATATTTTTTATTACCCAGTTTTTAATATTTTCCGTTACATTAGTCCCATTCGCTTCCGCAGGCATCAAGTAGTATGCATCTATGAATTGAGAAAACAGATATTTAACTTCCTCAGGAATCTCCAGATTCAATCTTAAATTACGCTTTGTGTAGAAAGAAGTCTTTCTTACATTGATCAGCGCAGTACTGAGAAAAGTTACACAGCACCCAAAATGACTCTGAAATGAATGAAAAGACACATCAATGCGAAAAAGCCTTTAGGATTAATGATGTAATGTATAAATTATATAACATGTGGCAGATTGAGAAAATGAAGGTAAGGAGTTTAATTTAATATCCTGTAATTAGCACAGAAATAGAAGCCATTTGTCTTGTGAAAAAAAGACATAATAAGAACATAGTGATAATGGCTGTACCTGTGATTAATGTAGTGGACCTCTTTGTCCGGAGAACCGCTGACTGATTCGCTCCTTGAGCCTTGACAGTAGGCGTAGCGCTAAGGTGCGCCACTGTCTGATTTATTGGTTCAGAGCTTGGATTTGCAGAAGAGGCGATGACATTGATGGGAGGGCTTGAATGGGTAGGCCGGATGGTTTGGTTGGAGGATGGCGAGTCTGGAGTTGGCAATGTGATATTGAAATAACCATTTTGTGACGTAATGGTTGTGATATTTCCAGTTGAACCAATCGAAACTTGAGGTGAGATTGTGATGGTTTTGTCTGAGGTGGTAGTTTTTGTGAGGGGAGATTGTGTTGGTCTAGTGTGGTTAACTGAGGGTGTAGTAGGTGTTGTGATGGGTTCTAAGGTGCTTTCGGTTGAGTTTGGTTTGGTTCTGGGTTGTGACTGTGAAGCAGAGGTTGTGTTTGTTATGTGACCCTGAGGTGGAAGGGTGACCATACTAATAGATGTACTTCTAGGAGGAATTGAGGCGGTATTTTCTGTTAAAGAAAAAAATTGAAATTTGTTTTATTACTGCATCATCTAGCTGAAAGTCAATATAGTAGCCTAACACTGAAAAATATTATAATAATATTTCTTTTTTTATATAGCGACTTTCAAAGTGGCTGTACTGTACACACATTAATATTTAAAAAGTTATTTAAAAGCCATCTTAGAATATAATGTAATTCTACTGATTTTAAAATGAAATTCTACTGATTTTAAAATGTATAAGTAATGTAATATTGTATGTGTAGGTACAAATTTATGCATAATTTATGTAATTCCTTAAAATTCTGCTTCTCTAATGTCATCTACGACAAATTGTTATAATTTCAATATAGGTGATATTATATAAAATAAACATTTTATTGACTGTAGTCTTAAAAATACAAATATGATAACACATTATTCTTATTATTATATAACATATTCTGAAAAAATATATTATCACATATTATTTATATATAATATTATTATAATATCAATACCAATTCAACATACAATGAGTGTCCTACTGTACTTCAGGTCATTTTAGGACCTTCCATTCAGTCTTTTGATATTTAATGGCAATATAAACCTGTTAACTGACCTTCGGGAACTCTACGTGTGCTGGTAATGATTGATCCCAAAGTAGCGAAAAGTGGACCTTCGAAAGGGATAAAGTATTTTTTTTATTGAAGGTCAAAATAGTTTAACAAAAAAAAATGATATTGACCGTTAAAGAAACTTTTGGTCTATTCAATGCCATGTTTATTCACCTGCCACAGCAATGTAGAATCTTAATTTCAAAGCTTTTCTCTTTTGATATATGTCAATATTTTTAATAATGAATGTAATTTTTATTAACTGACAACCGTCAAAATAACATCACAGTCTCTGGTAATGTACAGATTACGCTCGCTTACTTGGAGACTTCGAGAAAACCTTTTGACTGGTAGCTGGGCCTGAGGATTCTGAAAGAGATAAAAAAAATTTAAACTTTAACCTTTAAACCTTACAATCCGAAAATAGCACTATTGAAAAGTGTAAACACACACATACCGACATGTCAATACACTGAAAGGACACAAACCACGAACAAACCACTCCCTTTGTGATACTGCGCAAGTATATATTGAAACTTGTGCATTAGTTAAGAAATTGTTAAAGTTAGGTAGAGTTACTCCAGTGTACAAGATGTTTTTTTTATATTGATGTGTAAATACGTTATTCTTGAAGACATTCCTAATTTTCTGCACGGTAACTCAACACATCTGGTATTCAAAACATCTCTTTGCGTCATAGACCTCACTGAGTGGAAAGATGTCTTTTCAGTGCAGCATGCTGTGAGATCCCGAACAAAACAACAGTGACGTACCCGGAATGCTGAGTGAGAGTTGACACTTCATATTTGCAAATCATAGAGTTACGTACCGTCAAGCTGCTTCAAACAGTTTGTACAAAGAGTAAATAGTTACCCATCACCACACTATAACTTTTAGTGAAGTTAATTCACACTGAAAAACACTTACTGGTGGATTTCCCCCTTATCGCTGAAGCATTGCGTTTCTTACGCAAATGCTTTAGGCCTAGAAGATGAAATATAGAAACAGATTGGCATGCACAGAGAGAGTGTAAATACTACTGACCTATTTGAACCCTACTTAATCTTAATCTATAGTTTGTTCATGCATTTAATAAAAGTTTTAAAAATGAAAAGAGTTTAAATTAGTAAATGAGGTAAGATTACTGAAAACATCATGCACATAATAAACAACATAACACACGAGGGGGAATTCACTAAGAATGACAAGTGAACCTGCTAACCGCGATCTTTATTTGCACGTAGTCTGGGATGTTTTAGCATTCTCTTTACTGTATCAATGGTACTGTATATCAGATATTTCTGAAGTTCTAGGTTATGGCTTCCATGATCGTGTACACTTTATAGGGAGTGTACAGCATGTCTCGAATGCACATTGTGTCTGAACTTACTGTGTGTGACCCTGCCTGTGAAATCCAACTAAATATTTTCTTCTGATTTACGGTTCTCTATAAAGTCATCCTACATAATGTAAAGAATATTCTCTGAACAAATAACATTGATATCTTTACTATTAATACTGACTAAGAAAAAATGTTTTCCAATAAATGAACTGTCAATATATTACATATTTTTTAATACATTTTTGAAAATATATAGAATAATACACTGGTAATATTAATAGATATAATCATAAGTAATTACTACTATATAGAAAAAAATAAGTACTCGATTTCCATATGTAAAGTGTTTTATTTAATATATTGCATTCTATTTTCGAGTCTATTCCCATATATTTTGTTTCTATAGGGATGATTAAAATTTGAATGATTTCGATTCAACATTGATGGTCCTTATCTCAGAATTATATTATGAGACTTTAGACTGGATTTTAAAGAGAGGGTCACATAATCTAACAACATTTTCTGTACCTATGCCAAATTAATTGTGTCCTGCTAATTTTGCCGAAAAAAACACAATCTGTATTAGTCCTAATTTCTGAAGGAATTTGATTAGTGCTAAAAATAATGACAATGACCTACTTTCATTCTCATTCTCAGCATTAGTGACTTTGGGTGACCTTAGCTGATTAAACCGCATAGTGGGTGTTCATTTAAAGGAACAGTTCACCCAAAAATGAAAATTCTGTCATAAATGATTAACTCTCAAATTGTTCCAAACCTGTGTATACTTCTTTGTTTTGTTGAACAGAGAAAACCATTTGGACAAATGATGGTAGTTCTTGGCCTCCGTTAACTACCATAGTAGGAAAAATGACAAGGGCCCCAGAACTGTTTGCTTTCCTACATTCTTCAAAATATCTTCTTTTGTGTCCAACAGAACAAAGACATTTCTAAAGCAATTCTTCCTACAATGGTTATCAATGGTGTCCAATAACTGTTTGGTTAAAAGTATTCTTCAAAATATATTTCTTTGTGTTCATCAGAACAAAGACATTCATACAGGTTTGGAAAAAATAAAGGTGAGTTAATGATGACAGAATTTTTATTTTTGGATGAACTGTTCCTTTAATAAGAGGCAAATATTTGTCCTGAATACAGTGGACAAATGTGACGTTACCAATCCATAAACTCATATTCACTAGCAAGACTTCAAACAGAAGTTGTTCTCAAAATAACTTTGAAAGTGTTACTTAAAAAAAAGCTGTCCTTATATTGGGTTCAGAAAAAGTGCCGCAGGCTATTTATGGGTTATTCAGGTTTGTGCATATTATCGTTGCTATTTTCAACCCTGCTGTGTGATCCACTACCGGTTGGACAAGCTTGAATCTCTGCAGTTCCTACAGTACATTCCTCCATTACTCACCACATTGCAGAGTAGAATCTTGGACTTTGGTCTGGGCTCGTGTGACGGTCCAAAACTGCGAATCCCAGCCAACCACAGTACCATCCTCACAGGCCTGGTGCTCCCCCACATCGTCCCATATGCGGAACAGGTAGAGCTCCACCGTGCTTAAGTTGACGCCAGGGGCCTTTTTCAGCTGACAGCCGAGCAGAAGCCGCCCGGAGGGGGGGATTGCACGAGCGATGGCTGTGCGCTGATACACTTCCGGGTGGCCCCTTATTGTCAGACTGAAAATTTTTTGAGGGGCGTCCCATCGCAGGCATAGGTGGTACCAGCGGAGAGGGATCAGATGGACGGGAAACTGATGCCGTACGCCCAACAGCCAGGCGTACAGGGAGTTTCCATCACCCTGAAGAGCTAGTTCGTAGCGGGCTGCGGGGGACAGATAGCTAAATGCAGTCCATGTGCCAGGGGATAGAACCCTTACATCCACACATACTGTTGTTAGAAAGAGCACAGGAAGATTCCCCTGCGACTTGAAAGTCCAGTTGTCGTCACAACCTTGAAGGACAGCTTTGGTATCGGACATAAAGAAGCCATTCGCTTTGAAAAGAGAGAGATGAACATTATTTACACTTAAAAAGTCTAGTCGTCCTTAAAGCTGATAGCATATGTTTAAAAAGGAATAAAACTATATCGTTTTGATACTAAACTATTAAAACATGAAACTTTGGGAAACTATGGGTACTTTTTTCAAGGATCTGCAATTTATAATTGGTTTCCACTTTGGAAATATTTTCTACTTGATAAAAACTTTTTGCTATTGGTAACAGGCACAGATTTTAACATTTGGTGACTCTAAAAGCCATGTGAGATCTCTCTTCAAATTTGTTAAGTATTTGTTTTATTTTGAATGCATGATTTTTCATAGTCAGGTAAGAGCCATTTTCAGGATTGTCACATCCATAACACTAAACATTCCTCATAAATGGACACATGAAAATTAAAACAAAATAACTACATTATGTTCTGTAAAGAGGCATCCCCTCTCCATTCATGGGGTATTAATGCTACAGGATACATTTTATTTTACAGAAATCCTACAAAGTTTGTCGTCTCCCAAAAAACGCATCCTTTTTTGTCACACAGCATGTTTATTTCCTTTTTTTTTATATATATTTTTTTCATTGATTGACATTTTTGATGTTATCAACAAGGGATCAGTCAAATATAAACAGATGGTTCAATATAATCGTAACACATTCATTCTTATTCATTCTGAGCATTTTTATGTCTTAACCATAACGCTGTAATTCCCCTTATATAAAGTAGGCTTGGAACGGATAAAAACATTTGGAATGTTATTTTGTTTTCTGTAGTCAACCTTTTGAAATAAAAGTAGTTCTTCCCTTTTTGCCTTTGCTTCAGGCCCAGTAAACGTTATGTTAATATATCTATTGGCCCATATATTAGTTATCTGCTTCCATTGTTAAAGAGTGATCAGTTATCGGCCAAAAGGTTCATTTTGGTGCAATCTAATTTCTTACTAGATCTTATCATATTATTTTAATATTAAAACTATGAATGCATGAAATGTAGAGGAGTAAAAAGTACATATACTCAAAATAAAAAGAGTAAAACTTAAGTACTGTCCAACTCTGGAAACAGAACAATTTATTAAAAAAATGCAACAAACAGTAACTCTAAAGAATATTTGTCAATATTACAAAGGTATGAATTTCATTGCATTTGAAAACAGATTAATTATGATTTTATCCATATGATTCAATCGTTACTTCAACTGAACTCATTTGTTTTGAAATTTTGTTCATGCAATGACTCTTACAGTATACATTTTCAGATCTCCAGTTACATGTCGGGGTCACTGTATTTCAGTAAGAGGATATACTCAACAAGAAAAAAAATTAAGATCACTTTTAGCTTCTCTGTGATCCCCAATAAATTCAATAAATGACATCATGCTCGAACTGACCTTTACCAACTCCTTCAAAGTACTGTAGATCCTATAGATGTGTAAATTCTCCTGGTAATACCACTTTTATAATATATTTTCATCTAAAAGTGATCAAATTTAATAATGATATCAGTCCTTCTCAGCTATGACTCAGCACAACTTTACTATTCATAATTTATAGCATCCATTGTGTTTCCTGTAAATCATTTAACAAGTTAGAATTGACAGACTTGTAACAGAAGCGCTAGCAAAATGCCATTTTAGGAAAATTTCTGGTCTAAATTCTCAGCCAAACTATAGTTTTCTTTCAGGCTATCTCCCTCTACATTAATTCTTTGTTCATCTTTAAATATATATGAGGACATAGTTTGGATGTACAACATGTACTATCCAGTCTCGGTACAATACAATTCAGTCTTTTCCCATCTTATATTGCACACAAAACCAGACTCCTTGAAAGGAATGCAACTTCCTGGAGGTTTGTTTTACTGCAGTCTTCTGGCAGCAAAACATGTGTACAGTAACAGGACAGAACCACGTTTAAAGGATGTGCGCTTTTGAGGAACAGGAAATATTGGCTTAATTATGTAAAGGTTTATTAAGGAAGCTAGGATGGAAAATCTCGATCTATTTTTGTCTCAGTTGGAAATGCTATAAAATTGCCATATTTTAAATATTTTGGTATTCTTGCATATTTTTTGTTTATATTTTGCTCCTGTATTTATATCAAGTTCTCTTGTTGGTCTATGAAACTATGAAAGTTCAATGCCTCGTCCAGTGTAATATATTATAGCATAGTATTGTTGTGTACCAACCTTGAGGTAAGAAGTGAAGCGAGAGACAGAGGAACCAGAAAAAGTGATATGTGAACTTCCTATATTGTCCACTCAGATGCTTGCTGTTCTTGTGAAGCATCCTTTGAAAAAAGGAAACAAAACAGTTTTTTTTTATCTATTACAATAAAGGGTGTAACATCGAGAGCTGCTTAAGGTTAAAACTGCACACCACTATGAAGCCTTAAAACTCCATGAACGTATGAATATAAAGTCTACTTCATAAAATAAACTTTTTTCTGGTCCTTACTTCATATACTTAATATTGATGGAGCAATATGCATATGAAAATGTTATTATCACATATAGCTATATACAGTATATATAACTATTTATATAGATACACATACAGTGCACATTTCATCTTGACAGCACTGGCATTCCACAATTCTACTGAAACTACAAAATAAAGCAAACACTTTGATAGATGACAATATTAAGCTTGAATATTCATCATTACCCTGGAGCCTCAAAAAGAAATTAGCTGCAAGTAATTTGCATTGAAACCAAAAACATTTGTCATAAACAAGGGTGCAGGTTCCTAGCTACAATACAACCATGATACATTACTATTATGAATATGATATGGAACTAATTTGCTTACAGTAAGGATATAATTAAGTTGATCAGAATAAACTGCAATGCTGTTCTGAGTTATGCAAAGAAATAAACAAATAGTTTGCAAACCGAGTCGAGTATGTACTTCCAGATTATTTTCCTTTTCGCTGATGTGATTGCCTCCTTGTTTGCCTTATTTTTAAGTCGCTTTGCATTAAAGCATCTGCAAGTGATTACATTTAGATTTGACAAATATAACCTACCGTAAATGTGCCCTATGGTGTGACATTGCAAAAACTTAAAGACAAACAGTTAATATTTAGCATATATTAACCATATATTTATCATATGTGACCCTTGATCACAAAACCAGTCTTAAATAGAATGGAAACATTTTTAGTAAAAGACAAAAATACATTGTGTGGGTCGAAATTATCAATTTTTATTTTATGCCAAAAATTATAAGGATATTAAGTAAAGCTCATGTTTCATGAAGATATTTTTTACATCTCCTACTTTAAATATATAAAAACTATATTTTTGTGAATGGATGGCCTACTACAGTGGACCTGATTAACAACGTCAAAGGCCATTTTCTCCATATTTAGATTTGTTTTGCACTCTCAGATTCCCGAGTTTTATATGGTTGTATCTCAGCCAGATATTGTCCTATTCTAACAACTCATACATAAACAGAAAGCTTATTTATTCAGCTTCCAGGTTATGTAAAAATCTCAATTTCGAAATTGACCCCTTAAGACTGATTTTTTTGTCCAGTGTCACATATAACATGCCATAAGAGAGATCTATCCTTATAGTTTTTTTCTAAAAATGTCACACTATAGGACACATTAACAGTTTATTTGTCAACTACCCAGATACCAAGAAATATCAACAGATTATCTATATATCTATCTATCTATCTGTCTGTCTGTCTGTCTGTCTGTCTGTCTGTCTGTCTATCTATCTATCTATCTATCTATCTATCTATCTATCTATCTTTATATCTATCTATCTTTATATCTATCTATCTATCTATCTGTCTGTCTGTCTGTCTATCTATCTATCTATCTATCTATCTATCTATCTATCTATCTATCTATCTATCTATCTATCTATCTATCTATCTATCTATCTTTATATCTATCTTTCTGTCTGCCTGTCTGTCTGTCTCTCTCTCTCTCTCTCTCTCTCTCTCTCTCTCTATCTATCTATCTATCTATCCATCTTTATATCTTTATATCATCTATCTATCTATCTGTCTGTCTGTCTGTCTGTCTGTCTGTCTATCTATCTATCTATCTATCTTTATGTCTGTCTGTCTGTCTGTCTGTCTGTCTGTCTGTCTGTCTGTCTGTCTGTCTATCTATCTATCTATCTATCTATCTATCTATCTTTATATCTATCTATCTAGCTACCTACCTACCTACCTACCTACCTACCTTTATATCTATCTATCTATCTATCTATCTATCTATCTATCTATCTATCTATCTATCTATCTATCTATCTATCTATCTATCTATCTATCTATCTATCTATTTATCTATCTACCTGTCTATATATCTATCTATCTGTCTATCTATCTGTCTGTCTATCTATCTATCTATCTGTATCAGTCTATATTTTCGCCTACCTGTCTGTCTATACATTTATGCATGTGTTTTTTTATCCATCTATCTATATTTGTATGATTATGTGTAGGCTATGTCTGTCAGTCTGGTGTCTGATTTTCAACATTTTTTCGTTCTTGTGAGCTTAACTCACATTACATAGACATGACATTCAATGTAACTTGTCTAACTAGATGCCACAATGTAGGCTAAATGTCTCGGGCTCTGTATGTGTATTTCTACATACTTTACAATATTTATTTCTTCTATTTCTGATTAAAATTGATTATAAAACGCACACAAATGTAACTTCTCTAATCTAACTTGTGCAACATAAATGAATGTATCGTCTCGCGCTCACCTAATGCTGTCGCGCCACTTGATGCGCGTGATCATGTCCAATCCGAGCCTCTTGTTGCGTTCCTAACTCCATTAAGCCACTTCGCATCAAATAAATCCCACTGAACAATTGCTGGACGATCTGCGCTTCATTATTCAAGAACTTCCACGAACAGGTAACGAAAAGCAACAAAGCAAACGCAGTGTCAGGTACATAGAGCATGAAAGACACAGGTCTGGAAATGCTGTGACACTCCCATTATTGTGAATACATAACTTCAGCAACAAGAGGATGACACGCCTTTCTGTAAACTTGACAATAACAAACCATCAGGAACTTAACTAAACTAGCCAGTTCACAGAAAGTGTCAATGTTTTTCTTGTATATTGGATTCCCAGACGACCCTCATCCAGTTGTATGAAGACCTCAGATAAATGTTTGTTTGATGTTTAAATAACCACTCTTATTGTCTCTTACCATGGTTACTCAATTAAAAGTGATTTGGTGGCACCTGTTCTTTCTTTCAGGCTCAACAGGGACCAGGATACAGAGTCAGACGTTTCCTGGACCCTCGGAGTCATGTCAGTGGAGGGAAATCATGCCCATCTGTGCGCGCCTTGTGTCAGCCTCTCAGGGTTCCCAGTGTTGTTTTAGGGTGAGATACCTTCTCTGTTCTCAAGATTTCTTGTTGAGACTGACCATAATGTCACACGGACAGCTCATATATTCCATGATTTAGCTAGTGTGTTTTTTTAAGGAGGATCTTTACTTGCAGATTTTAGAAAAAAGTATGTGTGAAGAAATAACGTGGCCAAATTTTTATTGTTTACTTTTTGTTATGTTTGTACGACTGAATTATGTAAAAAAACAAATGGGGATTATGTTAAATCATCATGAAAGTGAACAAGAACTTGAGTTGTCAGTTCTGATAGTATCATGTACAAGCACCATATATGTTCATATACCTCTGAGATTATAAAATAGCTTTGTTTGGGCAAAAGACTGAAACTTAAGCTGCTATTCACTTATTTAAAAAATGAGTTTGCATTTTTAGGTAAACAATTGAAATATTGTATAAGAGCATATATAGGGTTGTATCCTGCATAATCCTGTGAAATTCAAAACAATGAAGTAAAATCTTAGACATGTATAAAATACAGGGCTGTGTGTGTGAAAATGGAGATACAAGATGTGCAGACCGGTTTAACATCTCTTTCCCTGGCTTGAAACCCCAACAGGTCACAGACAGAGACGAACAAAAGAAGCAGTAAAAATGACCCTTACACACAGAGTGGATCATCTTTTCTTTAATGCAGGGCGTGGATGCCTAAGGCCCCCTTTATTTCTTTTGGCATACTTGTACTTCATCTTCAGTTTGTTGCTGACCTGTTATGTTTTATATTTTTATTTTGCACAAATCCATTTCATTAATTTAATACAGTTTTCATCATGAATAATTTTGTCTATATTACACAGTATTTGAGCAGGACATGAAATTATGACATCAGGCTTATTAGCATTTGATATATCCCCTTTTTCCATTACCGTTTTCCTTTCCATGGGGGTGGCAGGGACTCCAAATTACTGATGAAAAACCTGATGAACCACGAGCTTGAGGATTTCCCACAGAGCCTGTGTGCATTGCAGACATCTGTATTTTTGTGTAATAGATTTATAATCATCAAGGTCACAGATTTCCTTAGAAGTATTGTTTGCTTTAAATCAAATCCTTAAACCTACTACTTTATGCCAGGTGTAAATTTGATTTTAAATCCTGCATTTTTCAGGTAGCATCAGACTTTGGCAACCACTGGATATACAAAAGCATGAGTATTGAATCTCTTATAACTTCCTCCTGATGGAGTTGAGCTCCTCAACAGACTCAGTGGTTTCTCCGGTTACGAATGACACCTGAAAAAAGCAGAAACACAAAGAGTGCTGATGCATTTCTTAATTCTTATTTTCTCATTTTCATGTTGACAATATGCATTAAAGATAGAGGTATTTGCCATTAGATTTTATGTCTTTTCTTGTAGAGAATGCCATGCATTTGTCTCCTGGGATCGTTTGATGGAAATGTTAAATTAGCTGTTATTTTTTTTACTGTACAGTCAGTATTAAGTTACTGTGGTTATTGTGGAACACCCTTGTAGAAATGTATAATATCTGCTCATGATAAGTTTCTGTGCTTCTGAATAGATCCCACCCTGATTTTGCCGCGGCCTCTGTGTGTCTGCCGGTGGCAGAAGGAATTGTGTCACGTGAAATGCAATACTGATTCTTTGTTATATTTGTTAGGAAATCTCCCCATCTTGGTGACTCTTTGTGCACATACACACATTTACTCAGCAAAAATGAGAAATAGACGTTTGTTGATTTATACATAGCCTACAGTAGATAAATATAATTACTTTAAACTAACCCAAACCCTAACAAAAATGTAAAAAAAAAGCAGTCATACTGTGGCTCAGATGGCCCTTACCGCTTCCGTAATGAACCCTTTACTAATGGCAATGACAGCCAAGCAATTTTCACAGCTCTCTACACTTAAGAAGTCCTCTGAGAATCCGAGCGCTCTTAATGTGTGAAGGTTGCTCTTCATGTCACACTGTGGGAGTGAATTCCAATTCAGTCCCCACACTAACTCTCTTCTAGTCTGTGTAGCGTTGGTTATACTTTGGTCTGGTTGAACCACACAAAGTTTCATGTTTTTTTTTCAATGTATCAACTCCATAAACAAATCTGCATCTTCAAATCTGTCACGTAATAAAATTCGCCGCTAGATGGCAGCAGGAAGCAGAACTAGAACTAGATCAATTGGTCCTGTTTATTGACTAAACATTAAAAGCCCTTTCATGACACAAACAAGTGCAACAACACAAACGGAGCCATTCTCTTTAAGTTTTACCCTCTTTTCATTTTTATTCATCTGAAATTCATAGAAACAGATAAAAAAAGCAACAATCATCTCCTCCAGAGGCATATCAGTTAGAATGCTTGTACCTTTAAGCTGAGTGCGTGTATGTGCGTGCGAGCCAGTGTGGGTGGATTCTTTTTTGTTCAGTCTTTCCACTGGCTTTTGACATCTTCAAAGGGCCTGGTGCCAATACTGCTTCACAGCAATTATATTTGGACTGAATTATACAGTGGAGGTGTGCAAACAAACTGAAATGATGCAAGCCTGAGTGTATCGGTATGAAAGCAGAGGTATGAAGGAGTTTGCATCGAATTTTCATATCCAGCAGAACTGACAAGAACGAGGACAGGTAAAAGATAAGCAGATGAACATCATTCCCGTTTGCCAATCATATTCATGGTATTTTTCTTAAAGGGCGCACACTTTCAAATGCAGTCGAGACTGGTTCAGCCTAAACAGACGGATAGACAGATTGTTTGGGTGGAGAGATGGACAGACAAACTGGCAGATTTTTCAGGTGCATCTGTAGGTTCGGAGAATGACATCACCCATTCAGGAGAAGTGCTAGGGGATGAAAGTGCACAACAAAAAGGATACATTCAGAGAGCTTGATTGAGATCAATGAAAGCTTCCCAAAAAACATTATAACCAGACATCTGACACTTTGCAATAATGTCCTATTCTGCCTCTCAGACATATTAAATACACTTGGTTTCAAACCGTGCCCTGACCAAGCATGACACGATAAAACTAAAAGTTGTCCTGACCGATTGTACAACAAGTGACAGGGAATTTGTCACTATGTTTATACCGTATTTCTGCAACATTGCACCTGCTTACCCTGCCCGATGTGAAATCTGACTTAACGTTACATTAAAAATAAACTATCTCTTGAATGTCTGTCGTGTATCAGTTTCACATAATGTAGACTTATATGTGACATATAATGTGATTTGACATCTGGTGTCTCCTGGCTAAGGAGAATGTGAAAATAAGTGGCTTTTATCATCCAATTGCTATTTTCCTGTGCTGTCCTTCTCTCTCTCTCTCTCTTTCTCTCTCTCTCTCTCTTTCTCTCTCTCTCTCTCTCTCTCCCCGCTGTGCTCAGTCTCTCTACAGTACATGCCCTTTTCTTAAAGCCTCTCATACACAGAGGGCAAAAGAGGGAAAACGCAGGGCCTCTGGCTCATGCATATTGATAAGGAGCGTTGTCTGTGACAAGGTGATTTTCAGCATTTTTAAATACAAGCAAGGTTAAAATCCTTAGAAAGATTAAGCTCCAAATGTATTTGTTAACCAGCCGTACTGAACTTGAGGGAGTGGGAAAGGATTCACACATAATGCAACTAAACTGTGATCAGGGTTACCATGGAAGCACTGCACCGCAGATCAACCTGTCAAGCTTCCCTGTATCTCTTTTCCTCCCCCATTCCGTTCTTTCTTTTCTCCCTCCCATTTTTATCTTCCTTATGTCAGCCTTTAATACCTCTGAGACACGTTGAGGGTGGGGGAGGTGACCACCACGGTCAGTGGTGAAATGATAATGGATGATGCTATCCTGAACCTTTCAATGTTTTTAATACCACTACATCCCCAGAGACAGATATATGTTCTCATTAAAACATCTACATCTGGTTTCTCTCTGAGAAAAGATGACTTCAGGTGCATTAAGCTCATGGCTATCAGCAGATATGAATACGGCTGCTTGGTCTTTAGCTTAGTGCCTTCTGAACGTCTTGTTATGATAGGCTCCCCGTATGCTACCATTAGGGATGCACGATAAATGGTCATTTTTAATGTTATCGGTATCGGCCGATAATAAAATGTAGGCCGATATATTATAGCCGATAAAACTCAGTTTAAATTTCTTCACCGTCAAGATACAGTACAGTTTAATCTTTTCTGTCGTGATAATTCATTTACTGTTTTCAGCAAAACATTGATGATGTAGGTACATGATTTATGAGTGTGTAAATTATAGGAACAAAAGCATATTGCTTGAATCAAACAGCTGTCTGTATGCTTTCTGTCTGTAGACCTGTTAGACATGTGGCTATTGAGAAACATTTTCTGGATTGCACTGAAAGAACATCTATAAAAAATATACCAGAAAAGTTTGAAGGTTAAAGAATCGTGAACTAGTGTAAAGTAGGCTTGTTACATGATTTACAGGGGAAAAAAGAGAACTAATGGTTACCTTGTTTTCTGCAGTGAATGTTTTCAAATAAAAGCAGCTGTCCGCTTTTTGCCTTTCGTTTCAGTCTAAGGGAATTTTATATTAATATTTAGATACTGCATATCGGCCAATATATCGGTTATCGGCGTCCGATGTTAATGTATTATCGGTTATCGGCCAAAATTTACATATCGGTGCATCCCTAATTACAATGATACCAGAGACATTGTGTGTGATGTCTCACTAAAATCAAACTAGGATTTTAACAGTTCTGCAAGACTGCAGATCAGAAAAGCCCTCTCTTAATATCTGCAACTGTGCAGCAATTCGGTTCATCTGGCCTCTAACAGAGCCCATTTTTCAATTCATTCAAACTCATCTAGCATCACATACAACCTTTGCTTTAAAAGATGGTCTTATTTCTGCTAAAGTACGCCCTTAAAAGCCATCTTGGGCATTTAAGAGAACTGGAAGCCCATCTGCACAGTGGCTGTATCTCAGGTCTCCCTCTGCCACCCCCCGGGGGTGTAGTGGTTTCCCCTATTTTTCGAATCTTCAAGGCACCCTCAATGTGGTCAGACAGTGGTAATCTGATCAACCACCCTTGTGCTGTCCACCATCTCCACACACTCAATCTCTTCCCTGTCTTCCTCACCATTCTCTCGTTCCCTTCTTTTTTTCTTGGAGGGTGGCAGGAAGGTGAGCAGGACGGGGAGGATGGCCAGACAGTGGAAGGCTGTGATGATGGCGGTAAGAAAGAGGCACCTAAAGAGTGTGCGGGTGAGGTTAGATGGCACGGCCGCCAGAGGGAGCAGAGCAGCCCCGTAACACAAGTAGCTCTGAAGGGCAGGAACTCCGTGCCGCTCCAGTGCCAGTTTTACCCAGTGGGTGCGGGTAGATTCCCGGCCTAGAGCGAAGGCGGACACTAGCGGAGCACTGGAGTCTACGGCGTAGTTCACTCCGTAGATCAGACACAGCACCGATACGCAGTCCAACTCTACCTGCCACAAAGTCATGAAACCCACCAGCCCGAATTCGACGGAAGCTACCGTCACAGTTAGCCAGGCATTCACCAGTGGGTCAGCTGCCAAAAAGGTGGAAAAAAACAGCAGAAAAACTGCAGCGATGCAAGAGTTCTTCAGCGGTGCGCCAACAGACGAAGCGTAGCGATCCATATACACAAAGGATGGATTAAAGATAATAAACTTTACCCTGGAGGTCAGCGATAACTTCCTCAGTGTGTCTAGTAGGATTGACATCTCCTCTCGTTTGTTTTCCGTAGTCTTGGCCACTAGAAACATACGAGAAGCCACCACGTCAAATTCACCGTCCGGACGCTTGGCGAAGATGATGTCATCCGAGAAGTGCATGTAACTGGCTTGACGAAGAAATCCGGATCGCAAGTGTTCGGTGAAGTTGCTGCGCGACAGGCTTGTGGTAACGTTCAGGCCGTGAAGGTAATTGAGGTAACTCTCAAACCAGGAGATGCGTTCGAATCCTCCGGTGTACTGTAGGAGATCTTCTTGCACGCTGATGTTCCAGTACTCGATGGACTCGTAGATGTAGAAGCCGATCACGGGGCTGTAGCTACTAAAATACCGCTGTTGGGCACGAGTGTATGCTATGGTGCTTGTTTCCGTGGCAACCACGTTACTAAGATCTGAACCCTCGCTGACCTGAAGGTAGCCCATGAGGGCGAAGGACACATAGACCAGGTAGAAAAGAACCACGAATGGTTTGACGTAAGTGTTGGTGATCCAGTCACAGTAGTACCGTTTCATGAAGGCTAAAATGAGGTGACTCTCATAAGCACGCAGAGGTCCGGTTTCCGTGGCCTCCTCGTTGTAATGCGTGTACATGAGGAACCGATACCACGCTGGCTTCTGCTGGAGTAACTCAGGTTTCGGGACGCGCCTGCAGAACAAACTGTGTCGGTAGTTGTTTTCCAGGTAGCCGGCGAACACCAGGTTGGAACCGTAAAAGGTGAGGATGTAGAGGTAGTTGAAGAGCACTGAGATGCAGGCGTTTCGACAGAAGAGACGCACAGCCTCGATGTTCGTGAATGGACTGGCTCCGATGCCGAACGTTACCACGTGCAAGGCTGTGCTGGCTGTGAATGGCAGCATGCAGTCTGAGAACACAGCCGCAACGCGCTCCTTTACGTGCTGGTCCTCGCGAGTCCGACGCCACGATGACAGCATTTCAAATGTGCCGAACAAGCCATGACCTGAAAGACAAGAAAATAGTACTTTTTAGCGATTTATAAAAGAGAAATTAAAAATGTTAAAGAGATCGTCCATAGCTTGAAATCATTTTGCCAGGCGTCTATTTCAAGTGACATAAATTGCTTCAGGGCAAAGGGAGGATGTGAATTATTGAACAACTCGGTGACAAGACGGTTGCTCTGCAGCTGCATTGCAACATAAGGAAAAAACAAATGCTCTAAAACTTCTTTCTTCTTTTGGCACTGCTTTTTTTCAATTCAATTCAAGTTTATTTACATAGCGCTTTTCACAATGTGCATTGTTCCAAAGCAGCTTTACAAGAGAAAATAAGAAAATCAGAGAAAGGTAAAACACAGCACAGTGCATGGTGTCTATAGGACAAGCAAGATCATTCTAATAAATAATATCTAATAAATAAATATTAAATAAAGGCAGTCTCCCGGTGAGCAACCCAACACTGCCCTGCTCTTAAAGTAAAGTTTTGATTTAGAAAATAAGCTTGTTGTGGAAATTGTACATCCATCATTTTAAGAAGATGTTAGCTACAGTGTGTTTTTTTACGGAATGGTTTCATCAGACAGATATAACTTGTCCTTTCTAATTTACCTTAACTGTCCACGTTGTAAACAAAAAGTGAACACTGGCTACAGTCACGTTCCTTATTTAGCCAATCAGAGGCCTTGGACATACTTGCCAATCATTGTGTGCATAAGAAAGAGAATTATGACAACTTCAGTTGTCGTGTGATTTACAGACAGCTAAAGCTGTATATGACTGTACTAGAATATCAAATATTAATATTAATAGGTGCATAAGAACTGAAAGTCATAAGGAAGACACTAGACATTAGTCATTAAGATTACCTAGGACCTCAGTTGCCACAATGAATATTTAGAGATGATTGTCCTTGAATAACATACGGTATAACATAAGGTTAGAGCATAAAAATCAAAACAACAGCATTGTAAAAGTAACCTAAAGCAATGTACAGTATGTTAACATAACAGATAATGCTAGATGACCACAGTAAGCCTCAGATATTACAAATTTTTAATATAAAACTAAATGCGCATGTTTTATTCTCATTTCTTTATTCTTGAGAACCAAAAATTGCAGTTCCAAAATATTATTTTCCTAAAGCTATCTGTCTATAAATCACATGACAACTGAAGTTGTCATAATTCTCTTTCTGATGCACATAATGATTGGCAAGTATTTCCAAGGCCTCTGTTTGGCTAAATAAGGAATGTTACTGTAACCTGTGTTCACTTTTTGTTTACAAAGTTGATGGTTAAGGGAAATTAGAAAGCACAAATTATTAGGGATGCACCGATACCAATATCGGGTATCGGCCCAATACCAAGCTCATGTACTTGTACTCGTACTGACACACTAATACCAATGACCGATACCTAACGTGACATACATAGAGCCCTATGATTACCGCAATGTGCGGAAAACGCCGACGGAATTGAGGAATCCAGGCATAAAAACTGAATTTAATGTAAAACATGGAATGGCACGGAATCCGGCAAATGTATTATTTCCTAACAAGAAATTAGCGCTGAACGACACACAGCTAAGGTTACAGCAAACATAATATTCAGATACTGTTTAAATATGTATTCTGGTTGTTTTGCGTGACTGTGTGTGAAAGAGTGGTACGTGTACTGAACCTGAATGCATTTTGCTTGTAAAGCTTTCAGAGCCAGTGTTTCACTGCACGAGGACACAAACCCATAAACAAACACCATTTGTGGCAATCCGTCAAAATAAAAGTCAGCTTAACTTTAACAAACGCTCTTTGCGGCTCCCGTCAAAATTAAAGGTTGACTTGAACAAGTTATAATACACTCACATTTAACCACACCAACCCCCTTGATTATTTTATAATTCAGACACAGAGAATATTATTTACTTTAGGAAACTGAAGTAAATGTGCTAGTCAAATTGTGCTACTTATCATAAAGATTTTTTACTTAATTTAAGTAGATCTAAAAACCTAGTAAGTATCAGTAAGATACTGGTTTATTAACATAATTGTACATTTACATTTACATTTAGTCATTTGGCAGACGCTTTTATCCAAAGCGACTTACAGTGCACTTATTACAGAGACAATCCCCCTGGAGCAACATGGAGTAAAGAGTCTTGCTCAAGGACACACTGGTGGTGGATGCTGGGATCGAACCAGCAATCTTTGATTTACCAGTTCAGTGGTTTAACCCACTGGACCACCATCTCCACCATTGTTCATTATATAGGCATTGGTAATAGGTATCTGTATTGGCGAGTACCAGAAAAAAAGATCGGTACTCATACTAGTTCTTTAAAAAATGGTATCAGTGCATCCCTACAAATTATATATGTCTGATGAAAAAAAATTTTTATCGCCATTCCATAAAAATAGCACCCCTTATAGCACCATTAAATCTGTCTAATCAAATTCATGTCAATTAAATCCTATTATTTCCTTCAGCCAACAGAAAAACATCACGCTTCATAATCCATAGCTCCAGCGAACTGAACACATCATCAGTTAAATTTCTTTTAAATCCATCAAAATAAGAAAGGAGTCAGTGTTGAAAGCGGAGCGAAAAAAAGCTGTTGGCCAACACCATCTCTATTTACAGAGCGTGATCTAACTATAGCCCACTCTCTCCTCCATCCACACAGCTGATGAGTTCTGAGCTAAAGAAATCTCAGTCATGCTCACACACGATGGCCACATGTCATGTAAAATTGATCTAAGGAGAAGGAAAAGCCTTTCGGATGTGAGGCAGGCTGACATCCCTTGTAGCCTTGGGACTCCTCAGAAGCCATTTGGCAAACTGGGTCAGTCTACTTTTAAAGGTTGGCAAAAAGAAAACAGGGGTCCTAGAACTGAACATGATTCATGCTGAATATAACTTTGGTCTTTTTTAAAAATGGTCTTTTCCGCTATCTCTCTTTCTACACAATGCTCTCGTGCAGGCAGAGCGAGCAGATGGTTTGCCTACAGGGTTGCCACGGCATCAGTGACTCATCATTCATGACAGAGGTTCCCTCGGACCGATGTCGACACTGCATATTACACTGACCTGGGAACTGTGCCTGGCACAATAGTGAGTGGAGTGACCAGACAGCACTGACCTGAGGTCATTGCCAGGTTTAGAGGCACCAAACGAAATTTAAAGGCAGAAAATTGTATAGTTGCCAAATTGAAATCAAGAGCAATGAGAAATAAAATTGACAGAATGTGATTCTAGAAGAGCGATTTTCCACTACCAAAACATTTGTATTCACCATAAAACCAATAAAGAATCGCCATCAGACCTTACAAGATTCTTAACACGCACATCTCCAACACCAAACCTGACACAATCGTGTTTTTCTCATCATTAGCGCGACATTAATCTCAACAATTCTCCTCCCTTTATCTTTCCATCACCATCATCAGAGGACGTCACATGATCCCATCTGAGAGCTAATGTCCTTGTAATGGAATTTGCTTTAAATAAAAGGCCGGGGGCTCACAGAGATAAGGACTCTTGTTTTGTCAGACATCTGTAATGCTGTAACGCAACAATGTCACGTCTGAACTCTATTGAACTCAGTAGGAAGAGCCCAAATGGACGTTTATATCCATCTCTCCACAAGAGCTGCAAGGCTGTCTTGCATGGAATTGAAAACCAGCGGGTAGAATTCTGTGATTGCCCAAACGTGGACTGACACAGTTGGCTAAGGAGAGACTGATCTTTAGAAGCATCAGTGTTCCTGAAATAGAAACCAAATTGTAATTTTGTGCCGTGACTGGCATGGGGTTCAATCTAAACACAAACACAACCGGTCTCTGTGTGTTTTTCTCTTCCCTTCCTTCTGTCCATTCTTCTCGTTTCTCTATCTCTTTCCCCCAGCCTGTTATTTTCTCTTTGTGTTCCAGTCAAAGGAACACTCCTCCTACACACGACACTAATTACCACGTGCGAGGAATGGCCAGAGAGAACGAAACAGAGATGGATGTGCCGCGTCATGATACATGTGTGTGTGTAATTTATTCGCATGATATCTGCTAGTGTGTGAATCTGTTCGGTAAGCACACGGTTGATTCATCCCGAATGACTTGGAGACAGATCACAAAAGAGAGGATTGAATTCCTTTATAGCCTGTCTGTTAGGAATTTCTTTGATGTGAAGCGTTCCATTTTTAATGACACACCTTGAGTGCAGCGCAGAAGAGAGGCGGTCCGTCAATAGGTATACTCATTTAGCCTGAGACTTCTGAACGTTAGAAATACAAAGTCACTCATGTAAATGGAAGGGTGAATACGCAAACAGCAATGACTAGAGGTTAGAATGGGAGAAGATTTAAGACTATAGGACTAATGAACATTTTAGGACCAAAAAAGACCAAATGATCTTACCCAGCATGACAAAAGGAATGCCGAGGTATGTTGAGTTGTACTTTCCACCCGTGAGGTTGAAGATGCCCGCAGAGGTGAGCGTAGCGAGGCTGACCGTTACCAGAGCCAGCAACCCCAGCCAGGGTTTAGTCCGCACGCAGTCCCGCATCGAGCAGCAAAGCATCGCCAGCGAGAGACACCCCGCCAGGCTAAAAAGCAGCGGCCGCTCCGACACCCGACTCGTCCTTTGGAAGTCCCTTTGTAGAGAGGAGGAGGTGAAGGGGTACAACCCAAGCTCCGGGTGAGCCTCTCCAAAGTCTTCAAGCTCTCTGCAGAACACCAGCTCCCAGTCGGCGGCCACCACCTCATTCAGCGGGCTGGCAGGGTGCAGGTAGTATGTGAGTTGAAGGGCTTGAGCGGACCGAACTCCATCTCTTCCTCCTGTCTGGACACCGCCCAGTTGGTGGCCTATGTAGGCCTCCCGCCCGTCTTTGAGTCTGGTGATAGGGTAACGCAGAAGGGGTATGGAACGGTTGGACGCCCGTGCTGACCGCATCTCCTCAAGAACCCGGAGGATGTCGTCCACGATGCAGTTCTTGTTTTCATCCAGCAGGCAGAGATGGGCAAAGGTGTAGTTGAAGCCCAGCATGGGAACCTGGATCTGAGTGATTGTGTTGTGGAGCTTGGGTGTGAGAGTTGGTAGTTGGGGAGAGGGGGGTAAAGAAAAAACAAAATGTTATTATAAAGTATCAAACGAGCCAATTAACAAATTGCTAAATTGTTACATTAAAGGGATAGTTCACTCAAAAATGAAAATTCTGTCATCATTTACTCCTCTTGTCATTTCAAACTTGTATGACATTCTCTCCTCTGCAAAACACAAAAGAAGATATTTTAAAGAATGTTGTCAACCGAACAGCGATGGCACCCATTCACTTGCATTGTTTTTTTTGTCCACACAATAGAAGTGAATGGGTGCCGCCGCTATTTGGTTACCAACTAGCTTTCAATTATCTTCCTTTGTGTTTGTCAGATGAAAGTCATGCAGGTTTGAAATGTGGAAAGAGTCAGTAATCAATGACGGAATTTAAATTTTGGGGCAGACTATCACTTTAAGGATCTATTTCAATTCACCAACTTTTAAATGTTTGAATGTGTCATCATTTATTATAAAGAGTACATATTATGCTTATAGTAAGACATGATAAATGGAGAGAGTACAGAAATGATGTCAAAATTTTAAAGCGTTTAGTAGCATCCGCCCTGTTGCTAGGCAACAAGAAAGCACGTAATTGCAAGGAGAACTGGGCCAACAATTTTATTTCCTGTTTAAATGCGCTAGACAAAGACAAACAAGACCATAAAGGAAAACTTTTTGAGGTTCCTCCCTGAGAATAAATGATTGATCGTCCTCTGAGGTCAGTCTCTCCGCGTTGTTAATGTCAAAGTGATTAGACCGTGTCGGACTCAGATCGCCGGGAAAGTTCCGGTCAATTGCCTTCTCCAGGCTCCTCAAGGAGCAATGAAATGTCAGACACCAATCACGCCTCTATTTGCTCAAGCTTGATCATTAACCCTTGATTTTTGACTATCTGCATGCTCAGTGTCTGGCCTAGGTGGACAGTGCTCAAATACATTGATATCAGATCCTTGAACCCGTGTTTTTCCTCAGAACTTGCCATTCAAAATTGTAACATTGCTTTTGACTTAATCAATTCATGGCATTGAAGAGAGCTAACCTCTAACCTTTATTACTGATACAATGTACAAGGTTACGCCGAGACCTGCTGTGCTATGATGCAGAGAGAATAAAAAGAAGGTTCTTTTTTTTGTTAAATACGATGTGAATATTAAGAAAATGTGGATGCTGCTTATTGCTCAGTTTATAAAATAAATAAATATATGTTTCACACAGTCTGAATGTAGCACATACCAAACAAAGTAAGTACATTGCCCTGCAATTTGCGTTTCTGAGGTTCCAAAAAAAGTGCTTACATTGCATTGCCGGAAGTTATGATTTCATATACCATCGTATAACGTAATTTTCAACCTACTATTAAGAGAGGAAAAAGTTTGCAGATGGATTCAGAAGTTATTACAGGAAGATAAAGTAGGTCGCAAGCTAACAATCTGAGTGGCACTTTCTCTGAAAAATTTCTAACAGCCATAAAAAGTCTACTATAAAAAGACAACTTTCCTTTGAATTCTAATAATCTCAGAACATAAAAAATTAAAATAAAATATTTCCCAGCTATTAGAGAAAACAGCCTTTTCCAGGGTTGTAGAACTGTGGCATAGCACTATTGTCAACAAAAAAAAAGTTGAAGAAGGACCAAAAGTGAACTGAACATTTTAGGCTTATATAGATGTTACTCGATTAATTATTATAGATTAGTGTTTCAAGTGTGCGTGATTTCTGTAGTGTTTCGGGCTAAAAGCATCACGTAATTTACACTCAATTAAACGTTTCTCACCTTAAGCACAGAACTGACGTGATGAGGGTCCAACACGCTCCCCCTGCGCGAGGTCACAATGACCCGGCCGTATCTCCCGGGTGTCTGCAGGTCCGAGTACAGCGTGTGTTTGGACCGGTTCACCGGAAACAAACTATCCACCAAGTTCCCCTCGATCTTCGCCAGGCTGTGCTTAGGAGCCAACAGGTACTCCACGTTTTCCTCTATGCGGTATCTGCTGAAGCTCGCGCCGAGCAGGATGGAGATCAACACGGGCGCAGAGGCGAAAAACACCGGGTGATTGGCTACAAAGTGGCCCAGTTTGTGGAATGACGTCCTGAGCCCATCGTGCAAAACATGTCGCAACATCCTAGAATGCCGCAACAGCGCGAGGGCGAGGAACAATGTGCGGGTCGCGAGCCTCTCCCAACGCCTGGTCACCAGCATCAGATCCGGAGCATCGATGTGCAACCCACGCAGCTGGATCACTGCAATCTCAGGTCCGGTTGGGTCAAAGTCATTTTTGTTGGTGTTGCATTTACTTTCCTGCTATGAATAAAAGACAGAATAATTGCTGTTTTGGTTGCTTTGTTGCATGTGGCAATTGTGTTCAATTGGAAACTGTGACTATTGTAAATACGTAACTTAATGTTGGTCATATTCATAATAACAAGCATCTGACAAAGAAATATATTACCGGTCACGTCTTTGCCGTTTTATGCCAGTAAGCACATTTCCATGAATGCGACGTTATTCCGAGGATAAGTAACGATTTGCTCAGTTCAACCAACAGAACCACATCACTTTTCCTTTAAATATCTCAAAAGCAGCATAAGCGTATTTTGCACGCAAGAAATCAAGTTCATTTGACGGAACGCGATCATATGGTATGTTTATTATCAACAGTGTTTTGGTCATTAACACCTCACTACTTGCAAACAGTTTAAAATGCATAAATACAGTTTTGTATATTCCATCATCTACGCGGCGTGTGTCATTGGTTCATGTTAAGCTGTGAGTCCGATTCAGCACCGCACCCTGCAAGACCGCTGTCCGCTATTCGAGAAACACGAATCTCCATCACCGACCCGCGGCGCAGAATGCGTGCGGGCTCCGCGCAGCTCCATCTCGGCCACTTGTGGGCATTTCCTCACCGGTAGTGCGAAGATTCAAGTTATGGCATTTGTTACCGTTGGTCCGGAGGTCACGAGATAGCTCCACATAAACGGTTCGCAAACGCAGACGATGCGACACTTAATTGCCCAGATGATTCAGAACTTGCAGTCTTTCGAGGAGCCGGCCGGTGGTACCTCCGCAACTCGCGCAGTGTTGCTCAATGGGATAATGCGCGCGAGCGGTGGCGGAGTGTTTTATCATAAGAGGTACACCCCCCCCCACACACCCTCAACCTCATTACACTTTATCTAAGGAATGAGGCGGTCCGTCAAAATGCAAATAAAGGCTTATTTTTGGTTGTACTGAACCAGAGATTATCTGGTGCATTTTTTATGTATGCAGCCAATTAAAAATGCCAAACGGTGTTATCATTTGTCTTATCATGTTAATCACAAATGCTTTATCCTACGTGTCAAACGATAGAATTCCATGTGTTGATAAAATAGGTGTACACTTATATAATTAATTTTAACATTTTCATACTAAAATTTACAGTACAATTGTCCACAATAGGTTTTTGGAATTGACAAAAACATTAAGGAGCGTCCTTTTTTTCACAGATTGTGATGATGCAGTTTTTACAGTAGTTAACTTCAATACATCTAGAGCATACAGTAAATATTGATGATGTGTCAAATGTGATAAGACTCCTGCAAAATAGAATGCATCACCTTTGATATGTGCTTTAAAGCGGGCGTAACACACGGGTTTCAGTCAATCTCATATTAATCTTGAGTAGGCCCTACCTATAGAGTAGTATTGCATTCTTCGTATCTTCCAAGAGTATTTCGATCACATTAATAAAAGATAGATACAGCTTTACGATTGTTTCCGAAAACATACGGCGCGTGCGGGGGGGAGGGGTAGGCTGAACCAAAGCAGGTGCGCACCCATTGTCAACGAAACGCAGACATCGGTTTCAATCACCGGATGCTGTTCATGTCCGGCATCCTATAGCGCTGGGACGGCATATATATCAGTTTCAAACGATCTCCAAATCCAGCGGTATATCCACATTTTATATAACATTCACCACCCAAATGCAGTGAACAAACAAACACCTGAACTTCGAGAACGTATGCTCTCTTTCTCTCTCCTGGACACAAGTGAAAGTGACGTCTGCGCATGCTCCGTCTCCGGCTCTCCTGTGGCTGTGCCGCGTGCTTTTCCGGGAGAATTGTCCGATAAGAGACTGAAAAAAATTGTAACGAAACAGTTTTATATGTTAAAAAAAACTTTCCGAAACCTTTACTATCGCTGGGGCAATGTATCGAGCACAGAAATGCCACGTCATACGCCCAACTTGTTTTTTGACATGTTGACCATGTTAAGCATTAGAAGACAGCACGTTTAACATTGTAATGAAGTCAGAATGCATGAAACACTGTTGCAGGACCGCTTTAATACAAACAGTACAATTCGAGATTCACGTCCTTTTTCTACAGAAAGTTGAGGATTCCAAACACTGACCTATTGAAATAACCTTTTCAATAGACCTTGTTGTACAAAGACTTTCATGTCTCCTCTATGTGGCAGATTCAAAGCTGACTTGCAGTTATGAACACTTTTGATTGTCCTCTAGCTGACAAACAGTGTTCAGAACTTCAATGCAGCTTTGATTCAGCACCATGGAAAGAGAAGAATAATATGTCCTCCAAGTCTCTATAAAAATAATCTCTTTAATAAGGAATAATACAATTCTGAAAATATATGAGATTTGAATACAATACTATGACTTGTAGTGGCATTAACAGCATTAAAAGTTAGACTTTAAGATTCATCAATGGCACATGATTTAAAAAAAATACTGGAACACTACAAAACATAACATGGTTGCATTTACATTTTTGTACAGTAAGAGTGAGTTTCAATCCTCTCAATTTCCCCTTATATTTACAGAAAGGTCGATCAAGTCCAGGGTTAAAGTGCTGGAGCTCGCACTAAATTTCTCAGACAGAATCTGGCATACAGATCATTTAATAGCCCTGGCACAGTCTGCTCAAATACAGGGGCATGACTCCAGACGTACCCATGCATGTCTTATTAAAAACCCAGCCCATGCTTGAGCATTGCAATATCCTTGGATTTCTCCATACCTTCTTCTATGCCATTCTTTCTCTCTCTCTTTAAATGTTACATATTCACATAAAAACTGTCTTCTGTATACTACCACAGTAAGTGTTCTCCTGACATACACAATATTGAAGCTCTTCAAATAGCTTCCAAAATCTTCCTTCCTCTAACCTCTGACCTTAGCTGGAGGAAAAAGGCAGAGCTTGTAATGATCATTACTGTTTTATATGGTTATTGCCATGGTAACCGATACCTCCTGCACTCCATGCTTTGCCATATCGCTCCAGCACACTGACAAAGAGTGGTTTCCATGGTTACAGGGCACCATTGTGACTTCACAGCTGAAAGTGCTGGTTGTGTTTAGTGTTAAGGATGCTTGTTTGAATGAGCATCTCAAACTCTTCATGTTTGGATGCATATTTTAAACCTGAGCAGGCTTAACGTGCAGTGCAGACAAAAACAGGATTGGCAACCTTGAGAGGTCTAAATAAAAATGATAAAATAATCTTTTTATTTGAGGTTCACAGGTCTGTTTTGCAAACCAGAATATGGAACATTATTATATGTCACCTAAGACGGAGTGTATTATATTTGTAATCATATATAAACGTCAGGCTTCAGATCATTTTACTTTTTGGATTTAAAGGAAAGTCTTTTTTAATAATGGGAAAATGTAACTGGTGAAGTATATATGTAATTAAAATAAAATAAATGAAACATTTTACTTTTTATTATTTGTTAGAACTGGAATTTGTGTCTCCGTTGGGTACCTAGGTATACCATATTTATAGACAGTGCATTTACTCCTTGTATCATGGCTTTGGGGTCTATAAAAGTGAAAAGGCTTTCCAAACTAGCTGACACAAAAAGAGAAAACTCCATGAAACATGGTGCGATAGCAGATATAGTGAGTTTATTTTGGGAAATATAGAAAGAGATGAGGTTTGTTACCATAAGACGGTGGGGAAAAACATTTTGCAGGAGTGTCTCTGGTTGTTTGGTCTCATAAAGCAGAAATTTACAACCGTGATGGAAATGAAACTTTCCAGGAAAAGGGAATCAAAGATCCCATTCGAAGTATTTGTGTTTGAATGCAATCTGAACTGAATGAAACATTAGTTTCTGTGCAGCGGAGTCAAGGGAAATGTACATGTGAGGGGAAGGAGGAGACCTGGAAAGAGAAGAGAAAAAAGAGAGATGGAGTGATATCGAAAGAAAACGAGAATGTGAGCAGAATGTCAAAGCTTTAATTTTACTACCCTATTATTATCATACTTCAATCATTTACACTGTAAAATAACTTTAACAAAACAAATTGTTGTTGTTTACAAGTGTCTTTTAAGTAAAATTTGCAATTTTTTAAAGATAAACCTTTCACTACATTTAGATTAATTAAACAGATTAAACCATGTGAATTTATACAGTAGGAGATACACGATGGATTCAGGTAATCTTAAGAGAACAGTCCACTTTCAAAATGAAAATTCTGTCATCACTTACTCACCCTGGTGACACTTTAAACCTGTGTGAATTTTCTTCTTCTGGACAACAACAAAAAAAGAAAAAATGTTGGTATCCAAAAACCATTGGTCATATTGACTATGGACACAAAACCAATTCGAGTCAAGACAATTTTTCCAAATATCTTCTTTTTTGTTCTGCAGTGGAAAAAAGGCATGCAGGTTTGAAATGACAAGAGCATGTAAATAATTACATTTTTATTTCGAAAGTGAACCCTTTAATGGAGTGAGCCTGGTTTATGCTAGTGTGTGTACATGATTGAGGAAGAACGTAAGACTCTGCTCCATCTCATCAGTTTCATGTCTTTGTAGTTTATTTAAAGTGATTTTGTCTCCATCAATACCTTTCATCATATTTGCTCTCTCTCCGTCCCTACAATGATCTCTTTCCCTCTATATACTGTATCATCTTTTTCTTCTCTCCTGCTTTCTGACAAACCCTAATAGAGGAGTAGATAGATACAAAAGATATGAAGTGTTATGTGCATTAACACGGCCACTCATATTTGATGCCGGAGGACTATAAAACCACTACACATGTCTCTGCCTGTCTCAGATACAGAGATTAGAGAAGGTAAACAAGTCAAGGATGTTGATAAAAGTCAGCAGCAAAAAAAGAATGGATAGATAGATAAAGGAAAGAAAATGACATACGTAATGAGATTCCGAATGCGAAAATGAATCCTGATGCTTAGGGGTTCATCAGATACTGCTGTCTCAAACGGGACACAAAACTGCACTGTAATCCTTACCACTAATAGTAAACACCAAATCCTTGAAAAAAGAGATAAAAAAGATAAAGGAAATTCAAAGATCATATAGCCTCTGGGTCACATTTAACCACACAAGAGGCTGTTTGAAATTGTAAAATCGATGGCATTACTAACATTTTTGTATCTATCTTTAAGAATTGTAATACACCTGTCTTCCATACACACATACATAACAAAACAATAAGTACAGGGTGTACCCACTTGCTGTAATAGTACATTCAGCAGTACGCATTTTTTCATCATTCAGCTCTCCAGTTGATAATCCAAAAATTATCAAACTCTCAAGAGTTGGATTTCAAGCGATACACTATAAAGTCAAAATATAATGCAGGCTTTGTTTAGTATTTCGACATCTGCACTTTCATAGGCCAGCTGGTTCGATTTTGTTCATCAGTGGTAAAACTAATGAGAAGAGATGGAGATGTCTGTGGACACAGCATGGGAACACCAGACCAGTGAGGCAGAGCGTGCCTTTATCTTCTTTGCCCCTGGCTGCTTTTAATTATGGTCTAGAAGTGCATTAGCTTACATATTGAATAAACCACATGACCAAAAGATGTGGACATAGTACACAATATGTGCTAAATGAACATTTAATTTCAAATCCATGGGTCCTAATAGCTAGTTTTGCTTTAGTTGTTACAACAACTCCACTCTTATATTATGGCTTTCCATCCATTCACACAAAAAGAGCATTAGTTAGGTCAAAGCAGTTATGTTGGGCGATGTGGCTAGACTGATATTATAACTGATACCAAACAGTAAAAAAGTTTGTCCAAGATCTATCAACATGAGAATTGAACCCATGACCCAGCGCATTTCTCTAATAATTGAGCAGTCTTTATGAGGAAATATGTCCACATCACGATTTCTATAGTTTACTAAAACTAAAACAGTTTAAACATTTCGGTTTATTGAAATCAAATGAAATCTTGCCCTAAATATTTGAAAAACCTATAAAAACGAAAATGAGAAATGTTTCATATAAAAACCGAGAGATGCTTAAGGTACATACAATTATTAGACTAGGGCTGTCGAAGGATTGATCGCTTCCAGAATAAATGTTTGTACTGTGCATATTCACTTTGTATTCATAAAAATATACACACATGCATATATTTAAGAAAAACACACAATATAAACATTAATTAACATTTATATATAATTAAAATGTTTGGTAAATATAAATATATACATGTAAATATTATTATAAATATGAATACATGTATGTGTATGTGTTTATAAATATAATATTATAAACAAAATGTATATGCACAGTACACATACATACATTATTTAAACACAATCTTTTATTCTGGATGCTATTTATAGATTGACAGCCCTAAAATTATACTTAAACCGAAATAAAATAAATTTAACTTATACACCAATATATAAATGAACAAATAAATAATAAAATGACAAAATACATAACAAAATAAAACTAAAATGAACATAAAAAGCAAGAATATTAAAATAAAAGCTAATTCACAATATTAATTAATCTACAATCAAGCTGAAAACAAAACTATAGTATCTTTGGTCCACATACAGTACTTGTGGTCATATGTAAAGAAGCTTGCCTCCTATTTTCCCTTCCTTGATTTTGTAAATACAGCAGGCACGAAAAGGGAATCCCTTGTCCAAACTGGGTCTAAAATTCAGTCTATTAGGAGAAGGCAATTTGACAAGATGAGATGTTGCAGATTATGTAGTGAATCACATATTGCCCAGGCCGAGTGAGAGCGAGCAGGTATTCATGTTGTAAACGGCGCTTCAGTAAGACAGATCGATTCAAGCCATTCATCATTGTAATTCACTTCTGTCCAAGTCCCCCCAGTCAGTCTAATAATTCATTGTCTTATTGTCTTATGATTAATTCAGGTTTGTTTGGAGGAAACTGTAACCCATGGGGACTGGATGATTGAGTCGATGAACATCAGCATTAAAGAGGCAAAGCAAAATGATGGCTGTGATGAAAAGATGAATGGTTAGATGCTATAACTCTGAAGCTTATCTCACAAGGACACCCGGTTTTAGGATCCCAGGTAGACAAGTCTGTTTATGAGAAACTACATAAGGTAATAATTCTCCCCCCCAAAAGGAAGAAGATTTGTATTATGTAGTCATTATTTACTCATGTCATTTCAAACCCATATGATATTTTTTCTGTTGGAAAAGAAAGAAGAAATTGTTGAGGAAATGTTATGCAGCTCATGGTATATAATAACAGGTTATATAGATGTTTAACTAATATAATGGTACAGTATAGGTTTGGAATTGCTTTAAATGGATACTCCACCCAAAAATGAAAACTCTGTCTTCATTTACTCAGTAACTGTATACATTTATTTGTTCCGATGAACACAGAGAAAGATATTTAGAAGAACGCTTGTAACCAAACAGTTCTTGGTCACCATAGACAACCATAGCAGGAACAATTGCTTTATACATTTCTTTGCTCTGAAATAGAAAAGATATATTTTGAAAGAAGGTTAATATATTTTTGAAAAGAACATGTTTTGAAGAATGTAGGAAGCACACAGTTCTGGGGACCGCCATTACATTTTTCATGACAGTCAGTGATGTCCCAGAAATGTCAGTTGATAACATTTTTGCAAAAATCCGAACAAAGAAATGTATAGAGCTCCGAATTTTCATTTTTGGGTGGAGTATCCCTTTAATTTTGATCAATGGTCTTTTATCTTACATGTGGATAGATACACACAGAGGAGAATGCTTTGCATCATCCACAACAAATTTTGATTCACTCAAAGTTAAGTGTGTAAATTATGGGCTATTGAAAGAGCAGCCTCTCAGACTGTGTGATGATTCATGCACATCCACACAGACACTTATAAACAGTTTTATTCATCTTTTCATATATGCCCGACACCTCTGAATTAGGTGCTATTAATCCAAACTGTCAAATTTTAATGGAGAAAAACTACAACTGATGCGCAGAGCGAAGCTATTCTTACACAATGACTCAGCACATCCAGTCTAACAAACACACACACACACACACACACAGACATCCCATGCTGTGCTTGTACATTACAATTTCTCTATCCACTGAGTATGTTTCTGTCTGTCTTGGAAAGGTTTGGGTGTCAAAATCTCTCTAAATGTATTTCAGAGTGCTCATACCAGGTGCTTTATTATGTTTGTATAAATCTGTGCAAGCTTATGCCACAAGACTGTTTGTACTAATCTGCATTACACACACACACACACACACACACTATATAACACCTATTAAAACATGTCCAAAAGCTGAACCAATGTTTTCTGTTAGTAATAGCGTTGCAATTAAGAGAAGGCAAAATAGTTACATTTATGCCTTTAGCTCATACAGTAGTAATGACAAGTAAACAGTTCTCTTTCATTCACAATACTTACAGTACTGCATCAATGTACAAATATTATTTAAGACACTGCGCTGTTTCCGGCTCAGTTTAGTGTACAAATCTATTAATCTGACATAATCCACATAAACAAGCCATTAGTGTTTCTCAGCATGAAAATAACTAACTGGCTATGGACAGTCTGGCACACTGCGGTATCGCTACGTGAAGAAGAGAGCGAGAGAGATGCAGAGAGAGGGTTTGCCGTTGTGTCTCGCTGTGGAGCGAGTGGGCACATACTCAGCCCCTGCGCCCACTGCCTGCCACGTTATTTCACACCATCCGCACACACTGGCAAGGCTGAGGTCACCAGTCTTTTCACTTGAAATTCCTGCGCGCTGTCACGCCGGTGGCTGTCTTTGTGTGTCGTGTGTGTAGGTGTGTGATTGTACGGAACAGAGTGACTCATGCGCTCCCATAGAAGCTTCTGCTTGCTTCATAGCTCGGCTCTACCTTCAAAGCACATGATAATCAAGTTCTCAAGGCTTTCTGGCAGTGACGGAGCGCAATAGCGCAGACAAAGACTGAAACGACAAAACAAGAGAAAAAATGGATCTCGGTTATGGGTGTCGAGTTTGATGGATTTTTTGTGGCATCTTAAGGATGCTTGAGAAGGCTGTGATAAGAAGGAGCTGTAGAGAACTTTCTACTTCCGTCATAGCGATGATTTGCTGCAGAATATATTACTGTATACAGGACTTTACGCAGTTGTTGAGAGAAAGTAGGCTACATACTGTAGGAATGAAAAATGACGATGGGGGGCTTCATTTCCATAAATGCAGTATAAAGCTATTGGGAAAATATCTTTCTATAGGACACATTCATCTTGGATTCTACAGAACAATCCCTTAAAAAAACAATTGAATCTCTTGGGAAAGCGGAATGACTCATTTGGGTTTACTACTGGAGGAATTGAGAAACATAAAAGGCAACTCCTTAATAAAACAGCAATCTTCGATGTTGAACAAGAGATTGTAATGATAATATCTGGAGAAATGTAAATGTAGAGACACCCCTCCCACTTTGAAAAGCTCCACCCACTATGAAATCCCATTTCATTTTCATAAATGCACATTAAAAATCAAAAATCGGCTGGGATTGTGTCATCTCACACAAGAATTTCACATTCAGTGTCAACAGACCACAGTATCACCACACCTAGTAAAGGGAAAGTTCACCCAAAAATAAAAATTCTGTCATCATTTATCATCCCTCGTGTCATTTAAAACCTGTATTGACTCTTGCTTCTATCAAACATAAAAAGAAGATATTCTGAGAAATGTCTCAGTGCTTTTGTGTCAATACAATGGAAGTCAACAGAGGCCAGTGTTGTTTTACCATTCTTCAAAATATCTTATTTTGCGTTCTACAGAAGAAAGTCATACATATTTGGAATGACACAAGGGATTTGGGGAATTTTTAGGCGAACTGTCCCTTTAAGACACAGTTCAACTGTCATCCATAACACACAGTAGAGAGGGCAGCTTTTAAGCCATTAAAAGTTTGTGTCTACAGCAAACTGCTAAATGGGTTGCACCTGTGTGACACTTCCCGTTGTGTCTTGTGTACCGCTTGGTGCCTATACGAAGTGTTTTGAGAACAGAAACTCACTTATAAATGAAAGATGTGTGTATGTGAGCAATGTGTGTGTAGTAAGTTGATGTATGTGAGCACAGAGAGGAAAAAATGCCTCATTAAAGCAGCTAATGGGAAGCCCTCCTAACACTAGCCTTATGGGGGACAGGACATAGTCACCACAGCAACCATCACCACAGTAACCATCACATAGCTCCATTGACTGCAGCAGACCACAGATCTGCTCAATATTGCTGACATCTAAAGTACTACACATACACACTTAAAAAAGGTGCTTCAAAAGGTTCTTCGATGCCATAGAATAACCTCCAGAAAAAACCTTTAACATCTTATAGCGGCAACCTATAGCCGCGGAGGGGCTAAGTAGCAGGGATCGTCATTGCTGACGTGTTCTGTGCCTTTAAAGTCCACATTTATTGACATGACGAACATCCAATATTAAACAAATCTGATGAAGACATTTAAGACCAAAAGCAAAATAGAATACAGTCGACAGAAAGTGGGTGTTCCCCGCTTGCTCAACCCCTCTTCACATGCACATGAAACCGGAATAATGAAGTCAGATAAATACACACCTGAACCCCAGTGAACAGCCCGGAAATGCATTTCCAAATTACAAAATAAAAGTCAAATATAACGTGCACTTACACATCTGTGCTTTGTGGCGAAAAAAGGTTCTTTAGATTATAAAAAAGTAAGAAAGAGATGGTTATTTGAAGAACCTTTGCCTGAATGGTTCTTTGTGGAACCAAAATTCGTTCTTCCCTGGCATCGCTGTGAAGAACCTTTAAAGCACCTTTATTTTTAAGAGTGTATTATAAAGCATAAACAAAATGGTATCTATTTAACATCTCAATCGTTTGAGCTTTTGCTTAAAGGTGCAGTGTGTAATCTTTTGGAGGATCTATTGACAGAAATGCAATATAAATAACTATGTCTTCAGAGGTGTATTAAGACCGTACATGATGAAGTGTTATGTCTCTATTACCTGAGAATGAGCTATTTTTACACCGCAGGTCCCCTTGCATGCATGAAATTCGTCATGTTGTTTCTACAGTAGCCCTGCTCAACAGAGCGTGTTTCGTAAATACGTTATCTCCTTCGGCAAAGAAGCAAAAACGCTGTTGTGCTTCAAAGGGAGAGGTGGAGTGAGTTGTTAGTTTCAATTCCTCACCACTAGGTGCAGCTAAATGTCATACACTGAACCTTTAAGTCTTCAGCTTTAATCTTTTATAGATCCTAGTAATTTCACATCTCCCAAAGAGTTTCAGAAGAGATCTCAGTTATTCTACCCAAAGTCTGTAGCTTATGATAACAATTATTCATCGTGTTGTACCTGTTATTTCCATGTTCTATTTATACTGTACTCTTTCCTTTTTTTAAACATATTTTTTTAATAATTTCTATGAATTTGGTTCATCAAATGTCGATTAAGTCTCTTGAGCTAAAACAGAACATCTGTTTTAAACAGTGATGCAATTCTATTCTGGGGGCAATGAGAAAGCGTGAGGAAATCAGAAGAGAGAAGAAAGATGAGATGCAGGAGAGTGGAGTGTTCGGACAGGTTACGAAAGGAAAGTCAATCCTTAGAGATTCTGGTCACGCTTCCTGTCAAATCAGATTGGAACAAATCACTCAAAGGAAAATCAGATTTTCCAGCCTGTTACCGTGGCGATGCCGCATGAATCAAAAGTTTCAGGATATGCGTTCTGCCATCATTCATCTTGTTCTCTATTACCACCTATTGTCTACTTAAACACACTCTCTATATTCTATATATGTGTACTGTTAAAGCATCTACAGTCAGGTTGTTCATTCTTCTACTGCAGCCGATAGTGAGAAGAACAGTAGAATGTAATGCAACATGACATGATATAGTCTGACTCTGTGAGGCTTGAGTATCTGCGCAGGATGAATTAAGCTTTGGCTTCTTGTTTTTTAGGACGAGAGAGATGTGATAGTGTCCCAAAAAGGCTTTTCAACTCTCTCAGGCCTGCGAGTCCTCAAAGTCATTTTAAAAGCTCGACAACATCCTTTTACAATTTACTTTAAAGTACCAGGTAGGTTGAAGCAGCATGACTTTCTTTTCATCAGGGAATAGGTCTATTTCTGCTGAGCTAAACCAAATTGGGCTGAATTTCTCTCTGCACCGCAGTGTCTTAAAGTGATAGATCACCCAAAATGAAAATTCTGTCATCATTTACTTGTCATTTTTAACCTGTGTGACTTTCTATTCCCAGAAGAACACAGAAGACGTTATTCTGAAGAATGTTTTTCTCTGATTCACTTGCATTGGTTTTCTGTCCATATAATAGAAGTGAATGGGTGCAGGCGCTGTTAGGTTACCGACATTCTACAAAATATCTTCTGCTGAAGAAAGCAAGTCATGCAGGTTTAAAATGACGAGTAAATGATGACAGCATTTTCATTGTTAACCTGACTTTAAATGCGACAGATCTTGAGCCTTCCTGACTCATTCTCATTTACCTTCTCCTCGTAATCTCTTCCTCTGCTTTTCCGTTCTTCTTTCTTTTCATCTCATTTATCCGCCTCTTTCAGGTTCTCTCAGCATGCTTGTACTGTAGTAACCATGATGGATCAGCACCCTTAAAAAGGCCTGATCTAGTTAGACAGTCACTCCCAGACTTCCCAACGCTCCTTGTCTGTCTCAAAGTCAGAGCCACTAAAACGTTAAACGTTTTCTGAGACACGATTGACGCTGCTCGCTGGGTAGGAGGGTGTCTTGCTGAGGGCGTTGTTTTGGATTTATATCCTGTCTTAGCATGTGATCACAGCTTTTAAAGCATCATGAATCATCTTAGTCTTTTATCTTGTTAAAGGAATTGAGTTGAGGTGATGTCACAATGGTTGACGGATGTGTGATGGTTCCGTCCGACAGACCCTGAGGCGATGTTCCTGTCATTGACTGATCTATGCTTTCCAGCTGACTTACAATGACACACCACTCAAATCTGAAGACAGAGAGAGGGGTTAAGAGGGAATTCTGTAGCACAGATTTGTGTAAAGGGCATTGCAGACATCAGCATCTTTGGCAGATGGTATTGTCACCTGATCATATAACACTTGAGGAATTACTGCAGTCATTACAGTTATAGTATGTACACAAATATCAAGTTTCAAACCGTATATGGAATCATGGCAATAATTATGGTGATACACAAATAACATAGCGTCAAAAACTAATCTTATTTGCATGGAAAGATTTTTTTGGTTGTTTATTTATTAATTTTTTTATTTTAATTATTTTATTTTATTTACTTTTTAGCAGCCTCTGCATATTTAGCAATCGTTTCTTTTTTTGTTCTTCAATTTTGGTGGATACACAGAAGAGCCTGATGTGCAAAAGAAAAGCTCCTTAGATGTTTTTTAAAACATAAGAGAAATGATTTTCTCGAGCTGAATTATTCACCCATGTTAAATGGTGTATTATTGATAAGCAGTTTTGTTGGAAACAGGTGGAATCCAGTTGTGTTTTCACAAAGTAGTTGCTCATAAGAATATTTTTAAAAACCCCTTGGCTCTTGCGTTATCCTGCTGCATCTTAACCATACAGATCTATAAATAATTCTTCAATTTCTTGCCTGTTCTGCCTTCAGCGTATCTCCAAGTGTATTTATTTGAGATAAGCTGTTACGAAGAGTCTGGCAGCCTGACCTCTCAGTAAGATCTTAGTTTAGCTCTTCCACATTTGATAAAGTGTTAACTTTGAATCCCTCTGCTGTGCACTGATGGGAAAAAAAATCCAGAAAAACGGCAGACAGATAAACGGTTGGACCGTAATGTTCTTTTAGTCTTGTCTTCTGGCTTGGTTTCCCGCTGCTTTGTGATTCATAACCTAGACCGCCTGGGATGGATAATGTCAATTTTCTGCCACTACTTAAATGTCACCCGACATCACTATATACATTTTTTAAATGCCTGCAGACTTTTAGTTTAGTCTCCTATTCTCCGGTTAAAGAATTGATAGTGAATAGAAAGATGGATGTATGGTTACATGAGCAGAAGTTAAAAGTCCACCAGTACATTTCTTTTTTAAATTAAATTTAACCCATTTTACTGGCATAGAATGGTTATAGGTTAAGTAAAAGATGAATTAAAGATAAGCTTAAAGATTCTGTCTTACCTTTCATAATATGTCATTTATCATTCATTCGTTCTTTTCTCATTCTCTTCATCTGATGAAAAAATTGCTAATTCACATAATGTATAAGTGTATGACAGGGAGTAAAAGACTTCCCATTCTGTAGGCTCTTGACTGAAGTGTTGGTTGTGTATAAACTAAGTTCTGTGCACTCTGGGATCATTCAGTTATGTGTAATGACTTAAAAGAAAGCTCTTACTTACTGTAGCATTTAGCTTCGCTGCGGTGGAAGATGTCCAGCTGAGTGCTGTAGCTTTAGGACACGGGCAATCCCACAATGCTCTTTCTATAAAAACAAACCTGAAAACGTTTGAACAAATCGAAATCTATGTTTTATTTTAATTCCAGAGAATAGATTTAAAGGAAGTAAGGTCTGTTTGTACTTCTTACCCCTTGTAAAAATATGGTTAGGCCTACTAGTTTAACCACGGTTACCACAAAAACATGATTTTGCCAATGGCAGGCTTATCAACGTGCCTAAAATGAATACTTTTACTATATAAACATTGTTCATTTTGGTAATGGCAGAATAGTAAGAAAAGAAACAAGCATGATTTTTTTATATTTATATATGCTTTATAAGCTGTTTACAAAATCTGATATGAGCTTTTTGGTTCAAACTTCTTTTAGCAACCTTGGTTTGGAATGGGAATCTAGGTCATTGTGCATTGCATTCTGGGAAATCGCCGCCATGTTAGGGGACAGGCTCAGCACCGGACAATGACAGCAAACAGAAATCTGTTAAAAACGACTGTATTTATTTACATAATTTTTTTATAAGGTGCTTGCACATGCTTAGAATAAATGGACAACTATTTGAATCCCTTGTTCGTTAAAAGGAGCGCAAGACACGGAGTGATCGCAAAGAGCTAACTGTTATATCAAAGAACATTTCTAAACGTATCTAGCATATATGGTGTGAGCTTAAATATTCAAGCGAATCAGAAATTATGAACATGTTATAACAAATACAATGACGAAGCCACATTTGACCAAATTATTTATTTTCATAACATACCACTTCCACTATTTTGTTGTTTCTATGCTACGAACGAAGCGGAAAATTGCGCTTGTTTTCAGATCCGTTTTCCACTCCGGCCCTGAGAGCAGAATTAATAAATAAAGAGCCCCAAATACTGCGTGCAACAAGGCCAAAACATTTGTACCTGGAGTTGTGGTCCATGGTTTTTCGTGGTTCGTGTCTTCAAAAGTTCAACTTTCAAGTGAGCAAAACCTTCGTTTATTCTCCTCCGTGATTGAACTAAATTGGCGGCAGTCGGCAGATGTTTAGAAATCTGTGTGACGCAAGTTTTCTATGCGCGATTTGAGTGGACGGGGTCACGTGACGGGACCTGACGGGACTGACTATTCTCCTAAGCCAATCACATAAAATTAAACATATAAAGTAGCGACGACAATGTGAGGAAAAATAGCGATACCGATACAGCACTAAAAATGTAATCAAGTAAAAAACTGTTTAAAAAAGTTTAAAACGTTACTTTACACCACTGCAAAATAGTTTAAACTAACAATATTATCGTGGTATCTATGAAACTTTGAAAAACTATATTATCATAACGATCTGTAAAAAGAAAATGTATTTACTTACATCAATTAAATTTTCAGCTACTCCCTCTAGTGGTCGACCTACGTAAAACACTGCATCGTTTATCACTGACACTATGACAGGATCCTGTCACCCTCACTGAGAACTTTCACCAATACTTTGCTCGTTTTTTCTTTATATTGAGATGTACTGTATGTATCGATACTTATATAATTTTATTTTATTTTTATCTTAATCTGTATTTGTGTATGTTTATATTTTAGTTCCCTTTGCTTTGGCAAAATGTTGTATTATCATGCCAGTAAGAATCTTTGAATTTTGAATCTATCACCACCTCTCACTAAGTCGTTAAAATACCAGTAACTTAACTGCATACAACATTTACAGCAGTGATACTTGGACTCGAAGACAAAGGATGAGTCAATACAATCGGTTTTAATGGACCACGGATACTTGTAAAGATTGATAGGCCTATTAACCACTGTATTGCTTTGCGGCTGTTTGGGCTCTGAAAATTGTTCTGCTACCCTATTTGCTCAAGACACCTGTTGTAGACACCATGATGTGAAGACTTTATTAATAGGGCATGTGATCTCCTTGAAAGTTGTAAAATTTGGCTTTATCTCTGTAGCATTCAATGATAAACTCCATTACGATGCACCCAGGGTCCATGGTTACCATAGGAACAGTATAGTTAAATACATGCAATTACATCGTTGTCCTTGTCTCAGAAAGTGAAAGAAAATAAGCAGTGGAGACTGATAATTAAGGAGTGAATGGGTTTTTTTTCTGCTTGTACTGATCCGAAACCTGCTTTTATGCCATTGTTTTGTAAGCACACACACATCTTGCTGAATGATGTGTCTCTCAAGCGCAGTTTTTTCCATTATAACAGATGTGTGAGCTCAGAAAGCCACGACTCAGATGAGGATGCATGCAATTTCCTTTTTATAAGATGATTTGATGGATTTGAAGTACTTGATGGATTGTTGGGTAATGGATGGGTTTGGATGTGGGCTAGCTAGGAGAGAGAAAGAAATTGCATATGGATAGAAACAGGTAATTCACATGGCATTAAATAAAAAAATGCATCAAGATCAGATTATACTTTGAGAACTAAAAATAACAAATCTGTCAAGTTTTCTTCTTATTTACACATATGATTATGTATTGCACTCCAGGTATTGAAAATATTTCATATTTAGTATTTGTCTCTGTGTTTGTGGACTAGAAGAAAAGATTCTGTCTGATTCATAATGCTTCAGTAGATGGGATGGACCCCTATGGCGCTGTTTTACAAAACACTCTCTCTCGCTTTCAAATTCATTTCCCTCCAGCCGGAGTGAAGATTTGGCCTCTGGACATTTAAACCCATTAAATGTTGTTCCTCCCTCTCTTTCTTCCACAAGCTTCAGAATGACAGCTTACACTGCTACAATCAGCCTGACTGATGCATCTCTTCTGGAACTTTAGGTTATTTTTAGACGTGTCCTTTTTTAGCCCTACAATCAATGACATTCTGTTTTCACAGTTTTGTCCCCACAAGACATTCTCTTGTTATTCGCAGTTAAACGGAGGTCAAAGAAATTGATTTTGGTTCTTGGCTTGACTGCATTATTGGACTGCTGCAGTGTGTGTATTTGCCTTGGGAGATTATTTTGTATCTAACATTTTCTATCTAAAGACTTTTATTGACTATTCTTTTGTTGTGAATTTTTTTAAGCTTTAATTGTGCTGTGTTTGATCCTCCCCTAGTACGATTGGGTGAGGTTTAACCTTTAAAGAAAAAAATAGAAAAGAAAGAAAACCATGAGGGGCCACCTCAGCCTCTGCGGCTGAAAAGTCTCACTTTTTACAGAACAGATAGTAAATAAGCCAAAATGACAAACTTAAGGGAAACTAACTCATTTTGGGTGGGGTGGTTACGGACTAAACACATCAGAAAAATTAAAAACAAAAAGCTTGGCACCCTCTCTATACAACTTCCACGAAAGGGGAGAAAGGTCTACTAAAAATGTTACATTGTAAGACTTGAGAATTTCCCAACTGGAAGCAGATAAGGTTTAGGAGCACTAAATGAGCACTATGAGGATGAACAGTAGTGATGTTACGTTCTGTGCTGAAGCTTCGGAGCGTGTGTCGAGAAATCTGGAAGCTTTCAGTGACGCACGTATCGTATGGAAGGCGAACAGAGACGAAAGTGTGAAACTAATGCTTTAACACATATTACATTACAGTCGTAGTTTAACACAGAAGTATCGTAGAGCCGTATCTAATGTTGCATACGCGCATTAATGTTCATTCATTTTAATCAACATTTTAATCTGTCTTTTTGGGGTGTTTCTCTGCTCAATGAATCCGTGTTTTGAACGACTCGGACGAGATAATGATTCAGTGAGTCATTCATCAAGAAACTTGCTTTGTTCTTGAATGAATCAGCTGTTTTGAACCGGTTGGTTGAATGATTCACGGACACAACAAATTGCCAGCAAGCCTAACACCTTCCTTTATAAGCGTTGCTATAAATGCAATTGGTCGCACATTGATTGAATTAGTTCCAATGTTAAAAAAAATGTTCTTTAGTAGTGTTTAGTAATGTTCTACAGCTCTCACTAGACACTAGTGTTTTTAAATCTTACCACAGTAAATATCATGGTATACAGTATTTTCTAAAACTTACTTAATTACTACAGTTAATACTACAAATATTGTTGTGTGCAGCAGAAATACGAACAAAATGGCGGACCAACAACAAATTAGAGATGCCCCAGCGTCTTTTAAATAAAAGTTTGGGAACACTTTGGAATTCGTAGTGAATGTAAATAAGTAGGCGTGGTTAACTCGGGGGCCCTGCAAGTTGGGAATACTCTTTTGACCTTTGTTCAGTCTGTAGTTTCGTGATTCCAGTCCGGCCCTTTCTCTCTCACCCGCAGTGCTGGTGCAGGGGTGCAGGTATCTGCGCGTGCTTATTAAAAAAGCTCATTCTCACGTATTTCAGAAGTCAGATTGTTTTGTAAAGCTTTTATAGTTCTTATAAAGTTAAACTTTTGGCGAGCCGAGGGTAACTTGCTTTTAAATGCGCGATGATGCTCATAGCGTGAGCGCTTTGACGTGATGCGCCGCAAACCCCATGCATGACAGATCTGTGTATTAAGGAATCTTTTTGGTAGATTTTAATTATGAACATGACACAGCATCGCAATACTACTTGGTATCATGATAGTTTTAGAATAATAATAATCGCCCCTTCTGCCAATTATAACCAAATAATTGATTAACAAACATTTGATAGCCCCATTCATTTCAAGCCAATACATTTATTACACAGTTGATATACAATCATTATATACCATCAAAAAATACGCATTATATTTATATAAATAGATGAGTCTATGTGGAAATTGATATTTTCTTCAACGTTATTTCTCGGCCTTAACTGTCGCAAAATACAGTGTATCACCCCATCAGGCACATCTGTAGTACTGTATTTGCTTGTTTTACACTCTTTGGCCACCAGATGGTATTGTGAGCAAATGAAGCCTTGATAAATGAACCCTTTTGTTAATCACTTGGCTAAAAAGCTTCAAAGCTTCTTGATGCTTCATCTCGCCACCACTATTGAACATAAACAATTAACACTTACATCAAGTTGAGGTACAAGTAAGGTCTGACGCAGAGGTGAGGGAACTCTCTGTGCCAGTGTTTCTGCCTCTTCTTTTAAAGCAGAGTTGTGCCCTACTCAGCATGAGCATCAGGTGACAGCAATCTGGGCTGCTGGTAAGCAAAGAGACAGACAAAAACACAACAAAAGCACATGGTAGCAAAAACATACACGCCCCCACAGGGTTAAATTAATGTAGAACTACAATACGTCTCTAGGACGTACTAACACCAGTATGCACTTTTATGGAGGATCTATTGACAGAAATGTAATATAATATAACTATGTTTTCAGAGGTGTATAAAGACCTTTACACAGAAGCGTTATGTTTTTATTACCTTAGAATGAGCTATTTTTATCTATATACGCCGCAGGTCCCCTTGCATTTAATTCACCATGTTGTTTCTACTGTAGCCCTGCCTAAACGGACAAACTGCTCTACAGAGCGCGTAACCTAAATACGTTATCTCCTTTGGCAAAGAAGCAAAAATGTGCCGACATGTTTGTCCTGTGTCAGTTGCTGTAGTGCTTTGAAAGAGAGGGGTGGAGAGAGCCGTTGGTTGCAAATCGCAATCTCACCACTAGATGCCGCTAAAACTCCACATTGCTCCTTTAAGGTCGTGTGCTTACAATTTACTTTTTAGTAAAGCAGAAAAAAAATACCCAAAGTTGTTATTTTAATACAAAACGTCCGTTTGAATAGTTAACTGCAAAATAATTTTTGGTCACACTAGGGCTTTAGAAGCACATTTTACATGTAAAACATGAAATTGGATGTACTTCTGTCTGCGTGGAGGGGAAAAAACAACAACACGGAAGAAAAAAATAGAACTCTCAAGAAAACAATTTACTTTAAAGACAGCAGTTTTTCATAAAAATAAAATCATGTTAAAAAAAGTTAAACAGTATTATCCACAACCATAACGACAATAATTTGCCTATCTTGTAAAACAACAGTGAGTTTGATTGTGAGAAAAACAGTGTCGAAAGCAAAGCAAGGCCTCATCGGAATTCATGTGGTCAGTTTTTGCCATTTGCACATGTTAACTGAGGTAAGATAAAAAAATTGATAAAACACAAAATAACATCTGCCTGCCAGCAGTAAGTAATGTGTGTGGTCTGTCATATTCCAGTGGCTGATGATGGGCCGTGCGCTCAGCACAGCCTGAGAGTTCAGTGTTAGTAACTGCTGTTTCTATCCAGAAACCAGGATGACATCTGGAGGTTTGGGTTGTGCATTGACTGAAATCTTCACAGTATCCAGGTTTACCATACTCGACAAGACTTTGCGCCCCTGTTCATGACTGAATTATCAGGGCAGTTAAAAGCTTTACGGAACTCCTCGTAGTTGCTCATCGCCCCAACAACCCTTCAACATGATAACATGGTTAAAGTGAGTGACAGTGAAGGGCATTATGTTATATAGATGTATGTGTATAACTGCATCGTACCTGTATTTAGGAGGACTGTGAACTCCACTCTGGACCTGATCTCGAGCTGCTTCTGGTCTGTAGGAATTGCAACGAACCTAGAATATAAAAAAATTGAAATACATTTAAGTTCTCTATAGCCATCGACAGATTTCCAATTGAAAATAAAATAACATCGAAATCTGATGAACATTCACATTTTCAGGTGTTGAGTACTAACATGAGCGTAACTGAGGAAAAAGAGCTGATTATTGGTCAGACCCAGTCCAGGCAGAAGAGGTTCTTCAACTCCTGATCTCTCTTTTTCAATCCATCTCCTGTATGCCTGTGGATACACGTTGACATGTACATACGTGAAGGAGAGACTTAAATATACACACTGTATGTTCTAGAGACGACAAGCTGAAGGTTAATAAGATTCAGGTTACTTTAGATACATTAGTTTTACTGTAGATGCTTTAATACCCTAAACGATTCTCTCATCCCTCCGTTGTCAGCAATATTTTCTCCCAGAGTCCTCTTACCCCTGACCTTGAGAGGGAATTGTGGGTAAGCGTTAGGTTGCCGACTCTGTCACATTATGATGAGAAGAGAAATGAAAGGCTGGTGCCTACTGTACATTTAGCCCCGCCTCCTCCCAGGTATAATTGTTGTATTGGTCAATCATGCATTGTGCCTTTTCAGTGAAGCGGGTAATTGATGTGTTGCTCCACCACTGGTCGAGGTTTCCGTCTTTGTCGTACTTCCTGCCTGGATAAACACACAGATGTCTATTAAGAATGGGTCATCGCCATAGCAAAGTGTGTGTTGTGCTGCTGTTATAAATAAAATGACCTCACCATTGTTATCAAAACCGTGAGTCAATTCATGTCCGACAATAACACCAATTGCTCCGTAACTTAAGGATCTGTGAAACACAAAATAGTTTTATCTGATGCAGGGCTCTTTATAAAAAACGAAATATTGGGTTTACTTTAACTAGTTATAAATTAGCAGTAATAAAGACTTGATACATCAATGATTACTTAATGTCATAAATGTAGGCATCGTAATATATTTTATTATATTAATGTGCCACTACATGTACAATTATGCTTTTAGTAGACGTCTGTAGTTTATCCATAATTTATTTACTTTATGTATGTAAAGTTAATTATTCATGTATTCGCTGCCATATGTTGGTACAATGGTACAATATGTTGGCCTTAAAATGTTACACTATATGTTATACTATATATATATAAGATTTGTGTCTCACCGAGGGTAGTCTAGTCCCCAGAAAAATGGCTTTTGAAGTTCGCCTGCAGGGAATCCTGGATAGATGAGGACAAAAGTCTGAGTCAAATTATATGATCCAATATATCATAAGAATCAAATAAAGGTGTCTGTGTGTTTAATTTTTGTTTCTCATTTTGGAAAAAAAACAGTATATATATATATGTATTATTCATATATATATATATAGAGTGTATATTTACTAAATGTACTATATACACACTTACGTATACTTATAATGAAATACTAGATAACTCACGAATCTGGTTAGTGGAGGAGCTGTAAAATGCATTCACTGTGGTTGGGTTGGTAAACCACCTAAAAGAAACAAAACGAGACAGATTGTCTTGAAATCGGTGTCTCTCGATTTAACAGGATCCAAGTCTTTTTAACTTACTCTGTGCGTTGGACTGTTTTCCTCAACCAGCCAATGTCAGCCTGAGCTACAAACTTAAGTGTCTGCATGACATTCCCAAAGTAATCCGTCTCAACGAATGACAACTGTGCAAAGAAAAAAAGTTATATGACCTTTGCGATTTCCGATGACAAAAATATCTAGAAACATATCATCGACATGGAAGCATACTCGTTTGATGTCCTCGTTGACATAAGTGTCGTTCAGGATAAACTCTGGGTAGCCCACTTTGGCCAGGACTGCATGAGCCTAATACGAGAAAATAACAGTGTCGCTTGAAAGAATAAGGTGAGAAACATCTGATGTTGTTGGTATGTGTATTCACACATCCCACACACACACACACCTTGTCTGTTGCTTTTGCCTTTGTTTCTGCATCCATCCAGTCATTCTCCTTTTCCAGCATGTTGATAAAAGCCCACCGGATACCATCTATTAATTCCTCCATCTACATAAAGTTGAACATACATTTGTTTATCACCTATTTAAATGTATTTCATCAATTGGTATTTTATTAATATTACATTGTGAAATAAAATACATTTAGGGTTTAATGCTGTCATTTGTGATTACTACCACTAGATGGAAACAAAATCACTATGGGAACCAATGGGTCGATGAAAGAATGACTGAAAACATAACATGAATAGACTTATAAACATATCCAAATATGTCAATAAATAAACAAACAAATGTCGTACCATGTGTTTCTTATCCTCCTGAAAATGCTTATCGACGAAGATTCTACCGGTGGCGTATATGATCGTGTTTTCTACATAATTCACACACTTGTCCCAGCGTGGGATCAGAGAAGTGGTTCCTGTGGTCACCTGAGAATGGACATTTATATTTGACTCCACTGAGACAACAACAAATGAAATCAAAAGTATTTTTATTCAAAGATCACACTAACCCGAGCGAAGTCCAGGTATCTGTAGAGGAAGCGTCGGCTAAGGGTGGTGACTCGGGACAAAACGGATCTCCATATGACGTAATTGGCAACCGTCCTGGGGCGAGGAAGAACATGTGTAGGTAAGGTTGAAGCAGAGAGAAGGCACAACAGGTATTTAACTGAATTAGAGTAAATTTGAGACTGGTATTAGTGGGTAATAGTTTACAAGGCACACACAAAAACACAGACGCCCTGTTGATACTGTCCAGACAAACAGAGACACATCATGCGGTCTCTGAAGGAGATTATAATAGAGGATGTCTGTTTTGAGCAGTCTGGATACCTGGTTTCGGTGGCGTTGATGAGTTTGAAGAGGTCTTTAAAGTACTGAGGGGAACGTACGATCACTTGCTCCGAAGAGGAGATTTTCAGGTCTGGATAAAGCTCAGGGTCAATCACTGCTTTGACAAAACCCAGCCAGTTAAACTGCAGAGAGAAAGTTAATGCAAAGCTTCAAGAGACATGAATTTAGCAACATGATCCAAACTATTGAGTGACTAATAAAGTGTGATTGTATACAGAATGAAAGACAAGATATTTCTTTATGAAATGATAAGTCAGACTAACCTCCGGAATAGAGCGCTGCAGTTTCGACAAACTGTACCTGTTGTACATGCTCTCGCTGGTGCGGTTTTCAAAGGGGATCAGTATCTACACACACAAGCACATGCTCCATTGAAACATCAAGTACGATAGCAGGACTGTGTGTTATCTTTCTGTGATTCGAAGGAATTCTGGCCCCAGTTTACCTGAGCAAGTTTCATCTCAAAATCAAGCACCGATTTCATCTGAGCCTCTGCGGCCTGCTCACTGGCTCCCAGCATGACAGAAACATCCACCATGAGCCTCAGAAGAGCTTCTCGATACTGAAAAGATACACAGGGAGAGATAAAGATGGAAGCTTCTGGTAGAGAGATGGATGGAATAGACGCCCTTAGACAGCTTTACCCTCCACATTGAGAGCTTGAGAACTGTCAGTTTGTGGAAAGTCATTTAGAACTGTTGCCATGATTGTGTTATAATGTACAAGTTAACAAATTACAGTACCATTTGGGCTTCTGTCGTGTTGGTGATGTAATCCTCTCTAGACGATAGTGCCAAGGATGCCTGATCCAGCTACAACAAAACAGAGACTGTTGAACATTTTCCAAAGTTATATATACATTATAGCCGATAACGATCATTCTCGAACATGGGAAGCCGATAACCGATATATTGTCCGATATACAGTAGCTAAATAATATAAAGTTTCCTGAGACTGAACATTATTTTTTCCCCTTGAAAATCACATATCAAACCTAATTTACACTATTTAAAGATCCTTGAACTTTTAAACTTTTTCGGGATATAATGTTTATTTAAAAAACAAATCGAATATGTTGTTCCAGAGCAACACAGAAAAGTGTTCTCAATAGCCACAAGTCTAACAAGTCTCAAGACAGAAAGCGTGTAGACAGTAGTCTGATTCAAACAATATGCAATACCTTTAACATTAAAAATGGCCATTTATCGGCCGATACCGATATAGCCGATGATTTATGTTGCATCGCTAATAAAAACATAATGCTTCAATATGTAAGATCTGTACACCTCTAAAAACATAGTTATGTATATTATATTGCATTTCTGTCAATAGATCCAGATCCTCAAAACAATTAGACACAGCACCTTCAAAAAGGAGTAATCTGGGAAAAGATTGCACAGTTCAGTTTTGGTGATGTTTGATCTCACCTTGATAATGTGCTGGATTGAGTTCTTGTCATCAGGAGAAACGAAGAGTCGTATGAGGACGGATTTGCTGTGTTGGCTGCGTATCTGAGCTAACGTGTCCAGCAGATTAAACTGAGACTCCACCCACTGCGAGGAAGAGCCCAACACATCTCCAAGAACCGGCCAACGGAATTCCTTCTGCTTTAGATTCTTCAGCAGAGGTTTTGCATCTTCAATCTCAAGCGCAGCTTTGAGATTTGAGAAAAAAATGATGGATTGGTAGACATGATGGTTTTGATAACACATCAGTGAGACTTGCTCCTGTATGCTCTATTTAGTTCTTACTTTCATTCATACAGGATGTGTAGAGGACTTTGGCCTTCTTCACCGCTTCAATGTCTTTATCTCCAATGGGTTCTTCCAACAATGCTATCAAACAAAGATGTCAATTTGAATAACTTGATGGCAGTATTTTTTTATTTTCAGAACATTGCACTGAGTCAACACACCTTTCAGCTTGAGGTCTACATTCTGTCTGAGCCAGGGGTAAATCCCATAGCTGGATGAATCTTCCGGAATGGGGTTTTCCCTAAGCCATCCTCCGCATGCGTACTGGTAAAAGTCATTGCATGGTTCTACGGATTGGTCCATTTTATTGAGAATAGAGCCAGCTACAGTGGACACATGAGCAAAATGAGTCACAAAGTTATTGAGAATTCAAACTCAATAATACATTAAAGTGAGTAATCACCCAAAAATGAAAAATGACTTTCTTTCTTCCACAGAAAACAAGATATTCTGAAGAATGCTGTTAACTGAACAACGGTACCCATTGACTTCTATTGTACGGACACAAAACCAATGCGTTTGTTCGTTTACCAACATTCTTAAAAATATCTTCTTTTGTGTTCTGCAAAAGAAAGAAAGTCATACAGGTTTGAAACGACAAGAGGGTGAGTAAATGATGACAGATTTACTACTAGATACTTTAAATACTAGATAAATATATCAAACTGTACTGCCCTACAAAGGCAAAGTGCAGTAACTACACATTTGATGAAAATTAAGATAAGGTTTGAAATCGACTTTGTAGCATCTGTTCTGTCTTTTGACCAGTCTCCTGTTTAAATTTAGTCCTGTTTTAGAGAAACAAGAGTGTTAAATTGCAGTAACTGTCTGCAATGACTGGCTGGTGTGAAAACTTTGAAGGCATTTTTCTCAGTTTCAGTGTTTGTGGAGTTACTGCACTTTGCCTTTGTAGGGCCGTGTAAATACACACAAAAATAGTTTGACCAGATGTTCTAAATGATAATGCCAGCTTATATGTTCACAGTGTAATTCAGAAATTTGAAATCTACCTGCTTCGATGCAATGTGGGGTAAGGCAGAATTCTTCATTGCTTGTTTTGTGTGACACTACAAGGGAACAGAAAAATACATCTGTCATCCATCCCTGAAACGACCACCAGACATTTACATTTAGTCATTTAGTATACGCTTTTATCTTAAGCGATTTACAGAGACATGTGTATTGTGGTTTCTGTGTCCCTCGCTGCATCTTGTGGAGGGTGCTCTGGGAGTATTTTGATTCGGGACCCTTTGCTAAGGGCTATCCGGACCCTGTATGACCGGAGCAGGAGCTTGGTTCGCATTGCCGGCAGGAAGTCAGACTTGTTCCCGGTGCATGTTGGACTCCGGCAGGGCTGCCCTTTGTCGCCGGTTCTGTTCATAATTATTATGGACAGAATTTCTAGGCGCAGCCAGGGCCGTAGGGCGTTGGGTTTAGGGTCCATACGATTTCATCTCTGCTCTTTGCGGATGATGTTGTCGTGCTGGCCCCATCAGACCAGGACCTGCATTATGCACTGGGACGGTTTGCAGCCATGTGTGAATCAGCTGGGATGAGAATCAGCACCTACAAATCCAAGGCCATGGTTCTCAGTCCGAAAAGGGTGGTTTGCTCACTTCAGGTGGGTGGAGAGTTCCTGCCTGAAGTGGAGGAGTTCAAGTATCTGGAGGTCTTGTTCACCAGTGAGGGAAGGATGGAACGGGAGATTGACAGACGGATCGGTGCAGCTTCTGCAGTAATGCGGTCGCTGTACCCGTCTGTCGTGGTGAAGAAGGAGCTGAGCCGCAAGGCGAAGCTCTCGATTTACCGGTCAATCTACGTTCCTACTCTCACCTATGGTCACGAGCTGTGGGTCATGACCGAAAGGACAAGATCCCGGATATAGGCGGCCGAAATGAGCTTCTCCGCAGGGTGGCTGGGCGATCCCTTAGAGATAGGGTGAGAATCTCGGACACTCGGGAGGAGCTCAGAGTAGAGCCGCTGCTCCTCCACATCGAGAGGTGCCCGCTGAGGTGGCTCGGGCATCTTTTCTTGAAGCCCCCTGGACACCTTCCTGGGAAGGTGTTCCGAGCATGTCCCACCGGGAGGAGACCCCAGGGAAGACCTAGGACACGCTTGAGGGATGTCTCCTGGCTGGCGTGGGAACGCCTCGGTGTCCCCCCGGAGGAGCTTGAGGAAGTGTCTAGGGAGAAGGAAGTCTGGGCATCCCTGCTTAGACTGCTGCCCCAGCGACCCGGCCCAGGATAAGCAGAAGAAGATGGATGGATGGATTTATAGAGAGTTCAGGGAGCAATAAAGCTTTACGTCATAGACCAAACACTGTGTACAATCGCCAATAAAACAAACCTTCAGCTCTCTATGGTCTGAATATCACTGAAAAACAGTGCATGCTCTATTTCACACATTACACGCTTTACAATAAGGTTGTACATGTTAACATCAGTTAATTCATTAGTTAACATGAACTATGAGCTATATAGTTTTCCAGCATGTATTCATCTTTTTGTAAGTTAATGCCAACCGAGTTGTTCAGGCTAGTTTACATAAGAGTAATGTACAGGCAGCCGGTTGTTATCGCAGAAATAAGCCCCGACATTGTGATCCGGTAAGAGCTTCTTGTATCACACTGAAGGGGCTTATTTCGCTATAACAGCCGGCTGCTTGTACATTACCCCGCTTATAACACCGCAACTTGCCACACGGGAAAAAACTGGACATGAAATGTGAAATATATTTTTTGAAGATTTTACCGAATGCAGTCCTTACTCGAGGAAAAGCCATTTAGTTTCAGTTTTAAAGTAAGAAACGCCATTCAAATGTCACGAACAGGCAAATTGCTGAAATCATTTGTAAATATAATGTCATATATGTTATTAAAATACATTTTTATTATACATTTTTGTGTAATGTAAAACTGCCCCTCTCATAATGATTTGTAGCATCAGCGAACAGGGTGTTTGAAAATAACAACCCTTGGAATGTCGCAACAGGCTAATCAGAATCACTCATTCAAACGAGCCATGTAATAATTTGATTTTAAAACGTATAAATAAATGCTGAAGTTAACATTAACAAAAACTAATAAATGCTGATAAATGATGGTTCAGTGCTAGTTCATGTTACTCAAAAGCATTAACTCGTTTGAACAAAAGTCCAACATACAGTACCTACAAGAAAAAAGTTGAGGAGTTACTTTATTACTTTGTTACATTTTTACCTAATTAGGCCAAATACATTCCAATATGTTTGAAGGCCACTCAGCATAAACATGTAAAAAATGCATGTGTCAGTAAAATTGTGTGAATTTCTGTCAGTCCCCAACACAAAACTATTTCATTGTTGTGATATCGGACAAGCATTGTTTTTAAAGGCCTGTGTTTATGGTTCAGTCCACAACTGGACAGCAGATGACCACAGCAGGATCCAGCACCCGGGCCGACCGCACAGAGCATCGACATCCACAGAACCAGCAGACACAGCTTCATATGAGTGTGTGTGACTGAAATATGCACACAATTGAGTATAATTACACTGCAGTCTCACCACTAATATGCAGGCAGCCCTCAGCGACTCACAACAATAAGACATCATTTACTCGCTGTCTCAAATGTACACCACCCAAGATACACTCCTATGTCCCAAAATACACAGAGACTCACGGGTTACCATCCACACATAAACCAGCAATGAACATTCAGGTTATTAGATCCAGAGCCGGATATATGTATCAGTATTTCAGTACTGTAAATGTTTCAAGTTCAAATAAAAGTTACAGTTCTATCATTTATACAGCCACATGTCATTACGTGCGGCTACTTTGTTACATTGAAGTTACATTGACTCCCTTTATAGCAGTAACAATAGTAGTCATTTCCTTCGTAGAAAGAAAGCCAAAAAGGTTTGGTATGACATTATGGTTGAGTAAATGATAACAAAATTGGTTCTGGTTGTTTTTCCTTTGAACACACTCCAAACCAACACACAAATCCACATGCAGTCATGCCTCAAAACTTTAAAGTTACACATATGTTCCCTACCCAGGGCTCCAACTTAGAGCAACTCTGTGCTAATTACAGCTTTGAAAGACACGCTGTGTGTGTAACAGTATACAGTCCTATAATAAGATCACACACAAACACACTTCACGTTACATCTACCTATCTATCTATTTTCATTTAACAGTAACTGAGATAAACGGTGTACTCACGTGTAATGACTGCTATAAGCAGTGCCAGACAAACGCACACACATACTGCCAGGGCGGCTTTCAGAAGAACGTTGTGTCCCGCGCTCGGTTTGGATCCTTCTCTCCCCAGCCTCTCCATTTCCATACTGTCACTAAGTTAAGCCCGTTCTCTCTTTCTGTGCCTCGCTCAACCCCTCACCCCCGCTGAGAGTGCCCTGCAGCCCGCCTGAAGAGAGGTCCTGATCCCAGATCAGTGGCCTATCGATGGTCCCTGTGGATGGTCGAGGGACCCCGGGGAAGTGGAATCACCTCACAGATTTTAGATCAGAGGAGATGCACGGTATGAAGATTAACAACTCAGCACAAGGCAAGTGGAACAAGAGTCATGCTCTACTTGTCAAAGAAGTCCCAGATGAAGAGGATGGTAGAGAGAATAGGAAAGGGAGGGAGGGAAGAGAGAGAGTGACCCAGAGAGAAAGAGAGATGCTGCACCTTACTACCAGACTTAATTATACAGAATCTTGTCGGAAGGGTGGAAGTTTGTCTCTCGTGAAATAGTACCTGCCCACAGCCCACTCTGGACTAAGTTTGAGATGATGAGTCTTCCCTACAGTTAAATGTGGAAACTTCCCTATTTACTCCCTAAATTTCAGAGCCGTGATAAAATGAAATGAGCAACATGCAGGACATGTGTGAATGTGCGAGGAACATTATCTACTTCACACACAGTTTCCTACACATGAATTCTCATGAGGTTTATGTGCACGCTGACTAATATATCTATATTTATTTATTAAGTTAGTTGTTGGTGTCATGCTGTTTAAGTCAAAAATCTTAAAGGGACAGTTCACCTAAAAATAAAAATTCTGTCATCATTTACTTATGTTGTTTCAAATCTGTATACATTTCTTTGTTCTAACACAAAAGAAGACATGTTAAATAATGTAGGAAACCATATCGTTCTGGTGCACCATTGACTACCATAATGGTTTCATTTCTTAATGTGGAAGTCAATGGTGCCCCAGAACTATTAGGTAACAAACATTCCTCCAAATATCTTCTTTTGTGTTCAGTGGAAGAATAAAATGTGTACAGGTTTGAATCAACTTGAGGCTGAGCAAATAATGTCAGAAGTTTAATTTTTGGGTGAACTGTCCCTTTAATATGCATGTTAGGGATTTACAGGTCAGAAAACTTTCAGGGTTAAGTCGAATGTATTTTTAAACTTATGTGGTGGGTTTTATTCTAACTCGGCAGACTTGGTCACTATGAATGATGATTGGAAAAATCTTCAAACTTGAAACAAAAAAGTCTTATATTTTTGAGTCAGAAATGTCAAGGTGTAGAAGATTCACAGCTCAGCAGTTGAAGTGAATACCAATCATAAAGTGTAAAAAGGATAATCTCACCGTGTCATTTTGCTGGCGTGTTGCGTTTCATTTCGGTGGTCACTGGGGGACTTGAGGAGGTTTATAAGACGACACATTTGTGAACACACAAGCGAACATATAGCATGTTGAACTAAAGCCCAATCTTGTCAATTGAAAACATTAACATGTAAAAATAGTCAGCAAATAATTCTTGCCTGGAAAACAGAAAGAGAGAAAAATGTTGGAATTACATCGTTGACACATAACCAGTAGTTCCTCCATCTGTAACAACTCTATTATATTAACACATATTGCATAAAAGACCCCTTACGCCCAAACATCCCCCTTGCATAACTGTAAGCCTGATCGTCATTACAAACAACAGATAATTGCCAACCATTTTTTTTAGTATCGTCCCCCAGAGTGAGTCTGCTTATTTTAATCTTGAGAAAAGCATGTTGTACTGTTCTCATTGAATGTTTGTATGAAGTGTCCTCATTAGAGAATTCAACACAAGCCTGTGAGTGGGTGGGGGGGTTAAAGGGAAAAAGAGGACAAGTATTTCAGACAGAATTGGCAATTTTGGGTAACACGTTTCTTTAAGGTGGGACGGATGATTTCATTTCAGAACCTACAGTATTTGAAGTCATTAAATTGCAATATTATATTAGATGAAGAGTTAAAATGTATTTTTCTGGTATAATATTTAGTTGTGATAACAAGTCAGACTGCACGAGTAATAGCAATCGCACAGAATTCCTTCCGAGGGGTTTCCCACATCCTGTTTTCACCATTTGCTGAAACCATCAGGTTTCAATGTTGATTCAATTCAAATGTAACATTGCAATTTGCGTAACATTTTTACAATAGAAATCATTCTAAAGCAGCTTCACAGGACAAAAAATGCCTCGCCAAAAGTTATAGTTATACACAAAGCAATTGTGGTTTTTGAGGGGGCGAAGGCATCTTTTTACAGACATTTTCTATGGGGAATTGCATCGTGTCTCATTATGCACAGGAGGCCGTGGTCAAGAAGACCAAGTACTGTACACGGAGAGGGTGGATCTCACGTTCTCAACATGGTATGGTCAGAGAGGAAACCAGTATTTAAAGTTAAGGGAAAGAATGCCACACATACATTAGTTGAAACACAGGACGCAGAGATAAAGAACATATGGAGATTGTAAAAAAAATTAGTCAGCCAATGAGGGAAGAGAATGAGAGACACATCCCTGAGTTAAACCTCATGCTGCGGGTGCACTGTTTACAGTACACAGAGAAACAGCCTGACAGTGTGTCATTACACTGAAGAACACAGTCTGAGAAACACACACAGGGTGGGTTTCAATGTTTTTGGGCGGACTTTTTAATAGACATCATTTTTATCATGTACTAATTATCCCCTAACCTTCACCATAACCCATAGACAAACCTTACTGCATTTTTACACTTTTAAATAAACATTAACTAATATTATAAATAACAATTCACTGACAACAAAGGACTACACATCTATGCAAACAAAACACACGCCTTACCAACATTTAACAGTCTTTAGCAGGATGGGACATTTACCAGTGCTTTTTAATCTGTCACCTTACATTTGATTTCTTACTGTATTCTATTTCATTAACTAAATGTATGTATTTGACACAATTTGACATTTATGCATTAGAAAAATACACCATATTTTAAGCAAGTATTTACAATATACAATACAATATCAGTTATGCAACATTATCACAGTTTTTTGTGTGAGGGGGCTTATAGTATTATCAATTATAGTAACTAATTTAGGTGGAAACAATTATTATACTATAGCTACATTTTTGTGAAAAACATCCAGTCCTAAATACCAACTCCAGCCAGTTTTTCCAAGCAAGATTAGTTTTACATGACAGTTCAAAACTGGTCATACCCACCAGAGAGTTGTGGTCTCTATTTCCCATAAATAGCCTATGAAGTTAAGCTTAACATAACCGCTTCATCAGACCAAGCCTTCCATTTAGAGCATTACAGGAGAAAAACGCAGAAGTTCTTAGTAAAAGTAGCTCTTTTCTCTACAAAGACATAAAAAACAACTGGTTTGGCGTCATGACATTTTTGAGGCCTTTGCCAACAACAAATCCTAAAACAAATATTCAGCAATCATGTGTCACAGTGACTTTTTGACTTTCTAAAACTGTTCCCTAATAATGTTTAAATATCAAAACTTATTAGTTTTAGTTCAACATGTTTCCTTTCTTCTTAAAAAAATGAAAAGCTCTTTGAATCATACTATTGATAAATGACAAAAGATGATCAGTTCTTACAAAACTTAAAAGCAACCTAAAATAAGGTGCTACAGGCAGGAATGAACACGCAGTAATTCAGGTTTATTTTCCAGACATGGTTCTGGATGTATATTAAAAGCAGTAATTAGTTCATCCCCCTAATCTATGAACAGACACACATATAAACAGTTTCAGGCGTTCTGGGTGATGTTAAGAGGGGAGGAGTCTGGTCTCCCCACGCACAACCACATCCGAGTGTAATTATCTTCTTTCTGAAATAGCACAGACATATCATCCTCTATTTTTACTGGGGGGGGGGGGGCACGTCCCAAACACGTCAACCCACCCTTCGTGGGAGGAAATGTGCCCCCCCCAAATAAACACGATGAGAGACGATTATAGTTGTGCGTCTGAGACATAATACAAGAGAAACGACCATCAAAGTAACTTTTCCAACCATGGCCATTCTCAAACACATTACTTTTTGCAGTTTAGAAATCCACATCCGTCTCGAACAAACTCAGCTTCATCCCTTCTCAGATGTAGAGATATCAAATTCACAAGAGAGCATGTGGAGGATAAACGGGTTAAATATTCTTGAGAATTACGTACATTCAATGGAGAGTTGTCTTCTCAAAACATACAATGACACAGAAAGATTTAGGAAAATTAACTTTATAAACCTTAAGTTTCATGGCTCAGGAGGGACATCAGAAGTGACACATAAAAAAAAAGTAGGCCTACTTTAAAAAAGACAATAATCAACAAATAAATCTCATTTCGGTGCGGTCATATAACCACGTCTGGCTTACTGTTGTTGGCGTGATTCAAGCACACTTTACAAAACGTGCTTTGTGACACATTCACTTGAAAACAAGTCATATGAACACTCCCATCCGCCGCTATGAAGATCATAGCACTTTTTGGAGGACCGCATTTAGATTTTGCAAAGTAAGAACTCTCCCTAAAACACTACCCCTTTTATAGGCCCCTTTACAAATGTACCTTTTTATGGGTATCTTTGTTTTTTTAAGACTGTGTAATACAATATTCAGAGTCGGCGCCAGGGCGCACAAAGTGATAGCCTGAGGCACATAGACTGATGATCTCGCTCTGTTCCGTGTCAGTGACCACGTTCACATCAGTAATCGAATGGTTTCCCTTATTCTGAATAAGCTAATATGACGATGATGGTGTTTACACAAGTTGCTTTAAGAGTAGCCCTTCCTGTTTTACATGTTACAATAGTTTGAATAATGGCATAGGCCTACGTCCCTAAGCGACGTTCAAAGAGCAATGCTCTTACCACTGAGCTACAGGAGATTGAAATGCTTATTAAAGGTCCAGTGTGTAATTTTTGGGATAATCTATTGATAGAAATGCAATAAATAAACATAGCTATGTCTTCAGAGGTGTATAAAGAGCTTACACAATAAAGCGTTATGTTTTTATTACCTTAGAATAAGCTATTTCTATCTACATGCACCGCGGGTCCCCTTGCATGTAATTCGCCATGTTCTATCTGCCGTCGTATTCGTAAGGGAGGGACTGGAGTGAGCGGTTGGTTGCAATTCGCCACCTTGCCACTAGATATTATTGACTGGACCTTTAATATCCACTTGGAGGAAAGCAAATCTTTTGACAAAATTACATAGATCATAGGCTACATAAAATACTGTGTATTTTAATTAATGAAGATTATTCATTTAATCGGGTGTGTCAAAAGCAGGCTTTGAAGAAAAAGTGACGGCAAAGCAGGGGGGACTGCTGAGGTTAGAGATTTGTGTCTAGAAAAACCATCGCAAACATTATAACAACACTTGAGCGAGCTATTTCTTTATGGTGCCAACTTTGAATTACTTTCACTGAAACGCGCTTCCATTTCACCAATAACATGATCCAAAGCACTGATAGACAGCCTGTTGTCTGTATCTCTATAACCTCAGCTCTTGATGCTTCTTTAATTCATATTCACAAAATTCATTTCCAAAGTTTTTAAATGATTTCGTTTATCAACATTCAAAAAGAGGGCACAGTGACTTAAATAGCTGGGCTAGCCACGCCCACCTTTGACTGCAAGACATTCCTGGCGGTATTTGTTTCAACTTAAAAGTATTATACCCAGTCTTTTTCAAAATGGCTATAAATATATATATTTATATATAAACCTTTATAATGTTTATAATAATAACATTAAATGCAATTAATACAGATATGTAACAGCAGGTGCTTGACATGACATCACTGCTGGTGGGAGGGGCCCCATCTCGTGCTTTGCGGTAAGCCACTGGTTCAGTCCAATAGATTCGTTTACAGATGTGATATATGTTCATTGCAGATTTCACTTTTAGGCAAGACCTGTTTTAATTAAGTTTTAAAACATGTAATTTTTTGTATTTGTCTTTAATGTTTGTACTAAGCATAGCGTCTTTAAGGGAGTAGCTCACTTTCAAAATACATTTTCATTATAATTTACTTTTCATGATCAGTGCAGCTTCAAAGGGCTTTAAAAAATATCATACGAGGAATAACGGTCTTATCTAGCGAAACAATCGGTCATTTAAAAAAAAAAAGACATGTATATGCTTTATAAACGCAAATGCTTGCCTTGCTCTGTTCTTTTTTACAAAAACATAAACATCTTGGATGACAGAGGGGTGAATAAATTATCATGAACATTTATTTTGAAAGTGAACTAATCCTTTAATATCTATACTCTTATCCTGGTGTAAATAAAGTATTGTATATGGCTTTTATTTTGTATATCCAAACGAAGTATACAGAAACAACTAAGCTGTGGAAAAACTGAAGTTTAAAGTCATAATACGTGTCTTCATACAGAAATGCCTCTACTGTATGTTTCGATGGATGATGACACACGTCATTTGTCATTTTACAGGTTAAACTAGACACTTTTAACACAACATGCTCAATGTGTGTGTATTTATGAGGCCACTACTGGTGCTGTCCTGAGGTCACGGTGTACACATGCAGCTTCAAAACCTACTCTTTGTTTCTAGCTGAGCACTTCAGACCTTAAACACATTGACAGCAGCACTCTCTGGCGCCCTCTCTTGGCTGGCAAGTGCTATTTTCACCAGTTGAAGTTCACAACCAGTCCTCTGCTCCATCAGTTCAAGTTCAATAGTAACATTTCCTCCAAGCAGTCTGATTGGAGGAGTTAGCTGTCTGCTACCGTGCGGTGACCATCCACAGGCCCAAAGCCACGTTGGCTGCTAGAAGGGCACTGCCGCCCAACATAAAAAAGAAACCGATCAGCTCTCGGTTGTTCCTTTCTTGGATCACAGAGCTCAGTGTGGCATCTAGAAAAGCTGTGAGTATCCACTGGCCGTCCAGCGCAAAGCAAGGAACAGCGTTTACTACTGCCAGAGCCCCAGATAGTGATACCAGATATCTGAATACACAAAAGGGTTAAGGATGAATCCATAAAACAACCCATGAGCCCACAAAAATAATGTCTAAAAACGGATTAAAGAGCAACTACAGAGAGAAGCAAATACTTGTTTTGTGAAAAGGATACTTGCAGAAAGTCTCCAGCATGACCGGCAGGTCCGGATGGAGAAAACCCAAACGAGGAACAAAGTTGGTGAGACTGACTAAAAGCACAAAGAAAGTATTTCTGTAATATGCAGGCGACATGCTGAAAGATTTTGCGCACCAAAATTTCCTGGACCGACGTATATCAGTCAAATGATAACCTTTAAACAAATACCCATCTGTCAGACCTGAGTACTGTAGGTGCGATGGGTAGCCGACGAAAAGCATGTCAGTCTGGGGCGGATGTTTCACCCGGATCAGTCTGGTTTGGTTCTCCAGAGACGGGATTAAACACAAGCCGGGGATGAAGTCTGTCTGACAGTCTGTGTTGGTACGACATGTGCGACTCGCTTCGATGGTTTTTCTGACCGACAGGCAGGCGAACTTGCGTGAAAGCAGACGGAGTTCAGAAAGTAAAAAATGTCAAGATTTCCAAAAATAGTTGAAAAAAGAAAGAGGAATTGTTCCCTCTTAACCAAACACAAACAAATCTAACCTGTCATTTGCAATTTTGCCTATGTAGGACTAGTTTTTTTGCAATTTAACAAAGTGTAATTAGGAAAAATCATAAATATAAGAATGAAATAACAATGTTGTGCGTTCCTCATATAGACCCCAAATATGAGCGTTAAAACTGTAATTTATCTGTATAGTTTACTTGTACTTTATTTGTCATTGCAACCGGTTTGCTGACATTATGAGTTTATGGCCGATATTAAAATGAGAGAATAAATCTTCTAATATTAGTTAACAGGATTACTATCCAGCTTGAACTCATCCACTGTGAATTTTAACCCAAAGTTTAAGCAAAAAATGTTCATAGTTCTTAGAGGCAACTATCTTTCCAGAAGATGTTTGTATTTTATTACTAGAGTACAGATGTGTGAAGCAGGTATATCATATGTATCCAAACTTACGAGCTTGCTTTCCACATTATTACTGTAAGAGAAGCAGAGGTCCGACATGCTGTTATTGCCACAGCACTCCATAGTGCCATCAAGTCTCTTGTAGGCTGTGTGGAAGAGTAAAATAAATATTAATAATAAAAAGTGATTAAAAACTGCACATCCTATACACCGTGCTCCAGGAAAACTTCACATTCATATAAACATTTCTGTTATTCTTACATCATCTCTTACATAATTAATGCAAACTAAATCTCTTCATTTGTGTAGGTCAGAGCTCAGTACCTCTCCCTGCCATCCAGCTCAGCTGAAGCTTGGCAGTGTGGACACAGTAGCCCGCCTGAGGATTATGGGAGAGATGTTGAATACAGTTGTGCCAGTCCTGTACTCCTCTCACGGGACAGTCCTCCAAGTGAGTAACCAGATCTCCTAAAAACAGCCCACGAGGTCCACTCGAGGGAGATCCCTGGAGACAAAAATAAGATTTCAAACACAAAGCAGAGTAGAACATGTGGTCCTGTGGTACAGACCGAGGGTGTCCTGACCTCCATCACCTCAGTGACCAGTGCTCCGGCACCCGTGTAGTAAAAGGGGAACATGAAGACAGGTAACAGGAACAGGAAGCTGAGGGCCGCAACACATAGCATGAAGTTGTGCCACACACCTGTACAAAGATGCGTAAGGTGGAAATGTTATATATTTTGATTGGTACTTAAATTGAAGGGTTTTAATGGGTTTGTAATCTTTTCATTATTTCATTATTTAACAAAACAACTGGTTTCTCAATAAGGAGTGCTGCCACCTGGTGGAGGTGTTTTGAAACTTGTGCACAGCCTGCGTTGACATGGAAAACCTGCGTTTGAAAAGTCTCACCTGCACAGAATATTCTCAGCTGCTGGACTGGAGAGATGAGGTTCAGGTGGGTGGTAAAGAGATCCACAAATGCACCCGGGTAAACCACAAACATAAACATGCCGAACCCGTTCAACCTCACTTGTTCCCTGAGAAGACACCAGATAAACAATAACACTCTATGCAAAACTAAAACAAACACTTTTAATACAAAACACACCACTTTTAGGTGTGACTAGCACTATCATAGCACAAACCTGAATATTCAGACTTACAGACGAACACAGAATTTTACTAGTCAAATGGGGTGAGACTAGAGTTTGTGACAGAAGACCCTACCCAAAACTCTGTCTTTCTTTCTCTTACACAAACACACACGTGCATGCAAACTACAAAACAAAAGAATGTTTCCCTCATACATTTTGCACCACGATAGACTTTAATGAGAGAAATTACACCTGCATCTTTAAGATCGTTATTTTACCTCAGCGCTGCCACCCCATGCCCAAACTCGTGTATGACGCCACTGATCAAAATAGCGATGAAGAAATACGCCAGCTGACTGACTGGCAGGTTCACACCAGGCACCTGATGATAAAAATTAAATTAAATTAACTGCAGTAATCATGGGTCAAGGAAGCCAAGTTAGGATATTTAACATCTTGTACACACCACTACTTGCAAGACCTGCTCATGGGACCCCACTGGGGTATCTGCCATCATTTGACTCAGAGTCTGCAGCAGAGTTTTGCTCAGCAAGAACACAGACCCAAACATCGCCAGAATCCCAAACACCATACCAGCATTGAACCTGAAACAGTACGTCAGCAACAAGTTAATTTAACACATCTTTTACACATGATGCCTGTATATTTCTGGGTTCTACTGAAGGGTTTGTTTTGATGAACAGTCTTTGTGGCATGTTCATGACAACCTATATCGCACAATAGATATGACAAAAAACAAATGAGTAGAGAGAGTGTGTGGGGGGTTACCCATGATGCTTTGCGGCTATAAGTGGTGACGTCATGAATACCATATCCCGGTCCAAGCATCTATTAATTTAAAGCGGTGATACAGCTTAAACAGCTGGTAGTGAGCACTGTTTACTCACATCGCATATTTAAATGGAGTATTATTAACTCACAGTATACACTACAGTCTCAAGGCTTACGGAATCTCAGACATCAATATTTGAATAAATTATTAAAAATGAATCACTGACTGGCCATGTGGGATTTCATCACGAAGATGAAGGTTAGGGTCGTAGTTTTCCGACAGCTCGCCATGAGCGTATTCGCAATTTTGTTGTTTCCTATAGCATCTTATTGAGCGTTTGGACCCGGAAACAGTAAATTACTTTCTATATATTATGGTGCGTGACGACGGACTACACAAACGAATAGCCTGAATCCTTCCCTCCTCACAGAAATGAAATAAATATAGGCAAACTGGGTATAGTATGTCAACATATGGGAAATGTAGAAGAAAAATGAAGAATTATTTCAAATTCGTCTTCGAGATTATTTGTATGTCTTCCATTCGGAACCTTGAAAATCATAATTAGCAGTTTTGTCAATGAACATACAAGAATTAGAACTGATCTGAGACAGAAGTGATAAACTCTCATACCAGATGTAGAGAAAGTGCGGGTTAAGATGAGCACATCTGGCAAACAGGCGGTTGAAGATGCTCGTGTGCCATTTGATGTGGAAGGGGGAGAGAGTGAATCCATTGGAGGACAACCACGATTCATAACGGTTCTTCAACGAACTGGACGACTGCGGGGAAAAAAGTTGGGCATCGATGAAGACAGGTAGTTGGGAACCAATGTACACCATTAAACCCTACTGGTATAAGGCCCAAACACATTACATAAAGGAATATTGTAATGGCTTTAATGGTAAACAGCTGATGGTTTACAAGGACATTTGTTAATGGAAACCATTAGATTTTTCTGTAAGGTTGTCACTAATAGAGTTATGATTTGATAACAAATACTGCGAACATATTATTTTGGCACAACGTTTATCATTAACCCCTAAAGAACTACATTTCAACAGAATATCAAAAATTACGGCTCACTGTATATAAACATGTTGAGTAAAGTTACAATCTTAAGCATTGTAAGAGCATGGGGCTATCGTGGGTTCGATCCCCGGGGATTGCAAATAGCTTACTTAGAAACAAATGTATAGGATAATGCAATGCAAGTCTGCCAAATGCGTTAATGTAAATAAGCTACCATTGTAAATGAATATTGTAGTCATACAGTATGACTTTTTACAACATTACAAGGTACACCGAACAATCCAAGTAATGTGTCATGTATCTGTGCCACAGTAGTCCCGCCTGTAAAGCTATAATGGGATGTAACGTACGTTAATGAAGTGACCCGCCTACCCGCAATAACGTGTCCGTCAGATAAACGGTACACCAGCCGCCCATCACACACACCACAACCCCTATGGGAATCATGGCACACCGGACTGCATACGTATCGACAGCGTCCGACTTCAGGGTCAATAAACAATAGAAAAATCCGATTGTCACGAGGCGACAACCACACTGTACACAAAACACCGCCGCTTCCGCGTATGCGTGACCAGCAAGCGCGAGCGCAAGACTACTAATCGACTGTGGACTTGAGTCAGACCGTATAGTTGCGCACAGAGCGATTTATTTAGCACCTCGTTATTTCGCAATGCAGCTTGTGTTACGTCATTTGCATTCGGTGTCAGCATCGGGTCACTCTTGCGCCTTGTGAGAGCAAAAAAGCTTTAATGATTTCCATTACAAATGAACCATCTGCTGTTTACCATTGAAAGCCATCATGAAATGTCTTCTGTGCCTTTTCAGTAAGATTAAAGTCAACGAAATGTTTAACACAAAGTTGCCGTGGTTGTCATACATGATTTTAATTGATTTATGCTTGTAATCTTTAATCCAAAACATTAAGGTCCTCTCCCCTCTCAACAGCAACTCTTCAACACATGATGTAAGCAACAAAAGAAGATGTGGGACCATAGTCTGTACAATGGCCGGCATTTTAAGCCTTCGCCTCGTGGCCTGAATTACAACAATCCAATCGAAAAGGGGTGGGAAAAATAAAGCCCATCCTACACTTGTTGCTATTTTCAGAAGCCGTTTCATTTGGATATAAGTCATGATACGGAAAATAAGTCAATCTCAACTTCGTGGTGACTTTAAATGATATATCCAACAGAACCAATCATATTATCAGGTCTACAGGGACCACTGGTTTCCATTAAATCCATTAGAATAAGGACGCCTGTGATGGTTTAAATCTTAAGTGTGAATGCAGTGTGTGAGTATTTGGCTTCTGCAAACTAAGTGTTTTTGGTACTCAAAACCCTAACCCAAAATATGCTCAGTGTGTTAATACAGACCAGAGAAAGATAAACAGCGCTGCTGTGGAAGCTGGATATGAATGTAAGCACACAAGAGCAAACGACGGGGTTCCGAACCGTGAAAGTTGCAGCCCAATGCAATATATTTGTATAGTTTTAGCTTCGCTGTGACATGTGTCACACGTTAATGAGTTATGTATATGTCATTGTTACACACATATTGATTTCTTCTTCTAAGTAGAAAAAAAAGGCTATGGCTAGTGGAGATTCCAATAACACAGTCTTCGGTTTAACTCCAAAGTCAATAGACCATGTGGTGATTGACAATTAGAGGAGGAAGTATTTAATGCCAGTTTGAGGGAGGAACATTCAGGTGAGTATTTGCATACTGTAGCTCTGCTGTTTGTAAAGGGCACAGGCACGTCAGGTGTGAGCTCCAGTACAGCTAACACTCCACAGTGACGTTACTGAGGAGTCGCTAACATCCAGGTAAGGACAGATGTTTTTCTCCACCGCAAAATGTTGTTTGTTATTATTTACGCCTGTTCATGGTTCATTTAGTAGAGTGGACTTTAGGATTAAAAACTCGGTTTTCTAGGAACCGGGATATTGAATGTGTAATGCATATGGTTGTGTCCAAAGTGACTTAATCACTGTATTCATCCGTGGTGTTGAAACTTTTTGCATGAGTTAGTATGATGATGAACCTCTTAATAAAACAGTTCACACCTAAAGGAAGATTAATTCGTAATTTTCTCACCTGTCATCCCAAATATGACTTTCTTCTGCAAAACTCAAAAGGAAATATTTTGAAGAATAGTGGCAACCAAACATTGGCCCCATTGACTTCCAATGTATGCACACAAAGCCACTGAGACATTTCTCAAAAAATGCAGGTTAGATTTTGAAATGCACTTTTAACTATCTTACCTAGCAGGCTCCTCTAGTCAACTATGAATGTGCTGAACCCCCAGCTACTGTAGACTAGCTCCGAATTAACACAAACTAGAATGTACCAGCTTGGACCAGGAAATTCATTTTTTAGCAAAGCTACAAAACAATCTTAAGTTTTAACTGATAACATGTGCTGTTACTGTGGTTTGTTTATTCCTGTCCAGTCGTCACTCAAAATTAGCCCAGTTTAAAACGCCTCTAGATTGGTGGCGCTAATACCACTGGGAACAGGTCGTCATGTCAAACCGTGGGCCAATCAGAGGACTCCCTGGGCTCTGTATGCTGGAGCCTAAATTAGGTCATGATCTTAATAAGTATAGTCGCTCTGTTATTCTGACTGCGTGGAAGAGGACCTCAC